>NW_026571473.1:21723745-22434463 GCF_026225935.1 Boleophthalmus pectinirostris | reverse complement strand
GGGCTGTTATTTGTTATTTGTTTACACCTGCTTTCACATAAAGTGAAAATGGCTTCTAAGATTCATTTGTAATGAGTACATAAATATAAAATAATATTAATATTTACACTGCTAAATTGGTTAATCTTACTAGGGTTTTGTGTTGTTTAACAAAAATACAAGTAATAAAAGTTAATTTATTATTTGAAGGCTTGGCATTGAGGGGATATAACATGGCCATTTTTCCCCAAGTAACTAATAAAACAAAACAAAACATGGCCTTGGGTTTTGGCAAGTGTTCAATGTTAGGTTCTCACTGTGGAAAGTCTTGTACTTGCCTTATAATAATATTGGACATATTGCACTTCAACTTGAGTGTAATCATAAATGTACCTGCAGAGAGGG
Source organism: Boleophthalmus pectinirostris (assembly GCF_026225935.1). NCBI lineage: Eukaryota > Metazoa > Chordata > Actinopteri > Gobiiformes > Gobiidae > Boleophthalmus > Boleophthalmus pectinirostris. The sequence continues at coordinate 22,434,079 of NW_026571473.1, read as the reverse complement.
ACAGATTGACCAGTCACCCTTGAATGGAGGAGGTTTAAAGTAGGTCCAAAACTATCAAAGATCAAATACTTTTTTTTTTATGTTCTTGGAGAATTTGATCAGATAATAATAAGTGTGGAAACCAGTCTTGAACATATATACTGAAAGAAATAAGAATCAATACTCAGATCTCAGAGTTTGACATAATTTGATTTTAGTCCAAGTCAAGGTGAGGGCCAAGTGTTTCATGGCAGCTCATATGTTACGGAGATGAATCCTGAGCCTCCATCAAAGTAAAGTTATAAGTTTTGATGCTTATCTCTCCTCTGCATTCAAAACTATTATTACATTTTACACAACCTCCCTGACTCCACTCCTGTATCATAATATCAAAGCAGTCTACAGTATATTGGATTAGGGGGCCTTCCACATGTGGATATAGCTGGCTTTCAACTAACTGAATACTACTCAAAGGTCGTATTTGCCCAGTGAGCTATAGACAGAAATATGTACATGGAATTCACTGGTTATAAGGCGGTGTTTCTTGCCTCATAATTGTGTTGTTAATCACTTAAATTGAATTTGTTACATGGAAAAAAATATTGTCATATAATCCAACAATACTGTGGCTACATCTATTTGAAAGATTATTCCCAATTATGTAATTTTGCTCATATAAATCTGGCAACAAATGTGTATTGTACAAAACAATAAAACACAGCTTTGTACATGCAGCAAGTTTCTCTCAAAAAAATCTTGGCGGCTTAATTACATTCACACCTTCACACCACAGCATCCTGAGCAACCCAGCACATAAAGGGTTAAATACTTTGTTGTGCTGGGCTTTACTGTGCTGTACAGTGCAGTTGATGTGAATTATTCACCCAAACAGTTTAACTGCTTCCTGTTGACGATGGCGGTTTCTCCATGCAGTTTTTAGCTTAGAAGCATACAACACTTTAAAAGACTTCTAATTTCAGTATATGAGGGAGCTTCCTACTTGTCTACACTGTCTACAGCATCACATGTTCCCCCAGGTGCCATGACAGCGATAGAGAAGCTGAGTTTGAGTTTGTGTTTGGATTGATGGTGGTACCCCCTTTGGTGCACATCTATACAGTGTGTAACAGACCTAAACTGCTCCAGATGTCCCTCTGTATCTAACTCATGGTGTCTTTTCTCATGTTACACACAGACTGGTCGCCCTGATCCGTTGCCCCATTTTTGCACGATTCTCCTAAATTCTACTATATTTTTTCCACTATCCCCAGTGTCAAATAAAAGGTAGGCCAAAATCTTTTAAAAGGGCAAGTCTGACAGTCAGTAAATTAGTCTGTGGATATGCATATTGAAATATGAATCCAGCATTGAGATTCTGTGAACTCTGTGGCACTGCTGAGAGCGGCCAGGTTTTAATTTTATTGAGTGTTAACAATTTTCAAATCACAACCAATTTACACACAGATTAGTAACAAAATATAGCAAGCTATCATATTATTGTAGTGTTTGTTTGTTTTTTTTAATGTGCAAAATTGTCAATTATTAAAGATGACAAAAATGTTGCAGTCACTCTCAAATGCATCTACAGTATCAGTATGGTGGATTTGCTTGTTATAGGAGAAAGACCTTTACAGTTATTTAATACAGTTTCTTATAGAATCATGGATAATGTCATTGCTCTGTAGAAGCTGCCAGAGTTCACTAATGTGTGTCGTCTGGCTCATTATGGTCTCCTTATGTTCCCAGTTGTACTTAATTACAGTCCACTATTGTTGTCCTTTTATGGACACCAGGGCTATGTTTAGATGAAAAGGAAGTTGGCTGTTGTTTAGTAAATACTTCCAGTAATCAGAATGGTACCTAGTATGTCAATGTGGCAAGCACGTGTTACATGTTTGAACTGAAAACTAGTTACAGCACTGTTATGCAACTCAAAGTGATATTAAAACCATTCTGAGGGCCCATGCATGGGCCCTTGTACTTTTTCTTAATTAATTTCTGTTTGTTCATCTTCTGATAAAAGGGGACTATCAATCTCATAGACATGTTAAACATTAATAGAAATCTGTAATCCACTTATTTTCAGTCAAATTTACCATTCAGAGAAGAATCTGGACCAGTTTGTAATCCAAAGAAAATACTTTTATATTAATTCCTCCTGGACCTTTTTGCCTAATTACAACTGTTCACTGCAATTAGGCATATCTCATTTTTAATGAGATATGATTCAGCTTTTACCCCAAATAATTCAGGCAGAATTTGAAATCTGCCAAAACTACAGTCTCAGCTTCATAACGAGGCCAGCCGTTTGTTTGTGCTCTAGGGGGTTAAGAAACAGAGTCAGTTTGAATGGAAAGTCATTTTACACAGAGGTTTTAGGAAAGTTTTTAGGACATTTTCTGAGCACTTGAGCTTATAATGCAGGACCATGCAGAATTAATATACAAATATATACAATATACAACTTTCACTAAACTTTAAATTGAATAAAGACTCAAACAACTTTATTAAAGTGGAAAGCTGTTTTATTTCTTAAATACCATTATACAGGAAGTCTTTATTTTAAGACAAGCACAAAGGATCTTGCCTATGTTTATTAAGGTGGATGTGGACGTCTTTTTGCTTGGGACTGTCCCTTCTAGGTGTGTCAGATGTGCCACCGCTGACCCCCAGATTCCCCGCTGCGGGACGTCATCTCACTTCCCCCCTTTGTTTCCCCATTCAAGAGGAACCTTTCTAAAAATGTCCCGTTGTTTAAAGGTTCCCAGTGGCTTGTCTTCCTCCTCGTCCTGGCAGTTTAGTGTGTGACTGTTGCTTGTACAGTAGGGATACCTGTACAGATGAAAACAGGAAGTGTGGAGATGCAGATGAGGATGCCTCGGGGTGTGAGTTTCCTTCTCTGTTTTGTTCCTATATATACAGTACAAGATTTCATAACAGATTCTTTTTGTGGTAGGGTACAGTTGATGGCTTCCTACTATACTTAATATTTATTTTGAGTGGTACTGCAGGCTTCACCCCTGCTCACAGTAACCTCTGCTCTTAAACACAGTATATCTGGGATACAAGACTACCCCTGAGGCCTATAGAAATGGGTCGTGGTATTCTTACTGTGGTGATGTAATGCTCCAGGTCACTGCAACTTTATTGGGGTGATGGTGTGGTGGCATGTCATCATTTAGAGTTGCTCAGAAAGTCGTGCAATGTCTTGGTCCTTCTTTGGTAAATATTGCAACAAAAACAAACAAAAAACATAAAACATACAACTCTCTGACCATCAATCAAATTTGCACAGGATGAAGTGTCTCGCCCAATAACACAATGGCAGTATGCATAGTTCAGTATGGAGAAAGCTAAGGTACTATATAGTTATATTATGCTATTCATGTTTCCATGGAGATGATCAGAAATAGAACAATATCAAATCGAGACTATATCAGGACTAATGTGAACACACCCATTTAAATGTTAGTCCAGGTATAACTTCCCACACTTCCAGGTAGGATTATAACAATGAGAATAGGAATTTGTGTAGGCAGCTATTTTAAGTATAGGATGTAGTTGGATGTCGGCTGATAAGAGCCATGGTACCAGTCGGGCCCAGGTCCTGTCTTCTGAAAGACAGACCACAAACAAGAGAAATAAGGAAAATGTATGGCCGTTTCTGGCAAAAATAGACAGCAATTTGTTCTGTACTGCGCACTAGAGACAGTTAATGGGCTCAGTGAGAGGTCTAGGCAATGATGTAGTAAAACTGATGTAACGGTGGACAGCAAAGAAAGGAAAAGAAAAGTAAAGGTCTTGCACAATGTACTGGACTTATTTTATTTGAAAGAGCAGAGGCATAGTAGCACATTCCAAAATAAATACTGTATGTTTTGGAGACACTGTGGTTTTGAAATGGGAATTTTTAAAGTGTCTTCTAACTTATGGTATTGTGTGTTTTCAGAACTGTCTCTTAGTCAGGGTTTTTTTCCAATGTTGCTGTGATAGTTCATTGATAGAAAAAGGATCCTTAAATACCATTGTTCATGCTGACCCCGGACTGGTAATGTATATTCTTCATTTGTGTTTTTACAGACAAAATACCAAACAATTTATGGTGTTACTTTTGAGCATATCAAATTATTCAAGAGGTTATAATGTATTATGGTTTCTACAATAATCATAATACATCAAAATCTCAGTATTTCCATCGTCTATACTCTATACTCATCATCAAATCATTCTCCTCACCCCACAGAGTTCTGTCTTGGCTCCATCCAGTGAAACTTCATCTGTCTGACTTCTCACTCATCTTCTGAAAGGCCATCCTGGTCGGGCTATTTACAGAGCTATGTGTGAGTGTGTTTCCTGTATCAAGGCTCAGAAATAACTTTGTCAGAGAAACACTCAAGCAGCCAAGTAGGTACCATGCACCACTGTCACGCAAATGTCCCACTTAGGCATAACAAGGAGATATTTTTGTTTAGTTAGTATTGTACTTGACTTACAGGCCCCAACCATGGCAAGATGACGCAAGATCTAACTGGAAATGTCACTTGTAAAACAGTGAATCACGCTAATACAAGTTATAGAATACTGAAACCTTAACTCACTTATGGTTGGATACATTTGGACCCCAGTATTAAGTTGGTTGTTGTAGTAGCAGTTTAGTAATCGCAGTAATCACTCTGAACTATTGGTTAACTAGTGTGTACTCAGTGGGAACCTTTAAGTGAACCATGGAGGACATTGTGATATGAAGAAGTGTAAGCCATTACTTTGGCAAGAATCAATGCACTTTGCTGCTTATGGGGTTCTATGCCTCTGTCTTACATCAGCATTGCCTTCATTATTTCAGATAAGATAAGAAAATCTTATTTGTCCCACAATGGGGAAATTGTGAGCATTTTAACTGATAGTTTATTGACCAAGACTGTGCTCTGTGCAGCTATCCACCGCCCTCTAGGGAGAACTTCTTATCAGTTGATGATAGCAAAGTTTCAGCAATAATCTCCAACTGGGACTAACCTAAATGAGTTGCGTCCATCAAACGGCTGCTGAGGCCAAGACCTGCTGTGATGTGCTCTGAGCTACAGTTGGGACACACATTATACTCCTGCCTCATGTATGACCTGTGATAACCATCAATCTTTGCCTGATCTCTGCCCTCTCAAACGCAAAACAGGTGTGGGCTGATGTGTTGAACGTGTTTGTGCACACGGGGCCCTGCTGAGAGCAACTGTGAGTGACTGACAACTCCAGACACAGCAGGACACATCCAGCGTCCGCCATCCATACAAACTAACTTCAGTGACTCCAAGACAATGCTAAAGGGAAATGCCACTCAGAGAAACTTTGCAGGAGTTTCAGTAGCAACAGTTACCGTTACCGGAGCTAATCTGGCACAGCTGGAGAGGACAGAGAGATCAGCGCCAGAGATCATGACCCGATCTTAACCCTGTGACCTCAGAGGCGTCCAGGTAAACAGGACTTCCTGTCTATCACCGCAGAGATGGTTAGTGACGTCAGAGAGTGACCCTGGCTTCCATGGTGTCCAAACATCCAGGCATGTTTGCTTTGAAGAAACTGGAAATAATGTTAATTTCCAAGAGAGGTTCAAGTGGATTCATTGAATTGATAAACAGTACATTGACCACGGCAAAAGACTTAAGTTTGACATCTCATCCTGTCCCACAGGCTGATGGTGCTGCTAGGATAGAAATCAGATACACCAAACTGATAATTGTACGTTTAATACTAATTTGTTGGCATTGAACAAAGCATTAGGTGACTGTTCACCTCCTGAATTTGCTGAAAGTTAGTTTATTATTAAGTATGATATTCTTTGCTTGAAATATAATGTTTCAACATGTGCCGGTTTGGGTGGTACATCTCACACACCACTTAGCTCACAATAATCATGATGGATGATGTACGACATAAATGAAGACACATTTCTAAAAATATTCTTTCTTCATTCAGCAGGACTATTTACAGCAAACAGGATCCTTCGAATGTGAGTTGCTTTTTTTTAACCATGTACTTCCTGGTCACTACTTGGGATGATCTTCTTTCCCAAGAACTTAAGTTCTACACAACAGAGGTCGCTTAAGGGCAGTCTCAGATGGCAAATGCAATGTTCTTCCTCAGTAGCCTTAGATTTGCAAGTTCAGTTTGTCCTCTTATGAAATGTCAATCTTCGCATTTCTTCTAATAAGACACATACTGTTAGTGTTGTTGTCCATAATAGGGAAATTTTATCTTTTTGTGCTACTGGGCTTCCAGTCAAGAGCAGCAGGTGATCAAATTGTTGGGTACATCCATTAATAATGCATCCGCTTTATATAGCACTTTTCTGGACACTCAAAGATGTTTTACCAAGCATTATTCAGTCACGCAATATCCAGTGGTGGTATGCTACTATTGTAACCACTGCTGCCCTGGGGCAGTGACGGAAGTGAGGCTGCCGGTCTGTGCCATCGGCCCCTCCAATCACCACCATCACTCACACACACACCACTTTCATACTACTGTGGGTGAACTGCCTTGCCTAAGGACAGTCCGATGCCCCACTGTGACACCTGATTTTCCCACTGGTCTCCCATCCAAGTACTAACTTCTGAGATCTGACAAGATCAGGCTTTGACAAGCTGGTATGGCCACAAATTGTTGGGTACATCCATTAATATGACAAATATGACTGCCCAAAACAGACAGATAAAGGATAATTTTCATTTGATTGCATATTATAAATAGACAGTGAGCAGTAGCTTTCAACCTCCTTATCCCTTTATACACTACTAAAGTACAAAGAAAACCTGGCAGCCATTATGAAATAGTGAGTAAAGGGAGTGCGTGTTTCTGTTGTTTAGTCATTAGTGCGTCATGATCAGTGTTAGCCAAGACTGATCAAAGCCCAGAAAGATGCCTTTTTTATATAAGAATAGAGGGTGGTGTTGGGTGTTGCTGTTTGGCCAAGTCTTATGCAACTGTTGTAGATGGACGGCTTCAAATCAACACTCCAAAAAGTTTGTGTTAGCCCCAGTGCTAATGTCCTGTGATCAGTAGCCAGCAACGTGTGCTAGTTGTGTGTATGTGCTTTGTTATGTGTTTAGCTTGGACCTAAGGGTAAAGCTGAAGTCTGCCAGGGAAAAAGAGCTCCTATCTGGCTACAAGGAGGCTGAGCGGGGGGCAAAGTAACTGATCTGAGTGCAGTGGGTGGCAGTAAATGATCAAGGGGTAGTTGTTGTGGTTCCTCAGGGCTCCAAACTTGTCCCATTGCCAAGTACACCAAAGAAATGTCAAATTGTCTTTCTAAACAAACCTTCAAAAAGTAAATGCACACTGGGACGGTTTCCTCTTCCCCTTCATCTCTGCTGCAAACCCCACAAGATCTTCTTCAAAGAGGGAATTGCTTCGGTCTCTTTCAAAAACGTGGAATATGCATGTGGCTTCCTCATTTCTGTTCTGTGGGATCCGTCTTCTTCTTCTTCTCACTATCCAAAAAAGGCAAAATTTGTATAGTCTCAATACTCTTAGCCATCTCTCAGACATAATGACTAGTCAATCCAAATGGCTCCCTAGTGATTATGTTTGAGAGATGGCCAAGGGAGAATCATAAGATCGATTCTTAAGTTCAACAATTTGTTGAACATCTTTCTCCACTTAATTAACCACTATTTTACACAGCTTACTGTCATACACAATTAAACTGTTAACACTGTATACTCTTTTGCAAGTGCTTTGCTTCACAAAGGAAAATTCAATAAACATTTAGTACATTCAAAACAAAAAGAACCCCTGGCAGCTATTGCGGTTCACCATCTTAGGCTTACAGAAGGATATCCAAAAGATAATAAAAAGACAACAAACCTGTCTAGAGACTTTTCCATTGGTCATGATTTATTGAAGCATATCTTGTGTTCAGGAACTTGATGTCAGAGTTTGGGAGTGGTTCACTTTCACAGAGGGAGGACTACTTGAGATTTTGCCGATCTGATTTTTTGCCAGGGTGACCTAATAAACAATACCAGTTGTATAACACAATATACGCAGAGATATGTGGTAAATGGTGCTTCTATTACCTATCTCTGCGTATATTGTGTTATACAACCAGTATTGTTTTAAACCAGCCCTTTGCCTGTGTGTGTGAGATCCCTGTGTTATTACAAGTGTTAGTTGGCTGGAATCATGTGCTCTGAAACATTTGTCCCATGGCTCGTTCATTTATTAATTTGTGGAGATGATGATGGTGTTCCCTTGTTAAATGTTTCTGTCATTAGGGCTATAGCTTAAGGCCAAGTCATTTTAGGTTAGTGTACACAAAAAAAAAAACTGTGTACAAAAAAAATCTACAACATTTTGACTGTATGGTTAGCATTAAGTTCTACTCTAAAAAAAAGAACTGTTTCATTTTGTTAATTAAAGTGTCTGCAACCACTGAGTCAGATGGTTTTGCTTTCAAATTGTGCCAGCCCCAAGCATGAAATAAAGGAAAGGGGCTCAAACAGTAAGAGCATCTGGTAAAATGGAAGCTAAATTCCCAATATGCAGGCTAGATGAGAATTTGCTGTGTTGGCTGCAGTATAACGAAATAAATGGCTAAAATTAATTTTTGACAAATAGTTGTACATCACTAACAGTTACAAAGTAGTAGTATTTTTTGTAAAAACAGCAGTAGTCAATCTGTTTTACACTCAACAGTTAGGAATACATATGTTTGTATTATGGTACAATACTTTTACTTGACCGCAAATTTTGAGTGCTTCTCTTTCCTAATATGTAGTTCATTGCATCTTAATCTATGTATCTTTTCTGGCTGATCTTAAACCGATAAATTAGGGTCTGGCTAAATGACACAAAAACATGGCCTCCTCTACACAACCGTCAGCCTGAAGGACATTGACCTAGTGACCTCTGACCTCCAGCTGGATGCGGTGTCCCATCACAAATGATCCTGACCTCAACCCAAACCGTGTCCAGGGCCTTGGCGCTTCCTACAGGCTGGTCTTATCTTGTGTTTATGGCTTCTCTTCATTTTTACATTCATCATTGGCCCAAAGGCAATATTACATGGCTTAGGTTACTGAGCCCCTATGGAGAGACAACTAAAACACATAGACCTGGTCAGTGTGCACCCGCTGTGTGGATGATACAGAGATAGAAGATGAGTGTTTAGTAAATGAAGAGCAGATGTGGCCCTGCTGTGACTGACAGGACAGGATATTTTCTCACACACCAAAATACTGCTGATATCTATAGAATATCATAGATGACTTACAGGGGCTATTTAATAGAGTTGGCAACTACAACTGACAGCATATCATCGGGAATATGAAAAAGAAAATTCCAAATGGCTTGGCTTGCTTCTCGTGTTTTAGACAAAATATGATTATGTTAATGTACTGCATAAAATAATGTCTGTATGCTTTCATTTTTTTTAAATAATGTCTTTAATCTGGCATCTTTTTAGACAGTTATTATCACCTGTTGCTTGATTTTCCAATTATTAAATCACATAGCTTTGTTGTCCTTTCAAGTAGCCTGTGTGACATTGCATAGATTTCTGCCCTAATGAGATTTTGATTAGTGGCTACTCCATGGGTAGTGCAGCAGCTGGACCCAAGAACAATTCTCCCATAGAACCACAGTGGAACCAGTGTAATGCCATCTTGGATTCATCTTCCTGATCTAATTATACTTTCATTGTGCAGTTTGCTGTTTTTACATCCACCATGTCATAGATTTTTGGCAAAATTTGTTTTACAGTATTTGTGGTGTTAAGAAACAGTGCCATATTAAGTTGCAATATGGAATGAAGTTAGTTGAAATTTGTGTTGAGCAATATATTTTGAAATAGCTTTTATTTTTGTTGTTCAGCTTTCTGGTATTCTTCACCTGGAATCCTCCCAGAAAAGCTCAAGAAAGAAAAGAAACATAAACATTGCTTCAATATGAACTTGGCTCCACACAGCCGGCTTTAAGTTATTTTAAATTGTGGAAATCTGGAGTTGAGTTTGGATTTTCACTCGACCAAAACTGGGGTAAATGATTGGACAATGGGAACCAGCAGTGAGAGTAACATCCTGATAGAGCCCTGGCATTGGCTCAGGACACAGGTGTGTTTACTTTATGTGCCTGTGTTTCTGTGCGATTAGACTCTTCTGGGTTGAGTATATCTCTAACAAAAGCCTTCTCATCCTTCACACTGCTTAACTTTTGACTGGTTGACACCTCCACTGGGACCTCGCTGCTGAGAAATACAAGACAATTGCTAAGCCTTGTGTGAAGAGATAGGAGGAAAGAAAAAAGTCAAGAAGAACAACACATGAGATCATCTGGCCAGACCAACTCACCAGTGTTTTATCACACAGTTGACCCAAAAAGAGGAGGGAGGAGGTGAAGACAGCAACACTTAGTCCTCTTACCTCATTAATGCAACAGAGCAATGGCCCATTAGGTTTAACTGGTCCAGTATGGTGTCCCAGATAAGGCTATAGGGACTGCAGGGAGTAATCTTTTTAGAAGATGACATTAGATTTTGGCAACCATTATATGAAACTTGTAATAATCTGTGGATCTCGCTAATCTGGTATTATGGAAATTTTAACAGGTGTTAAGATAAATTACTGTGTCCACCTTTAAATATGGTTTCAAAAAAAGCAGTAATTTCATTTTCAATTTTTTGAATGGAAACACTGCCTGACAAAAAGTCACCAGTTGACTTTGAGTAAACAAGTAATTCTCCAATTGGATAATAACAGTTTCCATATTTTTTCTCCTCCAAAGAAAAAGGTGATTTCAATAAAGGATTATTTTTTCCATCGCTCTTGGCATGGGCATATTCTAAAATGACGATGCCTGGACTGATGGACACCGTCTTTGTATTACACCTGTTATGAGGCAAAGTGATCAAAGCATAACTAAAAAATGACAATGCTGTCATTGATAAAGAACACGCACAAGTGGTAATTTGTATATTCGATTGGATGTCCACATACTTTAAAATGGCAACAGGACAGACAGTTGCCAGATGTGAATCTTAATCTGGCGTCATCACTGGAGTTCCAGGGCATCATTAGGAAGGGCATAAACATGTGACTGTGGTTATCCTGACATCATCTGAACAAAGCTTTAGATCCTCAAGCCTTAACACACTTTCACTCCATCTGGGCTGAAGGATGATAATAAATGATCAGTGATGATACAGATTACAAGACCATAAATCTCTGCAAGACCAAAGAAAGAAAAAGAAAATGTTTCTGCTTAAACTCAGAGACAGTGCAGAGTGAGACCTCCTGTTTTTGCTTTCACTCTGTCCTATTGTATCCATTGTATAAGTTCAGTAACATATTTTGGAAAGTACTAGGCTTATGAAAAGGGTAATCTAAAATGGAACACCTGTAATGAGATGAATTAAAGATAGGCAAGTTTAATACCATGTTCTGGAACATTTTAGGCAAAGCAATAAAAGCTCCATGGAGACAAGGAGGCAGTGAACCTGAAAAATTACATAGTGCACCACAAAGTATAATATTACATACAATTCATTTTTTACTTGTAGTTTGTATACAGTCAGTTCTAATGGCTGAATTTAAGAGGCACAGGGGTGACAAGCATCAATCATGAGCAAACAGGATACCAATCTAGCTTCAACAACCCTTAAAGCACTTCAAATACAGTGACACTTTGTCAATCTGAATTGTGAAAGATTTAAAGTGAAAGAAATGGCTTGTGCAGTGAGGGCCACTCTGAGGGAGGCCAGGAGGGCAGGAGTGCTCACTTCTCCAGCTGGATTTTATGTTCCTTAAAAACATCCAACCTCAAACGTAGCTTTGATGCTCAGCAGGGAGAGACATTTCCACTAAACCTGCAGAAAAACTTACAGGGCCCAAGTTTGTTTACAGAGGCTGTCTGAGTTGTGATTGACCATAAAAACATTACAAGAACATTAGACATTTTTCTGAGGCATTTGAACAAATTCATGATTAAAAATGTTTTTTTTTCTCTTCTAATTTTCTTTATTGCCACATTTGCACCTTACATTGTTTTTTTAAATTTACCTGTGATTTGATACCATAACAATTGAGTGTTTTGAATAATATCACTCCTAATATCACTCCTACCTAAAATATCTTTTCATACATTGATTTATTAACCTCCTGCTTGTTGTAGTTTTTACATTTAAATAAATACAAAGTACATAGTGCCCCCTTATTTATCTTGTCTATTAAATGCTTCTATATACTTCTCTGACATAATATTGGTTAAAAATAGAAATACATAATACAAATATATGATGTAATATTGGCATGACATTCACGTTTTAGATTAGTCACAGTTAAGCTAAAGCCTCCATAGCTGTGACTGTTGGTTAGACAACATGGTGACGGGCTACATTCTTAAACCCATATGAGACATTGTGTTGTTCTGTGTGTTATTTACCATAATTGAGGAACATGCCAGATTTGCTGCAACACATAACTCTATTCAACTTTTTACATAATGATCAGCTGCATACAGGCCTAAACAGGAGCCCCAGTGTCCTGTTGGGGACGGACCAGGGGTGACGTTCATGCCACAGGATGTTTACTGTGTGTGTATGTTACTTTACAGAGATTTTGACACCATTCATTTTAAGGCACATTGTACAGAAATAGTGTTTTGATGTCATCACCATGAGATAGTTAACCTGAGCTGAACCTTTACACCCAATTGTTCTGCAAAATATGGTGATGTAATTAGTGGAATGGATTTTCTGTGTTTGTGGTTGTTTCTTCCTTTTCTTCTTCTTGTTGTGTTTCTGTTTGACTCATCGGAGACAGTTGAGTAGAATGGATACGTGCACAAACTCCAAAACATTCAGATTTAAAATACACAAAACCCCTCTCAGGCCGGTAAAGCAGGATATGGGCTCTCCAGGTCTAAATCCAGGGACTGTTTGTATTGGCATAAAACTGAGAAAAGCATCAACAGAGCAGCTCTCACTCAATGTACTTTTGAATACAGCTTACTGTCTCCAACTCTGAATCAAGAACACAACCTATACATGCAAGTTTTATATTTAAATGGTTGCCTTGGAACGTTTTTCATTCTTGAGTCAGCTGAAACAAAGATTTGGTCTCTAATGTTGTTAAGTACTTTTAGATATAAACTTCAGAGCCAATATATATTTTTTGGAATATTAGTAGTGTTGAAGGATTTTGGCTTGTAGAGGTTATAAGGTGATACTACCGCAATTATCAAACCATCATTAATCATAATTGTTATGTTATGTTGGTAATCTATCTTGAAAAACACCTAAATATAACAATATGTTTATTATATAATGCAGATATTTTTACATTGGCCACCTATACATAGTATCCAGTTGTGCCCTTGGCTGTTGGCAGGCTTTAACCCCAGTGCTGTTTGTACAAAGTGCTCTGACAGATAACTACAGATGATAGGAAACATATGGATAGTTGGACAATAGACAGAAGCATGACTAATAGACACACAGCTTCCTTTCTAATTCTACAACTTCAGGCAAGGTATACTACAGGCATTTTTATTGAATTTGAGATCACTGTATTAGCATTGAGGAAAAGCAAAAGTGAATGATCAACAGTTATTAATCAATTTCATGTTTATTGGAATGGTAAAATTGTAGCCAAACTATGCTGCAAATCTATTATGTTTCATTTTTATTCTCTTGTGGACTTTACAATTGCTTCACCTTCTCCAATTTCCTCTCCAGCTCTCTGTTATTCAGTTTGCATTATTATCCCTATATCTTTCTACCATTACAGCCGATGTGGAGAATACAAGGCTGAAGTTTATCTCTGAAGCCAGATGTCTGTAGTTTAGTATAATCCTAACTGTCTTTACCCTCCATCTGCAAACCATATACAGTGCTTGTATTATGTTTCCTGTATTAGCCCTGTCAGATATGTGTTATTGTGAGCTTAGCAGTAGATTGTGGTTAACTGCAGTCATCCCTAACTTAAACCTGTGTGTCTCCTTCTACTGTATGTCCTCTGTGGGCGAGCACCATTATAATCTTTTAAGGGCCTTTGCAGCAGACTGTATTTGTTATTTCACTGACATTTGGCATCCAAGTTATATAATACATGTTGTAAAATGTATGGCCAAAAGGAGGTTTTACTATATGGCAGTAGATTTTCCTTTTCGTTCCCAATGGATAAATAGTACTGGTATGTGCAAAACAGAACTGAAACATTCAAAGTTAAGACAACAATGAATTGAATTATCAGGGAGCTATTACATATTTTGTCACTGAAGCCTTATCAGCAGGCAACAAATTACTTTAATTAAGTGTACTTAATTGTTAAAGTAGGAGAATGGTGATTTGAGTGGTGTTTTTCTTATCCCAAGTGGAGTCTTATTTAACTTCTGGTATCCCCTCACAAAGTAAAGACACATTTATTACTAAATTAGTGAATGAATATTATTCATATAATCATATTGTGATTCTCTCTGCAATGAACTAGTGGATTGAAAACATTTGTAGGCTATTACATTAAAATGCAGCTTGTGGAATAAAAGTGATTATGCATAAAATAACGAGATTCTAATCTACATTCACCAGCATTTTTTGAGGCAGACAATTAGTAGGCTCTCCCACTGCAGCAGGGACACTAGTTTACTTGAAGTAGTCTTACATTGGCAGCTGTAGGATTATGGTAATATTTAGCATGATATGCAATATTGAAAAATTTGCTGGGCCGGATATTGGCTTCCAAATATTGGTTCAACTGATACCCTGGTTGGAAATTGATGTAATAAGACTATGGTAACGGTATTTACCCGCTGTTGTTGGCCCAGAAAGTCTCATAATTTATTCAAAGTTGTTCTGTAGTTGCTGGAGAAATAAACAACAGCTACATAACACTTGAATACATTTTGACTTACCAGCATTTAATTTGTGTTTAAAAGAAATAAATACTTTGTTTTCAGTATCTGCTATGGTATCTGTTGATATCTGGTATCGGCAGATGCTTAAAGCTGAAAATGAAATGGATTGTTGCATCCCTGACATTAGTATCACTCAAACAGAATCCAACAAACCCAACATTCCTTTCTTAGAAGAAAAATTTGATTTAACGAAATTAAACATCAAAAGACAGCTTTCCATGATCTCCTGGGTCACACCCTGTCCTGGAACTTTCCATAGAGGCCACACCTTGGCATTGGCAGAGAGAAATTAATTTTGGGATGCTTTGAAGTACAGTGTTGTTTGAGAATTGATAATAACCTTAAATAGTGCCAATGAATTCAGTCTAAGCAAAGAAAAGCGTGATGCATCTTAAAGAGCCAGCAGTAATTGTTTCAGAATGTGGGCCTTGCGTTTGGTCCGTGCAGGTTTGGCTGTAGCTGTGTGCGGAAAACAAATAAACATGGAAAATATGTGATGTTTAGCTAGTGAGATTTGGGAATTGCTAGATTCCAGTACAACAAAGCAGGGAAAAAGTACAGGTTAATACAGGGTGTTGGCTCACTTTCTGTTGAAGCAGTAAACTTTAAACTTATTAATGCACAAAACTTCTATATAATGGTAAATAGTATGGGTAAATATAACCAGATAAAAAGACAAAAAAGTTAGATGGTCTAAAAAGAGAAAAAAAAAGTATGTATTGTCAAGAACAAACTGTTCATAGGTTAACTGAAGTTAACTGAAGTTAGTAATGTTTATCGATTACAACTACCCTCATCATCATACAGGCGTGACTGCACCTTATGTCAATACTCTTGATAAGTGCATCGGGTCTACATCTGATCTAACGACTAACAGTGCTCGTGGCCATGTAGAGTAATGTTTATTTTGATGGATACGCTGAGACCGGTCAGCTGGTTTGTGTTGGGAACAATACAAGAGACTCAGCTACATCTGCTTCTGATTTACCCCATACACCACCTACCCCCTTCACCCCATCTCATCAGGCCGATGCATCCATACTCTGGGAACCTCATATCCTTACCTCACTTTCTTATATTATTTTGACCTAACTTACATCTGGTAATCTTTGACCCATATAAGTTTATTGTTTTGTATTTCAAGATATTCAGAAAAGGGCGTTGGGTTATGCTGATGTTATTGCTTCCTGCACTGTTTGCACTGGGAGCTCGATGGGAGAGCAGAGGACCTGTATGGCCTGTATCCCAGCTTTGTTTGTGTTGGAGTCAATGATGAAGTCAAATGAAAAGGTTATGTTCATGGGCTTTTATTTTGAAATGACAGGGTTAATCAGACTACATATTGTGCATTTAAACTTTACTTAAACAATACCACAGAAAGCACCAACATACTGTAGACTTGTTTGGGAATTAGTGAGTATAAAAGTCCATACTCCATCCAGATAAGTTGATCAGCCCATTCTTTCCCACCTACACTCCCTGTATGGTGGCATGGTAAGCTCAAACCTCTCTGGTTTCAGTGTGCAATTCTGTGGTCATTTTGTGGTCAGTGGTCCACTCACATACGCTGCACAGTACTGAAGTAGATTTTTTTTCTTTGCCACAGTTTCCTGGTCCAAGCCATACACACACATATAAACATGCTCCAATGGGAGCCCACATGTGGACACGCTTGCATGCATGTCACTTATTCGATGTGTAGAAGTTTGGCTCTGCGGTCAGCCCATTAGTGTTAAAAACAGCCTATGTCTGACTTTTTGAAGCTTTTGCTCACTATCCTTTCTCAGATTCTCACCCACTTTACTTTTGGTTGGCAATTTGCATGTTTTTGTTCACAGTGTGGTATTTTCTGATCCTTGTGAACAACATAAACAAGCAACCACTAATACACAATTACAACTATGATTTAGCTTTAACTGTCAGACTGAAAGTTCACATCATTCCTATCTGGAGTAGTATACTATTGCTTTTATTATTGTATCCCATCAGTTTTTCATTACATTGCTCTATTTGAATAGTCATGTCTTGGTCTTTGAACAATGCTAATCTGTTGAACAAGTTTTGGGTATAAATCTTGTCTCAGCAGGAGTAAAATCGACTCCGGACCTAGTTAAAAAGAAAATAAAGAAACTGTTTGGTGATGCATTTGGTTGGACAACAAGACCTAAGTTTTATATTGCTACTGACATATACAATGATTCCTCTCAGTGCTATCACAGCTTTATTTAACATGGCCTCCCCTATGAACCAGCAGGGGAGGTGCAGCAGGACAAAAACAAGTTAAATGGGGGGCCATAATTGCGCAACATTAAAGCCAGTGTTGATGGACCATTATTTACAGTTACATGTTACAGGCTCTGGCAAGATTGCACCTTAATGACTTGAACACAAGATTTCTGCTCAACTTTACCATTACCTCAGAGAATAGCATTTTATTTTGGCCAAATTTGTGTCTTGGATTGATTATATCGCATTTTAAGTCATGATGAACTGAAGTCATACAGCCGCCCATAAGACAGAGTGCAAAAATTACCGTAAAGTGTGTCACGTTGCTGCAATCTGTTTTGAATTACTGTACCATTCTTTATGGGATGGAGACAAAATGAGAGCAAGTGAGGTAAGAAAACAGGGGAGGCTAAACATATTGCTCTACACTCCGTGACAAGTGAAAATTATTTGACAGAAAAATCTACTACTTATTATATCCCTGTGTTGTTTTTGTTGCTGGCTCAAAACAGTGTACCAGACCAATACATGGGCCTTTATCCCAAAAAGAGATTGTATGTGTTAATCTTTTGTGGACTCACAAAATCTATTAGTAATTAGTAGTATCAATTTATTTTATTTTTTTTCTATTTCAGTTTAACAAGTCTGGTAATAAGTAATGCTATCCAATATATTTGTAACTGTCATCAAACACCCAACAAATACATAAAAAAACAAGAAATAACATATGTTTTAATTGTTTTGGTTATTTTCCATTTAAAAAAAATCCTTTTATGGTCGAACATCAGCACACATGATAGCCCACATGCAAAGTGACACACATCCAAAACTTTCCCAAAAACACAATTATCTTCTTTACTGCAAGACAACTCTTTGTCTCTGTTGGAGACCCAATTCCTGCTCAGTACACACATGGCTATTCAGCATCTTGTTGCAGGGTTGTCCTCAGGTTGTGGTTGAGTGGGACATCAGAGAACACCTCACAGCCCATTCAGCTCTTCCCTAAACACCAGCCTAAGCCCCACATCGCCAAAGCCGTAGACCAGAGGTTATTCTCTTCCAGGGGCTGAATAATGCCCAAAGTGCCATTGTTCTTATTGGATAGTCAGCCCAACTTCATTTCATTGAATTCTGTGTAAAATGCTGTATAGGACTCATCAAGAGTCAACTGAGGAGCACATAGCTGCAGCTCAGAAAATCTGTGTCCACAACCAATATTTGTGAGCTCATGTTTGTCTAGTTCCAGGTTATAAAGACAATGACATGTTTCAGTACAAAGGCATTTGAAGTTGTG
This sequence comes from Boleophthalmus pectinirostris, assembly GCF_026225935.1. Classification (NCBI taxonomy): domain Eukaryota; kingdom Metazoa; phylum Chordata; class Actinopteri; order Gobiiformes; family Gobiidae; genus Boleophthalmus; species Boleophthalmus pectinirostris. The sequence goes on along the minus strand of NW_026571473.1, from coordinate 22,415,679 downwards.
TCTGTGTGTGTCTGTGTGTGTGTGTGTGCGTGTGTGAATGGATGAGTGGAGAGAGACAGGTGCTCTGTGTGACCATTTAAGTCTACCATTTATAGCTAATTAATCACTTAGGGAACAGAAGCATATAGTGAAGAAAATAGACACTCAACTGCACTAGCATTAGCAGTTTTAATGTTTACAGAGAATGCTAACGCTGGAGAGCAAGTGTACAATTATGGCCATTAGTGGTTGAGTTGTAAAATGAATACAGTGGGGTTGATATGCAGATCTCACACGATGTAGGCTGCAATAAAAACACTCCTAATTCTGCTGGCATCCAAATCTCCTGCTTTATGATAACATACTCACGTTTACAGCCACTGGCAAGCTAACGTGACCTCAGAGTTGTATTGCATTCCTTCCTACTTCTCCACCTCTGTACATTTTCCAACATGTGTGCATTATATTGAGTTGCATGTTCCAATATCAACACACTACTAAGCCATGATCCAACACTCAGGGTAGTAAAATGCTGATACATACTGTTCTTCTCCAAACATTTAGGATTCTCATTAGTAACACTATTCGGCTGCTGTTTGCCTCAGAGAAGTAAGTCAGTATAGGTACAATACATAAAAATAAAGGGTAAAAAAAGAAAGATTCCTTTGGGTGCATATGCAATAATACTAACCCTATAACTGGACCCTGTGGAACATCAAATTAATATTGTCTATAAAGGTTACACCACACACACTAAAGTTACTAAAATTACAATTAGAAGCATGTAACAGTGTTTAGCTATGTTATGGGTCAATGATGAGGCATTCATCTCAGCAGCGTCATGCCTGCACCAAAAGGCCAATTTATAGTAGAGATTGATCTATATGGGTTTTTCATGGCTAATGCCCATTGTTTGGAAACCAGAGCAACTGATGGCCAATAAGTCCTGCTGATATTTTTGGGCTGATACATATAGAACAGATTTTGATCATTTAAACCCACATTATATTATTTTAAATTACTATGATTTTATTTCAGGGCAAAATCATCAGAGAGCAATGTAGTCATATTTTGAGCAATGCCCTCCTCGCATTTAAGTGTTCAAATGAAGCTAATGGTCCTTCCCTTTGTCAGGTGGTCATCCGAAACACATTATTGGTCATATATCGGCCTACGTTTGAGATTCAAGGCTGTTGGCTATTATGCTAATAAGTGTAAATATTAGCTCTATAGAGCTCTAATTTATTGTTTAATTCTCTCATTTATTGTATCATTTTTGGACCATGGCAATTTGCCACCCGCATAGTAAAATGTGTAACACTTTCATTTGCCATATTTGCTCCATCAAATAAATTTAATAGGACATATGTCTCTATGTATTTCACTTAATGCAATTAAAAGCCTATGTTGTTCAGGCTATAACGGGATATTTTTAAGTAGACCTACAAGCAGTTTTTTACTTGCACAGTGTCATGTCTTATTACCTACATTACACATGTGGTCTTTATAAGGTTTTTTTTGTCGTTCTTGTGGTCCACTGACCCTGATCTCATATACATTAGCACACATTATTTTAACATATCAACATAAATCAATGTCTTTGCAGAGTTATGTTCGTAAAACATAGCCAGTGCACATACAGATGTGGGTGGAGAGCCCTGACTCTAGGGCCTGGACGTGCCTGCGGTCAAACACTATAACACTACACATGCATTAACATACACAGCAGGCAGAATGTAAAAGGATTAGTTTTAATGCACAGAAACATGACTCAATAAGGCGTGTCTATTTATTTTTTACAGTCGCTGCATGATTTTAATTATAATGGCCTTACTCTGAAATTATTTATGGGCATTGGAGGAAGTAAATGTACAGTAGATTTAAAGACATTAAATTACTATCTTACATACTTAGATAAAAGCCCCAAAGGGAAATGTTTATTTTAGTAAAATAACTACTAAAACTATTTGTTGTTTTTAAAGGTTGTATGGAGGATTTTGTTTTGTTTTTTTTGTTTCAAGTTGTCAATGATAGCATTATAGAGGTGCAGTAGCCTTGTAATTATGATGACCAAAAAAAAAGAGAATAAAAATTCATCAACTCTGGACGTGGTGGGGCTAAACATTTGCCAATAGATAACGACATTGCCTCGTTATCTGTTAGCTGACAGGCTGTCAATCAATCTCCCTACGTTTCTAGCGTAACTGACTTGCCTGCGCGCCGCCGGTACGTGGTTTACGTACGCCTGTCACGCATTCCACAGACTCAAGACGCACAGACGTTGTTTACTCCACCAACGCAACAGTTCTTAGCGGCTTTTTTTGACCTATATCTTCCTCGCAGTTAGCACAAAGTTTGTTGCAATGGCAGACAAGAATCCAGGAGCAGTTAGCCGCAAAAGAAAGTCCGTTTTTGAGGTCGCTGAAAGAAGAAGACAAGGGGAAAAGCAGCGAAGCCAAACTAAGGTGATTCTTGAAGATTCATTCCAGCGATGGCGCGACTGAAGCAGACACAGGGTCTAAAGACTGACGCACTGGTCGCCAAATTACTCCTGGACAGGTAACTTCTGTTTATTATGAAAACGTACATTATTTCCAAGAGCTAGTCAAAGTTTTTCAGGATACGAAAGCGATATCCTATGTCTGAAAACGTAATTTTCAAGGCAAAGAAAGAGTCCGCTTGCTGCTGCGTGTTGTAGCTAGTTCATTCGCACTGAATCTCCGCGCACTCTTTTCTGCTCCCCTTTCCTGCTCCTGTCCCCGCTGCCCGATCCGCTCTTCCCCCTGCTCCTCACTTCTCCGGGCACGGAATCTCCGCGCACCGCTCCCCTCTCCTCTCTCCTCTCCCTGCTCCGCTCTTCTCCCTGCTCCTCACTTCTCGTCCACGAACGAAATGTCCGCACACCCGCTCCCCCCGCTCCTCACTTCTCCGCCTTGCCTAACCAACACTGTATTTAGTTGTTTACAAGTCATGTACAGCGCACCGGCTGTAAACAAACCTGTTTCTGGCGTAAAGAGGAGGCGGGAGAAGGCGTTTCTACGTAGGGAGCTGTAGGGGAGGGGGGGGTGGTTTCACGCATGCGCAACATTTGAAAAAGGACAAACAGTCGCTGGATTTCTCGTTCCTTGGAAAATCCTCTATACAACCTTTAAAAAAGAAAGAAATATACTTCATTATACATTTTTTACTTTTAACCACTTGTTAGACTATATGACAAGTGCAGGTGATGGAATGTTCTATAAAGCTGATCTAATGAGTCAGTCCTGGATTCCCAAATGAAAGTTAAAGTGACTATTTCGGTTTTGCGACCTTCCTATGTCCAGGCAGTAGGGAATTCAAAATAAGGACCATATTCTACCCCTGAGGCTGCAGTCCGAAACCTGAGAAGTTTATGACCCCCTAATCTGCCACTCTGCTACATGTTCTGACGTAAATCAAATTCACTCACTTTGCTGGGGTCCAAAGTTTAATCTGCGGGGGGGCATTTGATCCACAACAATACTAGTGACTTTTTTGGATTGCATTGTGTTCTATTACCATAAACGTTTGGTCCCAATTAGATAGTAGAACAGCTGCTTTCTTTTTTTCACCCTTCTTGGAACTTTCTGGTCGAAATCTTTCCGACTTTTCAAATAGATCCTAGGAATAACGTGAAATAAATGGCACCAGTGAGAGTTAAACTGCTGTATGTGCTTATATGCAGTGATGAAAACGAACTCTACAGAGGGTTAGGGAAGTGTCAGAGGAAGTGCTGCTTTTGGAAGACTGAGTGAACGGAACACAAGAGGGCTTATGTAACTGGGAATGCTACTGGGCTATTGAAAGATTGCTTTATCACTTTAAATTCACAATGTCTTTGCATCCAAGTTTGAAAATGTCCAAACATGTACAATGGTGATCAAAAACACTGGACTTACAGGAAAGGGTCATGAGTTGAAGTTATATTTATGGATGTATCTTGTTTACTGCAAATCTCCTGTTTGAGAGAGTAAGAAAATATTTACTCTGAAACTCTTGCATCATGCATGACAAACCAAGCCAAATAGCATTGCATTTCAGGATCTTGTCATCCAGGGATTTAGATGAACGCACTTGGCACGTTTAATAATTAATTTGCTATGTTCTGTACTAGGGATGTGCAGAAATATCAAAATATTGAGTTGTTGTGATACTAAATTTGGTGATACAGTATTGTTATCGCGCTGTATCAATATATCGCCAAGAGTAATTTGGGGGTATCTTTTAGCATTTTATTTTGTGACCTCACTACAATTTTGTTGCTTGACATATTCACTGTTTTGATTATTAAAACAGATGTATTTCATATTGTACACATACATTTTATGTGGTGGAAGTATTGTTGCTAAAATGTATTATGTGCAATATATCGATTATCGTAATGCATCACCATATCGTGATAATATCGTATCATGAGCTGTGTATCATATCGAATCGTGAGGGAACCTGCAATTGACTGCTGATGTGGTAGGAACTGAAAATACATAAATACTTAAAAGCCCTTCATTTAAAGGTATCCATTCCATCCACATTCCATATATTTACATACAGTGAATATTTGTGTATGAATAATAATACTCTCGCTTCATTCAATTGTCATGGCTTTGAAGAAGTAATGTCTGCATGTTGTGTGTCATTATTTTGTTGTTGTGTTTTGTCACTGCTCTGTGTGGGGTTGCCCTCCTCACTGTCTGTGTTCTGCCAGATCTTCTGTGCCTTCAGCCTGCCCCTCCTCTGATCAAACACATATGCACGCTTAACCTCCCATGAATCCCACTGTCCCACAGGGGGGCAATCACCTGCTCACTGTAAATATTTGACTTATCTATTCTGAAAAAGACAACTCCATCAAATCCTGTGCATCTGTGATCAGTTAATGACAGAATCCAATCAGTGCAGCAGTAAACACTGGAATAACAATGGTAATTGATTTGAATTTCCCCAATCAGTACAATTAATTGATGGCATGTACTTTAAACAGTCATTGATGTATCCATGCATGTTTTCTAAACAAGACCACATTTTAGTTGCTTACGGGCTGGTTAAAATTTATACCATATTTATCACTTTTTCACTTGCCAAGACAGTCCAGGAGATTTAGCTGTAAGCACAAATCTTGCTTAAACAGTTTATGTTTTACTATAATTGATAGGACTTTGGCTAAAATCTCAAAATAAGAAACATGCGTTGATATTATGATGTTCAAACAGAATTTTGTAAATTAGAAACAGTCATACTTCTTAGATGTCAAGCTCCTCCTAGCTGCCACCTCTTTCATCAGCCAAAACTAGGCTGAACTCTTGAAACTCATACTGCACACTCTCATAAACACTTCTTAATAGACAAACTTTGGCTTCAAATCTAAACCATTGTAGCATCAAATTCCCATATTCATTTTGTGGCATTTTGAATCCAGGACACCCTGAAGTGAAACAAAAAACTATGCAAAACCTGCTGAACTCGCAGGACTGTTCCAGTTTGACAGACTTGACAAAACCAAGAACTCTTTTCCTGAAACTTCCTCGAACCTCACTTAGATCAACCAAATAGTTCAGGCTCAATTTCACATAGGATCCGTGTTTGTCTGCGGCTTCTATGGGAAAAGCCATGTGTGAAGCAGTGATCCATACTGTTGTGTGGATGTCTGTAAGTGGATGACCAGCTCTCATTTTCCGCCCCGATAGCCAGAGCAGTGGGAACTTCCTGTAGCCTGCTCGCTCACACAGAAGCCCAAGCCCCGGGCCAATAGACACACTGCAGCGTTCAGCACTAGCCCACCACATGCACTAATCCCATTAACAACCTCCACCCACAAGGTTTACACTTAACTACATTTACAAGTAATTGTAAATATTACATAGCTACAGGCTGAATTTTACACTCTACATAAGAGATAATTTAGTTTTACTACCTATAGATTTACCAGATGGTGAGCAGTGCTAAAGAAGAGGAATGGCTTCAAATTACTACACATAAAAATCATGTGACACAAAAATATGAATAAAAAAAGAGTTCAATAGTGTTCTACGGCCTTAAACGACTCAATGCTGCCTGTTAGAGTGTGTGAACTGTTATTCGTGGATGAAGAAAACCTCGAAATGTTGTTCAGTTATGTAAATTAGCATTTACACACATTTTACACACAAGCAGTAAATCTTTATCATGCAAAATAGGCTGTAAGCTATGTAAAAATGATACAGAAAACCCTGATTGCTTGGCTAACTTTTGAATGTATATAGAATGGTTTGATAACGTGAAGAGCTATTTGCCTTGTGGGAAATATTAAGACACGGATGGTCAGATAGAGTCATCCATTCATGATATTCACCAGGGTTTTATTCTTTTTTGGTCTCTTGGGCTACTGAAGATCATTCTAATTATCATAAAAGTTGTTGCTTTTTTTCAGCTGTCCGATGTCTGATTTGACAAAATGAACATGTACTGTACATTTCAACATGCTTACTTTTTCCATTGTAGCGCTGATTGAATATTGCCAGATATCTACATCTGACCTTGCAACTGAATCCAGCGTGTCTAACCACATTACAGCAGGTTGGTCTTGATTCCTCTGGGCCGTCACTGAAAATCAGCAGATGACAACCAGCTCCTCATGTTCTTCCATAAAAGGGCATTCACTCACCACCATTGTTAATATTTCTCATGTATATCCTGTGATGGCTAACATTTCAGCTCGCAGTTTAGGTGACATCACTTTTCATGTTGTGTATCCATAGAAACCATTTACCACAATAACGTATAGGAACGGTGATAAAATGGGTGCATTTGACTTGGCTGTACTACATTACCCAGATGGGGAGCAGGAGACCATCTTCAGGAGACAAGCTCAGATAAACTCGTTAAGGTGTATGCTTGACAGTTGATTTATTATCAAATATACACTGGCTTCTAGATTTACTACAGTGGCCATGAAAACTGATTTGCTTAGTCAGGTTATTTTCTACATAACAACTTGACTTTATACTTTTAGATGAATTGCCTTAAAGTCATTGTATGGTTTCCTTACATAAAACAGGCCTACTGGCTCCACTTTCAGAGTCAGGACCAGGTCAGCCCCTGACAGCATGCCTGATGCAAGTTGACATTGTACCATGACAAATGAAGTCATGTTTAAATGGTGAGATTATTTCACAGGCTAGTTTATGCACACAACACATTAGAACTATACAGAAAAAGTCAAATTAAAAACAGAGAGTAACCAAATAATGGGATAGATGCATGCCCAGGTAAATTGTGTTTTAAGGCTTTTTCCCACCAATTTTCCATAGCTTATCTTGGCTTTTTGTGTTGTTGGTAGATTGTTGTTGTTGGTGGTTTTGCACTGTGACCTGAAAAATGTTTGAATAACACTTGCTCTATACACTAAACTCTATACACACTGTAATTCTAATAGTCATATGAATAAACTATATGATAGCACATCTGTACAGTTACTCTTAGTTCCTCTCAGTGATATACAGACCACTGTGTGGACTGCAGCAGAATCCAGCTGCCCCCCCCCCCCCCCCCCTCTCTCTCTCTCTCTCTCTCTCTCTCTCTCTCCCTCTCTCCCTCTCTCTGGGGACAGTCCCATACATCATGCTGTACCTGCCTCTGTACGACTGTCCCGGGACATAAGCCCTATGGTCCAAACAGCCCAGACACACAGACGCTCCTCTGCTCTACAGGGCCAGGTATTCAAGCTGCTGTCTGCATACATTTGTTATACCACAGGCCAGGGACTGACAAATTCTTTCCATCATCTGAGAAGAGACGGAAGAAATATGCAGAATTAAAGTTGGGAAGTAATACAGGTTACAAAGAGATTGATATTTCTCTTTTTTTTTTTTAAGATCCAGAAAAGTGATAACCCCATGACTCCATTTGTAGGCCAAAGTTGTTCTGGCGTTTACTCAGTAGTTTCATACGTGAGTATGGAATTAGTTTGTGAGTTAGTTTTTCTCATCACGTTTATAAGGTAAAAATACCTTTGCAAATCATAGATCAATCAAGCCAAAGTAAGAAAAGATATTCAACATCTATGGACATGGTAAATCCATAATTTTTTTTTAAGAGTCACGGAGTGTTTCTCAATTTTAAGTAAATTCTTAAAATCTGTCACAAGTATGGAATTCATGAATACATTGTCCATGCAGATATTTTTCACTCTGGACAGATTCCTGATTCCAAAATAAAATAAAAGCTGTGACCCAATGTGAATCACAACAGTGTATAAAATGTAATTTATAGCTGCACTTAATATTCTGGCAATCATCAGTGTCTTAACTATAGAGTTAAGTGTAGATGGCTCTGGTTCTGTTTTACTGTTTTGTTAATAATGGTCAGTCTGCTATCTAACACCTGCTTTTTCTATTCATGATCCTTATTAAGTCAATTATACTGCGATGTATGAAACAGAGAGGAGTATATTTATAGTGAACACCTAGTTGGTGAGCTAACATCTGTACCACTGCACCATTATTGAATAAACTGAATAAACACCTTGTGATCCAACGCTATTATTTGTTGTGGATTTCCTGAAAACAACTTTGTAATTTAATGTCTTTCAATTGTGTTTTTTAGTTCTGTTATTATGATCACAATTATTGATGTATTATAGCCAAATATTATCGGATGATTAGATTTCTTCTGTCTACACAAATCATGCACTCCCCAAAGAGTAACATTATACTCCCTGTCCTCCATTTGCTCCCATACTGTTCTGACATTTCTCCCTCTTATTTTTGCTTTATCGATTTGACCACATCTGTTTTTGCTTTTTTCTTATATTTTTATTACCAAACCTAGCCCACGTTGTCTTTCACTTGGTTCAGTGGCCTTTTAAAATTGACTCTCACATTTGTCATTTTCAGGTTTACTTTATTACTGGTTAACACACTAAAATGTGCTACTTGTCTGTTTTGCAGTCAGTTTGTTTGCGTCCAATTTCTGAGCGGAGAAAGTAAATAATCTTTTTGGCTCAAATTTACAATTTCTGGATGTCTGAGGTCTGAACCATAGCCATGTTTCAGCATGATATACTGGAGCTGTGTTAATTTGCCAAACACAAGTTAATTTAATATCCTCAAATTGGCCCATTGCAGAAGCAGAAGGCTAAAATTGAGTTAAGGTTTGTTGCTTGAAATTTAAGATTAAGTAGAAGTGGGTGGTCATTTAAGGTAAGCTCAGTAAGAGGAAAAGTGTATTTACTAAGATCATCACTCAAATTCTCCAGGGAAAATTCATTAAACAATTTATGCTTATGTTCCTTCAACACACACTTTATTTGGTCAATTAAAGGAAAATAACATTGTTAGCTCCTGTCTGCCCACTGACTCCTTTCGTAAATTAAATATCTACTACACCTTCTGGTAATCTGTGACTCACTCCAAGCTATTTAGACAAGAATAGCAGCTGTGTGGAGACTGCAAATACAAGAACTTTGCCGAATCATAAGTCCTGACTGGGGTCCTGTTGAGCCACAGTGGAGCGGTTACAACTCCCTGTCAACATTCTTTAGCTAATTTGATTTAGTGTTATTAGTTAATGTGCACCATGGGACAGAGAAAAGGTGGTGTGAATGTGTTATGCAGTGAGTCAGGTTGTGTTATAAAAGCAGAAAAATCACGTGTTGTCATGGCTTATGGGGGAAGTCCAGCTCATTCCACGTGCTTTCTTCTTGCCGAGTTACAGCTTGGCAAAATATTTTTAAAAGAATCATATGCGGTTTTTGTGTTTCTCCCACCTGCTGCAGAACCCGAAACAGTTCCCAATTCCTAGGGACTTTTTACAGGTTGCAAAAAGATTAAGTCATTGCAGTCAAGTTTTTAAAGATGGTATAACGTCAACACCTCCAGATGTATAAGAAGTATATGCTTTGAAGAACTGCCTGTGCTAGCCCCAAAGAGAAAAGGCTAAGACGTTGAGCCGTGTGGATTACAACGTGCTTTGGTCAGTGGGCTGTCTGTGTGTATGTATGTGTGTAGGAAGTCAAACAAGGGGGAGGTAGCGCTTTGGGGTATAGGAAAATCCACTTAGTCAGCACTTTTGTGAACTACGATCCCACACTCTTATTCTGACCCTTGTGAATGAGTGATGTGCAGGAAGCGGAATTACAAGAGAATTAATGGGGTCAAATGGTGACTGATGAAATTTTATAAATGCGTTTCCATGGCTTTGCAGTTTAATTACTGTTTTAGGAATGTGCCCTCTCTTCTAAGTTATTGCCAAAGCAACTAGCGTGCTATCCTTTTGTGGTCAATTAATGCCAATTCAGCTGACAAACTGACTCCTTTAAAATTGCAATTTTACTTACAATATACTCAACCTTTATCCGACAAGAATCACGGTTGCATTGTCCAATCATAACTACTGTAGCTTAGCCGGGCTAGCACCACCTAGTTCCTCCGCTCGATTTCTTTTCTCTCCAGCAACTAGGTCAGGAATCAGAATACACTAGACCAGGGGTGTCAAACTCATTTTGATCCGGGGGCCGTATCCAACCGACTTTGATCCCAAAGGGGCCGGATCAGAAAACTCATGGCATATAAACCCCAAAAATAACAATAAGTTCAAATATTTGTGCAGAGAAACACAAATCTATTACAGAAATCTTTTTTAATTGATGAACTCTTTCTTTTACAAAATATTATAATATTATGAACAACCTGAAACTTTAAGAAAAAAAAAATTTCAACACAATGTTTTAACATGAACTTGTTTAACATTAACTTGTATAAATAGGAATAAGTAAATTTTTCTTGGAAAATCCTGCACTCAGCTCCACTTTTCTCATTTTGGACATTTTGTTGATGAGGGTGTCACGGTCAACAGTCAAAACGATTGTCCTTTAAGGTTGTATAGAGGATTTTCCAAGGAACGAGAAATCCAGCGACTTTTGTCCTTTTTCAAATGTTGCGCAGCGTTGAAACCACCCCCCTCCCCTACAGCTCCCTAGTAGAAACGCCTTCTCCCGCCTCCTCACTACGCCAGAAACAGGTTTGTTTACTGAGCTCACATGACTTGTAAACAACTAACTACAGTGTGGTTAGCAAGGGGAGAAGTGAGGAGCTGGCTGGCGGAGCAGGGAGAGAAGGAGAGAGAGAGAGGAGAGGAGAGAGCGGTGCGCGGAGATTCCGTGCCCGTAGAAGTGAGGAGAAGGGGAAGAGCAACGGGCAGCGGGGACAGGAGTAGGAAAGGGAGCAGAGAAGGTTGCGCGGAGATTCAGTGCGAATGAACTAGCTACAACACGCAGCAGCAAGCGGACTCTTTTTTGCCTTGAAAATGACGTTTTCAACATAGGATATCGCTTTCGTTCCTGAAAAACGTTTGACTAGCTCTTGGAAATAAAGTACGTTTTCATAATAAGCAGAAGTACCTGTCCAGGAGTAATTTGGCGACCAATGCGTCAGTCTTTAGACCCTGCGTCTGCTTCAGTCGCGCCATCGCTGGAATGAATCTACAAGAATACCTTAGTTTGGCTTCGCTGCTTTTCCCCTTGTCTTCTTCTTTCAGCGACCTCAAAAACGACTTTCTTTTGCGGCTAACTGCTCCTGGATTCTTGTCTGCCATTGCAACAAACTTTGTGCTAACTGCGAGGAAGATATAGGTCAAAAAAAGCCGCTAAGAACTGTTGCATTGGTGGAGTAAACAGCGTCTGTGCGTCTTGCGTCTGTGGACTGCGTGACAGGCGTACTAAACCACGTACCGGCGGCGCGCAGGCAGGTCAGTTACGCTAGAAACGTAGGAGTTTGATTGATAGCCTGTCAGCTAACAGATAACGAGGCCGTGTCGTTATCTATTGGCAAATGTTTAGCTGGCCCCACCACGTCCAGAGTTGATGAATTTTTATTCTCTTTTTTTTGGTCATCATAATTACAAGGCTACTGCACCTCTATAATGCTATCATTGACAACTTGAAACAAAAAAACAAAAAAAAATCCTCCATACAACCTTTAAGAGCGTTTGGAAAGAGACAAGTCTTCATTTGTGCTGCTCTGGTGGGAGGGGCCACGTACAGAGACACTGGAGACGCTGCTGTGATAAACACCACAGAAAATTTACAATATTTTAATAGAAAATATAATTAAAATATTTTAGTAGAAAATCAGCCGAGGGCCACATTAAAGGTCTTGGAGGGCCGGATCTGGCCCCCGGGCCGCATGTTTGACACCTGTGCACTAGACGGTTCGCAAAACCCCCGGAAGTGCGAGTTTGGGCACCAGTCAATCAGCGAAGAGTTATACATTCTATGTTGGCAACGATTCCCGAGATCGAGGATTTAAAGCCGGAACAAAGAGAATGTTTGTTGCATTTTATCAAGGGGAAAGACCTTATTGCCCTTCTTCCTACAGGATTTGAGAAAAGCTTAATATACCTATTAGCCCCATTAGCAGCGCATTACATATGTCACGACCAAATAGCAGCAATTGATTAAATGAAAAAAAGTACCCGCCTACCATCGAGCAAACAAATTCTATCACTGCAAGGTCTATGAAGTGAAACTGTAGCCAGTCTTGCTAAAATAATAAATTAATAAATAATAATAATAATAATAATAATAATAATAATAATAATAAAAACTTACAGGAACTATTTTTGTACAAATTATGGTTGCTTGGTACTTGGTTAATGAGTGGCTGGATTACTTTAATTTGTCTTTGAGCTTTCATCCTAATATTTATATCACATTGGAAACCTCACATTTTATTTCACAACTAAAGCACTCTACAGCCAAAGCCTGGTCACATAGTTCTTTTGAGAAAGTATAACTCTTTGTGGTGTGTGTGGTAGTGAGACAGAAGTCTGTGGTCTGTGCACAAAGGTGTCATTTGTGTTCTCCATCATACAGTGGATCTCCAGTGAAAGGGACATTCCTATTGGCCCAGACCTCCCCATACACACCCCTTAACCCCACTACCCCCCAAACCATAACAATCCACACATTATCCACTATTATCCACTGACCTGTGCTTTCATGGACACACTGGACTTCACAAGAGAGTGTACAGTAGAGCTTTGTGAGACCAGACAAAGAAGTGCACAATTAAAAATATTTTAACCCACTTGGTCGTTATCTTTGGATGTTAGCCAGATTGTCAAGCTTTGAAAAGTAAGTTAATAGACTGCTAATGTTTACAATCTTCAGTTAATTCTAATTGACTAAATCACAAATGGCATAATCAGACGATGATTTATATTGAGATGCCTTCTGAATTAAACCAGCATCAAGCAAAAACAGCTGTAACAATTGTTTGTAATATGAAAACAATCAGAAACCAAAAACACAGTCATTTCAAAAATGAATAGTGAATATATTTTTACGTAATAATATAAATATGTGGAAGTGAAAGTATAATCTTTGTGATAAAACTACTCATAAAATTACAATTACCTGTCTCTGGATTGCATCACGCTCAACATTTGGGTGAAACTGGGAGGGGGTTGAAGTTGAAAGGTGCCAAGGTCAGCCATGCTCCCATGGGTGTAGTTGTCATGGGAACACAAGGACACACAGATTAAATGACTTCCTGTGTCTGAGTGCAGGTAATAAGGTTAGACGAATGATCAATCAGAAAGGATTGTCAGCTCCATTTCACACTATCAATAAATCAATGGTCGTCAGCTGGAGTGGTGATTTATGGTATCCCCTCGAGCAGCTCATGTCTGCAGGACATGGAGTCAGGTACTGTTTTGTATCTGAAAGTTAAAAGGAAGTTATTTTTCTGTGACACAGATTTTTATAAAATGCACAGAACTTAATTTAAAGTCATATTAGAGATGTACCAGAGGTTCTGGAACCTGGCAGAGTCTGATTCTGCACTGAAGAGCACCAATGGGACAGTTTAAAGAGGGGAGATTACATTTCTATGGGGAATTAATTTCTGACACATTACATATGTAGACACCATTTTACTTTTTATTGTTTTAAAATGGTAAATTTGCTGAAAACAATGTATTAATATGTTTCATAATTTTCACTTTGTCTCTGCTAAGTCACTCCCCCTTCACAGCACTATCACTATACAATCAGTGTGAAATTTATGTGTATTATTTAGTATATTGCTTTTATATATTAGTCAAAAATAGTTTTGCATGGGTGATGTAGGATTGTGAGCTGAACACAGTTGTACAGAATCGTACAGCTAACCATAAGGATGGTTTGAATATACAGCCTGAGAGCTAAATTACTCAGACATGCATGGATGACATCTAACCTCTTCAGACTGTTCATTTATTTTGGTGAGGGAATGTTATAGCATAGGAGAAAGCTCAAAAAAGTCAAATTTACTATGTTGAAATATTTAGTACACAGTTTTCTATAGCTGATACTAGGCCTGTAATGATAATCAATAAATCGATTAATCGTACGATAACTTTTAACGAGCTCGATAACTTTTCCAGCCACAATAAATTATATTTGCAACTTGTTTGTTTTCCTCGCTCTCTCTTGCTCTTTCTCGCTCTCAAAGAGACTGAATGTTAGAAGGCGTCTATCGCTCTCTGACTCCTCTTGTTTAACAAGCGTAATGACGCTTGAACCAACGTGCGCTGTGTTTATCAACAGAGCGGATGCGCGCGTAGTCTGCGTGCTTTCTGCAAATGCAAATGCAGAAAGCGTCGCTGTCTGTGCGGTGTACTAGCAACACAAGCTAACGCCGCTGTCAGAGTGACAAAACTGTTCATCTCCGTTCATCGCCAAAACAAGTCACGATGCCGAATCAACACTTGTGAGTGGTACACGTCTCAACAGTCACATGTGTCAAACGCAGCGAGCGCGCAATTAATGAGAAGAAATATCCCAAACCCAAACCCGAGCGACAGAACTAGCCTAGCGCCCGGGAGAACCCGAAATCCCGAAACCGAACCGACACGACACCAGACAGGACAGAGGCTCCCTCTTTGATCACTGAGAGGATGTATTTGCATTTTTATTCCATGGTCATTTTATTAGTTGAAATTGGTCTCAAAATGTCAATATTATCGTTTATCGCAGTAAATTCTTGGTCAATTAATCGTCCAGCAAAATTTGAATTTGTGAATTTGAATCAGTCACTTAATATAAAGGCATTCATCACCATCTGACAATAAGAAATAATCAAAACTATGTGCCACTGGAGACCCAGCTGCCTGGTGCCTGAGGCGAAGTACAGCTTTACAAAGGTTCATTTATAGGCTGACACTCACACTGACAGGCATTAATTCCATCTGACAATCATTCACTACAGAACAACTTTATATTAACCAACACTGATGATACAGCCTCCAGGTTACACAAGTAGAAGTGTGAAATCAGCACCAAAATATGTTCAGTTTATGCTATTCCAATGTTACCTAGATTCCAGATGCCTATTGAAAATATGACATTGTGTAATAGTGCTATTTCTTGCAAAAACTGCTAAAATCTACAGTATTGATAAAACAAAAATCATGAGCTGCAATATATAAAGAGCAGAATGAAATGCTTTACTAGTATTTAGTTAACCTTTTACAGCTCAAATCTTATCACATTGCCCAAAAATAACCACAAATTTCAGAGTTGTGCAAAGAAAATGTACACATGATAAATATTGCCTTAAGAAAATATGGCTTCAGCTTACTGTATAAACAGCTTAAATCTGCAGGGCTATTTGTTTTGAGGTGCAACCTTTTTGACCAGTAATTGTAAAAAATTATGTGTATTTGAAATGTTTTGTATACTTTTACTTGACCAGCCAGTAATTTTGTTACTTTTATTTCACAGATAGATTGGCCTGAATAAATGTCCTACCTCTGATAATTCCTTCCTTGTGTCCTTGTTCCTCTCTCTATTGCTTGCTTAGTCAGCGTCTACCTCCCACAAGAGCAAGTCCAATCTTAAGCCATTTCTACTCAATACACATCAGGCAGCCACTCCGACATCAAATATAGTTGAATAATCACCTGTTGACGTATCCACAGTGACACATGTAGTTGTGGCCATCGCACACACCATCATTAGTGTTCTGATGTACTGGTCTGATGAGTGCTGAGTGACCACAGTGCTAAGAACATTAACACAAAGCGCTGTGCTTGAGGTAACATAAACGCCGCATATATTATAGTGTGACCTGCTTTAGCTGTGCCTCTACCTGACTGTGACAGAGAGCAGAGCAGCGCCCTGCCCTCACATGTGAACTGTGAGTAAGCCCTCTGACCCCCGCCTTTGATTTGGTTTATGTCCGTGCCTGAGCATTGGTAAATTGAGGGGGATATTTGTTGTTTTTACGTGAGTCACAGGAAAAGGCAAACCAAACATTATAACCCCAGTCAGTTCTGGAGCTCGATAAAACCCGCCACTAGAGGCACTGAGTTGTATGTGTACATTTCTTGCTGATGCAGTGTTGAGATGTTTGGTAACAACAACATGATGGATGAGTTTCCACAAGTGTGTTTAGAAAGCAATGTCATTGTGAAACTGGAGAAATGTGAACATATTTGTATTGAAAAAATGTGTGTTATTTCTCATGGTATAAGGCACAAGTGCATTAGGCAACAGCAAAGTAGACTGCAACTTATTTTCAACACAATTTTGGAATACTTTTCAGCAGTTTATTTGACAGTTAAGGGTAGAGGGCATTAACATATGGTTCATTATTCAATTTCTCTGTACATACCAACATTTTGACTCTTACCAAATGCCATACATTCTTGGTCCAAACAGTTACAGCTCTTTCTATTTAAAGAGTCCATATTACACTACATACACAAGAATCATTTGGATCACTTCAGTCCTGGAATTTCTAATCTCTACTAAACAAAATGTAAAAGGTAGCTGTTAAATTGAAAAACTACCTCTTCATGACATCACAAGGTGTAACAGAGAATTTTGAGCTTTTGAGGTGTAGACAGACTAATAATATAAAATAATAAGGGTTTCTAAAACATATGTGAATGAAACAAAACACAACTCCAGGTGTGTTTTTGAGAAGGTAACAAGATTATAACTTTATAGCTCACAAGAGTCTATGTTGTTTAATATGGGACCTTGTGGGAGGGGTACAAATGCATACAAGCTCTAGTTTTTAAAATGGTCTTACTCATAATTGCTCTTTACCAGATTAATTTCCAATTATTTTTCTTTTCAAAGTCAAACACAGGGTCATAGCAATAGTAGATTTGAACAGAAATTAAAGATTTAAAATGTGTAATATTTTCCTCTAATATATAAAGGAACAAAGTGTAACATGTTTGAATTAAGGCAAAAATTTAGTATTTTACTTACATTTCAATAAACCACAATGCACCTGCCAGTAGAAACATTCATATTTAGTGCTTTGAAGATGCCACTCATGGCAGTGTTTTTAAAAGGTCAGGACATTTTATGAACTAATTTAACTGATTTATAATGAAACATGACATTTCCTCCCAGTCTCTTTGATTGGCATGGGCAGACAGTCACCACTTAAAAGAGCTGCAGCTGTTAAAAGGCAATGCTATGATTCATTCATGCAACTGTAACTCAACCAGGGGCCATTTTTGCAAATGACTCCAAGACCATCCAAGAGACCTGGACGTCACATATAGTGTAATGGACCAAATAAGCATTTAAAGGGGTAGTATGGATTTATGAGGTTCAATTGAGGAAATGCCTGTAATGTTTAGAGAAGGCCTTGGTTACTCAAGGCTTTCATTGACAGGTGCAACTCTGACCACAACCTCAGCTGTCTGGAACCAGCGCAAATTCAATGGTATGTCAGTCAGCGTGAAGAATGTTGGTGGACATATTGGGAAAGCCATGCTAGCCCTCCATGGATCGCTCATGTGGCCCACCAAGTGCCATTTTGTTAAGGCAGGAAGTAGGTCATCAATAATCACAAACATTCTACTGCTGAAGAGGAAGGCAAGAGCCATGCATGTGTAATGAAGAGACACACCCTCTATCTGATCCCAGTGTACTGGTAACAATTTGTGGATGACTAAGTAAATCCAGAGAGGCAGAAATGTCTTAAAAACCTAGTGAGTCACACATGACAAAAATCAGGCAATGTCTGTTTTGTGTTGTGGCATCACAACAAAATGTTATTGCCCAGCACGCCATCAAGTTAAAATGTTAATTATCTTGGTTCTTGTCTTAAGTAAACAATGCCACAATGTTAATTAGGCAATACAAGTTGATTTAGAAGTTATAAATTGTAAGTTTAAGTGCCAAGTGGTATTGTTACCTTCCAGTATGATTTTGTGGGTTTAGTCTTCTGGCTCATGGGAACTAGCATGTATGGGTTTTCATTAAGGTATTTGTGACTTCTTGATGAAATGCTCATCATGGTTCTCTTCTTCATACCCTTGCATGTTCTGGTATCATATTCACAGAAAATTCAAAGTCCTTAGTTGCACTGCATGCTTGAGTGGCTAATATTACACGTCAGATCTAAATGTTGCAGGGCTGGTGCATAGCATGGCTAGTCTTTATGTGCCAGGCATGCACACCTTCTCCTCTTACTGCCAGCCCTGTCTCAATAACACACGCTAAACTTTGATCTTCGGACAAGCTGGCTATAAAAGAAAGTGACAACGACACAACTAACCACTCTGCCAGGTACAAATATTGGCTACTGCTTACTCATATGTCTCTGCTTCCACTGATGGGCCAAGTTTGGTCGGTCTATTTTTATGAGAAAGAAATGTAGATGTTTGGAGGGCTTTAGTAAGAAACAGCTCAAGCAGTACAGTGTAAGTGTACCACAAGGTTGAATACTGGGCCTGGTAGATTTCTTATATCTTATGAGCCTTTATATTTGAAATGTTTTGATTTATTAAGTAATTCTAAATTCACCTAGAAAGTTCTAGTGATCAAAAATCCTAAAATACCATAACATATACTTTCATCTATTTTATGTAACCCATATAACGTTCTGGCCAAACATTTTCCTAACCTCTAACTCTTCTCCATCAAAACAGCACATTTCATACCAATTTAACCTCAGCAGGTGGGGAGTTCATGACCCAGTTATCCACATAGCAGTGGAAAGTCGAAGAAGCCATTCCTCTCAAAGTGAAGCCAAGTGAAATCGTGCCTAAATTCTTCCTGCATGAAACGCTCCAAGTCTCAGTCCAACCCATGGATCAGATTCAATTCAGGAATTAGGTATGTCACCACCAGGTCTGCTTTGTGCATCTTAACTAAGCCCGATTATTTGTGTATCTTTAATTCAATGCCATCTTATTTTGTTCATGTAAGAGTTGCATCAGGAGCCTGGTTATAGATATGCTTCACTGGGCCCGCCATGCTCTGTGCAAGGTCCCGCTTCCATTGTACTGTGTATGAGGGGGTCTTCCTGCATTTAGTTGTGTAAGTGTGAATGTGTAACAGCGGCAGCCAAAGGTCACATTCAAAACATTCTTATGGGTCAATTGCTTTTCAAGAACCTTCATACCATAATCTATTTTGACAAGCAACAGTGACATGCAACGCTTTGACCTTGTTGCAGGGAAATGATTCCAGTAAAGTTATGAAAAACTACCTGCGACTACTATTAAAAATAATATAACCACTAATGCTACAAATACTAATTCTACAACTGCGATTCCATCTAAAATCTGTTAGTATTAATAAAAACATACTTACAAAAAAATACATTCAAGGTCCACCTGCTTGCCAGATACAAGTGCTCGACCACAGCTACTATACATTATGTCCGATTTGTTGGAGTTTATGGGCATGCTTGCGTGTATTTGCGAGAAGTGTCCAACTCATGCATTCCTTGCTCATGTAGTCAGTGTTTGGAGGAGAACCTGCTGTGGGACTACTGAGCATGTCAAGGATGTGAGTGAGGCAAGAGAGAAGAAGAAGTTGGCTTGAGAGAATCAGTTGGGATAATGCCCCATACACATTGTACAAACACCCCCCTCGATGCTGGAGGCAATTTCCTTCAGATATTGCATGTTAACTTAAGGCAGAAGTTGTTTGCAGATATAAAGATGCACTTGTCAACCAGTGCCCCCCAGGCTTTGGCCCAGAGCAGCTGATCCTGTCTTTAATCCCACTGCTGGAGTTCGTGTGGGTCTTTTTCCTCTTAGAAAAGCTCTTTGCAGGAGGCACAGTGAAGCACAACAGAAGAGGATTTCTGCTTTCTTTGTAGGAGTGTATTGCTTTCTTACACGAAAACGAAAATGAATAGGAAGTTATGTTGTATGTTTGGTGCCCTGCTCTATAATAATGCCTTGCTTAATTCTTAAGAAAATATATGGTTAATCTTTTATGTCTATATGATATAGGAATATGTAATTGAGTTACAGTGCTAGGCAGTGGTTACATTATGACATACTATATCACTTTGTCTTCTGACATTCCACATTAGAAATATATTTTTAGGAAGCTAAAACAAGTTAACCAGAGATGGAAAACGGCTTATTTTAGCTTGAATACCTTTGGCCTTATGGCATCCATAGACAATAACTCACTCAATTTGTCTGAACTACTGCTGTTTATCTACTTATATCCACTGCAGCGCCGTCAGAGACTGGCTATAAATCTGATTTTTACAATCGTTTTTTCCTACAGTGAAATGAATGTTTGGAAAAACAAATAGGGCTAAAGTATCCTACTTCAAATGGTTAGACATAATCATTAATGTTGGAAATGGTTGGTGAATAAATTATACATAAAATAGATGAAAAAAAAAAGTTTGTGTAATTATCTGTTCCCAGTGCTATAAACCAACATTTTCTCTATACAATTATTAATAGCACTGATGATGAAAATGCATAAGTCTAATATCATGTTTTGCCTCTTGACGTCTAGCCTGTCCCTGAACTCAGTAACATCAGCGCACTGTCCGACTATCTCAACATGTATCCCAAATGCAAACAGTCATTTATTCAGGTGAACTTGTGAACTCATGTCATATTAAAATATTGCCCTTCCTCTTTGCGTGAATGGACTCTGCCCAACTTACCTAGACCCTGACTCAGATACATCAAACTAACCACAACCTTTCAGTCCAGTTCGCACACCTTGATCCTGATATTTTCACAGCTATTACTATCAAAACAGGGAGTTGAAAAAAATGTTCTTATGTTTTTACAGCTTTGTGAAGTTGGTGGTAGTTTGGTTTGAGCCTGTAGCCAATAGCACCATCAAGGCTTGGTCTGGAGTACTTATACTATACTATACTATATACTTAGTTCATAGTCTTTTAACATGCTAACCCTATACAATAGACAATCTATTGCTCTTTTCTGCTACTACCACTACTTACTACTATCCACTAATAGGCCGACTAAACAGTTTAATCAAAGTTAAAGTTAAATCATGGCCTAGCCAACTTGAATCCTATTTTCCCTGTTAGAAATGTCAAAACACAGTTAGAAACAGGTATTACACTCTTGTTTTACAGCACTGTGAAGTTGGCAGCATTTTAACAACATCGCTTTATAATTTGTACAGTTTTTGGCATCAGCAAATATCCCCCCTTCACTAAAACAGCGTAATTGCAAGTTCTGTACAAGCATAACGTCATACTGTTTTACAGCACAGTTTGACATGTACCGCTGCAGTCTTTCTACCTATAACTCCTTTGTCTTTGATGTTACTCTGTGGTTAATGCTAGGGGTAAATCACGAGGTAATTGGCCTAAATGCATTCATATGGAATAACCATCAGCCCTCATGAGTTCTGTTTAAGTACAATCTAAGTACTCAAGTAAAAGTACTGCAATACTGTCTCTGAAACTTATTTGACCTGACATCTATGTTGACTTTCGTTTATCAAATCAAATATACTTTATTGTTAAAGAGTGATTATTGCTTAAAATAGAAGTACAAGTAGTACCATAATGGATTCAAATCACTACTTTTATTTCTTAAATTACTATTGTCAGTGACCTACTACCAGTAATACTTTTCTGATACAATAACCTGCAATAGCAACTACTTTTTTATATTACTACTATCTTGCTAAAGTTATAGAACTATTGTCCACATGGCCACACTCAAACATTACTTAAATGATACAGTTTGAGTTAGTACTCGAGTAATACCTGAATAGTCCAGTTTGCTGCAGTGCTTGATATACATAGCAGTGAGATGGCGGTGGGTCTGAGGTTTCTGTACGGCACATTACATCACCTAATTAGTGTAAGTCTACCCCTGCTATACCCTCAGTGACGTGATAGCAGTGAGTGCGAGTGTCAAGCAGCTGATGTAGGTTAGTAACACTATCATGGCCAGCCACACGCCACAGTGAGCTCAATCGAATGGTTCATGAAATTGCTGGAATTTGTGTACTACTACTTTTACTTATGGCAACACTTACTACTACAGCACTTAGTCATTAACATATAATACAGAATTCACTTTAATCACTATAACACCTACTTTAAAACACTGGTACCACTTCAAATACAATATCACATTAGCATTGCTTATATATTGAGCCCACTTCAAAGTTTATCACAACACAAACGGAAAACAAAGCTCTTGAAACAAAACAGTCTCACATTTCTTGGAAGTAAATGATCTTCTCGCTCTCTTTTCCCACTAAACATTTCTCTCTCTTCCATAACAGAGCCCACCCCACTCTTCCACATTCTGTAAAGATTGCCACCATATGTTCAGTACTGGCTCTAATGGAGGTTTGGGCTGTAGTTTTGGTAAATTCCAGTGTATTTCCTCCGGACCTTTACATCAGCGTGGCAGAGGGCCCAGGAGACCCTGCAATGACTGTGCACAGACCTATAGAACCCTCTATTTGTAAACATGAGCTGCCTGAGAGCTTTGACAGTGGAAGTAAAGCAGAGCATTTTCAGTTTTGTGCTAAAAGTGTATAAGCTTTCAGCATTCAAATTTGATGTAAACAAACTGAAAAGGCAACACATTGACAGCATGCAGCTGCTGGAGATTGGGTAGAGAAGACTGGCTAGAAAATATTCAGTATTCCTAGGCTTAAGTGAAGGTAACTGGTGATAGTGCGATAATTATAGATGTTGTCATGTCATGTAAAACAACGTGACAAAAGTGTTGAGACAATCTGAACAACATTTGGGTTTGCAAAAACTAAAAAGCTATTTGAAATTTTACCTTTTTTATGATTTTTTTTTTATTAGAAATTTATAATAATGACAAGTAATTTTCTTTATTTGAACTATCCTTTTTCACTACTACTTTTCCACTACTATTCACCTTTTTCCAGAAGTTGCCATGGGCGCCGCTATCGTCTGTTGGCTTGTATTATTTTGCATGGGGCCGTGGATCTTGACAGCAAATAAACACAGCTTACAAAGTTGTTTAAAAACCTCACAGAGAATCGTGCATTGTTGACTTGTTGGTGCACATGAACATCATACGCAAATCAATCTATTTTAGCTGTGGAACTTTTCTCAAATTCTCCATTTAGATTAATGGGATTCCCACTTAACCGCGACAAAGAAAGTGCGGTTTAGTAGCATTTAGATGCAAAAGAGAGGGGGCAGAATAAGGTTACTACTTTGGTTTGAATACAAGTCCAGATGAGGTAGATAAAAAAGTGTATTTTAATGTGATTATATCAGACAAGTAAGATCCATCATTCTCCCCTGCAGAGTGAAGACCCGAAACTCAAGACAGTTACTAGAGAGGCAGGGGAGTCGTTTGCTTATACGGACCCTGTGTGTTAAACAAGAGCAGGTGGAGTGATGTGATTCATGAGGATGAGTCAGTTATCACATTTATGGGTTTTGTAGTTTTTTGGCACAGCTCTTCCCTGTCATGTTATTTGTACTTTTCTCTTTGTGTGTGTGGTTTTAGCTCCTGGTTTGAATTAAAGACTTCCCGACTGAAACAATATATTGTTCCCAATTTGAATAGTGCACAATGTCCTGGCTTCTGATTGGTTCAGTACACACACATGGACATGGCACATCAGTTTTATGTGTTACAGCTGATAGCAGTTAACTCTTGTTAGCAAATCACGGCACAAAGTGAAAAGTATAGCAGCTCTCAGCAAAAGGTTTAATCTGACTGTTGGTGTTAACTTTAAATGGGTCTGCACTGTTTTCCATAAACTTGCTATATTTTATTTGACAAACAAAACTGCTTTCAAAGATAGTGTCACTTGTGTAGAAGGTAAAGTGTCTTGCCAAAGGACACGACTCCAATATGCACCTCTGATATCTTGTGGTCTTCTGGTTGTGGTTGAACATAATGAGCCTGTGCCGTCTCATGGCGTAATCATTTTGATCCTCATAGGTATCAGTTTTGGACTACTGAAACAATTTACCATCCAGATATAATACCGTGTCTGCCTTTTTCAACAATCATATTTTTCTTTTGAATTGTATATTTGAAAACATGACCTCACCGGACAAAGAGCTGTCTGTTTTCCAGAGTTAGTATAATTTGACATTACCATGCTGCACACATATTTTGTTTGTATGATGTGGATAATGAAGGATGTGGGCTGGAAACACTGTCCACCCTTCTTTTTTCCCCAGCATCTGTTCCTCCTGAAGCCACACTAACTTATTTTTAGAGTTTTATCTTAGCACATACTGTACATTGTATTGCTGTGTATGTGTTTGCCTCAGTTGACCAAATGTATCCATGTTACCAACTTTATGGGAGGAAAGGAGTTTGTGGTGCATGCATTAAAGATAAGACTAATTGAAGCTGAGCCATACAGTCTCAGAGGCTGCAGTTATGTCTAAGTGGATTATCTATGCTGACAGTCTAGTTATGGACCTAGATGTCTATAAAACAGATATATGACTGGGTAAGTTTCCAGAGGCTCCATGGAGACCTATGTGCGCACTCTCAGAGGAGGCCCAGGTAACCAATCACATTCTCCACACACATTATCACATGTGCAGAATCCATGCCTTTATAATCTGCTCTTGGGGCTATGTGGAGAATCTGAACAGGCTGAGGAGGAGAGAGGAGGACCCAAGTGTACACAGACACAGACATGCCAATGGACGTGGGTTAGCTTTATGAATCTACACAACTTCATCTCACTCTTCTCTTTATTTCCTGTGTACTGTAAAAAAAGAAATTATTAAAATAAACCAGTCTTTTAACACTTTCATGATGTATTCATATTCAATGGCATTTTGGCTATTTTGTTTGCCAAAATTGGTTAGCAGTTCTAGACACTGTACCTTAGTTCATAATTTAAATGTTCTGGATTTGTTTTGTTTTTTTGATATGGACAGAAATTACGGATATCAATACAGGTATTTGAGATCGGCACCAATATTTAAGATTTTGGTGGATCAGATCAGTTGATATCCCATTTTGGTCTATAAACCGGCATAATAAGGGGAAGAGGATGTATGTCTCAGAATAGTAAACATTTATTTTTACAAAGCTGTTGTATAGTTACACATATTTGGAGTATCTTACTGTACACTGTGCTTAAAGGACATAAATAGTATTTTAAGTCTCTCCACTGGTATCGGTTGATATTGGATACAGGCAGATACTTAACACCAAAGTATTGTTATCTGAACAGAAAAGGCCGAATTGGTACATCCCTAGTAGAAAGAGTTGAAGAATTCATGAGTGGTGGAAAAAAAACGCATTTGGATTTATGTAGACTTAACATAGAAACAAATGTATATAATTTATAACTAATTTAAGTATTTACCTTTAAATAATGCCAAGTGATTGTCCATCACATTTACATTTACTAAATCGTTTGGGATTTTTGGTCCTTTAAGCTAAACGTATGCTTCGTGTCATTCACCTTTATCTCCCCTCTCCCAATTCTTCTCACTCTTGTCTGTTGGCACTCCTCACTATCAGTTTGTGCGACTCGGTGCCTGCCTCAGCTCTGCCCCCACACACGGAGATTAGATTTGGATAGTTATGACAGGAGGCCATCATCACCTGTGTTTGTTTAACCTGCGCGCCCCTTGTGGTCCCCTCTTCACCTCCTTCGTTCTCTCCTAGGATGTGACCTTTGACCTCAATCTGGAGGTCTCTGCTCTTCTAGGAAAAGCCACTATGTGCACCACAAAAACAGAGAGATATCCACAGATCACCCAGATGCCAGCCCACTCCAGAGGATTGAAGATGTTTTGACTGAGCATAGTCACGCTTGTTTATGCCCGGAGTAGCTGTCAGCGCTTGACTCATTTTGTAGCTGTAAAATGGATTTAGCTAAAGACAAACACAAGCGTCAAACCACACCAGAAAGCAAAGAGAGAGAAAAACCTTTGAAGTTTTAATTTTTCATGCATGTTCTACATATCCCCATCACCTCGCACTGTTTCTAGGTTTGTCCATGTTTGGAGAGGAGTTTCAAACTCATGCAACCATATC
Source organism: Boleophthalmus pectinirostris (assembly GCF_026225935.1). Classification (NCBI taxonomy): domain Eukaryota; kingdom Metazoa; phylum Chordata; class Actinopteri; order Gobiiformes; family Gobiidae; genus Boleophthalmus; species Boleophthalmus pectinirostris. Next base: position 22,389,429 of record NW_026571473.1, on the reverse strand, counting down.
AGGTGTTGTGAAAGTCTACTGTATAAGACATCAGAAACGCTATAAGTTGAACTGCTACTGGAGTGTGTATCAGATGGGATACAGGAGAAAGACATTTCAAAACAATTCTGAAGAATTATTGGGCCTTTAATGCACCAAGGCAAAGTGCTCTTATGTTTTTCAGCAGAGAGGTTTGTGGATTCAATCTTGAGGCTAGTTCATATTCTTTGGAGTGACGTGTCCTTCTTCCACCAGTGTAGTTTTTAATGGGCACAATGTCTATATTACATTTTGGAGTGTATTAATGGCCAAGGTTTTGATTTTTATTAAAAATGTAGTTAACTGCCATTAGACCAAGTTATCACCACTAATATATCAGAGAGAAATCCCAAATCCAGCAGCAGCCCCTTGAATCTATGAACGGTGTTTGTATTTTGGCATTTGCATGTAAAATTAGGGAAAACCCAGGCAGCATTAAAGGCCCTAGAATGTGGTTTGAATGTGGGCACATGCGGCTACAGTAATAGCAGCACAGAGCTGGTTAAAATAGCAGACATGCCATAGACCCACTGTGACCACCCACCTGTGTGTTCTTACCACCAACAATAAACATGTCAACAGGGAATTTATCAAGAAACCCTGCTTAATTTCCCACAGCAGAGGCTTCATGTTGGACACACGGTGAGCTGTACTGTACATATAAAGGAGGGGAGGGAGGAGACGTGCTGAGTGAAATATGGCAGGTGACCACTAGTCCACCACACTGTAATGCAGAGTGTCTGTCTGGGAGTGTTACGTGTCAAAGCTGAGCCCGAACAGAAACATGAGACAATGATACATGTCCTTCAAGAATTACCATTTTGCCAAGTCAGTATATCAGTTTATAGCAAGAAGATGGGTCTATGTAGCCTGATTCATCAGTCGGTTTCACTTTGTGGAAACCGTCTGACTTCGCAGCATTAGAATTTGTTTGCTCGACGGTAGGTGGGTACTTTTTTTCATTTAACCAATTGTTGCTATGCACCGCTAACGGGGCTAACTGGTATATTAAGCTTTTCCCAAATCCCATAAGAAGAAGGGCAATAACATCTTTCCCCTTGATAAAATTCACCAAACATTCTCTTTGTTCCGGCTTTAAATCCTCAATCTCGGGAATCGTTTCCAACACAGAATGTATGACTCTTCGCTGATTGACTGGTGCCCGAACTCGCACTTCTGAGGTTTTTGCAAACTGACCTAGTCACTGGAGAGAAATTAAATTGAGTGGAGGCACTAGGTGGCACCAGCCTGGTTAGGGTCTATGGCTGAAACACACAAAATTATATATGCAAATAATATATAACATTTGATACTGGATAATCTGGATGATCTGTACAATTAATGGTACACTATGCAACTTGTCTCCCTGTTTCCATGGAGATGTTATAGCTTTGTCTGGAAATGTCCCACTGTATCAAGTTTTTATTAGCAAGCGAAGATGCCACTAAACCATGTTACAGGTCAAATCTGTGGAGAGGCAACCTTGCTCATAGTGAAGTCATGTTTTTCAAAGTACTTCTTTAGCAATAAATGAAATTGAGCTTAATACCATAGCATGGAACATTACAGGCAAAGCAATAACATCTCAATGGAAACAAGTTTAATCTTTGTCACATCACAAACTATATATCTTACAGTGATGTTATTTTTTGCATAAACCTAACTTTGCGTAATATTTTATTCCATTTCCATATGCATTCTAAATTTAACTTTACCATTCTTTTTATACACACAATTTGTTCAGTGATTTCAACAGGAAGAATCCATTCCAACAACCGCAATGCCCTCCTTCACACACACTGTACGCACTCATTTGTAAACACACAGAGGTATCCAACTGTGCGGAGTGATTGATGATGCCCACAGATCCAAGCCACAATCAGAATATATGACTCAAACAGTGACAGGAAAAACCCGCAGACTCAAAAGACGCTGTCACCGCTGCAGGAGGAACAACTGGAGGAAGAGGATGTTGAATGTCTCTGGACCAGTCAAACACGCTCCTGGTGCCAAGTCCGGACGAGTTCTTAAGAGTCATCTCCTCGCCATGTCCTCTTCATCTAAAAATACCTCTCTGTAGGATGTACTTGTTCCTGAAGCGCCTTCCCACGCCCCACGCAGCGCTTCTAAGAAAAGTCCAAACTTTCACCTCCTCAGACTGGACTTTCCAAGAGGGAATAGGGAAAGGATCATACAAATAGTCCTTTGTATACTTGAATATGATTTGGCAAAGCCCTATGTACAGTAGCCAGTGGACTTTGAGTTGAAATGTAGTTTTTTTCTTACAGAGCTAAAGCCTACACACCACATAATTGATTTTTATTTACAGTCTCTTACAATTTAAACACAGTAACGTACAAAAGTGATGTGGATTCTGACAAGTGTCCACGTCCTTCTTTTTGTGGTCACCATGTTATGGCTCATTCATTGGATTAGTTTTACAGGAGAAACATTTTTTTCCATTGTTGGCATGCACTAGTACTTACTCTTTGCTTTCATGACAAAGCACTCCAGACTGGAGACTGCTGACATTGCACCCTCTCCTGCTCCCATTAGATGTAATGGCTTCAGAAAACAACAGACCCTCCATTAACATTGTTTAGTGTTTCTTTATGAATGTGCTGATAACATTGTAATGGTCTTGAACTGTATAACTTGCATTTCCTCTGCGCTGATGAATTTCCTTTAAACTAACATAAGTGGGTCTGTTAGCTGTAGTAGTTACAGGCACATCCTCTAGAGGGAGTTGTGCCTTATTCTTGTGCATTGTACAAGGTTTCAATGACATAAAAAATAATTTATAGTTATGCAAAAATTATACTGGTTTTGTTCAGAATTTGACATTTACTGAGTCTTACATGCAGCACAGTACATGAAGCTGGAAGTGTTTTGTGGTGGATCTGACAACATTATGAGGAATCTAAATGACTACCACATTTATTATAATTTCCACAAGCCACTTACTCCTTTCTCTCTTTCTTTGTGAAAGCAGTAGGGAACTGTGGCTGAACTCTGATCCATAAGCCAGCCCCATGTGCTGCTGCTGTAGATCCTCTGTTTTGGTTGTTTTTGATGGAGGAATATGGGGGGAGAGTCGAGCCTGTCTCTGCCTGACTGATTTTGTGGACTGAGGCCAGGGAAGAGACCCTGCAGGGTGAAGGGTTTGGGAAAACTACAGTTGCTTGTGAGCCAACTTTATTTAACGAAATGTTGGGAGTCTATGCAGATACTACAATAATATAACATCACTGTGAAGCAAAAGGTTTATAATATTTATAATAATTATAATATCATTTATTTCTCATTTTGAACAAAGTTTTAAAATAAATGCAAATTGATTATATTACAGTATATAATATATAATTTTTGCATTATTTTACATACTGCATACTTCACTGTAATGATTCTAATTTGAGAAAGCCCTCACATTGACCCTCTCACAGTTTGATGGTTTTAATTTGGGGTCATAAAACACCAGGCCTTATGAGCGTAATCATCAGTATTTATGGGCCAAATTACACTGTGTTCATTAGAGAGATTGAGTGGTTTTGTAATCAGCTCATCAACAAACCAGAATGTTTAAAAAGGGTATTTCAAACCTATGGAGTTCCCCACATCAAAAGGATCCTCTAGACTAGACAGCTATATGAGGAGATGCCATGTTGCAGCTATAGAATAATTGATGACTGATGTTTTATAACATCTTTATTAAATATATATTTTAAAAATCTAGTTTGCTAAGAGAAGGATTATGGAGGTCAACATAAAACAGGCGTCACTAGGACAAAAAGATGCAGGGACTTGTTTTCTTCAACAGACATTTTCTGATCCAGGGTGCTCTCATAAGTGTGACATGGGAGAAAAAAACAATCATTTCAAACATGTCTCATTCATAAACATAATACATTGTGATGCACAAAAATAACACATATTCCTTTCATTTAGTAGGACACAGGGAAGGGGAAGTGACCCGCAGGAAGCAACAGTCGTGGTCTCCATTCCCCTTTGAAGATGTGTCCAGAAACGGTGGATCAAACTAATTTTTGTTGCCAATGTTATTTACGCCGTCTTAAACCTGAAATCTGCACTGATTTTGGTTAAACCATGAAGTCGTTTTCTGTTAAATCAACTATCAATGCTTTTCTTTTTCTGTACCTTTTGAAAAGTGGCCCTCCATTTCATATTGTTTCTTATGTCATCTTCTGTCTTTAGTTCTCTAAGTCAGAGGTTTGAGTCGCCCTATGGGCTTTTAAATATCAACCACTGTATGGAACTACCAAGGTACCCAAAGCAAATTCAAATATGAGTGCTATATGTGTTTTTCTAATATTATGCCACTAGGACTATGTAATCCTTTTCCTGAATGAAAATGACCTTGTGCTAATCTGTCTAAATCTCATTCATTTTTAAAACATATAAAGCAACAATGTTCCATTTACCTCAGTACTCGTTCCAGTGCCATTATTTTGATTGAGTGTGAAATGGTTTGTGTTGGTCGAGTGAGGTCACCACACCCTGTCCTCCTCTGTGCACCTTCCTGTGGAAATAGGATCATTTAGTAAGGGTGCTGATAAGCCCAGGGAACTCAAGTGTGTCTGTCAGGGCTGTTTTTCAAAGTTGTGACGCACGGCCAGCCTTTCCTGAGAGCCCTCTTTCACCAGGCCATCACTGAGGCTAAGGGTCACTGGGTTAATATTTCTATCTCTGCAACGCCAGCGTAATTACTTCAAGATTGGATACTGACAGATACAGAACAATAATATACTACACTCTCCTCTGAGCAGGAAATGTAAGTGCAGTGGTGAAATTATTACATGAAAAGATGGTGTAAAAGCAACAGACTTTTTATGTGGTCTATGCGGTAGATATGGCTGCTACAAATCCACTACTACTGTACTAACATTAAGACAATAGGGCTACTGTAACTATTGGTCATTCTGTACTTCCGTCAATAACAAAAAAATATAGCTTAGATTAGTCAAGAAACTTTTACCAAGGACACAATGATGGGCGTTTCCAGTGATAGGAAATAAACACCATTAGTATGAGATCTGCAAACCTCTATACAAAACTCTCAGAGAACTGTTGCACAGATGTAGTGATTGGAGTATAGGTCAAATGCAGAGTTCAAATTTTGTTCTCCATTATGAAATGCAAAAAATATGAGTAATATGATTTTTTATAATGCAAGAAAATATGCCTTAGAAATATATGCTCTTAGAAAAATAAAATTACAAAAATAAAAGTGATTTATTTGTGCCTCTAGTGCCTCAGTGATATGGGTGGACAATTCTAAAACAACAACTTTATCTAGCCTTTCTTCACCTCCTCATCACTCACACTGTCCACTTTCCCTCCCTCTGAGTTTTCTGTTTCCAGGAAGTGCATTTCAAAATACCAAAGGCAATTTTCGCTTTGACCAAACTGTTATGTCTTCATAAATAATGACAGCTGAAGTGGAAGAGTCAATCAGATTGTGGGGTCATGAGTGTTATAGAAGTACCAAAACCAATTAAATAAGATGATTGGAGACATTTAAAGAGCACTGTCAACAAAATGGGATTTCATAAATTCATGAGCTTTGGAGCAGGTTGAAGAAGCCAAAGGATGATTGGCCCATTTCTGATAATAGGCTCTAAACCACAAGCTGAGATCATTATAGATATGAGAGCAGTGAACTATGGCCCAGTGGATAGTGAGAATGTAAAAACCTTTGTTGAGATGTTAGGTCTTATGATCACTGAGGATTAAAAGGGCTAATTTAAGAACATATACTGTTTCATATGAAGTACTTAATTAGATTTTGATATTCGATAGTTGCCACTACCTGTGGGAGTTTATATTAAGGGAAATGCAAAGTTTACTTGACACTGTTATGGAAAAATGTATTTCTTGTATGAATGCCAAAGGTATTACAAGTATAAAACAATGACCACAAGCACGGACCCCTGTGGTACATTTTATAAACGGAATTCATTGTGATTTTTATTCACTTTGAAATATTTTTATCTATCCTTATTTTTCATTTATACAACATCTACCAAAAAAAGAAAATGAAAATGGTCCTGGTTTGGTCCCAGTCTCGGCCCCGGTCTGATCCTGGTCCCAGTCATGGTCTGGTCCTGGTCTGGTCCCGGTCTATGTTCTGGTCTCAGTCCCGGTTTGGTTCCGGTCTGGTCCCGGACCTGGTTTAGTGCTGGTTCAGTCCTGTTTTAGTCCTGGTTCAGTCCATATGTGGTGCAAAAGTCCTGCATCGCAGCCAAGATTTGGGTTTGGTGGACGTGCGCTTTTAACATGGAGCCACTGTCTCATGTCTCTTTTTTCAGTAAAGCTGTTCTATTCCAGATCATGCCACTGATCATGCCCATTCATCTGTATGCAATCTCTGTCATCTTCACCTCTGAGCTAAATGTGTGTGCACCGGAATGTCAGACATGTGATCAGCTGAGCTCTGGACCAAAACAACCAGTCTGACACCTCCACTGCCCTTCATCTGTTCCACTCTACATATCCACTCTCTCTTAAATACTCTGATTATGCAGTGAGTGCATTCTGCAGATAGTTGCACATCCATAAACCATTGAGATATCTTTCACAACACTCTATAATTCTTTCACATCAATTTTAAATAGAGAATTCATTAGATTTTTTATTTATGTCAGATAAGTAGAGACAGATATTGAGGAAATGAGCATTTGATTTGAGATAGAGTTGCGCCAAGGAGGGTGTATTGCATAATGGTTTGGCTCCACAGTTATTGTGATGGTTCACATCCAACTGTGTGCTCTGTTGGTCTCTACAGGATTTGGCTTCTGGGCAAAGCCGGAGACAGGAGAGCGGCAGCATCCTGTTGGTCTTGCATTTCCGGGACCATCAGGTAAAGGAAAATATGTATAATACACAGTCTACTGCATTTGCTGCGACCTGAATTTGAGTTTGTTTGTTTTTATTTGTTTTGTTTTTATTTGAGTATTTAAAGTATGTTTTCATTTTTGGTAGAACTGCAATCCAAATGGGCAAATAAAGTATTCAGTATTGCTATTGGTTGACGTGTTCTACTTGAAGGCCACACCCATGCTTTGTTTTTAATTAAGCCCTGATGAAGACCAGTTAAGGTCGAAACATGTTGGCTTTGGCAATTCAAATAAAGGCCTTTTAATTATATTTTTCCTTGTGCGATGTGTTAATTTTTTCTACTGTTTTGGAGTGCCTGGAATCCGGTGTGTCTTGAGTTTTGATCCTTTTTTCCAAGAGCACCCTCTATTTGCTCCTACTGATTGGAACACCTGCAGCAAACAGCCACATTTTTGTTCTTTCTGCAAAGTATTCAATATACCGCTGTTCGTAGTTGATTTTAGATAGAACAATAATAGAAAGTTAGGTCAGAGTTTGTTCTAGAGTTTGTTCTCACCTAAACAAACTGATATGATTGTACTAGACATTAGGCTCAGCTTCTAATTCTGATTTAGCTGCATGCCTGAGGTAATTCTAAAAAACTCACTTAGCCCAGCAATTCTTATGAGAACATTGGAATATGAGTCTTATGTAACTGCTTAAACTATTAGTTCTAACCTTTCCCTATTCAGAGGTTAGGAGTCACATGCACAAAGAAGTCTTTGAGTTTTAATTTTTTTGTTTTTTAATGGTTGTCTGAGCAAACAAAATATGCATTTATGAGTTGCTTACCACAATTCAACCCGAATGATACTTATCCCATTTAAAACCGTTGACCGCACTTATAATGAGAGCGATCATAAATCATAACATCGAGAGGACTTCGAGTTTAGACCATTTTAACAAGCTAAAGAAGTGTTTTGCAGATCATTCAACATCTGTTCTTCAAAGTTTATCCGAAGTTTGGCAGTAGAACCAGAAGGTGCAACCAATACTTTTCAGTAAATCCAGAAAGCACACAGAAGGAAATCCAAGATGGCAGCTCACCTTAGCAGATGTTATTAGTTTGAGGGAATGCGTTCCTATAGACTTGAATGACTGAAGTACCTGTTCAAAATGAGTTTTCCTTGCACTGCGATACTGTTGGCCAAAGACTGGGTCAGGAAAAGGCCAGCACTCTTTCACCACTGCACTTAAATACAGAATACACATGAGGGATTACTTAATGTGGTTAACACTGGCTAAATGTAGGAGCTGCCTCAGTCTTTCGGCGTGTGTCAAAGACTTAAGTTATGATCATTTTGTGCATTTTGTTATATAATATAGTTTTGTGCAGTAGTAACCTATTATAACAAAATAAGTCAATAAATATATCTCTTATTTAAGTGGATGGAATTTGTTTAACCCTCATGCACCCCTTTAAATAATCACACCTGTGGTCATGACAAAAATGTACACCAGAAAAGAATACCACAATATTTTTTATGCAGTTCAACTTTTATATCTTTTATAACTTTTTTTTATAACTTTTATATCAGTGTCATCATTTACTTCTGCCTTAATCATAGATGCCATATAATATATAATATTTTGAAATTTTAACTCCTAAAATGCAATTTTTTTACAGCAAAAATCTCAAATGATGTGCATTTCTGTGTTTTTCAAGGATTTTTTGTTTATTTGTGTTGGGATTATTAGAGGTTTGGGGCTCCTCTAGAACAGACCCATATCAATTAACCTGAAATATCTATGCCTCTGGACTTCAGTGTGGTCAAATATGTACAAATGTCTTTCTATTGATATAACCTTGTAAAATATTTTAAAAAGACACCAAAACAAAATTATTTAAAGGGTTTTCAACACCAAAGAATGGAAAATACAATACAATACAAAAAGTAAAAACATACTGGCAAAGTTATGCCAGTGAAAAAGCCATTTTGAATGGAAGTCAATGGGTCAAAAATGTACCTAAAGACCACGAGTGTGAGTATTTTTATTTTAGACCATTCAATTAATGTGGTCTTGAAAGAAATTTAAAATACAAAATCACAAAATACACAAACTGGCAATTTTTTGGTGCTGTTTGGTGCAATATAGCCAAAGTTATGCAAAAAAGGAAAAGTTGAGATGTACAAAAATGTACCTAGGGGTGCAGGAGGGTTAAAAAATTTATATTACCCCAAATTGTGAGTTTTACACCATGTTATAATGTCATTACCTCATCAAAAACGTAGGAGTTGTGTTTTGTTTCATTCACACATTTGCGTAATCCAGGACTATTAGTCTGTCTACATCTCCAAAAATCAAATCATGCTCTGTTACACCTTATGATGTCATGTAGTGGTAGTTTTCAAGTTAACAGTTACTTTTTATCTTTTGTTTAACAGAGTGGAAATTCCAGGGCTGAAAAGCACTTTCTGTAATATCACATGACATCACAAGTTGGCACAGAGAGAAGCCTAAATATGCAGGATAATTATATGCGAAACATAGTTGAAAGATCCAAATGTTTAACTTAAGTGAACAAAAAAGATACAGTTAAACAACTGGAATGTGTTTGAATTTCTGACAAAACAAATATACTAGTAGTTGATGATGATGATTCTTGATGGTGGAGCTACTTTTTATTTTTTAAGCATTGGACATTGTTGAAACTCTTTTGACTAAAGTACAAAAGTCACCCCTCATTTCCTTTTACCGTTTTACTTTCCAAACAAACATACTTTTGTATCCTAATTTTCAAATACTGTGACCACATTATTGAGGTCCTTGATGAGTTCTTCTTTGGAATTTTGAGTTCCTCGTTAAGAAATATGAGCACTCCTGACTGGAATTTCCACACAGAAAGTTGGAACAATAACAACAAAAGGAGCAAGGGATGTTTTTCCTTAGAACTGACTCTTAACCCCCCTCTATGCTTGGATATACATTCACTGTTTTATGCATACTGAAACTGTATGCAAGTGTATGAGTGGGGTATTATGCAAAATTGACTTTTTGGAGCTTTCTCTACCATGTTACAACGTTGTTAACTCATTAAAAACATGCCGGAAGTATGAGTATTACATTGGAGTATTTTAGCAATCTGTCTGTCTCTATTGGTTAGCTGTGAGATTCTCCATAAATATACAAAACTGTACAGAACAATTTGAGAAATGCACGCTGATTGCATTGTTATAGCGCTCTGAAGGGAGGATTGACTCATACCATCAAAAAGGTGAAACTTATAAAACGTGTTAATACAGTGTTTTTGGCAAATATAACTTAACACAATAAAAGGTAACATGGTGATCAAAATATCTCATGTGTTAGCAATTAATACCCCACAGAAGTGATATACCCCCTCTTTAAGTAGTCAAAAGAAGAGAGAAAACTGTACCACTTCAGTGTAACACTGAACCAGTTTATAGCTCTCACAAATCCTGTGGCTCGATCACTAGTGTTCGCATGCATGTTGTTGGTTGTTGTTGTTTTTCCACTAGCACAGCTTTAGAACAGCTTTTTCAGACGGAGAAGCGAAACAGGGTGAACCACCAAAGACAAAACATCATATAATGACTCACATGGCTCTTTCTTAGAAGTTTACAATTTATATATCTTTGTTTTATAATTATAATGACAGCATGCAATAGGCACAACACAAGAGAAAGTGACACGCTTTTAGTTTACATCCTTCTATTGTAGCATGAGGTAACTACTGTTTTGTACAAGTCAGAAAGTAGTTGTAGAACAACATTAGCAAACAAGATTTAGGTGCTGCATCTGCGTATCTAAATTGCAAAATTGAGGAATGATTCTCTTAGTAGACTCAGCCAAGCTTGAGTTCAATCCAGGTAAACTTGCGCAAACTATCCAGAAAATAAATAAATTTAGAAGTGAATTTCTCAGTCATGACCATCCTCAGATGACACAGCACTCATTATACAAGTATTAGAAAGCCTGTGTGTGTCTGTGTCTCATTGGCTAGACTTTTGCTGTTTTTTCCCCCTCTATGCGTTTAGTAATGTAAAGTCCTAACCTAGGACTTGTCCAAAATCTACAAACAACTGTGCATGTCTCCAGGGCCCACTGAACTCTTATTCACCTTCTACAGTGACCGGGACACTGTTTCTGTTGTGGTCCATCCAAGTTAATTCACTATAGCCTGTCTGCTCTTCATTAGAATGCACCCGCTTGGCTCTTTGCATTTCATTATTTTCTTGGAGACAAATCGTGTGCAGCTTTTGGGTAAATTGGGAATAGATGACATCTGGATGACTGTGTGTATTTTGGACATGGACCATATAAAACCCACTGCTCCAGACCCCCGCCGAATCTCAATGGACGCCATCTTGTCCTCACCAATAATGACATAAGACACCTCCTTGAAACCTAAGAATGGACTTGCCATTTTCCAGCTTTTTTGCACAACTCATTTGTAGTTTTTCGGGCTCCTTTAAACCTCAGTAGAGTACGGTTACAGAGCTGGGAAAGTGTATTTGTGCCACCTATAATTTAACACTAAGCATGCTCAAAGAAAGTGCAGAAAAGGGTGAAGATTGTAGGGAAAAGTTTGCATAATACAGACATTTACAATCTGCTGGGCCAAGAGAAATCAGCCCGGTGCTATCATTACGTAGTGGATAAAGATTTGATAGCGAACAATTTACTCTGGATCTATTTGTGTTTTCAATTGTCACATTGAGGTTCAAAAATATTATAATTGCACAGTGCCATTTTAGCAAACAAGAAGTAGACTATATGGAGTCTGACAGCTGGTGGTTAGTACATGCTAAGACATCATTTTTGTGGTCAATAACTGAATGAATCTCAGCTCTTATAAGCATAAGTTTTTTTTGTTTTTGTCACATACCAGAAAAATGTTGGACCACACTATGTAACTCTGTGGTCACCGCAGATACACAGAGCTGTCTCTGTTATCTTATGTTCTATGGCAATGTGATATTAACCCTGGGTATTGTTAGCCTGATTCATCAGACGGTTTAACTCGCCACCAGTTTGGGCACCAGTCAATCAGTGAAGAGCTATAAGCCGGAACAAAGAAAATGTTTGGTGAATTTTATCAGAGGGAAAGATGTTATTGCTCGTCTTCCTATGGGATTTGGGAAAAGCTTAGTATCCTAGTTAGCCCAGTTAGCGGTGCATTACATACATCACGACCACATAGCAGCAATTGGTTAAATTAAAAAAAGTACCTGCCTACCATCAAGCGAATGAATTCTAACACAATCATATGATTTCTATAAAGTGAAACCAGTCGCTGAATCAGGCCAGAATGTTTTGGCATGGGACAGACTTTGAATCTTGTCAATAATCAAAACGTCCGGTTAAAGGTCCGCTTTGTAACTTTTTAAAGTTAACATGGAGATGTTAGGTCTTTATATAAATGGATTTATTGCAAAAAATAATAATTTAAATCTTGATGAAATATGCATTCTTACTGTGTGAGCTCGCCTCTCCACAGACTCTTTACTTGGCCTGGTTGTGAAATCTATTGGAGATGGGCAAGTTTAATGCTATACTGTGGAACATGCAGGCATAGCAATCATATCTCCATTGAGACAAGAAGAAAAGTTATATAGTGCACATGTTAGTAAATCATGAAATCAGTTCTTCACTTTCATTTCACTTTATTACTCACAGTATGATCAGTATTACTGATTTCTTGGTATGTGTGGACCAGATCAACTTTGTTAACTCTTGCCAATAGCACCATAACTCCTGACCCAGATATTTTAATTGTAAATACTTTTTATGGTATGAATGTGTTCCATTTAGGACTAAATTTTGTACAGTGTTCTAGTAGCAAATACACCAAACAACGGAGTAGTTATTGGGTTTACTGGGTTCCTTCCAACCGTAGGAAATATCTGAATTCCCAGTCCCTTGCACATCAAACCAACCTCATAATGACCCAATGGCATGCTATTGTGAGGCTTTATTATTATATAAGAGATGCATAGATACCCTTTTCAAATGTTCTAAATGCTAATGATTTTAAGCTTTTATAACAAAAATCATGTGTCAAACTCTTCTTTTTATAGTTTGTGATATACAGTCCCTGACAAAAGTCTTGTCGCTTATCCATTTTGTAGAAACAAAAGCTTATAACCTGACTTTAAATTAATCGATTGGTTTTAGAAATGTCTCATATGAAAGCTAAAACCCTCCCAAATTATGCTCAATATACTAAAATAAATTTGCTTCACTGAAAAAAGATTGATCATTTAATGAACACAGAAAGGTCAGATTTTGGCAAGACAAACGTTTTGTCGTCTACAGAAAATTGAACAAATAATTTACTTCAAATACAAAAATATGTTACATAACGTCAGTGAATTAAGTAGTGGTGCTGTGAGATCCATATTTAATATCTTGTATGACTTCCATGAGCTTGAAGGACGCATCCATATGGTTCGACAATGATTCATACAATTTGTTGATGAAGTCATCAGAAAGCAGTCTTACATGCCTCCCAGAGTTCATCAAGATTCTTTGGTTTTGCCTTCCATGCTTCCTCTTTCATTTTACCCCAGACATGCTCAATGATGTTCATGTCTGGTGACTGGGCTGGCCAGTCCTGGAGCACCTTGATCTTCTTCGCCTTGAGAAACTTTGATGTTGAGATAGAATTATGCGATGGAGCACCATCCTGCTGCAAAATTTGACCCTTTTTATGGTTGGGAATGTAAGAGGTAGCTAATAGTTCTTGATATTTTAGGCTATTGATATTGCCTTCCACCCTGCAAATGTCTCACACACCCCCATACTGGATGTAACCCCAGACCATGATTTTTCCGCCACCAAACTTAAGTGTTTTCTGGGTGAATCTTGGATCCATGCGGGCTCCAGTAGGTCTCCTGCAATATTTGCGGCGGCTGTGATGTAATTCAACTGAGGATTCATCTGAGAAATCCACCTTCTGCCACTTTTCCAGTGTCCATCCTTTTAGCAGGCTGTGGGCCTTGGCAAATGCCACACGGTTTTTTAATTGCCTTTTGTTTAGTGCTGGTTTCTGTGCACTGATTCGACCATGGAGGCCATTTCAATACAGAATTCTACAAACTGTTCTGGTTGACACTAGGGATGGGCATGATTAATTGATTAATCGATAATTGATCATTAAGAATTTCATCGATTACGTTTTAATTTTAATCGACAAATCGAATGTAGGTTGCTGTGCGTAGCGTGACCAAACAGGGGTCCGTACATGTAGCTCTCTGCACTCAGAAGGAGCGAGCAAACACAAACAGTCGGTCAGTCTGCAGCGTACCGAAGCACAAATGTGTATTTAACAATGACTTATACAAGAAATTCCACGCTTTCCGTTGCGTTCGGGACAAGTGTGAGTCCATGTGCACAGTGTATAAAGCAGCACATATGCTTCGGTGTCCAGTGGGAAAAAGCTTTACCAGGTGAGAGTCGCGCAATGTCGATGACGAGGACCCACCTCCCACCTCCCATACAGTGTCCTGGTTTTGACAAACGCAAATATGGTCACACTAACCTGTATTCCACTGAATCATGTCTTTTAATCCGACAGAAATTGACCGCATCAGCGACACAAGAGCTGTAGTTTTATCTTCGCTGAGTTTATGCAAATTAGCGATGCGGTTTTAAGTTTAGTTTCTGTGAGAGCTGCGCAAAACTGAATTAAACACATTATAATGTCAAACGGATTGATGTGGCTCTAGAGTCGTTACGGTTTATATGTCGTAAAGTTGAATTTATTTATGCAGATTAGTAATGCAGATAGTAATAATGATAATCATTTTAATATAAAAACTTTAATGATTAATCGATAATCGATCGTTAATTCTTCCGACGATCGATTAAGAAAATTTCATCGAATGCCCATCCCTAGTTGACACAGGGACTTGAGGTGACCAGGCCTGGTGGAGCTCTGCTGCAGTGGAAAAGGGGCTGGCCTTGGATTTTCCAATCAACAAACGGTCCTATTGAGCAGTTGTCTTGTGGGGTCTGCCAGACCTGGGCTTGTCAAAAACATCTCCAGTCATTTCAGATCTTTTTCTTATTCTTTGTACTTGACGCTGAGACACATTGAAGGTGTCAGCCACCTCAGCAGTGGATCTGGTCTTCAGCCTCTTGATAATTAACGCTTTGGTCTCAGGGTGGATCTTAGGCATGTTGTCAGAGGTCAAGTTGTAGTTGATGTGAAGGTCTGGTGTGCTGGGGTTCTTTTTATACACACCCACTAATTGACTGATCAGTAACTGATCACAGGTGAGGCTGTAATCTAGGATTGGGTGCATCATATGACAAGGCGACAAAACTTTTGTGTTGCCAAAATCTGACCTTTCTGTGTTCATTAAATGATCAATCTTTTTTCAGTGAAGCAAATTTATTTTAGTATATTGAGCATAATTTGGTAGGGTTTTAGCTTTCATATGAGACATTTCTAAAACCAATCAATTAATTTAAAGTCAGGTTATAAGCTTTTGTTTCTACAAAATGGATAAGCAACAAGACTTTTGTCAGGGACTGTACTATGGCTAATCATAACTTGTCCATTGAATTCTCATCATGTTCCACTTCACTTTTGGATTTTCAGAATGACAAAAATTTGGACCGTTGCCATAGCGATTACCAATTTAAAACAAAAATGCAAACAGAAAGGAAGCTGAAATCCCTGAACAGACAGTAGTGACAGTAGTAAAGGCATTTTAGCTGACTCTGCCCTGACAGAGCGTTGATCTAATAGTTCTATAAACAGAGGGATTAGCTCAAGACACTTAACTGTAAACCTCAAACAGTGGCAGCCCCTTATTCAGACAGGAAGCCCATTACCTTACCACTACAATGGTTTCATGTGTCAGCTGATGAGCGCTAAATACAATGAAAAACATGCTCATTTGACTGAACACATGGTTTATATTTCTACAACTTCCATTTGCATAAATACGATATCTGTCAAGATTCTGGTGGTAAATAAAGTGACTGTTTTAATTAAAAATCAGAGCCGTGTCTGCCTCCAGGCCTAAGGTCCACTGTGTTGGAAAGTAATTCAAAAAGGAAAAAGGATAATGAGCTCTGTCAACTTGTGAGCCCGTAACAAGATGGAGGCCGTGATTACAGTCATTTGCCAGATGTTGGTAAAATGTATCTAAGTGAGAGATCGCTCTTCAGAGCTATGGCGACTTGTGAAAATAAATAAAATGCCTACAAATTAAACAATCAGGCAAAGAGGTTCAAAAGAGTAGAGGAGCAGGGGGGGCATGTCAGGAGAGGGTCTGTGGTCTACCTCCTGCAAAGTGAAGGGACAAAAAGACCTGGCTATTACTAGTTACTAGGGTTGGGCGATATCCATATTTTTATACCGTTCTTCTCAGGATTCTACTGGGGTATACGATATTACCATATTACCAAAATGTTTGAGTACGACTTTGGTAAGCTACAAAGCTGCACTGCTGTATGGTCTACGTGTATGACTTGCAGACTTCTCAAGTTTCAGATGAACCATCTCCAACGTGATAGAAGCAC
This sequence comes from Boleophthalmus pectinirostris, assembly GCF_026225935.1. Lineage (NCBI taxonomy): Eukaryota > Metazoa > Chordata > Actinopteri > Gobiiformes > Gobiidae > Boleophthalmus > Boleophthalmus pectinirostris. The sequence continues at coordinate 22,373,016 of NW_026571473.1, read as the reverse complement.
AGAACAGACTCACTGTCAGCCGCACATCCTCTGTCACAGAAAGAACACTCATATTCCACTGAGTCGTGTCCTTTAGTCCAACAGAAGCTGAACCGCATCAGCGCACAAGGAAAGAGCTGTTTTTTATCAGAGCTTCATAGTTTATGCAAATAAGCCATGTGTTCTTAAGTTTTCTTTCTGTAAAACGTAACAAATATGCACCTGAAGACAAAATGCTGCCAAATTGCAGAAGTACTACTGGGGGGAGGGGGACCAACTTGCTTGTGGCCTGACTTGCCATCTTGTCTTGGTCTCCCTTATGAGTTGTCACGTGACTATGGAACGACACTGATCGAACGTCATCTCCCCACGCAGTTAAAAGAAACATTATAGTCTACTATCCGTTTTAAATCATGATAGCATTAAATTGAAAATACAACCACACATTCATTTGTTCTGAGTAAACAAATTTAGGTATCAATAAATTATAATATTATATTAGGTCCTTATGCGCTGCAGATTTTTTTAATGATGGTAATGAAACTGATACCATTGCTACTTTCTGATACCGTGGGATACTGTAATATCGTATTACTGCCCAACTGTATTAGTTACTCAAATTAATTCTGGCTATTCAAATAAAGTGTTGCAATTGCTAAACGTGTCTTGTGTTGACTTTGCATGATGTTAAAATAAAGATTATTTAAAACCCCACCATGTACCAAAAGAAAGCCCAAATGGATTAAATATAAAAAATAAAAATCTATCCTTACTGTGAACGGACTCCTCCACAGACCTGTAACTTCACCTCTTGCTTGTCTCCATGGAAATGTTAATGCTTTTCTTGTAATGTTTGGCCTAAAGCGTGTCTATCTCTATGGAGAATGTTCCAAAGTATGGCTTTAACTTTCTCTCCTGCACGCCACCAGAAACATGCAGCGTGGCTTATTATTTTTGCTATAGTAAACAAATATATAAGCGGTACATGTGGTTAAATTTAAATTCATTGAAATGTGAAATGTAGAAGTGTCCAGATGTTCTATGTTAACACATATTCAGTGTCCCTGTTCCTCCCTGTAGTCTTTGAGTGAACATGTGTGCGTTGTATGGGGTCAATACAGATATTATTATTACAATTTGAACTCCTACACTGCCTATTCAGAACACACTGTACCACAAATATATATATGCACAAATGCAAGTATCATGGGAGGTACATTTGCCAAACTGCCTGTGCTGTTTTCTTTTATGATATATTTTAAGAAAACCTTTGTGACACAGCATAAATCATTTGCAGCTATATGCAACTCAGCTGGCTTCTATGTGAAAAACTGATCTTGCAAAATCTCTCGTGAGAATGTGCATTGTAGTTGAATGGAAGGACACTTATATCCTTCAGTATTGTAAAGTTTCCAGCTCTTGTCTCTACTGCGTATCTGTCTTCTTCTCCTCTCTTATGTGAATGAAGGATTATGGTTTGGGGGCCACAGCTGCAGGACCTTACCCAGTTGGACTTGGCTCCGACCGGAATTGGATCAAGAAAATATCTGAAACCCATTTTTAATATAATAAATGATGTGTATCTTAGTTTACAACCATCTAAATCAGTTGTGTGGGATTAGTTACTTGTTACATATTACCTCTACGTTCATAAAAATGTCTTGTGGGTTGACAGATGTTTCAGTACAAGAATCTGTCTTCCCAGTGTTATGTGGGTCAATTATCAGATGTTTTCTTAAAGATAAAGGATGTAACTTTCTGGAGTTGGCATGTCGCCTGCATAATTCCATGAAGATAGAAAGTTAAAACTAAGGATGCACCTATACCGTTACTGGTATTGGATATTGGCACTGATACTGAAAAAAATAGCTGGATCAGTTATTGGTTCCATGATATCAGTTCAGTTGATATCCTGGTTGGGTGTAAGACTATTTACAGGCTGCTTTTGGCCTGGCAGTGTCATAATGTTTGAACTTTTATTCATACAAAACTGTTCACTAGTCATTTGAAAGATGAACAACAGTTACAGAACACAGTTGGATCTCATGTGTATAAGTTTTTTAAGAAAATAGTATTTTAAGAAATAAATGTAATTTTCGGTCCCTACTCTGGTATCGGTTAATATAGGGTATTGACAGATACTTAATTTAAAAGTATGAAAATTGGTATCAGAATTGAAAAAGCTAGATTGGTGCATGCCTAGTTCAGTACTAGTTCATAGTTCTCCATGGAGATACATTTAATGCCGTACAAGGGCAGCAGTCGCTTAGTTCGTCCACTGAGCTGAAGGTTGGTGGTTTGAGTCCCACTGACCCACAGGTTGGCTGGTGTGATTCCAGCTCCCTCAGATGAATGCTGTTGTTGTGTCCTTGGGCAAGACACTTAACCCACCTCGCCCCCAGTGTCTGCATACACGTGTGTGTGTGAATGGCTGAGTGGTTCCTTGTTGTAAAGCGCTTTGAAGGTGAAAAAGTGGTCAAAAAATGTGACCATTTACTTTGGAATATTACACCAGAGGAGAGAAGATACAGGTTTGAGTAGATATAACACAAGTTTTTCTGTGGAATAAAAAACAAAATGTCTGTTTTGGCTAAAAAGTGACATACTGTGGCTTTAATTATTAAAATATAAGAAGGAATGTGAAATTATTATTGCCAGTTAGTGCAAGAGACATTGATTCAATTTAAAATTTGATTATATTTGAAATTTAAACACCAATGTTGGATTTCTGAAAAAAAAGGGAAAAACAGAGAGAAAGTATGGTTTGTGATAACATATCTGAATTCTTTAAAGACAGACAATACAAAATCCATTTTCAACAAAATTATAAAAACCTTTGTGAGAATTTGGTTTACAAGTACTTTCACATCTACATTTTTCTAGAGCTGCATTTGAGCTAAAGCACATAAATAGAGAGGTCCTGGTCGGCAGACGTGAGACTAAAGCGAGCTCACAACAGGAAGCCCAGACACACCGGTCATCTCCAACAGACACAACTGCTGCCCTCTCAGGGTCCCCTCCTACACTTCACTCATAAACAACTTTAACTTTCATCCCCACTACCTCTTGACCTTCTGACCTTCAACCCATGTGTTCATCTTTGAACTTTCACCTCTAGGGGTCATGGTCAGCCCCCTGTTCTTAATCAGCCACTATCTGTCTTCTGTTTGGTCTCGTCTTGACCAATAATTATTTGGATAAAGTTGAAATTCCCAAATGTCCTTTCTTGCTAAACTGTCATTGCGTGTCTGCCTGGAAGTGAGCTGCTCGGAGTTACTCGACCACTGTAGGGGGAGAGAGAGGGAGAAGGGGTACTGCTGTTGATGCTTACGTCTCTAATCTTGCTTCAGATTGAAAGCAGATGTTGGAATGAGGAGGAGGGGGAGGAAGAGCAGCTGAAGGAACTGTGTTAAAACTATGGGACAGATGAAAAATATATCAGTTAAGTAGAGAAATATATTATGAAATCTCCCACAAGATCCCTCGATGGTCAATATGTCCGTAAAATAGCATCTATAGACCGTGAATGACATAATGAAAGAAGCCACATCCCTTTGTTTGACAAGAATTTAATTTTTCTTAGTTTTATTTCTTGGTTGGAATCATAGAAGCTTTAGTTCATAGATTTTGTTTTCTCTGTAGCATTCTCTTGGGTATTAAATATTTTGTGATTATTATTAAGTTGGTAAATTATTCTAAGTCTTGAATTTAATTGCTCATTGTAACATATTTGAAAAATGGCTAATATGATCTCAGGTTTGATTGGGTTAATAAGTGTAACATTTTATTGGCCCCACACTTGTCCATCACTAGAGCCTGCTTGTTCTGTTTTTTTCTCTCAGACAGCTCATTTCCTGTCTCTTGCATAAACTATTCATTGATTGCAATCAATTTATAGCCCCACCGTGTGACTTTTTAGTCAAACAATAGAGTAATATTAAAGCTTTTTTTGTACATTTTGAATGTTTTTTACTGCACTGAAAAACATGTGCCCTTACTGTGAGTTGTATTGCATCTTCACAAACCTGACTCTTTCTTGGCCTGGAGCGTCCAGCTTGTTTCGATGGAAATGTGAACAACATTTATATTTACTATTATCTAGCTATAGTAGTCTGTAATATGTCTTAAAATTGATGTTCTGAAGTATGTTTACCTTTCTATTTCCATGGAATCATGTAGGTGACATGTCAGCCCCAGAAAGTGTTGCTTTAATGCAGTTATAATGCAATATGAAACAAGTATGTAAAATATTATAAACTGCACAATCTAGTAAAATACCTTTTGATACTTTTAGCTCTAGGTTGAGTAAACCTATTGTTCAGAGATGTTTGAGTCTTTGTGTGTCTATCTCCTCATAGATGCCAGTGGGTGTAAAGGCTCTGACAGGATTTCAGCAGCTCCTCGCTCGTGGAGTGATGGAGCAGACGAAGTGCAGATGTGACGCCTGGAATGCCTTCATCTACAGCTCTGGGATTGAAGAGCCGCTCTCAAGAATCAAAACAACATGACGAGTGAGCTTTCCAATCAAGACAAGGAGAGGCAGCAGGGAAGCACTGCTGCACTGTTGTGTAAATGGATGTTTGGAAGCCAGGCCGGACATGAGATAATGGGAATGGGTTGGTTATGAAACTGATGTTATGGACTATGTATACACTGCAGCATTGTTGATGCTACAAAATAAGTTAGATATATTTTTTGTTTTCGCACTATGACATAAAACTTGTATAACATCAAACCAGATGGTATGAAACCAGTATTTTAGTAAGATATCGAGCCCCCCGGATGTCACTGTAAATGACTAATGTCTGATATTCACATCAATCTCTCATCCCAGTACTACCCACACCCAGTCTTTTTTTATTTATACAAAATGAAAACAGAAAAGACCCTCATACCCACACCCAATCCTGCTTAACTTCCAAGATCTGACGAGACTGTGCATACTTAAAGGTGCACTATGTAACTTTTTGGTTGGGGGTGCGTCACCAACTTGTCTCTATGGATATGTAACTCCTCAGCCTGGAATGTGCCACAGTATGACATTAAACAGATCTAGTTTACATTTATTCAGTTGCAGGTGATTTTATAGCTCAAACATATGTAGAAAAACAGACATTCTGACTGTGAGTGGGGCTGCCTCTACAAAGATCTAAGCTGTAACTTGATCTGGTTTGGTGTCAGTGAAGATAAAAAAGTTTCATACCATACAGCGAAACATTACAGACAAACCAATAAGCATTTGATGGACCCTCCACCAGAAATGTTACACAGTGCGTCTTTAAAATAGTATGGCAGTTCTTAATGCCCCTTCTTGAATCCTGAAAAATAAGAGTGTACATGTTTCTCAGGTGTGGATGTGGATAACTTAAGATGCAAATGAGTAGTGTAATTTAATTTAAAATGAAACACTATCTGCTGGGACAAAATCAGACAAAAACAGAGACAAACAAAGCACTTAACTACATCCTGTTTCCCCAAAACCACCACTCACTCTTGAAATACACCACTGTTAGAATTTGTCTCTCTTGTTTACAGCAATAAACATCTTTTGCTGTGTTTGTATTAATGATTTTAGCAATGATAATGATAGTGTTTGGGAACAGAAGCCAGTGGTTAGAAATAATCACATCTCTTCACAGATTGAAACCACAACCACAACTCTGTAAACATTATCCATCCTGATCTTGTTTACAGAAAGAGACAATGAAATAGTCAGTGCTATTGTCTTGTGCATAAACAGCCACATCTAGAAATAACATGTAAACACAGTGACTGGAGCCGTTTGGAAATACTGCTTTACTTATGCACATTAAGGCTGTTTCCGGAGAAGACTATTTTATTTGCCCTAGACCTTCATTGTGGTGGGGCAACAGGGCAACCATTCAGACTGTTTGTAATCTTTGGCAATGACTTGGTTGTGGTTTAAATATCCTGGGAAATTTGTGTGATTTATTTTTAGAGTGATTTTTTTTAAAGGTTGATTGTGAAACTTTTCTGGTGGAAGAAGATGCTTTTCTTCATGGAGATGTTATTGCTTTGTCTGGAATGTTTCACAGTATAACATTAAACTTTTATGTCACAACGGAGACCAGACCAGACCAAGTTACACGTCAGATCTGTGGAGAGGCAACAGAGGTGGGACCAAGTCATTGTTTTGCAAGTCTCAAATAAGTCTTATGTGTTTGAGCTCAAGTCCAGAGTCAAATACAGACAAGCCCAAGTCGTGTCTCAAGTCTCTGGCCCATAAGTCCAAGTCAAGTCCAAGTCGTCTGCTTTGAGCTTCAAGTCAGTTCAGGTCTTTAAACCAAAGTACCAAATATAGCTTTGTTTTTTGCAGTTTATATAAATTTAACTAAACTAAATTGTACTTTAAAAAGCCACAGTATATTTACATATGAGTATTTATATAAGAGTTGTAGAAATGCTCATTTTTCCTTTTTAAATGTCTTGACATGATCTTAGTGTGAATTATTACGGTCAGAACAGAAAGAATTAAGATTTAAAAATGCTTAAAACCAGTTATTTTGTCGTGTAGTCTGCACTGAAAAGGAAGGATCATATTGTATGTAGTTCCCTCTGTTTTACTGTATTGTACTGTATATTACTGTAGTACATTTGAGGATACCACATCACAGTACTTCAGTTACATTCAAAGTAACAAACAGAAGTGGGAGACATGTTCCAGTTGGTTCCTGTAAATTTAAGCACCACATTTATCAACTGTAAAGAGAAAAGTATTTTCTAAAAACATGTTTTTTTAGGAGACGCATCAAGTTTTCTCAAGTCATAGGTCTCAAGTCAGAGTCAAGTCCCAACTCACTAGCCTTCAAGTCCAAGTCGAGTCCCAAAACTTAGTCAGTTTTATCAAGTCAAGTCTCAAGTCCTAAAAATAGTGACTCAAGTCTGACTCGAGTCCACGTCACGACTCGCAAGTCCCCATGTCTGAGACACAACTCTGTTCGTTCAGTCAGAATCTCTGCTTTTCTAGGTATTTTGAAGCTATAAAACCTCCTCTTAATTGAATGTATGTAAAGTATTTAAAGTAGAGCTGTTTAATGTCATACTGTGGAACATTCCAAGTAGAGCAAAGGTGATGAACCCCCCGCCAAAAACTTACATAGTGTCTTTTCAAGTTATGTTTTTTTCTGCATAAAAATGAAAAGGAGTGTACATTTGTTTTCTAAATCACAGTCTTATATTTTGTTCATACATCATAAAAAAAATACAGATGTCATGTTACAGGAAATAAGGACATATTTATGATTCATAGTATTTTTTTTCCACCCAATTCACAGACATAAATACTGCTTTCTCAAGGACAGATTTACCATCATGTTGCCCGCAAGTACCAGTGAGAGTGCTCTTCTGTATCTGTCCTTGACTCACTTCCCCTTTACACAACAGGGGGTGCATGGGTGAGCGAGGAGTCATACATTGTAGATTTGTTTTGGGGCCATTTGGGAGCTCATTCCTGTAACTCCAAAACACGTGACTTGCGGTCAGATAGTGGGTTGTAGATTACAAAAGAAATACGCACATTTGTGAGTGTGGGAATTTTCAATGTTTTCTTGGGGCAGAAGATGGGGTTAAGTGCGAGCTGAGCTGAGACAGGCGTGAAATCCTAAATGAAGAGATGCCATTAGACCATAGCAGTCGCACCCTTTAAGTGTATCTGCTCTATTTTCTGTCCATTTGTGTGCGTAAGAATACATGTCACTTTAGACAAATCACAGAACCATTACAGAGGCAAAAACATCGCTCAGTTGGACAGTTTTGTGATTCTCAAACTTTTCTCAGTAAATACAGAAATATAATGAAAGTCAAAATGATTCTGTTTACTAAATAAAAGATTTCAAAACTAATCATGGACTAGAAATTATTATAAACCTCAAAAACCCTCAGATGATGTCAGTCAATACTTTGCAGCTGATGTCAACATTCCCCGGGAGTGTGTGAAGCTAACTAGAAGCACTACTCTGTCAGAAACTCTGTTACACAAGTTAGACTTAAAGGTGCATTGAATAACTTTTCTGGTGGAGGGCCCGCTATTTGCTTTTGTCTGTGTTGATGTTAATGCTTTGAGAAATGTTTTGTCAATATGACCTTTTGTATCATCATGAACCAAACCAAGTTACTGGTCAGATCTGTGAAGATGTAAGCCCGCTCACAGTCAGAATGCCTGTTTTTGAAGGTATTTTTAAAGGGACAGTTCAGAATTTTGGACATAGGACCTAATTTCCTAGTGAGCCAGAGTGTTGGAGACACATGGAGACACTTTTTAAAATATTCCATCCAGTCCTTGTATTTGCAGAGGTCGCTGGTGCTAGGCTAGCGCATGTCAATGGCCATAGTTAGCCTGCCACTAAAAACGTACCCACTTCACAAAGCACCTGAAGCAAATCTATTATTACACCAGACTGTCAATGTCAATGTCGGGGTTGATAGAATAATTTTAGAAGTAAAACCAGCCTTGCTTTTGAAAGATTTCTGTCTGAGCAGCAGCAGTGACTTGTACTTCCTGATAGAAAGCTTGGTAACGGTGGACTGATATATGAGAAAATAGTCCCTCAACATGCAACAGTTCATGCAATGCAAGGTTAGTTTTATTTCAAACATTATTCAAACAACAGACATTTACATCAACAGTCTGGTGTAATAATAGTAGTGCTGTCATGCGATTAAAAAAATTGAGAGATTAATTAATTATGATCTGTAATTAATTAATCTAATTAATCTCATTTTAATCTCACCTAAAAATTGCTGAGAAAAGCCTTAAATTTGAGGTATTTTCATTTAAATTCATTATTACATTATTGTGGCAGATCAAAAGACTGATATAGATTAAAAAAAGTGACTTTATAAAGTAATTTATTGTTTAACAAATCTCTCCAAATTGGCTGTTGAGCCTAAATCTCCATGAATAAGAAACTGTTTGCTGTAAAGTAGCAAAAACGAGGAAATCTGAACATAATAACCTTTGTCTACTTAAAGACAATAAAAAGTCCAGTCTTTCCTTAACCATATTAAAAATATTATTGATAGAGAAATGCTTTATATATGAGATCACTGGTTTCAGTCCTTGTTTTAGTCCTAGTTTAGACCTGCTTTAGTCCTACTTTAGTCCTAGTTTAGTCCTGGAATGGATTAATCCTGGTTTTAGTCCTGGTGTTAGTTCTGGTTTAGTCCTGGTTTAGTCCTGGTTTAGACCTGGTTTAGACCTGGTTTTAGTTCTGGTTTTAGTTCTGGTTTTGTCCTGGTTTAGTCCTGGTTTAGTCCTGGTTTAGACCTGGTTTAGACCTGGTTTAGTCCTGGACTGGATTAGTCCTGGTTTTAGTCTTGGTGTTAGTTCTGGTTTAGAGGCGCACAGGAGGAAGCGCGGTTTACGCAGCGTACGCGAGAAAACATGATCCACACGCGGCGCACGGGAGCACGTCGGTGTCCGCGCAGTAACTACGGAAGGAAACGTGGTCCGCGCGTTCTGAGGTTAATGACGATGATGAAGGTGTGTGTTTGTTTGTGTTGTGTGTGTGTGTTTGTGTGCGTGTCCCCTCATGTGGCAGGTCACTATAGGACAGTAATGCAGACATCATGAGCCTATGCAGGTTGTTTTCACCAGTGACATTTAAGTTGTAGGCGATATTATATTTGTTATTTTCTTTTATATTTCACGTTGGGAGAATAATTTCCAAGACACGAATGCGTTTTTACCTGTGCACTGCTGCCTCTGTTCTACTGGCTCTTCGACCTCGTCCATTGTGCGACTGACGCCGCCAACGTTAACAGGACGTTTACGTCGCTCTTACTGCGTGCGTTTTGTGTGGCTTTCCGGCAATGAGTGGAATTACCGAAATAAAAAAATGTATAAATGTGTTTTTTGTGTGTGTGTGTGTGTGTTGTTGTCCCAACAACACATAAAAACAGGTTTTATAATAAAGCAACTCGCATTCAGAAACAGTAAAGTTAGAGATTAAAAATGAGATTAACGTGATTAAAAAACATAACGCGCTAAATATGACTGTAATTAATTAATCGCAATTAACGCGATAATTTGACACCCCTAAATAATAGATTTGCTTTGGGTGCTTTGTGGAGTAGGTAAGACTGTTTTTAGTGTCAGGAAAACTATGGCCATTGACATGCGCTAGTTTAGCACCAGTGACCTCTGCAAATACAAGGACTAGATGGAATATTTAAAAAGTATCTCCACACATCTCCAGCACTCCGGCTCACTAGGAAATGAGGCCCTAAAATTCCAAACTGTCCTGTTAAGCAATAAAACGATCTGTAATTGTATACATGTAAAGTCGATCTGTTTAATGTCAGACTGTGGAACATTGGAAGAAGAAGAATGATATGGCCACCTAACTGAAAAGTTACACATTGCACCTTTAATCTGATCTTTAATTTAGCACAATCTGACCTGAAAGAGCTGACTTGGTTGGAACTACAACAAGTAAGATTCACACACATAGTCCTCACACATAAATGATAGTCACAAGCATCAGCCAACAGTTTTTCAGTAAGTCACCTTTTTGTTGAAAATAAACAGGATCATGAACGCGCATACTGATCACAAACTCCTGAAAATATGCTGTTTAAATCCATTTGTTCACCTTTAAACTTTCTTGTCTGTGTTTGCTTATATGTGCAATATGTCACTATGGTAACTGCTGAACATCTGCCAATAGACATAAATGTAGAACACCCCTAGCGTGAGGTCACAAGTATCAATATATGCATGATACAGCCATGACCGGACCAGGTTTAAAGCAGGATGTGGCTAAACTAACTGCAAAACCTCATGGGATTTAAATCCAAACTAAACCTACCATATGTCAACTAAACCAGGACTAAACCAGGATTAAACCAGGACTAAACCATGTCATGTTTGATAAATCACAGAATCATGGCAGATTCAACAACATTAGTCACCTGGACAGATTTTGTGTTTGGAGGAAGACTGTAAATCTATACTTCTGGGTTTGAGTTATTGAGGGGGAAACAGTGCTGATAAGAACATTTTTATTACATTTTTGAAGAGGTATGTCATCGGAGTATTTTCACATCTCCACAGGGAGCTGTAACAGATATTTTTTTGCAAAAACAGAATACAACATATGACACATGAGATATAGATGATGTAGTATGCCTAAGTGGCTGGAGGCAGTGCTATGGATTTGACAAAAACATTGATGTCATATGGCTGTAGAGGAAAACTAAAAGTGGACCTCAGCTTTAAGTTTGCTCAGTCTGACATTCAGTATTCACAGTTAAAGGGCCCATATTAAGCTATTTTCTGATTTGTATGTTAGAATGTTATTTCCTCATCAAAAACATATCTGCCTTTGTGTTTTGTTTCATTCACACATAAACACCTAAAACCTACATTTTTAAGGATTACTCAAACATGTGTGAATGAAGCAAAACACAACTCCAGGCATGTTTTTGAGGAGGTAACAACATTTTAAGAAATTAACCAAAATAAAACAATGCACACACTAACCTTGAAGAAAACAAAATAGACTGGCTCCTATTGTGGCTGTTATTATCCACCCACAGTCTTCAACTTCCAAATCAAAGTGCTGAGAAATGACTGAATACAACGGGGATCTACCTTATCCACTATACTTATAAACACTATACTTATCCACTTTTGGAGCTGTTTTCAAAATACACTAGATCCTGATGAAATGATGCAAATAAATACATAACCAAAATGCATAATTGATACTTTGCAGTCACATAGCCCTGGGGGTGTTCTGCATGTATTTCTGTGGAGGAATGTTCAGCAGTTACCACTATGACACAGTACATACATTAGTAAACACAGATGAAGTTTTAAAATAGACTGAAAACAAACAAACAAAACACACACAAAATGGAATTAAATAACACATTTTCATGAGCCTGTGATCAGCGTGTGATCAGTGTTCATATGTGTAAAATCCCTCAGTTGTCCAGTTAGAATCCACAGCAAAAGGAGGAGTTCAGTGTGTCAACTGGGCAAAAGTTTATTTTGGTTGAATATGTTGTACAGCTCATCCAAGCTGCTTCTTCAGTTCTGGCCAGAATGATGAAGGACACTTATATCTGCCTGAAGGAAGGATCCAACTACACTGAAACTACTCTGAAACTAACACCCTACTTGTTTACAGTTTCAGCTAGGCCTATTGAACTTGCTCTGAGTGTGGGGTCATATTAGCAGAATCATTCAGGGCCATAATGGATGCTTTTACACCTCTGGGCCTGACCTGGCTAAAAGAAAAAGAAAACAATAAGGATAGCCAGGTCAGGCCCAAAGGTGTGAAAGCACTCATTATAGCCCCACACTTAGCACAAGTTGAATAGACCAAGCTAACTAAGAGAAACTGTAAACAAGTAAGATGTTAGTTTCAGAGTAGTTTCATTGTAGTTAGCTCTTCCCTGCAGACAGTGTCCCCCTAGCCTGATTCATCAGTCGGTTTCACTTCGTAAAAACCGTCTGACCTTGCAGTGCTAGAATTTGTTCACTTGACAGTAGGCGGGCACTTTTTTTCATTTAACCAATTGCTGCTATTTGGTCATGACATATGTAATGCACCGCCAACGGGGTTAACTGGTATATTAAGCTTTTCCCAAATACCATAGGAAGAAGGGCAATAATGTCTTTTCCCTTGATGAAATTCACCAAACATTTCTTTGTTCCGGTTTTAAATCCTCGATCTCAGGAATTGTTGCCAACACAGAATGTATGGCTGATTGGCTGGTGCCCAAACACGCACTTCTGGGGTTCTTGCAAACTGTCTAGTGTATTCCGATTCTTGACCTAGTCGCTGGAGAGAAATGAAATTGAGCAGAAGCACTAGGTGGCGCCAGCCTGGCTAGTGTCCAGCAGCTTTCTGACCAGAACTGAAAAAGCAGCTTGGATGAACTGTGAAACATATTCGACCAAATTAAACTTTTGTCCAGTTGAGAAATTAAATTTCTCCTTTTGCCATTAGTGTTCATAGTCAAAAAGATGAGAGTGACTGACTGAAAAACTGTTGGCTAATGCTAGATAGCATGTGACTATAATTTTACAAGTGAGAAATTTGCTTAACAGTACAAAACAGATCACCTTTTGCCTTTCCAACTAAGACAGCTCTTTCTGGTCAGATTGTGTTACAACAAAGATCAGATTAACGTTTAACTTGAGTAACAGAGCTTCAGACAGAGTAGTGTTTTCAGTTAGCTTCAAATCCATCGGGAATGTTGACGACATCAGCTGCAAAGTATCAATCGCACAAAGACATGGGCAATATTGACAGAAATGAAAACTGAAAGAAAAATGAAAGCTCCATGTTTGTCCCATTTGTACTTTTACTCCTTTCACTTTCATTTTGAGAGTTTAAATGTAGCATGTCTTCAAAACAACATTATTACGGAAAAACACTTGTTGCAAAATCCATTCAACTTGTAATTACAACTTTTCCTTTCCTATTACTCAGTGTGATTCACCCCAGTCTTTGATAGTGCTGTGGATTCCCGTGAGTGTACTGAGAGGGCCAAGTGTCTGCAGAGCTACTCATCGCATTGTCAGAGGCAGATGTATGGTCCCATAGCTCCACTCGCTCTGCTTTTTCATTTCAGTCTCGCTCAGACACACACACACGCACACACACACGCACACACACACACACACACACACACACAAACACCCCCACACACACATATTCTCCACACGTATCAATGAATGCTGAATCATGAAACAACCCATGGACTACTGCCAGAAGAACCCCAATGAGATAACTTTTCTTCCCTTGTCTGACTCCTTTAATTTGACATTTGTTTTTCCACCTCTAATTAGAACAGTACTAAGTATTTTCCACTTTCTTTAAGAGCAGTACTTAAGCTCCACCTCTACTTAAAGACAGTATGATACCTTTCCACTTGTCCCAGTAGCAGTACTTTAAATGTTCTCTATTACCGTGACCTCTTTAGTCCAAGTGCTCGTTGACAGAGAAGGATTCACGGCCGCTCTCGTCTCCCCTTTCTAACCCTGAACCCTTTTATATAGTCTTTTTCTTCCTATTCTAATGTTGTGTTTTCTTGCCTTTTTTGGTTGCATCCAGGCATTGTCTTCTTTTTATTGGTCCAAACAGTTGCTCATTGTAGATTTCCAAGACCTGCAGACTTGCTTTCTCCACACACCACCTTTTTCACCTTTCACCCAGTCCACACTGTCTGTCACACACACTAGAGAAAACATGTCACACAAAGAGGAAGTAGCATCCCATTGGCCTTTACCTGACTCAATTTTTGCAACTCTGAACTGTTTACCAGATGGTCGTTTCTATTCCTTCCTGAATGCATGCACATATAATTTGATTAACACCCTTAAACAATAAGCAATCATACAGTAGTCCTAATCAGACACATAATATCTAACAGTGTGCATGGCCAAATTTAATCTTTTAAAAGCACTGGTGGAGGAAGTACTAAATTTTATTGTTTAAGTATAAGTTACTGGAGCAAAAAAGTACTCAAATAAAAGTAAAAGTTTCACATGAAAAACTACTTAAGTAAAAGTAAGTACTTTGGTAAAAGTAGTGATGTTTAAAATGCTCATTTTTTTTAAACAGTTCAATTTGAAAAAAGCTAATATAGGTTTCTTGCAATAGTATTTCTTTATGGTGGCACAGTTTTTTTATGTATTATACAGTATTGTTTACTAAAAATATGCCTTAGATACGGGCAATCTATAGCACTGACCCTTCTGAACACGCTCACACCTCAATTGTACTAGGCAAGGTGGATGAAGTGTCTTGCCTAAGAACACAATGGCATAATCTGGTCTCAGTGGGAATCAAACTTGCAAGCTTGTCAAAGAGTAATCCATAATCCTGAATGGTTCTAATCAAAATCTAAGCCATAGCCATACTCTTGGTGATTCATAAGTTATTAAGCTGATTTATGGAATATAAATCAATAATGTCTTATTTTTTGAACATCTCTTGAAAACATATGGATCCCAAAGATTAAACTCCAGTAAATTTCAGTATCAGTAAGTCAAAAACTTGGATGACATACCATATTATCTGTGCTCTTTCAGGTGAACCATAAGCAACATAAGCTCCATGACCAAATGGTCCTTGACAGGCATGAAAATCCGAAGGGAAAGAAAAGCGATACTTGTCTGGAGGTATTTTCTGCCCACACAGATGATCACACACTTCTTTGATTCCCTTTTTTTGACCCAAATTTTTGCCTGTTGCCTCATATTCTGTGCGAAGTGAAACTGGCAAGAAAACACACATTTCCCAGAACATCTTTCTCACTAAGTCTTTTTGGAATTATTTATAGGAAAAATACTACAAGGATTAACTGTAAATCCTTACCTAACATTAGCTACTGGACAGGGGTATGAATGCCATGCCTCTGTTGTGACAAGTTAGCTGGACTATACAAGTCAGAGCTTCATTTGTAAATCTGTAGTTACTGGAACACTTTTGGACTGGTGACATCGCAGAGTCACAAGCAGCCAGGACATTCCTATTACACACCCTTCTAATTTCTCATATACTGCCAAATCTTCCTCGGCTCGTTAATCATCAAAAATCAAATAGAGGAGACAAGCCCTGGTACAGCTTCATGAGGGACATTTATTTCCTGAAAAAACTGAAAATAGAGAGACAAATTTTTCCCCCAGTTTTTTCTCCAGAATATGCAGAGTAAGCATGTTGGTAATAGTTAAGGCTGGGTATTATGAAGAAGCTGCCGATATGATACATGCCTCGATACATAAGAAACAATATGATATGTTTTTTTTTGATACAGTGTACTTGTAGTGCAACACAATTGTAGCTCTTACACAAAATAATTTAGTAAAATGTACCTAAAAATACTCACGGCAATATATCAATACAGCAGCCCAGGATATCGATACTGTATCATCAAATTAAACAATACGATATACTGACAGTTTGTAAAGACTGTAGGTGGCTTACAATGATGCTTTGCGGGTGCTTTTGAGGCTGTGATGGACGAGCACTGCATGAGTGAACACCTTGCAAGCTGCACTAATACAGTTTTATTTGCAAAATGAACAAATGAAATAATAATGTCACTCTCAAATATGACATTCAGTTCAATAAGATATCAGCCCAATATTTGAAGACACTGGTATGGTTGTCGTTTAAGAACATAAATGTTTGTTGTTTTGTAATGTCACTGTCCTTGTCTGTTTTAAAAATGGACCATGAGTCTGGAATAAAGATGATGATGATGATGATATTTCAAAATTTTGCACACCCCTAGTTATAGTGTTGTTGAAATACTAAAATTTTGAGGTTGATACTAAGTAACAGACTTAATACGACAATGATAATTAAAAACACTATTTATTTAGACAATAGAATGCGATTTTCAACATTAACTCATTGTACTTTCTTTTATATTACAATGTGATGTAATATCTGTGTAATCCCTCAGTCGTTCAGATCGGTTCCGTAGTTGTTCATCGGCGTGTACTAGTCTATGTGCTCTTATACTTGTTCTGATACAGCTTAAGATCATTCTAAAGCTATTCAGAAGAGTTGATTTCTGTCCTGTGAATGTGCCTTTTTTAGTATCGATACATGCTCAAATTTGTAGGCTATCGAAAAGTTGTTGCAAAGGTTGTCTTTGTCCCAACAATACATGCATCCCGAATTTTGGACTTCCGGGTCATCACGCAGTGCATACTGGGAAGTATCCACCGAAAAAACTGAGCATCAAACCGCCATGTTTGATTTCCTAGTGGGATGCGTCTATTGTCAAAGCCAGTCTTTTCAAGTCTTTTGAACCATATCGCTTTTGTTTCTGGTTCTGATATTGTCATATTTTAGTTATAGAATTCGGACATCGTAATTGTGTGGTTGTTGGATGTCCTAACAGCGGAGGATCCTTCGCAGTATGCATTGTGCAATGACCGGAAGTCAAAAATTTGGGATGCATGTATACACAGAATATCCATATGAAATGACTTGTACGAGACGCCTTCTTGATCACTGACCTTTTCCACGTTTCACTTTTCGCTCTATAAAGTCCCTGCACCACCTTGTCCTTTTACAGGCCTGTTGCCAGTTTATAAGAGCTCTGTCTCTGTTAATATGTCCAGTCGTCCTCTACATCTGTGCTTCAAGTCTGTTTTCCCTGTTCACTCAGTTAGCTTGACGTTTCACACATAAAATTTTGATGAAGGAAATCCTATAAGCTGTAGCAGTAGGCTCAGATTGAAACACCTGCAAACCTTTAACAACCTTATATAAAGACCACAAGGGAAAAAGAGAGAAGCAAAAATGTAGGAATGGACTTACCATACTGACACTTGAAAGAAATACTCCAATTTGCACCCGCTACTATAGGACTCTGCTGAAATATTCTTTAATGTAAATATTCTTTTAACTCTGCTACTAAACTCTTATTATTGCCACTATCGCTACTACCACTTATGTTACTGTTGATACTTTGCAGCTACTGTCATCAACATTCTTTTGGGGGTGTGAAGCTAACTGAGAGCACTACTCTGTCTGAAGCTCTGTTACTCAAGTTAGACGTAATCTGATCTTTATTTTAATTCAATCTGACCATAGACAGCTGACTTGATTGAAACTATGATTGGCCAACAATTTTTCACTTAGTTACTTTCACTTTTTTGTTGAAAATCAAACAACTAAACAGGACCATGAACGTATTGATCACAGGCTCCGGAAAATCTGCTGTTTAAATCCATTTTGTATTTTTACTTATGTTTTCAGATGATCTTCAAACACTTTTTTATCTGTGTTTACTAATGTGTGCATTGCGTCACCGTGGTTACTGAGGTGGAAATTGTTTAAGGGCTCATACACAAAATTAAACTTTCTTTCACTCTCTCATTGAATATCTATAATTATGTAACCTTAAATTTTGTGGTATCATCTTTCTGTAATCTCATGGCCACTGGTTTGTCTGATCTCATAAACAGACTAAAAGAAAGTTGACAGGTGTTGCTTATATGGACTAGGCCAAGGTACTGTACGTTAGAGGAATATGTGACCTGTGGAGTGAGGCGTTTCAGGGATACAGAGGCCATTTATGTGAAGATGACATAATCACCTGTTGCCCCACGTAACTCCAACATCTGCTTAATTTATTACCCCTCTGTTCTGAGTTTTCCCTGTTTTTACCCCTCTTTTCTGAGCTTTCTCTGTTTTTCCATGAGGCTCACCAGCTCCACACAGACACTATGTCACACTGGGATACTCCTGCTGCTCTGCATGAAAAGGCCAAGTGAGTTCATGTCTAATCAGTTGTCACGCCTCAATTAGAGATACAACAAATCAGTAAAGAGGTTTGAGAGCAAAGAAAGGTTGTCTCCATATGACGTTTTGAATTCTACAATGTATCTTCTCATTTTAACATAAACAAAAACATCACTGTTAGGCATGATATGCAAGTGATGATTTGTGACTCAGGGATGGAAGCCACAACATATCAAATCAATCAAATCAATTTCATGACCAAATTTGATCAGATATCATTCTTAAAGGTAGCCAGGCTGGCACCACCTACTGCCTCCACTCAATTTAATTTCTCTCCAGCGACTAGGTCAAGAATCGGAATACACTAGACAGTTTGCAAGAACCCTGGAAGTTGTAGCAGACCGTACCAGTCAATCAGCTTTGCTTGCTGTTGTGCCGACAATTACTTTGACACCACTGAGCATTCCGGAACATTAAATATGTCACAATCAAATAGCTGCAAAATAAAAAAGTACACACCTACCGTCAAGCAAACGACTCCTAATGCTGCGAGGTCAAATGGTTTCCACGAAGTGAAACCGGCTGATGAATCAGGTTATCTTGTGCATTGTGTAACTTTTCTGGGGGAGAGTCCACCACCCTCCACCCACCTGTTTTGCCTTGATTATTCCACAATATGGAAATTAACTTGGTACATGGAGACAGGATAATGATCAGAGAAGCACATGGTAAGAATTCATGTTTTTTAATGTATTTTTGAGATATAAAACACATGTAATTGAATAAATGCAAGAGAGATATGTTAATGTCCTATTGTATAACATCCTAAGCAAAGAAATCACATCTCCATGGAGACAAGCAAGTAACGGACCTTCCATCTTAGTGCTGAACTGGTAGCCCTGATTTTACTTGATATTAGATTGCCCAAGAAGGCGATAGGACATAGTGTTCCTCTTACTGTAAAAGATACTGTTTAAAAGGGATTATTATGTATGTCGCTGTTGTGCGGAGGCATCACAGGAATTAGCTGTCAGTAAGCAGGCTACAATATCCTTTTTCCTGAAATAGAAACCCATCCAATTTCTAAAAAAAGTGGGTTAACCCACTTCCTGTTTATGTTGAAAAGCCTGGATAAATAGGGCTAGTTTTTCATTATTATGAAAGACAGCCCAAATAGTCATGGGCATCAGACTTGAATGTAGAATCATTATTAAAACATGGATTAATCTACAAATTTAAACTACCTGTCTACATGAGGGATTTGAACATGGTATGACTGTCACCAGCATATCTAATCACTTACTCACCCTCATGCACTGTAGATTTTTAAAAACGGGTCAATATAAATATTCTTGACTCCACCACTGATAACTGACACATTCACACAAGATAGGTGAGGTGTCTTGCCTAAGGTTCTCTGAACAGTAATAGTCATTTAATTGCGTCCTTGTACACCTGTGGAATATTTTTCCAACTTTGAACATTATGCCTACATTTTTAGGTGTATATAGAAATACCTTTAATTTTGTTTTTACTCTAAATGTCCGCTGTAATTCACTTGTCTTGTCATTCCTGAGGGTGTGTCATATTATGTCTACCTCTGCAGCTTGCTCCACAGACACTGATGCTACTGTAAGCTGTTCTCATTCCCCCAAAGGAAGTTCAGACCTCTCTCTCTCTCCTGGCTCTCCATCGCTCTATTTCCTTTTACTCAGAATCCACTGCTCTGACCCGCGCTGTAGAGAAAAGGCCTTCTGAGCTCTGGGCCACACTGGTCTCAGGAAAACCCATGCATTTGCTACGTAGGCTAAGGCTGGGCTTTATACAGTAGGTGTCTTGTTATAAGGCGATGCTTTTTATATCGTACATGCCAGTGGGACGTCCTGTCAGGGAATCTGGACCAGAGCACTACATGGAGCCTGTTCACCTCTGGTTTGCCAGCTGACAGCCCAGTGACCACATGTACACACGCTGAATACTGAGTAACATTAAATATATGACTACTGTAATGTTTAATGTTACAGAGCAAACTTCTTTTCCAAATGGACAGGCCTGTTCACTCTATGACATATGTGATCAATCTTTTTTACGGAAGGGATACGATTTCCAATGCAATTTCACAAGAACCGCTATCACAGTCCAAGTCGTAAAAACTGGGCTAAAAGTCAACAGCTGTAAAATGAAGGCTAAATAAAATGTAACTCTAACAAACATTTATCCATTGTTATTTTTGGTGCTATTAAGAAAAGCAATGGATAATGTGTAAGATTTAACTTAGATCATCAACAACTTACATTATAACTAAATAATTGTTATAGGTTTCCATATAGGGTCCATGTACACATAATTTTTCCAATAGCCTAGTGATGCATACATGTTCTAACTCATTTAATATATAACACAATTTTATTCGTCTTTAAAAAAAACTATAAATAAAAGCTGGAAGTATTTTTGCCCCACACACACACATCGGGCTCACATGCCAAATACAGTATGAAGTAAGTAAGTGTAAACCAGCACCGTTTGACTGGTTGAACTCCTAGCTGCTTGTAAACAGAGTGTAGCTGTAATGATGAGGACTCACCCACCTCTCCCCTCTGCCTCAGCCCCAGTGCATGTGTGAAGGGTACGGTCCAGTGGAGGCCTTCCTGGTGCGGCCCACAGCCAGCTCCCGCTCTGCTCCACTGCTCCAAACACGACCACAACAGAGGCCCGCAGTGTGCTCTCTGTGGCAGCTCTCCATCACAGCCGTGCATGACCAGGCCCAGGTCCACAGCTGTTTTAGGCCTTTCCCACGAGCCTCTCATCAGCTGCACTGTCGCCATCCCTAAACAATGCACTCCACAGGGGGCGCTCAAACCTTGTTATCAGGGCTGTAATCACCTTGCACTGATAGTCAAAGCACCAGTCAATTGTGTCTGTGATCTTGTTTGACTTTTCTTACTTTACATGTCATTCGGACAATTACGCCAACCAATACAAAGATTTTGGATAAGAGCTGGCTGAACTGGGAAGATGTCTTTTAAACCAAACACTGAGGTCAAATGGGGCTTCTTGTTTGACTTGAGAAAATATGGTGGCTCTGGTGTTTGCCAGAGTGTGAAATCACATATTTTCCAGCAACAGTTACGCCCAAATCTCACTATACACTATATTTATAGAAAGCAGAGCCATGGTGTTGGTGCTGGGGAAGCTAAACATGCAGAAATAATACACACTGTGGGGATTTCAGGATATAAAATGAGTTGTTAGTTAGTTTTAGTAACAAGTATCTACACACTCAGTCAGTGTTGTTATAATAATGCTGTAGAATTTCCTGATGCTCCTATTGCTTTGAATCTTTAGTTTACATAAATGCCTGTTGTAGTGACCCCTGGAAGAATGCAGTTAAGGATTTCAAACGGGTTAGACTCATACTACGCTCTAGTCTAGACTTTAACATTGTTAGTCATAGTAATGCACAGGACAAGGGGTCGAGTCACAATGAGCTTTTTATTTAAAAGCACATGTATTAGAGCTAAGTACATTTAGCAGAACAACAGCATTACTACTATTCTTTTGTACAAAAACAAGACAATACAAAAATAACTAATATTGAATTTTAATACAATTGTGGGTGTATTTATTTTGATGCATAATAAAAACTAATACAAACTACAATAGTTTATTTTTCTAGATACAAAAATCTGTCAATCGATGCTTCGTAAGCAGCATTTTGTAAAGAACACAGGTCTGTAATAGTGGATATATCTAAACATGTTAAAAACAATATTTTACAGAGTTTAGTTTAGTGATCTATACATTATTTATATATTTATAAAAAGTGATGAAATGATAGGACGGACTATACGAGGAGAAGATGTGCAACATGGTGGATTGTGTTGGAGTTTATCTGATGTAAACAAACAGGGTTTGTGTGTGTGGTATTGTACAAATGTTAGTGATTATACGGGACGTCCCAAAAGAAAGGAAACAAAAGATCCACAGTTTTTAGACCGATGACACACACACATTCACACATACATCATACGCCATGGGACAGAGTGCGCAAGAGGTTTCATTTGACACTTAGTTTGTCACTGGGGTTCACTTCACAAGGCACACGTATGTACACACACACACACACATACACACACGTCCATTGCCGATGAGTGATTGGGCGGGTGAATGAGGGCCCTTCCCTGCCAGCGGAAAGAACCCACTTCATCCCAAAGTAAAATGTGCCAGTTTAAGCTCCAAAGCATCAGCCTCTTTCCATGGCGACAGATCCAAGCACTTCACTGTAAGCACATGCCCCTGTCCCATTTAGGGAGAGGAACACAGGGGTCCCGCACCAGGAGGGACAGGGCACAGCCGCGCCCCTCCTCTGAAGGCGCTAGGACCGGACAGCTTAATGATCTGACTGCATTCTTCCACAGAATATACCCCCCCCCTTTTTAACTAAACCTCAAGAAATGCAACATCCCGAGTTAAGGCTGCTCCGAAGATCCACCACAACATCTTGAAGTGCTCATGTAAAAACACTGAAATGTTGGCTTCTGTTTTTATATTATTTACGAAAAAATATTAAGCTTTTGAAGTTGTAGATTTGCTTTGATTAGTTTTGTTATATGGGCATCATCAAGAACTGTTGCAGTGAGACCTCTCAGGCAGCAAGTGGTGATGGACAATGAACTTTAAAAAAACAAAAAAAACAGTGCTATAAGTTACAATTTCTATACTGTTAATATTTCTATGCTGCTTAATATTGCAGTATATCCTTCCCATAGCTTAAGGAAGTTGTTGTCCTATGGTGTTTCAAGGCCACAGAGTTCACAGGGAGAGTGGGCATCATTCTCTCCTGAGGCAGCGGGTTTGACTCTTCATATTTTATAGTCTTTTCTTCAAGTGATTTGCCTTCATGTGGTCAAAACTTCGGTCACACTTCCGCGCCCGCGTCTCTGCCTGTCAGGTCAACAATTCATTCATTTTCTTCAATATTTTGTGCTCAAAAACAATGGGCTCAAATGTAGATTAGTAGTTAACATAATGGTTATATAAGGAGTCTTGATAGTGAGAGTGGACTCTGCTGTGCAAATCTCAAATGCGACACCGCGGCCCATTGAGAAGCAGCTATAGTCTCTCGTCGCTACATTCTACTGTCCGATGTGAGGTGAGCGGCGCCCCCAATTGGCTCCTTGCTCCGGGGGGAAGAGGAGGGCTCAGACCATATTGTGGTGGTTGTTTCTGTCGATGATGTCAGATGAAGGCAGGAGTTCTTTCTTGATGGGTGACGGAGGGGGCGTGGTCGGCTTCACCCGCGGCTTGAACAAGTCAGAGACATAAAAGACCTGGAAAACACGCAGGAGGAGGAGAAGGTGAGATACAGACATGGAACGAATGAATGTACTAGGCCATTGCAAGTTAAAACTAGTATTAGTATATCAGTGTTTTTTTTTTTAGGTTTAGCTATGCATTGTTGTACATTCTTTTAATACTACTGGGGTAACCTGTTAGGAGGAGCAGTGAGAGCCAGAATTCTAGTTAGGTCTCTAGCTGGAAGATTTTTTTCTTTTTTTGTTTTCAGGTAAATAAATATTAGATGCCTCAAACTACAAAACCCATACCATGTATTTTATGTGCACTTATAAAAAAAGCAAATCAATCAATTCCAGATACTTGAAGGTAGTAAACCTGGCTCTATTGATTGCTGAGCTGGTACACAACCATTAACTTTGACGTGAACTCGCTATGGGAATACTGATATACCGTAATAATTTGAAACAACTTTATGAACCAAATAATCTTGAGTCAGTCTCACTATTACTCAAAAACAAACGTGCCCAGTCTAATTTTCCTATGGGGTAATGTGTTACATCACTCTGCCAAAGAAAGGAAAAAGTCCCTTAGACACAATTTGTACAGTCTTCTAATCTCACATTTGCATTGCTGAGTAAGGTATGACTTTAGTGTAGCTCAGCCTATATCAACAATGACTTCCTCTCAACTCAACCCAATCCCCTATTCACCAAAATATGGTGGTGGTTTCCCCTTTTCTTATCAGCCCAGACCGTGACATCAGTCCAAGGGCAGTGTACATTATGAACATGACGGAAAATTGTCAAAAAATGTCTTCCTGGGCTGGGAGTGACATCACAAGTCAAACAGGAAATGGGCATGGGTGGACAGGAAGAAGGACTATGGAGCGTATAGTTCACTGTACCAGCCTTTTCATGTACAGAGGTCAACCGTGGCCACAAGACATAATTATATCGTCGCCTAAACGTATTTAAACACTATTTCGACATGATTTTTGACTTGATTATTCATTCAAATGTCCTTATTTCCTTCCACTGACTCAATTGAACTATTGTCTAGAGTGCAAAGATAGGACATAACAAGCTCCATTCATAAACATAATACAATAAGTTGCTCTATGGGAGCCTGACATTTACAGGCCACAATCTGACTTTTTACAGTTGACATTTGGCCCATGATGTCATCAAAGGTTGACAGCTCTTTTCAGTTTGTAATAGCTTCTTAGTCAGTATTACAAATTTAGTGTTATATATAATTAAAGAGACAAGTCATATGAGGTAATGATAAACTATTTTAGACATATTTTGTACATTTTTCAACTTTGACCTTACCCTGTAATGCTAATCACCAGCCTACTGCTTTGTCTTACATAGAGCTCTATTGTTGTGTGTTACAACCACAAATACGCCAAGTTTATAGCCCATAGCATGTGTCTAATAATGTTTCCATAAGAGCTATTAAACATCAGTAGTGACACATAAAAGCGCTTAGTCATAGAGGAAACTCGCAGGAAGCATGAATATCTGAAAACCAGCACACTGTCTCATACGACTGGAGGGGTTCTAGGAGTAGATATTATATTTATAAGCTGGTTATGTCAAATATAAAGTAATACATATTTTTTCTCTGTCAAAAGGTAGTATAAATAATATCCTCTGAGTCACAATATGACTTTTCATCATACATTTTATAGTAGTTTATGAATACAATACATTTTTCCAGATACATGACAAAAATTCTACTTTTAGTTCATAATGTAAACAAATATAAATTCCAAATGAAACATACATTAACAGTCCAAATGATTAGAATTAAAACAGTTTTAAGTTTTCAGTTCTTAGATTAATAACCAGTATCTGTGCTGGGTGACGTTAGTTGGCAAAAATCGATTCCAATGTGTGTTGCAATGCAGAACAAATTGTATCCACCCAAGTTGATGGTTAAAAGCCAAACATGTGATGACAGAACAGTTATGTGTGTTTACCGTTATTTTAGACAAAGCTCACTGTTGGCGACATGTGCATCCTGTCCTCCACAAAAATAAAAACAGGGAAATGATAGAACCTCCTCTGACTTCTTCATGCCTCAACCACCTCCGTCTGCTGTAACAAAGAGCTTTTCACAAACAAACTCTCCAAGCTTTCTCCCCAAAACAGCTGCTTCCTGTGGCCCTCAGTTCATTTGACCTTGCCACAGATGAGGACGAGAAGTAGGTCAATGCGTCTGATACAACTAATCATGTGTAGGACAGGCAGACTACACTTCCTGTTTTGGTTCCTGCTCTTTCTTTGGAGTCTGGACTTGAGACCTACATTATCAATAATCATACAGTATACCGCGATTATCTTTGTAATTTTGATAACATGACTATGGCTATATATGACTACATATATGTGTGTTACTCAAGTTGACGCAAACAGAGGTT
This sequence comes from Boleophthalmus pectinirostris, assembly GCF_026225935.1. Lineage (NCBI taxonomy): Eukaryota > Metazoa > Chordata > Actinopteri > Gobiiformes > Gobiidae > Boleophthalmus > Boleophthalmus pectinirostris. Next base: position 22,347,072 of record NW_026571473.1, on the reverse strand, counting down.
CACTAAACGTAATTGGACCTAAGGGAAACTTTAAATAGCTATGACAACATAATCTAAAAGCAACACAATTCCTCAATGTTAATTGTATTTTTGGAGAATGCCCTTTCCACTAGACAATTGCAGCAAGAATAATTGTAGCAGAAAAATGAAAACAGTCTGATGTAGAATGGGAAAAATGCTAATTCTTGCCATGTGTTTCTTAGTACATTTTGCCTCATTGAAATCGCGTCTTGCTCACTTGATAGTTTACATGTGTTAGGTTTCTCATACACTTATAGTATAGTGTATAATTTGATTTATTTGATTCTTCAATTATTACAGTTAGTTGGTTTAAAAATGTGTGGTTCTTTGTGTATGTGTGTGTGGGTTTTTTGTGATTCCATTTTATTTTTCAATTTTCCTTTAAAGATGTGGACCATTTCTAGTGTTGCGTCCACCACCTGCTCTCTCCATGGAAATTTTACTGCTTTGTTTAATTTTCCACAGGATAGATTAAACCTATTTATCACAAGGGAGACACGCAGGTTACGGCACTACGCTACATTACAAGTCATATCTGTGGAGAGTTGCCTCTAGCCAGGCTGGCACCACCTAGTGCCTCCACTCATTTTAATTTCTCTCCAGCAACTAGGTCAGGAATCAGAATACACTAGATGGTTCGCAAAAACCTAGGAAGTGCGAGTTTGGGCACCAGCCAATCAGCAAAGAGCCATACATTCTCTGTTGGCAACGACTCCCAAGATCGAGGATTTAAAGCCGGGAACAAAGAGAATGTTTGCTGAATTTTATCAAGGGGAAAGATGTTATTGCCCTTCTTCCTACGAGATTTGGGAAAAGCTTAATATACCAGTTAGCCCCATTAGCGGTGCATTACATACATCATGACCAAATTGATTGGTTAAATTAAAAAAAAGTACCTGCCTAATGTCGAGCGAACGAATTCTATTGCTGCGAGGTTTCTACGAAGTGAAACCGGATGATGAATCAGGCTAAATTGCCCGTAATGAATAAATGCAAGATGGAAATGTTTAAAATCATACCAAGGAACATTCCAGGCAAAGCAATAACATCTCCATGGAAACCTTTTTTGGAAATGTCAGGGTCAATATGTCCCACAATGAAAAGTGATTAGAATAGACTTGATAAGATTATAGACATTTTTACTGCTGTTTAACATAACAAGGTTTAAGGGATTAATAAGCAAACCTGTACATTTTGATTTACGAGCTTTGGATGACTATACTTTCGTACGTCATAACCTTCAAACCCCTCCCTTTCTTCACCTCCCTCTTGTGCTGTCAGCTCTTTTTCGCTGCGCTGCTTATTGGGCTAAAGCTAAAGTGGTCGCAGATGTGTGTTTCTACCAAATCAGTCAAGGGGCGTCAGGGATTGTAAAAACGTGCTATGTTGCCTTGATCTGCACCAGTTTTGACCATGTATCTGAGTGTGTGCTGTGTGAGAGCGTGTGACTGTGAATACTGCGTCTTTATGTGTATTAAGTTGTCTCTGTGAGCGGGGCCTATGTGGGATAGTTGACTTGGATCGGACCCATGATCGTCTCGGGCCAAGCTGCAGACAAGGCTCCTCTCTGCTGTCACTTCTCTCCCTTCAGATGTGCATTGAAGGCTGCAGCGTGCACTTCAAAATATATGTTACCTGTCAAAGCTCATGTCTAACAGGAGCAACGCCCAGGTGAAGAACAATATAGACCGGAGTAATGTAATAATAGAAAGACATATGACAGTGTGCTGAGGCCTGTAGTAGAGAGGAACTGTTTAAAGAAATATGAATTGATAAATAAAAACTGGGACTCTAAACAAAATCGTTTTGTAGATCAAGATTAAATGTTGTTATTTCTTAAATTGTAGCTCTGGGGGTTCTTCAGAGTAGATCTCTAAAGTGTACTTTGCAACTATATTCAAAATATACAAAATTTCTGCACTGTTCTGAAATCACGCACATGGAAAAATTTTATGCTTACTATTTATTTGTTATTAATGCAGTTAAATTTGCAACAATTACCCTGTATTTGACATGTATAAGAATATTTTCATTATATTGTTATGTTATCCCAAAGTACAAACTGAGCATGGTACATAGGATGGAGTGGTAAGCTATACTTAACGTGCAAGCGCAAAACAAGTACTTCTTTGAGAAACAGACATCGACACTGGAAATCTGTTTGGTAGAGATTGTACAGACCAACTTTATAGTCTTCTGTGACTTCCCTTTTTGAGCTCAGGGTCCCTTTCCAATCCCCCAATAATCCTTGCATTTACAGAGTCGCCATTGCATGTATGCATGTAGCAGTGCCAAGGTCTGTGCAGGCGCCACCACTCCGCTCCTAAAGATTTTTATGAATCTAATCCACTCCACTGGCTCTTGTTTTGGATGGCTCCGTAAGGTCACTTATGGGTGTGCTGAAGGCTCACTGCCTGCTGTGCTGATAGAAACAGAGCCACCAAATAAAAAACTCAAAATAATTAAGAACATCATTCTTGGTTTCAAAGCCTATAGGACGCTGTCCCCTCCCCCTCCCTTTGCTATTTTTCCTCTAGACCAAATTTAATTTTCCTTGGCTCCATGAAACCCACTGTAACGATGAGGCTTACGAAAATCTTCTGGCACAGGCTCTTACGATATGTCACCAAAGTAGTCCTAAGTGGAGTACAGATTTACACATAGACACACAAAAACCAACCAAATCCAAAAGACTGTTGCCCTGGCTCCAAGCAATGTGTTCCTCATTATAGGGAATAGGATTCTCCTCACTTTAATGCCTGCAGTAAATGTGAAAAAGTTACATGGAAGATCTCCAGTGGTTACTCACAACAAGTTTGGGTTGCAGTTTCTGGCTATATATATTTTATAATACACGTGGTGTGAATTTAAATGGGTCAGGGGCAGTGTTTTTACATACAAACCACAGCTATCTGTGGCAGTAAGTTTGTTCTATTTGCCAACTTAATATTCAAGGGATATAAAACTACATTGTTACAAATACTGACATCTTTGTAACCAGAATTGCTCGACCAATCAAATGTTTGACAGCCTACATTTCAGTTTTGAACTACACATCTTACATTAATGATATGGATTAGAATGAACAATTAGTTAAAACATTCTGAAAAAAATTTATGAAGCGCATGTGGAATTTGTATAAATTAAATAAAAAGATTCCCACAGAGCAACATTCGTGTGATGCCAGGGTAGAATACATTTTTACAGTATTTATGCTAGCAAGGCTTAACTTCATGTAAAATAAAAAGATTCAAATGCTGCTGTTGTGTTCTGTATACCTGACAATTGTCCAGTGTCCATCTAAAAGCAGATATTAAGTGTGTCAGGCTGTACTTACTATGCAGTAGGCCACCAGGGCTCCCTGCACAAAGCCTGCCAGGACGTCAGTGGGGTGGTGCTTGTGGTCAGACACTCGGGACAGTCCCGTGTAGAAGGCCATCATCAGGAGGGTGAACTGGAGCAGGGGGCGGAGCAGACGAGCGCCACGCCACGTGAACCGGGACTGGAGGTAGAACTGCACACACAGAGCACAGACATGGGTCAGAGCTGGCACACACGTGAGAAAATACCTCCAGGAAATATGTACGAAGCATAATATGTAATCCACAGGTTGTTATTGATGGCTGGATCAAACGCCAAGACGTGAAATGCCCCATCACGCACACACCTGTCTGGAAATCCTCATCAAAGTCATTCGTTTCTGCACAGTTTGTAATTTTGACTTTTTAACCTTGCACCTGTGCCGTGTGTGAGAGTATAATTTTGTATCCAAATGGCAGAACATGGGAACTCTCTCTCCACACACACACACATACACAATGCCCAAGACCCTGACACGACTGGCTTCAACTCCCCAGCTGTAATAACATGACGACCACAGAGAGGACCGCTCCAATACTAACTAGCTGGCTCTTACATAGACTGCCTCGCTCCTTCCAGCACTTTGAACTTATAAAAAACAATATATATTTAAAGACAAACGGATGCACCCCATGGTTCATTTTCTGGGTCATGATAAGAATGGATCACTGGACATTATCACACTTCCAGCTGCTGCCTGTGCACTGTAGCACTGTTGTAGGCACGACCGCAGAAGCCAATACCACATCATTACCCTGACCAGAGGGAACTAAGAACCCACAACAAGACAGGACCAGACCAAATATCTATGTTCAGAGACTATTTCAAGTTTGAGTATGTTTACATTCCAGTCATAGTAATGGCATTTTGTTGTAGTTGTAGTAGTAGCAGCGTTTCCATGTACTGATTAATACAATTCATCACAATATATTTAGCATGACCACCAACATTAAATAAAGGGTTTTCTTCCTTATTTCTAGCCATTTTTTGTAATTTCATATCCCGTTTTCATCTCACAATTATTTTTTTTAAAACCAAATGCCCTATCACTTCCAGCAAAAGCACATGAAATACAGCTACTCTTATTTCTTTTTCAGTCTTACAGCAGTGAAGACAAGGTCAGTCCAGGTTCTTCAGACCTGTAATACCTCACTCTGAGCCCTAACTTCCTGTCTGCCTCTCCCATATGCACAAGCGCACACACACATACACGCACGCAGACACACATACACATGCATACAGCCCATAAAAACCTTGCTTTAGCCAAGGTCTGCCCTGCCCAAAGCTCCAGACCTGCCCCTCATTCTAACAATACCTTCAGATGACCACAGCTCCTCCTCTGAGAGACTAGAGGTATGTAGTGCTCTGAAAATCACGTTTCCTCCATGACACTTGAATCATTGTTGTGGAGAAGAAGGAAACAGGGGAAGACATACGCCCATCCCCTCCAGACACTCCTCATTCTGGGGGAACATGTTTGAACATCAGGCTTCCTCAGGTACAAGGCTGGGTTAAGTACTGCCAACAATAACGTCTTTTGTGTCCAATAATGATAATGAATAAGAGATAACCTGTCAAAATTGTTGAAGTTGGCATTAAATTGTCAGAAAACACAACATGAGTTTTTCCATTCAAAACATATAAGATTTATGTTTTAAATTGTTATTCACAGTCAAAAGCTGTAACTCACTGATAGAATAAAACCAAATATTTCATTGATTTTGAATATAATAAAGTCGAGATATATTAGAGAAGTCATAATTACTTAAAAAAAATTCTTAGTTTGCAATAATCCAAATCATTTCTTTTTAAAATAGCAATAGAAATATTTGTAAGTGTACTGCTTAACATATGCTCATGCTCAAATAATGACTTTCATGTTTGTAATGATAAACAAATGATAACAAGTTATAACATTGTTGGACATGATTAACATGCATGCATACTGCCCTAGTTTGAACTCTGACTTAGTAAACAAGACCTGTCAATGAATTTATCTCAATGAAGGGCATTGACCTAGCCAAAATAACCAGCTCGTCCTGATTCAGCAGCAGAACTTCAGTCTGTGATAAGACCATGCCCCAACCGCCTTCCCCTTTTCAAACGGCTTCCTTCACAAGGCCATTCAAACAACAACCTCAGGAACTTTGACACTGTGGCCTCTCTGTTTCTCTGCTGTTTCCCAAATAGTTTAAAGTGAGGAAAACAACAATAAAACCCCAAAACAGCAAAACAACTAAAGGAATCTCTTTACATTTACAAAGTGGTTACTGGTTTAGAGAGGCATGTAGACCAGTCATATCGTTCTTTCAAAGTGATGGTGTTAAAAAGAATGGTTTTGTTCCAGTCCCCTGTTTTCAGTTTACACCACACTGTGACAGAAATGCATAGCAGTGGTTGAATGACTTGTATTTAAGACTTTGGCTTTCTCAGTAACAATACCAAAGCGGCAGAAATGTGCTTTGTTTAAAATTATCCGGTATTAATAAACATCTCAGGTCATTTCTGGTGAAGAGTGAAAAAAAGACACGCGATGAGAACATAGACCAAACAGAAGATAGCTGATAAGAAACCACAGCGCATGCTTTGTCTGCGGTTATAACTGCACCACCTTTCCATGAGGATGTAACTGATGCACGGCAAAACCACAGAGTAAAATGTGTATGTGTCAGCTACAGGAAATTAAAGTAGCTACTGTCACGACATCTTCACAACTGTCACTATCAATTTTCTGAATTACGCTTAAGGTTGATAGGGGTAAAACATTTCAATGAATTAACTATGCATGGGTTTCTGAATGATGAAATTAAGACAGCTGCAATAACTATTAACAAATTAAAACTAAATATTATATCATTTGAATGGTCCTTCAAGCTTAAAACCATGCATGCATACAGTACCTTGCACCTCGATCCTATTTTGAATTAATAAGATGGGAAACAAGAAGAGGAAAGTTATCTTAATAAAAATCTGAATTATTTTATTAAGAGAAAGTACATGGGTATTTTTTCAAGGCAAGACCCTGTATTACGATTGGCTAGTTAGGGGAAACTGTAATAAGTCATATTCATATCTCTGGCCTGGCTCGCCCCGTTTAAACATTCACAGATCCTATTAAAATATTTTAAATGAAACAGAAGATGATTCAAAATGTGAAAAACTTCAAAAGGTTATACAAAAGGTTACGGAGTGTATATGTGACTTGTGTCTGTGCAAACCATTTATGACATTAAGATCTATTATGTAATAATTTCTCATGTAAAGCAATAGCCTATTAAATGCCTTGTGAAAATCATTACTAGCTATGAGCGATTTGCTTCAGATTTACGGTGTTTATTTGGTTTCATATTGTGGCTGTGGCCGTTGTTATGGAAACACAATCTGCATGAAAACAATAATTTGAACTATTGATGTGAAGTAAGAGGACTGGCAAAAACAAAGGATGCCGTGGATTTTTGTTCCACTGGGAATGCCACCTCTATTGGGTTGTGTTTTTGGTTTTACATTTCCAAAACATAACATTCATTCTCTCCTCGGTGTCCTCTGGCCGGAGTCCTGGGCTATAGCCGCAGCTGGAACACTCGCTCTTATGTCATTCTGTGGTCTGGACGCTTTGGGTGAAATTTCCCTTCTTTTCATTCACCAAATCTGTTCCTATGGCCTGACCAGAGCCATGGGTCAGAGAAAGGCTGGGAATTACCCTCTGCACCTCTGCAATATGGCAATACGGTCTACCAAATCTAATACGGGGGGGAAAAAATGGATTCCAAATTTTATGATTTCATTTTCATTTACAGGAAAACGGCAAGTAATTTGGAGTCTTTGGGACTGACAATCACACTCTTATTCAAGCAAGTTAGCATAACTAATTCCCATAACACAAGAACTGACAGCTGAACGCTCTAATATTGGAAATGTACTGTAATATTTTCTTATTCTGAGTGGAAAAATTAAGTCTAATAATCAAAAGAGAGATAATTCTGCATATGAAATTGAGATGACATGCACAGAGGAGGCAGGGGGATTGTCAAAAGATACAGAAATAGATAAAGACTATAAATTCTACCATAAATGATAAGAAAAAGCAGGCAGCCATTTGCAATAAGACTGTTTGAATCAGTGCAGTGTGCAGAGAGTCAGGTCCCAGCGGACAGCCACAACAGGTGGGAGGGACAGAGGCAGGACAGGAAGTGCACACCCAGCTGCGCTCAGACAAAGCAGGTGGAGCGCATCCATCCCTTACGTCCTTGGGTGCATTCCATTTCTGTTCTCTGCCTCCTCGAAGCCTCAGCTCCTCACTCCCTCAGTTGTAGTCCCCACCCACAAAGAGGATAGAGCCATAGCGGAGATGAGCAACTTGTTTTCTGTCAGTTCTTTCCTCAGCGGATGAGATTAACTGTTGAGGAATCAAGGAGTTGGGAGTGGAAGGAAGCAAGTGAACAGACATGGGATGCACGCGCTCTGTCCAGGGAGATAGAAGAATAATCAAGCTCTTGTAAATGAGGACAGAGGAAGTGATTCAGATGTTTGTATAGTTTGACAGTCCCTTGATAAAGACCATCCTCCTTTAGTAAAATGTGTGTGTCTTTGTTTAACTGTTCTTATAAAAAAGGGGGAAAAACATCAGCATTAGTCAGAGCCAACCTCACACAAGATGCTTGTTTTAATTGAAGTGTACGAGGGACTTTTGGGGCTTGAATCATCAATGGAGAGACAGACATTAAGTAATTTATGTGTCCTTGTACATTGTAAGGTGAAGTTTATGGGTGCAGAGTACTTTAAACTCAATCTCTGATACTTTAAAGTGTTTCGAACTCAATTTCGATACTAACGGATAGATTTGATACTCAATACCAATTCTTGATGATAATAAAACACACTGCTCATCATTTTGTAGCTATTCAGGAAAGGTTCATTTCTGTCCTGTCAATGTGACTTTCATCAGTGTCTGAATTTCGATACTTTTGACAACCCAATAACTTTATCGTGTTACTTTTTATATGCTGATTTTTGTCTTTGTAAAGAGTGAGGCTTAGACCAGATAAGTCAAAAACAGTATTCAAATATATATATAGTTTTTACACAACCTCAATGCATTTAAATAAAGAACAAACATAGATATAAGTACTTACGGCCAGGTAGAGCATGGTGTACATCGAAAAGGATGCGTGTCCTGAGAAGAATGATTTCCTACAGTGAAACAAAACAGAAGTCTCTCTTAGTTTTCAGGCATTAATAAAGTTTCCTGGGTTGAATGAAGCCAATGGGGTGATACTGACCTGGCCTCCTGCACCTCACTCTCCTTTCCGGTGCACGTGTACTGGGTGATGTATCCCATAGAGCAGTCGATGGTGGAGAAATCTGGTTTACACACATCTAAAAAGTGCGGCCTCATTCTGCCAACAGACACTTTGGCAATGTCCGTGAATGACTGGCTGATAGCACAACCAAATATGAAGACTCCCATCTGTAAGATAATGTAGAGTTGAGTTATCTTAAGATAGCCAGGAAATTAGCAGTTTGTTTCTATGTTAATGAAATGTATAGTAACCTGTTTGTATAGGGCTGCCACATATGGATTACCAATAAAAGACTTGGTTCCTTCATGAAGCTGATGAATTCTGAAACATTCTCCAATCACAATCTACAAAATAATTACAAACATTAGAGACAGAACATCAGCTAGATATGACAAACAAATATTACACCAATCAGGCATAACATTGTGACCAGTGAAGGGCCCATATTACGCTAATTTCTGATCTGTTATAATGTTTCCTCATCACAAACATGCCTGGAGTTGTGTTTTGTTTCATTCTCACATGTTTAACACACAAGCCCTGCATATTTAGGCTGAGAAAACACTCTGTTCCACCTTGTGATGTCATGTGGTAATACAGGAAGTGCTCCATTGTGTTTTAAATTCCAAACACCTTCACTAGAATCATTTGGATAATATCAGCACTGGAATTTTCAGTCTCTACTGAAGTTAAGGTAAAAGGTAGCTGTTAACTTGAAACTACCACTATATAAACTACCACTACATCACATCACAAGGTAGAGCAGAGAATTTTATGCTTTGGAGATGTAGACAGACTATTAATCAAAGGTATCTTAAACATGTGTGAATGAAACAAAACATAAATCCAGGTATGTTTTTGAGGAGGTAACAACATTGTAACACTGCTTAAAGTTCACCAGAATCCATTTTGTCTAATACAGGACTAACTTACACCTCTCCATGGTCATAATGTTAAGCCTGCTCAATGCAAATAAAAAAGTATTGCATAATTGTTCTTGCAAATACAGTATATCTGATACCCATGCAAAGTTTGAGTGCGTATCATGCAGCAGCTTCTCAAAGTGGACATAGCACATGAAGTCAGGATAATATTTGACAGACACACACAGACAAACCAAGACACAACATGGAGTGAGAGTGGCCTGCCTTTCCCTCAGGCAGTCGGAATGGGTGAAGTGGTGATGGCGGATTGATGGATATGATGGGGAACAAAAACCAAACATACAATCTGACTTGAAAGCAACATGGCTCTCACTGGTGGTTATGGTCTGGGGTCATAGGGCGTAACTTTGACTCGCGCAGTATTCGAGCCAGGTGGTTTTAAGTAATGTGGGCCCCCTCATGTACACCACAGTAGCCCTGGAGGTATGGACATGTCAATCATAACTGTAGCAGCTCTGTATCTATCAGACTGATGGGGTGCTGCAGCTAACCACATCTCTACTTCCTTCCTCTCTCCACACAAGGGCCCAGTCTCTGCCCGGATCCAAAACATCGAGGGAGTCCAGGAGTCAGGCCGAACCGCAATATTGGGATTTTAGATATCATTCAGCACAGTTATTTGCATTACTTGGATAGGCTTGATAAAAATCTTGCTTAACGATTTTACAATGCTAACAAGATAAGAAAACATTAAGAGTTATTTTTGCAACTGATGCTAATTGAGCTAATGTTATATCTGAAAATGAATATTCAGTCAGGAAGTAATTTTTGTATATGGCAAGGTAGTGAAATAACCAAAAATAGTGGGTTTTCATTGTTTTTTTTTCTGGTGGTTTAAGCTACTGAGTGATTCTGTGTCCAATTTTGACTAGATAGTTGGCCTACAGACATTGTTAAATCATTATGTCAGGAGTAAATTTGATGTCACTTAAAAAAGGATGATTTGAATGACATTTAGTTAGAAGGTCTAAGTTTGTCTGTTTACGCTGATTGTGAGGCTCTCCTGTCAATGGGGTTGTCAGCTGGTGGGCCCAACGCCAAAGAAAGTATAAGCGTGTGTGTGCTATTGTATCATTGTTTCGATCTGGGTTACAGATTAGACCCACAAGGGAGTAAAGCTGCTTGGATATGTTTATTTACCTTGTCAACATTAAAATCAAACCTTTCTTTTGCTTGCCCTGAGCTTTTTCCTTTGTCGACAAGATTTAGAAAAAGAAATAATGTTACAGTTACTATAGGCCCATATGACAGTGGAAAATTGTCTGTCTGGGTAGGTCTGTAGTGGAGAACCGCTGGGATTTCCCTCAGTGTGGAGATAAACATAGGCAGACCTGAGCCGAGCGCGTGGATACGTGGATGTGTGAGTACGCTAAAGGCAGGAGACGCTGTTAATGGAGTGCAGCTGTGTCAGACACGCCAGCACTGCCACACGTGAACACCAGAGGCCCCCACATAACATCAGGGAGGGAGGGGTCAGACTACTGTATATAGTGTATGTTTTTAAAGTGGTGCTAAAGCTGGTTTGAATCACCGCAATTGACACTTGATGACTGTCCTATTGATTTGGCATAGGTTTCATATCAATGTCCTTAAGTGTGCAAATCTCAGTTCTTTTACCAGGCTTGGGAATGGTACAAAATTGCACTGGCTTCTATCTTTCTCTGGCTGCACTTACTAATATGTAGTGCTATGGTTGACTAAAGAAATTTTGGTTGACTAAAGACATGTCCTGTGGATCAATTAGTCGACTAAAAAGGCGGTGTGTGTATCTGATCTGGCACTAGAGTACATGCAAAAACAACTATTTATACAAACAAGTACCAGGAACTGTGTATTTTAATTTCCCAAAATCAAACTCACTCCATAACTTTTCCTTTTCGCTGGTGTCCCATATAAGTCCTTATAATCTAAATGTTAAAAATAATTAGTCGACTAATACAAATTTTGGGTGATCAAGACTCCATTGACCGATTCATGAACTAAGAACATGGACTAAGAACCTGAGCCATACTAACACGTTTGTGATTCTGCTGGAAGACAGAACTTTTAGCTATATTGCAAATACATGACTTTGATTCATGCCCTAAGGATAAAGTTTATAATGGTAAAACAAAACTAAGAAGAAAGGTGCTTTATTGTCCCCATAGGGAAATTTGTGCAATTGAGCCAATACACATGGCAATGAGCTTAATCATTTAATATGCTTGAATTGTCCAAATTTCTTGGCTTAGCTCACATGTATGAGAGGATATTTTAATAGCTTAAATACTGGCACTTCAAGACACCAATTCATATTGCAACCTTTTACTGAATATCTGTTGGTAATGGAAATAATAAAAAATTTTTTTATAGTACTGCACGACTAGGTTTAACTCAGGCTTAATCTAAGTCTTAGCGCCACGTTGAGTCCCCTGCCTGTAAATATTTCTCCTATACGGTCCCAGTTCTAATGGACATGTCATTAGCACATGTTTCCACCAGACAGGAGGACCCCCTAATCCTTTGGCACTCCACTAAAGCCATTACTGTGCAGAAATAATGAGAATAATATAGTCTATAAGCCAGCCCTATAGCCTAGAGCAGCTACAGTATGGACACATACGGGCGTCGCACAGAGGCGGTCCTGCACGGCAGCCTGTAAAAGTGTCTTTGGTCTCAGTAGCATGCGCGCGTCACCACACACACTTCCTACTGTCGCTTTGGGGGGGCCCTTTTACTGCTACTGGCTCTTAGAGAAGCCATAAAACCAGGCTCAAATGATACAGACAACAAAGGAAAGACTCGGAATGACACGAAGAACAGTCATGGAGAGACAGAGCTGCATGATACGACCCAAACGTGTGTGATGGGGCTATAAGGAGGTGTACGAGAGCTGCACAATATAATTTCGAAATAAAATATAATTTGTCAGCTGGACTGGGTTTTGGAGTGAATACTCACTACTCAGCTTCTTCAGTTTGCACAATATTACTTTTTTTTTTATAAGAATAAAGATTTATATGTTAAAAGTGTTAAGAGTTCTTCCAACGGTCCAAAGTAAAATCAAAGTAGTTTGAACTTGAAGAATATTTGTTTATTTTGGGCTTCGGTATATATTGCAGTGATCAGACAATTCCTCATTTTGGATTTCTCTTGTTCTACATTTCGCCTTGGTTAAGACCGATTTTTGTTTGTTTGTAGCCCGCATTATTATGAAGTCGTTATTGTTTGTATTATTGTTTGTATAATTTAATTTAAAATGTCAAAATATATTGCACAGCCCTGAAGTGTTGTGTAATATTAAAATGTATGGTTGCACTTACAGAGAAGATGGCAATAAGAATGCCTACTGCACAGAGCACGGCATCGCTTATGGTGTCTCCCTTTTTTTGGGGGTACCGGATGGACTCGTCCGAACAGTAAAAGCCGCGCCGGTACGGAGCTATGGTGCTAGTCTCAATGATCAGGAAAGGCAGGCTAGCTACAAGAGACAAAGACAGGGCAGTGCAGGGGGGAGAGAGGGAGAGAGGAAGGGAGGAGCAGAGGGCATAAAAGCACCAGGTCAGTGACACAGACATAAACAAACCACACCACAGGGTGCACCAGGAGCACACCACTGCTGAAGGATCATGGGTAATGTGTGTGTGGGTGTGGGGGGATATTCAGGCAGCTTCAAGCACAGAATCCATTGAGTTTTTGCATATTCTAATGTTTTGAGACAGTCTGTATTTCTGGTGTTTTACACATCAACCAACATTATCACACATAATAAAATGCCATTATGGACTTTGCCTTTTCTTTTAATTGGAATTTTTTTTTAAATGCATGAATACTGACTCTTGCAGTACTCCTGCACTGAACCAATTCTTAAACCAATATTGCTTTCATATTCTGTGCCGCTCAAAGCTGCTGTCCATCTCTCCACCCCATGATCCTTCAATCTTTGCTGTGGTTGCTCCTCAGTGGTTGCCCCATTCCACTTACAGACACTAGGGGCAGCGTTAGGCCCACACCGGTGAGCACGGCGGAGGATATGGTGCTCCTCTTGTACGGGAAGTACAGACTGGAGTCATTGCAGTAGAAACCCCTCTGGTACGGGTTGAACAGACTATGATGGAAGACCAAGGAAGGCAGCATGGCTATGTACAGTACAAATACATGGGTCAATGCATGCCAATTACTTACCTGTTTTTTTTTTTTAACATTTGAACTTTTACACAACTTCATGTCCAATCTGCCAAAATTGATTGCTGATTTGATTCTTGACATGCTTTCTTTCTTTGAAGGATACAATATAAATGTCATGGCACAGTCTGGTATGGTAAGGCTAAGGCAGAAGTTGACTTATGTCTTTACAGTGCTGAACAATGGGAGACAATGGGTTGCAGTGTGAAAATATTAGACGCTAGACAAAATTGGATCTCTTGAAGTTTTTGGGAGTATCCTGGCAACAATATATCAGATGATAATTGTATTATTTGAGGTTTAAATACCACATGATTGTAAAATGGCAGGATTATAAACAATAAACTTGGCATTCTCATATATATTGACATATTGCTCACCTATAGTATTAGAGATTTTCTACAATATGTGCTTCATTGAACATGTCTTGGTATTATGTACACTAAAACCAATGCCATACTGACCCAAACTATGCCATCACACTCCAATAGAAAATGTTCCTTTGCTGTGATCATGTACGTGTCTACCTGTGAGCTGACATTCTACCCACATCCTTTCACAGGTGTGTGTCAAACTCATTCTGAACCTAAATACTAAGTCGAAGTCTAAATACAGTGTTGACTATGCAAATCCTCTCCTGCCGCTCGTGTTGACAGTGTAACACCCAGTGATTCAGACATGAGGTTTGTCTTTTAACAGAAGTGGGATGCCCCCCTCCGCCAAGGCAAATACACCCAACATCCACAGGCCAGGGGTCCATTATGTAGGACAAAGGAACACACACATACACTCATTGGGATAGTGTCAATGCATTATGTGCTATATGGAAGAGAGTGCCATTCCAGCTATTATCGTACAGGAATAAAACTGTACAATAAACAACAAGATTACATTGAAGCTATATTAAAAAATAAGGATACACAGGTCCAGCTTTTTCAGTTTTGATACCAATTCTGATATTATACCTTTAAGTATCTGCCAATATCAGCCAAGACTAGTGCAGAGACAGAAAACATTTATTTTCTTCATACATAAATAAAAAATGGGTCCAAATGTGTTATGTAACTGTGATTTATCTCTCGTGCAACCACAGCACAGCTTTGTATAAATAAAAGTTCAAACATTGCGAGACTTTCTGGGCTGACTACAACAAGTAAACAGTCTTTTTACATCAATGTCATGTCCAACCAGGATATTCTGCCAGCATCCAATCCAGCAAATTTTCAGTATCAGCGCCAATATCCAATACCAGTATCTGATCGGTCCAGCTCTATTAGGAAATGCTATTAATTACAGTAGTGTTATGATTGTGTTTCAGCCATCTAAAGTTAACCATGCTAAGTCTTTTACGTCAGTCAAAACCTCAAAATCAAAGGACTGCAAACGTGCTAATACACTGACATACTAGACCACCCTCTTGGGGATTTGACATGTGCGAATAGAAAGAAAAACAAAAAGTTAGCCCACCCAACTATGGAACACTTTCAGAGATGACAGCACTCTTGGCATATATGACGACGACTATAGCCTTTAAGACGAGGGATTTCTCAAGACACACAGGCGTCCCATAGACACCACTGTATACATTCTCCATTAGACTACACATTAGAAGTTCCAACATGTGGTGCGTGTGGTTAGCTAACTTCACAGGGCCTGGCTGACATTTGGGTCAAAGGCACAGATCTGCTTGTGAGTGCTCTTAATTTGGTGCCATGGCCATCATCTCACCAGCACTGGGAATGAGAGATTGTGTTATGGAGAAGTCTTGCAAAACAGTATAATTCTCTAGTATAACCGCGAGTATAGGCATTCCAAGCAAACCTCAAACTCACTATGTTATGCATGAGTTCTCAGACAGCCGGACCCACTTGAAAAGGAGAAAGTGTTGTTTTAGGTGTCTGCAACATCAGTGGGTGAACTCTGGCTAAGACACAGAGGTACAAAAACATGCCATGGTTGGCTTATTTTGTTATTAACTACACAGTTAGAAGTGAAGATATTATAATGAATCCTTTGAGCATGTTAACTTGTGGAATGTAAGCAAAATTGTACATAGTACTGAAATATAAGTAAGTGCTAGGGTCACTTGAGTTGGAAAATATGTTTAATATTTACGTACATTCAAAACAATAGCTTATGAAACTGCACATTGTAAATTGGAATTAAGGCATTTTACCACTTTATTTCAGAACTGACACCTTCTAGTATATGGAAGTAGGTGAAGGGACAGTCCGGAATTTTGGATGTAGGATCTCATTTTCTAGTGAGCCAGAGAGTTGGAGACGTGTGGAGTCACTTTTTAAAATATTTTATCCAGTCCTTGTACTTGCAGAGGTCGCTGGTGCTAGGCTAGTGCATGTCAATGGCCATAGTTAGCCTGCCACTAAAAACAGTCTTACCCACACAAAACAAATCTATTATTATGTCAGACTGTCGATGTGAATGTCTGTGTTGATAGAATAATGTTTGAAATAAAACTAACATCGCATCACATGAATCGTTGCATGTTGAGGGACTATTTTCTCAGCAGCAGCGGAATTTTACTTTGCCGGTAAGACAGGTGCTCGGTGATATCAGTCCACCGCTGCCAAGCTTTCTATCAGGAGGTACAACCACGGATCTAAATTCTTCAAATGCAAAGTTGGTTTTACTTCTAAAATTATTCTGTCGACACAGACATTCACATTGACAGTCTAGCGTTATAACAGATTTGCTTCGGGTGTTTTGTGGAGTGGGTAAGACTGTTTTTTGTGGCAGGACAACTATGGCCATTGACATGTGCTTGCCTAGCACCAGCGACTTCTACAAATACAAGGACTAGATGGAATATTTTTAAAAAGTATCTCTGCACATCTCTAACGCTAATTAGGAAATGAAGGTCCAATGTCCAAAGGTTCAGACTGTCCCTTTAAATTATGTATAAATGTATGTTTGTTTCTATGTTACTGCTGCCAAACTTTGATTTTCCTTCAGGATCAATAAAGTATTAGTCTATCTCTCTATCTATTTATCCAAAATATATACTTTCATATACAAATGGATATGTCAAGACGCTTAATGTATGCAATTAATTGACTTACCCCAGTTTTGTTATTTTGGTGGAAATTCAGTCTTGCATTGTTAAGTGAGCTCTGCAGCAGCATTAGATAACTGCTTAACTATAAAAGCTCTAGTCAGAGTCACCTTTTATGCCCCATGCAAACAGTCTGCTGTCAGTATTTGGTGGTTGGCACTAATAGACACCTGCAATAACACGTCCCACAGACCCATGCCACTGTCTGGGAACCACCAGGAGGTTAGACGTGGGTGAGCCTATTCACAAAACACAACCTAAGCCGCTCAAATCAACGCATTTATTTTCTTTTTACAGTTAAACCTGGCTGTGCTGTTTCAAACTCCACGTGACTGGAATTTGGACAAAGTTGGAGATCATGTTTTCTCTCATGCCAATCTCTCCCTCTTTTTCCCTCCTCACTTCTCTCAGCAGTGGCCTACTTGTGGAGTTGGGGATTCACATGCAAATGAGCAGACGTAAAAGGAGGTCACGGGCCTAAGACATGGGAAACCCTCATAAACAAACACATGCTAACTAGTGCTAAAGCTAAAGTGATGGGAAAGTGAGGAGTTTACCCAATGAATACCTGAGATTTTAGAGAGCGTGAACCAGAATCTCCATTGAGACGAGTGAAAGGGAGTTACGTGAGGACTTCGGGGGTCAAATTCAGCCATCGAAAAAATCTATTTTGATTTATGCATATACAGCATTGTGCAATAGGCAAAATAAGGCAAGACCTTCTTATTAAGACACATATTACTACGGATGTAACGTTTTCCAAATCTATCAGTACGATATTATCACGATATGCTTCTCACTGTATGATATTTATTGCGATATTTTGGAGAGGTTAATATAATTGTAGATAGGACAC
Organism: Boleophthalmus pectinirostris; assembly: GCF_026225935.1. Lineage (NCBI taxonomy): Eukaryota > Metazoa > Chordata > Actinopteri > Gobiiformes > Gobiidae > Boleophthalmus > Boleophthalmus pectinirostris. The sequence continues at coordinate 22,329,354 of NW_026571473.1, read as the reverse complement.
TTTTTTTCCCCTTTAAAATATCTTGACAAGATTTTGGTGTGAATTATCTCCATCATAATCCCAAGAATTCAAGTCAAAAACATTTTTCTTCATGTTGTCTGCACTGAAATGAATCAAGGGATATGTAGTTCCCTATGTTTACAAGCTGTTGCTACTATAAAACCATGCATGTAATTCGATATATATTGTGACAGTCCCTAATATTACTGTGAGACTTCTAACGATACGATATCACAATATTTTGGTTATTGTTACATCCCTACATATTACGCTATTTTCTGATCTATGTTATAATGTTGTTTCTCATCAATAACATATCTGGAGTTCTCATTTGTTTCATTCACATAAACACTCTCAAACCCTGAAGATTTGGGCTGTGTTCTTCTCTCAGCCTGAAAACACTCCACCTTGTGATGTCATGTTTTAATACAAAGAGTTCTCCACTATGTTTTTAAACTCCATAAACTTTTACTAGAATTAATTTGGATAATATTAGAAAAAGGTATTTTCAATCTCTTCTGAAATAAAGGTAAAACGTAGATGTTAAGGTGAAAACTAGCACTACATGACATCACAGGGTGGACCAGAGCATTTTGAGCTTTGGAGAAATAGATAGAGTGATAATAAAGGATTACTCAAACATGTGTGGATGAAACTCCAACTTCATGTATGTTTGGGATGAGAAAACAACATTCTAACATGGCTTAAAGCTCACAAGAGTCAATTTTGCGTAATATAGGACCATTAATCCAGTGTTATTGAATGGTTAAAACATGATGCAAAAACTGAAGACCTTCTAGGTTAGCGGTAAATGAGTTTTCTATTGAACACCAAAGCCTCTGTCTCTCACTCATAAGGAATCTACTCAAACTAATATCTTTACTGCCCATGTGATCTTCATCCTCAAACGTAGACTTAAGAAATATGACCTCCTTCATTATTGTTGGATAAAGCCAGGGTGACCTTCAGAGGGCCCGCTGACCCAGACTGATAGAGGGAGACAAGGGGGGGAGTGGCACAGTAGAAAGATAAAAAAAACATAAAAGAAGGATGAAGAAAGAGGTAGGACGGCCCATCGGTACACCTCCGGGTGCACCACTAAATTAAAAAACAACTATTTAACAAGAGCTGTCGTCAGGTCAGGGAGAGTGGAGACTGCCATGGTTTTTAAAGTGAGAGAAGAAAAGAACATTTTAGCGCAGTGGTGTTAACTGATATTGTTGGAAAAGTGTAGCTCATTACCAGTATTGTGCTTGCGATTTGTTTGACAGTAAAAACTACAATTGCAAACGTGCAATTTTGAGGTATATCTGCTTGCTCAATTTAGCTTTATATGAGCTTTGTATGTTTTGGAAAGATTTAATTAGTGTCCACACAGTGTACTTATGTTTACTGAAGGCTCTGAGCTGCACAGGGACATATATACAAGGCCAAAGTGCTCTGTGTAAGGGAGATTATCCAGGCGGGTCCATTTGATTGGCTTTCGGGTTAAATTTGGTATAGTGAGTGAACATTTAGATTAACAGGCCAAGCCAAGCCTGATTGGACATTTTTATGCAATGGGAAAACTACCTTGTAAACAATCTAAGGCTTATGCTTATTTTTATACATGCAAGTTAATTCTAAAAGTGTTCCTAATCCAAACTCATATTTTTAAAGCCCAAACTGGAAAGCATTATAACAAGACACAATAACTTTCTGGCCAAATAACGACATGAAAATTTCACTGTGCGATATTATCACAATATTAATTTCACAACATGATATTTATTATGATATTATAGAGATGCTTACAAAATGTTAAAAAATCAACTTTTTCCTTTTAAAAAAGCTTTTGGTGCTATATTTCGTACATATACACTCACTCATGCCAAAGAATTAAGAAAAGTTAACTTCATATTGCAATGAAATGAAACAAAAGATAGTATGTAGTTCCCTTTTTTAGCTATTACTGCACCATAACAATGAATTTAAGCAAAGAATCTTATATATAGCCTAACCCTAACCCTCTATAGTATCGTGAGACTTTTGACTTTATGATATCATGGTATTTTGCTTATTGTTAAAACCCTACAGACCAATATGGCTCCCCATAAATTCTTTCATTTTTATAAAGAGAAAGAAAAGGCTTTAGAAAGTGCGCTTACATTGTATTGTCACTGAACTATAAGGGATTTACAGTTCATTGTGTTATGTTGTATTCATATTTCACCCAGGCGGTTAGTTTTCATTTGAGGTTGCACTGTTGCCTTTTTCTTATCCAACAATCAGATTTAAGTCCCTCGAGACTGCATTGTATTATCTTCTTTCTTAAGAGCATTTGTGCCTTCCAAAACAGGAAACAATGGCTATTCTTATTGGAGCTCGAAAGGTTAATAATACCCTCTGCCCCACCTGTACTTTCCCTTGAGACTACAACATCAAACCTTTGGCCAGAGCTGTGACTTTGAGCCTGGAGATCTTCTATTGACATTTTAATGAGTTTTCATGGTTTTCAACTGCAGAATTAGACTGATATTGTCATTATGGAGAGCGTCCGGGACTGTCAGGACCTCAGTGTGAGAGGTGAATAGGAGGCGGGGCTGGGCAGAGGAAGACGTATTGTCTTGTTTCTAATAGAGGATTTCCTTGTCCTGTCTTTCAAACATATCATGTGACCTGTCCCAAGAAGCAGAAGGGGACAATTCAGAGGAAGGTTAGACAGGGGTCCCAACCAGTCATTCAATAAAGACGTATGTTTAGCATACTAGAGTGTCTTTGTGCTCTGAAAGATGATTCCCATGTTTTGGCCAGGGTATGTCTTAAAGGCATTAGGAAACAACACATGACAAGATTTCACTATTTACTAAGTGAGGTGCACAAGTTACATTTGTTGTCTGTGAACTTTGGTCTAGCTTTCCATTTGCTAGGATAGTATAATAAGCACAACTTCACACACAAACTGTTTATATTGGGCTTGGCACTTCATTTAATTTTAATCAGATCAAGATGCAATAATTTCAGTCAAATAAATTGTGCTTGGAGTTCTTCCAGTTTATCTGTCAGTAAAAGTGGTAGCAGGTGCAGAGTTCACAGTTTGAAGTGACACTGGCCTCAACTCTGACTTGTTTATCTTCATAAAATCAATATCGAAAGCTGTTTTGTTGTTTTTGTAAAGAAAAAATAAAAAGACTGATCAATACAAGGGGAAAAAACAAATCATCCAATCCTGCTTTATTTGATCTCACATTTAACGACAGATTTGGCTCCAGCGCATATCGTGAGACTTGTGCTTTTTATGTGCCACTGACAGAAGGATCGTTTACACTTGTGTTCTATGTGTCCCTGTCTCTGTCTCTGGAGAGAAGTGTTGACATACATATCATACAGGTCCCCACCCTGCAGCACATCCTATTTGTCCACTGTCAAATGACACCTTGCTGGTTATACTGCTGTATGTCTATGTGAGTATTCTGGTACGCTCCATAATTAGCCTCTTATTGGCCTTGCTTGAACGCTACTTCTCCAAAAGGCTGTAATCTTACGTGGAAGTGTTAGCGAGACCTTAGCCTAGCGTGTTTTGTTTTGTTGTAATCAGATAAGTTAACGGGATCAAAAAGAATGCGTGCCTCGGTGCCCAATCCTTCAGTTCATTGTTGAGCCAAAATGTCACTGCCACTCTTGAAGCTACTGTCTGTACAGATAGCAGGCTTAAGTACATGTTTAAAGTTATATTATACACTGTAGAGTCATAATGAACTATAATAACAGTAACTTATCCAAATTGGCTTGTAATTTCCTCTTCTTGTTTCAACATTTAGCCAGGCCACACACTCGGAGCAGCACTCTGGTGTTTTAAATACGGGGCTGGCCCGTGGATGCCTGGATCTTATGGAATTTGTCACACTTCCAGCTCCACATAGGTGCCCACACACTTCACTTTATCTTTAGTGCGCCCAAATCCAACCTGTAAGTATGTGTGGCCTTCTAGACATGTAGGAGCAGAGGTTAGATGAGGTGCTCTGCCTGACCCCGGATGTGCTCAGAGGGTCAAAGGTCAAAGGGCAGGCATGTGACAGGATTGTACTGTACCATCAACTGCTCTCTAGGACTGTCTTTGTGTGTGCAGTGCTCAGTGGGCTTTTGTTCTCCATTTGGGACCAATATAAACATGATTTTGGTACAATGGATCAGTTACAAAAACACAAAAGTACAAGGTAAAGACAAATTGACTTGGGATCATGCTTGACACTGCATCAACACTGTTACACTGAATAACTGATTCCATCTTCGGCAAAGCCTCCATCATTTAAAGCTGTTGAACACAATGGGGCTTCTAAAATACAAGATTCAATTTAAAACAACAGGAAGACATAGTCTTGTTACAGATGTGGGTCTTTTGTTTGTCCTGTGTTAATGTGTGCCTCACATGTACTCATTATGTCTTTCCCTTCCTCTGTGTCTCTCCCTCTCTCTCTGTCTCTGTCTCTCTCTCAGGCAGACACAGGAGCGGCTGAGCTCAGCACTGTCCACTCTGAACTCTGTCCCTCTGTGTCGGAGCTGAAAACTGTGGGGCCGCAGATGAAGCATCTGCTTAGTCAGTACAAACCAGTGCTTTAACTCAGGCACCTGTGGATACTGTGTGCTCCTTTAACAGCAACCACATGAGCAGCCCCAGGACCAGAACACTGGAGACTCAGATACACTGTGGTCAGGAGGAGCGAAACAGGCCTTAGTGTAGAGTCATGAGGGTATTTATAATATCTGAAATGATCACTTGTCATAGACACATTCCTGATGCTGGTGCGCTCTGCCAGCTGTAATGGGAGGATGCACAGCTGTTCTAGGGGCGGTAATCCGAGCAGTGCCCAGGGGCGACCTCAGGTCTTGGGCTCTGGGATGGGTGGCTGACTGGGTGTTCCTTTGCTGTGTCCTTAATGGCATTATTGCCTCCTGGGACAAAGGGGTGCTGTGGATGAGAGCTTGTATAGTCTTTGAAACTTGACACCTGTGTCTGGATAATACTCAACATTCCTCACTTTCCTCCATCACTTTCCTCATCTTAAGCTCTGTGTCATTTTCAGAAAACTGCAGCAGTGTGAAAGTTCAGCCTGGTCCCCTCCTGAGGTGCACATTTATGACAGCTTCTTCTGTATGTGAATACAAACAAGACAAGATGAAGCTCGGTGGCTACAGTGCAGATAAGACCTTCTCAGTAAAGATGCTCAGCTAATTACTGCACAGCACAGAAAAGAATCAGAGACAACACTACAACCTGCAATCTAGTCAAGCGACAGCTCACAGCTCTGTAAAAATGGAGCAGCCCCATAAAGCAGTGATAGACCAGTGATAGACCAGTGAAGAGGGGCACTCTCCCAGCACCTCATACTAACCTTCTGTCTGCTGCGGCCTTATTGGAGCTCGTTAGTGAAACAAAGTGCTCTGAAATGCATCAAAAGGCCTATTGTTCAGAGTAAAACAGAAAAATGAGCCTGGCCCCTCCCCCTCTGTGTATGCAGGCAGCATCCACACACAGAGGCCTGCTGCCAGCGAACAATGAGTGAGAGAAAGTGACAGACAGAGAGGGCAGTGAACCGCAGGAGGAGGCCCAGGATGGGACACTGTACTGGGCACCGTCATGGAGCCTGCATGCTGGGGTTGGAGGAGAGCAGCCCTTCTCAATCTGTGTCCCAGCTCAGAATTACATATGCCAGTTGACAGCTTTTTCCAGCATTATTCAGTCCTAAATGTTTGTGTTTAAACAAAGAGATTAGTAAAATATAATATAATCTGATAGTTTAGAGCCACAAAAGTGCATGGTTGTAAACTCGAGACGTGCCCAGTGATTGCAGTTTGTGTAAATAGTACTGAAAAACATATGATTATATAGACACAGGCTTAGCTGCACTGTGATCAAAGCATAAACTCATAAGTCACCTCTGATCTAATGTCAAGGCTTTGTTTCTTTATGTCATTTATTTATTTCAGAATGGAGACAGTGAAACAAGAGGTGCCCAGATCGATGTGTCTGGTTTGGGACAGTCACTCCAGTTTGTGCCTGGAGCTGTTCCGCACAAACCACAGGGGACATAGACAGAAACCAGCTGTATCACACATGCTCCGCACAAACACACATATACACAGGCCAGTGGGGCAAGAGAAGCCATAATGACAGTTTTGGGCTCTCTGTCTCTCCCAAACCTCACGGGACGCGTGCTCACCCACACGCCACTAATCTACACACTCACCCTCAAGGCTTCATCATTTGGCTCCAACATAGAGGTTGACAAGAATGATTATCTTTTTATTTTTCTGGTTTCTCCCATTAATAATAATTGGTGTATATTTTTTGCAATATTTCAGAAATGTGCCAAATTGTGCTGGTAAATGTCTTGGTTGAGATTCAAGTATTGCATAAAAAGTAAATGGGCTGTAAAATTTCACTAAGTACTGAAAATATTGTTGATTTTTAGATTTTAGAATGATGTCATACTGCCAGACAGGAGACAGTTTTTCCTATTGATGACACTGATAAATTCAGAAATGTTTAAAGCAAAATTGACTCCTGTGAGCTTTTAGTCATGTTATAATGTTGTTACCTCCTCAAAAACATACCTGGAGTTTTGTTTCATTCACACATGTTTGAGTATTCCTGTAATATTAGTCAGTGTACATCTCCAAAGCTCAAAATGCTGTTCTACCTTATGATGTCATGAAGCAGTGAAACAGTAGTTTTCAAGTTAACAGCTCCTTTTACCTTTTGTTTAGTAGAAATTGGAAATTCCAGGGCTGAAATCATCCAAATGATTCTAGTGAATATGTATGGAGTTTAAAAACACAGTGGAGCATTTTCTGCATTACCGCATGACATCACAAGGTGGAACAGAGTGCTTTCTGTCTGAGACAAGAACCCAGCCTAAATATGCATTATGAGTTTGTGTGTTAAGCATGTGTGTGTGTATGTGTTTGATGAGGAAACAACATTATAGCATACATCAGAAAATAGTGTAACTTCATTTCTTTTTGTGACTAGACCCAAGAACTGACTGCATTAAAAACTATATATTATCTTGTAAACAACTCCAGCTCTAACATAACATATCAAGACACTCCCCCACTATATGTATACATGTGTCTCCCAATTAGATTAACTGCATTATTCACAGTCTGGGCCATAGCCTAGAGACAGGGCTGCTGTTGTCTGCTGCATCTGCTGATCTCTATCTCTCCTCATAAAACAATGATGTGATTCTGCTGTGGGACACTCCTAACCTTTGGAGGGGCACGGGCCTCGCCTCATCCTGTAGACAGACTATAAACACACACACCTCTACCGGGCATCCACAGATAACAAGCCTAATCACAATTTAACTGCAGCTTCATAGTGGGAGGTTGTCAGGACTGATTCTTTACAATGACATTAAACACACTTTTGAAACACATTTTAGAGTCAGATTTATTTTTTGAGTTTATTCAGAAGAGTATTTGCTAAATTGCAGGTTATGCTATATTGTGTTTATACAGTTTCTCCCTAAGCCCTTGATTATTGTTGTTGGCTAGACACTTAAGTCCAGTAAATGCTTATCTTGAATTTTTCCAAAATACAGGCTCAGTGCTCTCCAGAAGTGGGATTATGAAAAAATGTATCATACTGTGAATGTTGTTTTGAAGATACGCTAAATTTGCACTTTTGTGTGACACTTAAACCTCACAAATACATTTAAATACAGGTTTTAGCACATTTCTCTTGGATTCACATAATATAATATCATCTGAATACTGTTATTAGAAGGCGGTAGTTGAAAAAGTTACATTAAACACTGCATTATAATCCATGAGAGAAGAAGACTGGTAATTATCATACATCAAATAGTGAAATTCAAGTTAATTGAAGAAATCCAATTCAACCTGGTGCGAAATGTTATGCTCAGAGTATTTTTATTTCATCTTATTTCAGCCTCACTGCAAACTGTCTTTCAGAATAGATCCATTACTGCAATACAGGCTCAAATGTACCAGCTCTACTCCAGCTCAAGTGGACTAAGGCAGTCGATGGTGAGAGAGAGACAGAGAGAGAGAGGGGCATAAAAAATAGCCAGGATTTGATTTCAGGGACACACCCATCTCCGTCCAGCACTACCTTTCCGTTATCCTCCCTTTCCTGAGCTCCACTCTACACACACAGTGCCCCCCGGTTCACTCGCCCTCAAAATTACACCAGATGTCACGTCAAAGTCCACAGTCCCACAGCCAGATGAAGAATGTGAGAAATTCTGGAAAATATTTAGAGTACTGAGGTAAAGGTTATAGCGCTCAAGCCTTAATGAATGACTGTGTGACTGGCTAATGTAATACTATAGCTGCTAATGGCTAAGACTATGGCAGAGTTAATGCTCTGAACTGCTTTGTGCTGATTCGCTTAGGTCAAGAGGTGATAAGAGGTTGCAGATTAAGAGGTTGTGACAAAGTATATTCTGGTAAACATAATTATACTGAGCTGATGTAGAAATATGAAAGAAATTGGAAATCAATTTACGGCTAAGATGCAAACTTCTAATAATACAAGATTAAAACTTTGAGCAATCCACTAATAGATTTAATTTATTTCTTTCAAACATAAGAGACCGCTTGATCTCACACTGTTTTGGTGTCAAAGTAACTTAGCAGCGGTGTCAATAATAAAAAAACAAAGAATGCTATGCCCTATTCTGGAGAGTGGATTGTATTTATAGTGTGTAGGGCTTGCGTGTGCTTCTTATAGACTTGCTAAATCAAGTCAGCTGAACATTGCCAAAGTGAAATCAGCTCACGATGCTCACCGCTCAGCTGCCAATGTCAAGTCACTCCACAACTGCACCATTGTGTTTCAGCATGTCTTTATAATGTAACGCTATTTATTATGTTTTTCTTTACTTGGAACACTGTATTATGAATCTATAATCTACAACATGTGAACATAAGATAAAAGATGCACCTTATTTTAGGCTATTTTCACATCATTCTTGGTAACATGCAGTTCAATGGCTGCAATTGGCTCTAAATCACCCAAGATGTCTTTTATGCAAACACTTCCATTACGGGTCAAGGCCTGAGGCAAAGTGACCGTAAAGCAGCACCCTTCTATAAGCTGTCAATGTGTCTGACACCAGCTGGCAGATAGGACCAACTTAGCAATAATAGGATTTTTATGCATTAATTTTACGATGCATCTTGTGTGTATCCCTTATTCTTCAATCGGGTCCCCTGATAACCCCAGCTTTTTATACTAGCCTTTCTCCCTTCTCTGCCACCTCCACCCTCTCTCAAGACCCCCATATGTACTGCTGAAGTGGGGCGACGCTAGCAGACAACCACGCATTTAGCATGACAAAGAACAATCTGTGTGAACACAGCGTTGGTGTGTGTTTTGGAGCATGCAAACTGTATGTGTCCCCAAAGAGCCCGACACCGAATGGAGCTGCAGGAAGTTAAAATCACATCTGCATTTATACAAGACCAGATGAAAAGCAGTGTCCCTAGTTGAGGTTCTTTAATTGACAAAGCAATATAAAAGCCCACTGGAAAACTTTGAGGTTGTGCAAGAAAATGTGCATTTAATCTACTCCATTTGTAACATCCGGGCCAATAAAAGCTAGCTCCTGTGTGGTAATGCTGTGTTTTATTAGCAATGTTAAACACTAGAAGAAGTGCAATGGAGCTAAAGTGCACAACAATACAACAAGCTACACAAATGTTACTTTTCTTTAACCGATGAGTACAAATGTTGACTCTTGCAGTACTACAATACTTCTACTAAGAACTGCTATTACTTGTACACTAAATTAGACCCTACTTCAGCAATATCTCAACTACAATAGATGCCACTTTCAACTTCTAGTACACACACAGATCTGGGCACAGAACACTGAAAATGCCCTTTCCTCTTTGGGCATTATGAAAATGGTCAAAAGTAGAGGTTAAATCAGTCCCTTTCAATTGTACTTAACATAAACAAAAGTATCTAGTTGCACTCTCTATCCACGCTGATGCTCAATAATTTCGTCATTATGGTATTCCACCTGCTCCTGTAAAGCCCGGTCAGCCGAGGGTCCCTGCTGGCTATTGGAGCGGCATTCCCTTCTACAACACATGCTTAAGCAATTATTCCACACATTCCCCTGGACGGAGCAGCATATAGAGATACAGAGGTAGGAGGAAAGAAGGGGGAGAGAGAAAGAGCCATTTCAAGTGGAGGGATCAGGGGCAGCTGGCCAGGGATTTGCAAAGTTCTGGAGGTGAATGTGTAGAAGTTAAATGCAACCCGCCTAATCCTTTTCCAAATTGCAGAACAGGATTTAGAAAGGGAAAAAGGGGTGGGGGTAAGGGTCCCAACTCAAAAAGAGGGGTACAGTGACAAGAGCCAAAAACAAACGCTCAATACGCACTGGACGCTCATGGAATAACAAGTGACAACGGCAAGTTTTGGAGCGGTACATAGCTGAAATGGCACGTCTCAACTTTAGGGTCAAATGAACAAGGATATGGGGCAAATAAAGGGTGATTGGTTATTTAAAGATTTAAAGGTTTCAAATTCTTAAAACATTCATGCCCGAGGCGCCTTGGCAGCAAAAGCATCAACACTCAAATCCCAATGGAATCCAGTGAACTTTGAAATGGACACTATATTATGTAATAACATAAAGGTAAAAACAAAACAAAAACAAAAAATGCAGTAAGTTAAATATAATAATATCCTTAATGAACAGTGAATAGCCTATTACACTTACAATGCACCTATGACAGATGACATGAACATCCTCAGCACGCTTGTATCAAGTTAAGGTGTATGTGTAGACTATTATCAAATGTATGCCATTGTTCTTTAGTAAAGCAGTTGGCAATATGAACATTTGTGCTGTGCGATAAGGGGATGCTGGAGATATGGTTTTGTACGCTCCTTGTAGATAAGACTTTATTCTTTTAAATCGATAAGTCTTTTATGGTTAACTCAAAGAAAGCGCGGGTCTCTATAACGCATTTACTGTTTGGCCTTTCATTCTTATGTAAATCCTTTCTGCCTGGCGACATGCGTGTTTTGTATACAGAGCACATCAGCTGATAAAAGGTCACAATGAAATGTTAAACTCAAAAACTCCAGCGCTTGTGTGAACTTACCCAGCAGCAGGCAGAAGATGTCGAGAGCTATGAGCATTTTCTTCTTGCTGTTGTCAACACCATTGTTGTTGTTTAACGTAGAGGTTCCTCCGTTCCTTGTCTCTTGAGCCATGGCTTTCTCGTACTTTTGCATTTGAAAGTGTCCCTGTTCTGTCTCAAAATACCGCACCACGCGGTTGACGGCTGAGTTCTTTGCCAAAGTTTAAGTCCGTAAAACAAGTGTCACAAAAGCAGATCTGGTAAACCAACAGATGCGTCTTTTTCTCTCGTATCGTATCTTTTTCAGTACTGACAACAATTTAGCAAGTCAAAACAAAACGCGCGTGACCAGCTCAAAGAGTGAAGTTGCCTGTGAACAAGATGAATGGAAAGCCCGCTCCCCTTTCTTCGTTGTTGGTTCAAAGACTCTGAGAGAGTGCGAATTGCTGCGCGCATCGACAGACGCTCTTGTTTTATCAATCCTCCTTCGCCTCCTCCCCCTGCTCTCTTCAAGTTCCCCAGTGGCTCCAGGCTCAGCCCTCTTCCCTCTGCTAGCGGTGGGTAGCCTCTTCCATCCCACATGGAAAACTTTCTCACACTGTAGAGCCGCGCGGCAAGCGTGGACTGGAGCCGCGCGTAAATAGTGCCCCTAGCGGTGCGTTTTAGTCGTGCAAAAAAGGCTGTTCTGTAATGGTCATAATACAATACTACTGTTTACATTGAGTTAACTGGTCATGACACAGAAATGATGTTACTTCACTTTCAGCTTTGTGTTTCAAGAAGTAGTCTTATTGCCCATAGAGAGTACTGGCTTCAACAGGTCATTTAAATCAATACGTGGCTCTTTTCTTCCAGGTTTTATTTAGCGTGGAATTCTCCCTCAAAATAGTCCTGTAAGTAAGTCATGTACTTTTTTTTTTTTCTTTAACGGGTTAACATTTTGGGAATAAAGCACAGCACTTATGGACATATAATATTTTAAAATATAAGATATACTTAAATATGCAAGCTGAACATAATAATGGCTGCCTCGTAATATTAAAATGCATTACCTGGACAACTCAGGGATTTCACGAAAATTGTGTTTTCAAATGTATTAAAATCAAAATGTTGCTGAGATTATCGTAATATACTGTCCTTGACATGTCCGCCATCTAGTGGTCACAAATGCTAAACTCAAATTAAGGTCAGTCGATGGACAATATTGTATGTAACCTTTTACCTATTTAACTTTAGCCCACTTTATAGAGGAAAAAAGGTGCAAAAATATAGCCATATTTATTATAAAAAATATAAATACATAAGGTTGGGGTCATCATACTATTCAATTTCATTAACATGTCTATTTGTGGCTTAAAAATAGACATATTTACATATAGGCATATTGGTATTTTAACCTATTGAAGCAAGCTTTTACGCACGCTCTTGATAGCACATATATCAGAACTATGTGGTGGTGGATCCCAGTCCGTGATGGGAGGATTTTAACTGTTTAAAATACTTAAATATCTGGAAGGCAATGGCCCGACTGAAGTGATCGCTCTTGGTGCGCTCATCCGGGTATATCTCTCAATATGTTGCGCGTTACGACAGATTATCCGTCTTGGAGAATCGCCTTTTCTTTAATTTATTGGCTGCCGCGCCACTGTCCTCCCTACAAACCTGACTATGCATTTCCAGAGATCGCCCGCATGAATCCCTCTTCCCAGGAGCGAGTGAGCGACGTACCCCGCCCCTCTGCGCGCCCCGTCGGGAGGCAGACAGCACACCCACCAAAGAGAACCCAGCCGAGTCGGTAACGGGAGAAGATGGCAGAGCGGCAACAACAGAAACACGAAGGCAGGGTAAAAATCGGCCATTACATCCTCGGCGACACGCTCGGAGTGGGCACGTTTGGAAAAGTGAAGAGTTAAGTGATTTCTTTAACTCGTGTCGTGGAGAATGCGTGCGTTTGTTTGTGTCAGGTGGAGTATACAGTATATGAAGTATCGCCCCCCTTTACGGAGAGTGCTGAAGTTACCGGTGGTCTGTAGGTGCGTAGCGTAGCTGTCTTGGCTTACAACTGCAGCGGAGGGGATTTAAAGCGTAAATTCGCTTAGTGAATGCGACAGTTTCAAAGTCAAATTCTTTTCGCCGAAGCCCCCAGACGCGTATCTGTGTGCGAGTATGGCAGGTGGAATTACCTGGGGGATAAACGCTCGCCTACCAAAATATGCTCTGTTTCACAGAGTTGTTAGTGATAACATTCTCTGTATTTGCAGAGTGGTAGTTTTCCCTTGACCTGCCTGGCGTAAAGGGCATTTGAAGCTTACCAAAAACAGGCGCACACGTTTCTTTACACATTTATTACGCGAGCAACGTAAATATTTGACGTATTGTTACAACATCGGCCCTTCAGTAGTGTCTGGCACCGATAATCAGTGGGGAAACCACCCAAACGTAAATAAATACACATGGGGCATTCATGTTGCCTATTTCAGTGCACTTGACATGCCCTTGTGGTTTTGGCTCCAATTTCAAAATAAAAACAATTATGACCATAAGCGGCATCTCTCTACTCACCAGTGAATCTTGTTTTTCTTAGTTACATTGTAATATCGCCACGCTTTTTATTGAGAGGGGATTTTACTGTTTGTCACAAAACCAAAGCCTCAACATAAGTAGTCATCAAATAAAGCCAAGGAAAGTGCCTGCCATGTTTTCTAGGAAAAAGGATTTAGTATAGGATTAGCTCCTTTTTACCAGTGTCTTTCCCTGTCTATCTCCCATCTTTATCTCATCTGTGCTGTTTGTATTGTACCCTCACTGCTGCCGCTGCTTCATATCTGCTTTATTCTGCTTTTAGTCGGCGAGCACCAGCTGACAGGTCATAAAGTGGCAGTGAAGATATTAAACAGGCAGAAGATCCGCAGTCTCGATGTAGTGGGAAAAATCAAACGGGAAATTCAGAACCTCAAGCTCTTCAGACATCCACATATTATCAAGCTGTGAGTGCAATCGTCCTTTTGCCTGCTACATGATCCATAAATATTCTATAATGATACCATAATATGGGCCTGTGCCATTTCCAGCATTAGCCAACTTTGTTTACCATTATCACCGAGTTTGTTTACCATTGTCTCCCACATGGTTCCTAGTATTCTGAGTGAAGGAACTTGATAAACTAGATTAGTGGTTCTCAAACTGTGGTACAAGTTCAACTGAGCGCTTTTTCTAGTGCAATGTCAATTTTTCCAGCAAAATTCATCAAATCATATCACTATTTTTGTGTAGTTTCAGACACAATTGACAAAAATACTGACTATGACAAAATTTGACACAAATTAGCTTCATTGTCAGGTATTACCTACCTTTACCTTTAGTCATGGATTTTAACAATAGGTTAGTTCATTTTATTTTACACCAAAGTTCCCATGAAACTATTTTTTTTTAAGTTGCAATTTTAGTTTGGAAATTGCTTCACATAATAATGACAATTCTAAATCCCAATCCAATCTTACCACATGTTGTTAATGATTTTAGGCTCCCTTGTGTTAAATTTGTCCTGACCTTCAGCTTTCCTCCTCCTTGCCTATGTGACTCTCAACATGCTTCATGATATTTTTAGTCGTGGGTTAGGGTTTGTCGACTCTCATGTTAGCTATGGCAATAACGTGGATTGCCAGATCACAAGCTGTTGCATGTTGCTATACATTCACAGACGTGTACACATAAACATTTGGGAGAATTGTGTATCGTATTACTCTTGGTGTATTTTAAACCTTTGGTCAACAAATCAGACTCAAAACACTATTGTAGCCTATGTGTGTGTGTCGCTAAATGGTATCCCAGCTCTTAGCTATAAACATCAGTGACCACATATCAGAAAAAAAGTTTAGTTAATAATAAATACAGAGCAGTCCATTCAGCGTTGTCCCCTTTCTGACTGGGTTTTGTTTGGACACCCTGGTTTCCTCCATCAACCAAAACCTATTAGGCTAGTCCATTATCTTTGTTGCTTTCTACTGATAAGTTGCTCATGATTTGCTGTAGCAAGTAGAGATGGGCAGGTCATAAAAATGTAATAACATTGTGAATGCTATTTTGAAGATATGCAAACTTTGAATATCAAGAATATTAATTACTATAAAGATGAAATGATTAAAGATGAAAATAAAAATTTAAAAACTGTAAACTTCCAAAAAGTTTTGTGGATAATTTAATAGTTATTTCACATTTCTCTGATACTAAAATCCCAACTTAACATGTTTATGTAGGATTTACTTATCACTGTCTGAATATTGTCTAGTTTTTTTGTCATTATTGGCATATTGCCCATCCCTAGAGGAAAGTTGATAAAACCAAAGTCTTAGAAACACTACCAGTAATAAAGTGCTATGTCACTAGAGCATCCATTTGTGTGACTGGATCTGTAAATAAACCTGACCTTTTAGATGATTCTGTGCTGGAAGCTTCAGTGACAAGGATCAAGGCTTTGTTTGAACTCTGTATGATTGTGTTGGCAGGTACCAGGTGATCAGCACTCCCACGGACTTCTTCATGGTGATGGAGTATGTCTCTGGAGGTGAACTGTTTGACTACATCTGCAAACATGGAAGAGTAAGACAAGTTTCAGTTTTTTTTAAAAAGACATAATATGCTTTCAATTAGTGAAATACACGCCCCTTATTCATACATGGATATACTGTCCTTCAGGTAGAGGACACAGAAGCGCGTCGCCTGTTTCAGCAGATCATCTCAGCCGTAGACTACTGCCACAGACACATGGTGGTGCACAGAGACCTCAAGCCTGAAAATGTCCTGCTGGATGCAAACAAAAATGCCAAAATTGCAGACTTTGGTAAGTACTTTATTGATTTAAAATTTGTTTGAGTTGCAATATGTAACCTGGGCGGGTTCCACCACATGCTTGTCTGGTGTGTTTATGGCCCAGAAATACCTTAGAAAAAGGTGCATTTTTACTGTGAGTGAGGCTGCCTCTCCACAGATCTAACCTATAAGTAGGCCTTGGGGCATCACCTGCTTTTGCTGATGGAGGTAGAAAATGAATATTTAATGCCATACTGTGGAATATTGTAGGTGAAATAATAACATCTCCTTGGAGACTGGAGCTGGTGACATCGTCTTCTCCAGATTGTGGGTAACGATCAACAGATGGTCATAGAAGATGTTCCTTATTATTATATAAATCTTGACTTAAATAAAGCTTAAACTGTGTTAGATGCACAATGTGGAAAACATTTTATTGTTGAGTCTATTTTATGCTATAGGTCTGACCCTCCTCAGTCTGCTAATAAAAAGAATATAACACACACTGAAACACACAGCTCTCTAAATTTATACCACAAAATTGAATTTTAGATTTAATTCAGCACAACAGCCTTTTAAATCATCACCCTGCCCCTCCTGACCTTATAATAATGTAGAGTACATTATTCCCACTTTATGGCAGATTGGTGCTAACATAATTAATCAGCCTTGGTTTTGACACTGGAGCTGATGCAATATGACCCCGTTAACAAGAAATATTTCCTAAAATACAAGGCTGTCCTCTCTGCAGGGTGTGCGCGGTATGTTCCCTTAGCAACGCACTGGATCATATCAGGCCTGGCAGGAAGCCTTGAGGCCCCGTGTCATCTGATATCTGATAGGAGAGGAGCGAAAGGAGGGGGGGGGGGGGGGGAGGGGGGGGGCTGGGTGTTTTGGCTGACACTCGTGTGTGTTAAAAGCAGCATTATGGAGCGGAGAGGACAGATAAAGAGAAGGTCAGGTCTGCAGTGTCTGCTTGTGGCACTGCACGACAGAGGTTGTGGCAGCAGCAAAGAGGCTCATCCAATTAGAGCAGCTTTGTGTCTCAGCTCAGAGTCTTTACTCGTGAACTGGGATAAACTTCAATGTCCCACTCTTAACTCTTGCCCCTGTACTGTTGATGTTCTAGAAATTTACATGGTCTATATACATTAGGAGAATGAATAACTAAGTGGTAATATCTGTGTTATACAGCTTATCTTTATGACTGACATGCAGCCACATGCAACAAACTGCAGTGTATATTCTGGCATTCCTATCAGAACTAGCAATTTGTGGATGAACACCACAGGCTTAAATTAAGCACTTGTATTTCTGTATTTTAATAGCTAAAAGATGATTATAATTAGGGCTGCAAGATTTATTGCAATTGAAATCAAGTCACTATTAGCAAATGGCAAAGACAGAAGTCTTTCCTCTACAAACAACAAAACAGATAAATTGTCATTAGGAAAAACCTGCACACCCTGCAGACCTCTTCAACAAGCATGCTCCTAATGCCTTGAATTGTTGCAGTTAGTGAAGCAGTTCATTTTGGTCTCCAATAATCAGAATCCTATAATTAAAACATAAATTACAAATATAATCTAATTGCAATTGCGATAAGACATTTTCCTCAAATTGTTCCAGTCAAAAGACAGTGTTACTCATTATTTTCTTAGGTAAAAGCTTTTTCAAATGTCTGTTATGTTCAACAGGTCTGTCCAACATGATGTCTGATGGGGAGTTCTTGAGGACAAGTTGTGGTTCACCCAACTATGCAGCTCCAGAGGTTATCTCAGGAAGGTGTGTGCCAGTGGACTCTTCTATACATTTTTTTAAATCAACTATGTACTTTACTCTGCAAAAGGAGTACTTTTTACTATAACAAATTTCTATTCTATTCAGTAATCAAGGCCTTGTAGCAAAAAATAAAATGGACATCTGATTTCAGTTGTCATATTTTCTGAAAGAAATCCAAAAGGTAATGCATTTTTGATGTGCAAACACCTTGGACTGTTTTTGAGGAGCTAACATTAATGACAAAACATTAATGAATATTAATCTACTGAAATAAACCTAATAGCTGGTCAATAGGGGGCGCAAGTGCACCACACTACTCAACCTAGATCAAAATTAATAATTATTTTGTATTAGGCTATATGTTCCATATTTTGTTTAAAATTCAATGTGTATGTGCAGATGCTTATTTTTTAATGTTAAATTTGGTCATGTTACTTTTTAGGATTCATAAGTTTGCTCTTTGAGTTCTCTGGTTGGTGCTCACTGAATGGAGTTCTACGGCCTGAAGTTTTGAGAAAATTTGACGTCAAATCCGGTGCTTGTGCCCATGACTTTACATCACAGCCCTGACGTACAACTTTGGGGCGCAGGCAGGAGCTTATTCAAACTATGTGATTAGGCTTCATGAATGTCTATCTGAGTTAGCCTGCTGCTGTTATGTTATGTCCCGTCTAGTCGCCAACTTTTCACTGGCGTTATTTTAGTACTATAATGAATGGATAACAAAAGGTTGTGCTGATATGTAAACATTGCATTTGGCTGTGCATTGTGCAGACGTAGGGCAGGTGACTTATTAAATATAAATCTAATTATTTAGATTTATTCAACATATAGTTCAGCCATTATATACTTACTACTACTAAGTAGTATGTACTTAGTACATACTACCAGCCACCACTAATAACAAACAGAAAAGAGGATGGTACAGAATTTTGCATCGGTAAAAATACAGGATTAAGTGTTGTGTTGACATGATGCGGTTCTTGCACCCAGACTCTACGCCGGCCCGGAGGTGGACATCTGGAGCTGTGGGGTGATCCTGTACGCCCTCCTGTGTGGGACCCTACCCTTTGACGATGAGCACGTCCCCACTCTGTTCAAGAAGATCCGAGGAGGGGTCTTCTACATCCCCGAGTACCTGACGCGCTCTGTAGCCTCTCTGCTCATGCTCATGCTGCAGGTGGACCCTCTCAAACGAGCCACTATCAAAGATATCAGGTACAGTTATGTTATAAATATGTATGATCAGTGAGAGAGCCACATTGCATGACAAAATAAATCATTTTTGAAACACTGGTAACAATTTATACAATTATGCTAGCTACACTGTTAGGTTGGTTAAGCTTAGGGTCTGCGTCAGAATAAAGGTTCAATAAGTCGATAATTAAACCCAGCCTTAAGTAGATGTAGACCCTTCTAATTATTGTTGCTTTTAAAATTCATCGTGCTAACAAAACACGTACTATTACCCCAGCAAGTCTTTAATTTTGTCTTAGAGAGAAAAACATTTTACTACATTTTACCAACCCCCTTCAACAAACCAATGACTCAGACATTGGTACCTTGCTGAAAACTAAATTGCTAATATTTTTTCACATTTAAATTTTTTCATTTCTTTGTTTTCTTTCATACACTGTTTATAAGTCTGAAATCATATTTCTAACCAACCACTGTCCATAATGTAGTATTTATTATGATTAAAATAATCATAATAATTAATATGTTCCAATGTTTTCTTAATACAGTGTTAAGACAATGTTCAGATTGGACATTTGTTGATTTTAAAATTGTACTTATTTATTTTCAGAGAGCATGAGTGGTTCAAGCAGGACCTGCCTGGGTACCTGTTCCCTGAGGACCCCTCGTACGACTCCACGGTCCTGGATGAAGAGGCCGTCAGAGAAGTGTGTGAAAAGTTTGAGTGCACTGAGTCAGAGGTGGTGTCCAGTCTTTACAGTGGAGATCCTCAGGTAACACACCATTCACATATTTGACCAATTTTGTGCTTTTCTTTGGTGCTTTCTGCCTCTGGTGGCCATTTCAAAGCATTGCACCACCGCAATGGGATGCTTCTCTATATGTGGGCAGAAATAAATAAATGAAACATTATTCTGACCCTTATTCTTATGTATATTCAGGACCAGCTGGCTGTTGCTTACCATTTGATCATAGACAACCGGCGCATCATGACCCAGGCCAGTGAGTTCTACCTGGCCTCTAGTCCTCCACAGGGGTCCTTCATGGAGGATGGGATGCCCCTCCCTCCTGGAGTCAAGCCTCACCCAGAGAGAATGCCCCCCTTGTTGGCTGACAGCCCTAAAGCGCGCTGCCCCCTGGACGCCCTGAACACGACTCGGCCCAAACCTCTTACAGTGAAGAAGGCCAAATGGCACCTGGGCATCAGAAGCCAGAGCAGACCGTACGACATCATGGCCGAGGTGTACAGAGCAATGAAGCAGCTCAACTTTGACTGGAAGGTATCACGCACATCTCTGCACTTTTGCACTTTGAATGAAAACACTGTACGATGTGCTACTCTGTCACAGTGATGGTGAAACTGTGATCTTGTGTTGTAGGTGGTGAACCCCTATCACCTGAGAGTGAGGAGGAAAAACCCAGTGACAGGGAACCTGGTGAAAATGAGTCTGCAGCTGTACCAAGTGGACAACAGGTCTTACCTGCTCGACTTTAAAAGCATCGATGGTAGGTGCCGTGACGAAGGTCATTACTATAAAACAAGCAACAGTTTGAATGTGAGATTTTAACCCCTTGGTGTATAGAAATGTAGATATTTTATTGATAATATGACTCTATTATGGTATCAGTCACCAAAAAAATTAAAATTGACTCAAAACTGTATATTGACATGGAGCCAAAATTATGAGTATAGAATTATACTTTTATGAGCAATCACCTTATAATATACTAACTTACATCACAGTAATCACACATCATTATTTTTGTGATTCTCTGTCCCTCAGATGACATCATGGAGGCAGTGGGCTTTAAGTCGGGCACATCCACTCCCCAGAGGTCCGGCTCCACAGCTGGTTTGCACAGGCCCAGGCTTAGTATAGACTCTCTCAGTCCAGCTCTGGATCTGTCCCAGCTCAGCTCATCTCTTCCTGGCACTCTGTCCCTGTCCTGCAGTGCCCCCCAGCTCGCCCCCCGACAGGGTTCTCACACCATGGACTTTTTTGAGATGTGTGCCAGCCTCATCACCACTCTGGCCCGCTGAGGCTCTAGACCGAGGCTCTGGGCTGGAGCTCAAGGGCTGTATCAGCCCAGTTACACTTGTGCTGGCTGTGCTCTGTCTCTACTGTTTTTAAAGTGCACTGTGCATCCAAAAAGGCAGAGACAGAAGTACAGGGAATTGAAAGCATTTATTCTTATTCTCGCAAAGTCATTGGGTCGAGGTAAAGGCCAGAGATGTTGGATCTGACTCAGCAGAGATAAAGTTAACTGTAGCTCCACCCCTCCTTCTCTCTCTCCTGCACACAGCTCCCCACAGCGGAGAGCTGCAGGGCATCCTGCTGAGGCTGACAAAGGTCAGATTGACATCTGTCTTTATTTTATTAAGGCACCACGTGTTAGACCTGATAGTATAGTAGTGTCAGAGGAACACAATGCTTTTTAAGTTCAAATGGTTTCTACTGAAACAGTTTTTGTTATTCGTGGATATTTGTATTGTGTACTACATTATACACAGATAAAATACCAAAAAGAGTTTATATATTATATAGATGGTGACTATCAAATCTATTTATTTTTGAGAGCAGTTAGCTTTGTTTAACATCTGTTTAGAGAGAATCATGAAAATATTTTAGAACTGTTATTTATGTTTGAGACAAGATATATTGTGCTGTTGAATGGAGGTATGGATATAGTTTTTCACATCGCACACACTACTCTTCACAAGCCCTCCCTCGAGATCAGCCATTAGTTTATACAGCATTATTAAAATGTACCACGCACATGGCTCCTTTCCACTCGAGCTGAGTCCGTTAGACTGACATGTTGAGTGACTGTTAATGTGCTGCTTGCTCATGTGTGCTCCCAGTGTAATTAAAGAGAAGACGTACGGTGACACGGAGAGGACACACATGTCACACACCACACGGAGACTGAGGGCTGTAGTCACCATCACGCCACCATTTTGTTTTTAATGCTGTGCAATAGAAAGGTTACTTAAGGCTATCAGTGTTGCTGTTTTTCTTACTGTAATATTTATACAATATTATTTAGCAGCACCCTAAAGCTGTATAGAGAATAAGCCACAGACACTTTGCTCCAGTTGCCTTAAAGAACAAGTTTGAGATTGAATGTGATGAAGGAGACAATGATGTTTGGAGTTTGCCTTTGGAGTTTTCCATAACAGACTGGGTGCGCACCATGGCCTTATAAAAGCAAATTCAGACCCAGTGATGATCTGCTAGTCTGGGCTAATCAAATATTTCTTTTTGTTTAATTTTTCTCTGTTGAAACACTTCTACTTTTCCTCTTTATTTCCTCCTATTGGTCAGTCTTTGTCATGCTCTAATTGAGTGACAGGAGGATTAAAATAGCAATATAAAGTTTTGAAGTGTAAATTAATATTCATAAAATTTAAATCACAAGCTCTAAAAATTATATTTTTTTGCTGTTTTGTCTACTCCTAAGACTAGTTACTGTAATGTTAAGCCCCGTTACTGGATCATTTAAAAGAGTTGCCAAGTTGACAGAAAAGCTATGAAAAAAGCAAAGGTTAATAATAAATAAATTATTAATTTGTTGTGTGCAAGGGCTGTTATGAGCAGTTTACGGATCTACTACTTATATTTGTAGCCCTATGTGATGACTGCCATGTCTTTACCAGTCTCTTACTCTTTGGTAGCAGAGCCAGCTGGTGTGGTGTTGTTGAGATAATACTTTTTGTCAGTCTTTTGTGCTTGAATCTAAAGAGAGCTGAAGATCACTGGACTGTTGCCTTGTGCTGTTCTTTGTCAAACACAGAGTATAGACTAGTTTTGGACCTGCTGACAGACTATCGTTACAACTGAAGGAGCAGCTAAGAAGTTATGCAAGATTGAATAGATACTGTGTTGTGCAGAATACAAAGCATTTTGAAACAGTTTGAAAAGAACGGATGAGAGATTTTGTCTTGAGAAACAGGACATAGTGTGTAAATTATTTTAAATTCTGATGTGGATTTTATTGATTTTTTTCTGACAATGTTTTATATTTGTCTTGTGTTTTTATATATTTAACACAGATCAATTTGTAAGAGAAAAGAACTAAATATTTTATGGACCTACAGGAGTTAAACCTTGGTTAAAAGTGTAAGACTGTTGTGACTTATATATTTCTGAGTGGACAGAGTTTGCCTTAAAAAGCATTTTGAAGGATCTTGGTTTGGTTGATTGTTTGGTTGCTTTGCGTGAATCCCTTTATTTGTTGTAATGACAGGCTATTATATGTAACAGTACAATTACTTTTAGTACCTCCATAATGCAGGTCAGGGCCATACATCTACAGTGGTTTAGTGCAATATTTAAATCATGTCTTTGGCTGCCGTCGCTATTGAAGACCTAACATTACATCAAGATGAATTCAAAAAGAGTGAAAATTAAAAATGGTGTATGTTCATGTACTTAGATGTACTTTCTAAACAGGATATGAGATGAAAGATGTAATGGTAAATAATCAGTGTTATTTCCTTTTACATTCAATATAATAAAGTTTTAAAGGGCCTATATTATGCAAAATGATCTCTTGTGAGCTCAAAGCCATGTTAGAATGTTGTTACCTCATCAAATATAACAAAACACAACTCCGAGTATGTTATCAATGAGGAAACAACATTATAACATAGATCAGAAAATAGCATAATAAAGACCCTTTAAAAAGTTTTAAGAAATTATGTTCACAAACATGACAGTTGCAGCTAATTCCAGCATCGTATAAAAAATTGTAATTGTAAATTTGGATAAGGCACCAGTTTACTGTCACATTCATACTGAGCACACACAAGTCCTAAATGCAATGTGAAATATCAAAAGGTTCTGCTTAGGGTTCAAATAAACTCACCAGTGTTCATCTCTGTTGTACTGTATAAATATAAAACATAATATGCAACTTGGAGTGGCATGTGTGTCGTATCAGTGCCACAAACCCTCATGTTGTACCAAAGTGAAGATTTGTTTGTCTTTAAGTGTAACTCTTTGTTGTGTGTGTGTGTGAGTTGGGATGATCACTGCTGTTACTGTCTGAGTGGGATTTCTCTTATTATGCACTGCATGATACTGTATTGCTGTTATCATTTGCACTTTAATGAGTATTTATCAAAAACAATAAAACATTTGAAAATAAAACTGTTACTTGTGCCATTACTTCAGTAACCATTTACTGCCAATATAATACGTGAGCAGAGGTTAGTAGTGAGAACGTAGGTACTGAGTTTTTTTCTTAAATACTTTTTTGTAAGAAAGCCATAAAAGGCATAAAAAAAGCAAACACCAAGAGGTACATGGAGGAAAAACATGAGTGATATAATCTTACTATGTGGATTTTAAATATATGACACACTTAACGTAACAATATTCTCTAACAATTGTCCAATGGTGCAAAGATAATACCCCACGTGACTTAAGTACAAAAATACAAAAAAATAAACACAAATATGACTTTTGGGCAGCCAGTGGCTAAAGTGTAACCAGGTAAATGTGAGTAGTTGGTTGAAGCTTGTTTTCCAGTCTTCCTTATAAAAATTTCGATTGGTTGGTGTATTTGAGTCTGAACAAAATGCCATTCACCAATGCAGTTTCACCAGTTGTCAGGCCAAAGTCACGGTCACAGTATATTCTCATAGTGTCTCCCTCAGCAGAAGCATCACCATAGTTCACACATTTAGTCCAGTGTTAGTGGAGCTCACTCATCAAAAAAGTCGGCATACTGCTCTGGAGGAGGGAGGATAGGAATGTTAAGATCCAGGTCCTCTGATGGGCTCGGCTCACGCCTGTGGGCAAAAACAACATGTTTTCAACCACTTGAATACTTGAGATTTTACACAATCTATGTTATATGTTTCTTTTATTCTCTATAAGTAGCAATAAATATATTTAAAATGAATATCTTGTATGATTAGATTATTAATATGAGGTATATATTTATATATATGTTACATACAGTTGAAAATGTTTTAGAAACCATATTAGATTTAGAATAGTAAAATATTGTTGCCAGTACACCCATTTGTCCCTAAATCTTACATGGTTCTACACAGTTTATTACATGAGCTGCTCAGTTGTGATAATATATGAATTGAGAAATGTCACTTTAAATGAATGTTTAAAGCTTCTTAAAAGACTTAGTTATTATTATTTATGTTTTTCACAAATTCACAGTTCTTTACAGTTTTCTGGAAAATACCACACAATTTCATTCTCTTATCAGTCCCTCAAACAGACTTGTTTGTTCGCCACAAATAAGGAAAGCCTATCCAAACAATGCATGTATACTGCATTGTGTAAGTGTGTACTAGTACTTACAAGGTCTCTTCTTCCGTGATTACTTCAGGAGCTGAGAGGGAGAAAAAGTAAGAGTTAAAATTGGGTAACAAAGGGCATTCACACAAGACTATGAGTTCGACAAAGGTATGGGATTACTCACTTGTGGCTGGTTCAACAGGGCTGTAAAAAACACAACGAGCAGAGACTTAAAACTTGCATTGTTAAACTCTCACAAAGATTTATAAGAAAGGTATTGGAAATATTGCAGTATTTATTCTGGTGTGTACCTGGCAGTGGGTTCTGTAGTTTTAGGAGGGTGGAAAAACGTGGCGAGCTTTGCAAGTGCTTCATGTCTGGCTCTAAACAACACACATTGTATTTATCATCATATGTTTGATGGTGAACTTTAAGAAGAGTCTATATTTTAATCAAAACTTACTGTACATGGGAGCCCTCCACAAGATCACTCTGACTGTGCTGGTGGTTTATAGTGAGCTCTTCACTTCCTAAAAACAAACAAACAAACAAAAACATGCATTATAGAAAACTGCATAATTTTGTACTTCTAATAAGAGAAAGAAAGGTAGCCTTGTTTTATTCTCGATTTTAGAGGATAGATTTGAAATAACTGCATTTGATCATTGTGGTTGTCAAAATGAGCCACAGGGTGAAACATTAAATATCCAACTTTTCTTAAGTACTGTATCCTGCAGCTGTGTCTGAGATTTCTATCAAGTTAAAAAGACAGCTGAATGACAAATGTATTATGCTTATAACTATAGCAATGTCTGTAGGCGTTTGTTGACTTACCCGTTTCACCCATGTCGGGCAAAGAATGCGTTCTATTGTGGACTCTGAAATGAAATTACATTCAGAAATAACAATATAATAAATGTGCATGTTTTAAATACATTAAATACATCTGGTTATTTACATTGGCAACTCTGGCACTACGTTTTCAGTAGGAGAAAGTGGCTCGTCATCATCACAAGTCCATTCTTCACTGTCATCTGTGACTAAATAAATATTTTTTATTTAAATTATATATTTACATAATCAATGGAAAGTAATGTTTTTAGTAAATGAATAATTAAATACTTACAGCTCTCATTTGGATAATGGTTTGAAGCCCTGAAACACACAAACCAACACCATTACTGTCACAAGCTGCAATTTGACATCTCAGGACCAGCTCTGATGTCTTTGTGGTGAATACTGTTTTTGTGTCCTTTTGCAAGACACCTTACTGTGTATGTCTGTGTACACCGGTGTGTGAATGTGTTTGTGAATGAATGAGTGGTTCCTTATTGTAAAGAGCTTTAGTGGCTTAAACGTAGAAAAGAAGTATACAACTATAACTGGCCTATAGCCCTGCTTTATTGTATTATGGTCATACACACCTGCTGCCCGTGCTGGTGACCTCCTGCTCAACATTGGTGCTGTTCAGTCGGGACACTGCAGCCTTCTTCCCCATCTCCAGCATCTCCTTTATGTCCAGGTCAACATGGTTCACAGCCACATAACCATCTGAAACACGCATAATAAAACAATACATGATAAAATATACATAACTTAAATAGAGAATCCCATTATTCTACAACTATGTATTTCTCTCACAGTTGTTGCTGCTGTCCCGGGCCAGCCACTTCCCCTTGGGGCAGTTGGTGGTCCTGATGATACTGATGGTGTCTCCACTCTTCACTGGGAGGTCCTGCTTTCGTCCCTTTGAGGTTACTGTCACTGTCGCCTGGTACATAGCATCCTCCTGTCCCGTGATCTAAGGAAGACAAAACTATTCTTACTCTTCTTACACCCATAATTCCATTATGTCTGCTATGTGATTTAGGAAACTCACACTTTCTAATGAATAACTACACCTCTTTATTATTAACCTTAATAAAGCACAAAAGAAAATATTTTGTTAATAGTTCATTAAGGATGATTCAGCATGAGTAACATTCATTAAGGGATTAGGAGTTGGGGTATTAATGGGGTAGTTCCAAAACCTGAATCATTCTCTATAAACAATTTAATTAATCAATTAAGTCGTTTGTCATGTTTTTATGGCTATATTGTGTCTAGCTATGTCTATATCGAGTGTAGTAACTCAAGCCTGAACAGTTTTCAAAGTAGTGTGTACATTTTACACACACAATGTACAAAATACTATTGCAGAATTACTCAGCATTTTGAGAAATAGCCAAAATGTTACTCCACAACAAAAACACAATGGTGAAAACATAGCAAGAAATCTATTATATTACAAGAAATGTGATTTGAAAATCTTTGTCTACTGTCTATGTAAATGAAGAGTCCCATTAGGAACCTACCAACACTAAATACCACCCAAAGTCTGGCCTTTTGTTACCCTTTTTCTTTGAAGTAAAGTTATCACTGCAGATTTTGAGTGCATACAAGATAGCACTAACAAAGTCAATCATGTTTACATAGATTCCAATAGAGACTGAGCGTTTGGATTGTGTGGAATGAACACAGACTGGTTTTAATAGCAGAGCCCAAACCCCACCCTCCCCCACGCTTTCCTGTCTGACTGTATCATTAATATTACTCACTTTAAATTTCTTTTTCAGTTCATTCTCTCTCTTCTCTCTCTCCTTCTGCTCCTTCTTCTCTCTCTCCTGTCTTTCCTTTAACTCCTTCTTCTCTTTCTCCAGCCTCTGTTTCTCTCGTTTCTTCAGTTCTTTCTCGTCCAGGCCTTCCAAAGCTGCCACAGCTTTCTTGTCACTCCTAAATCAAAGATAGCCTTTTGTTACCGAGCGAGTGAGACTTTGAAGTGTATTTAAGTAGCACAAGAGATTATAATGGAGACTCTTCCTGACAACACGCCATCCTTATCTTTCAAAGTGTTTGGGAAATAAAAGGGGGTCAAGTGAGTGTGGGACTTACTTGCCAAACCTGCCAGTCTTGGTTTTCTCTTCAGTCTATAATGCACAAGAAACCAACAAGAATTAGGAAACACATATTAAAATAAAAATAAAAAAGCAAGAATCTATAATAATTGATCTTGTTAACAGTGTTACAGTGGTGGAAAAATTACTCAGTTTCGTTATTTAAGTGAAAGACTAGATACTGGAGCAAAATAAATAATCAACTAAAAGTAAAATGAAAAATCGACCTGAGTAAAAATATTAAAGTACCTGATTAAAAATGTTAAAAATTAAAAAAGAGGTGTAACAAAGCTTTAAATGTAGTGATTTTGTTACAGATTGTGTTGAATTATGTTCAACAGATGTTTATTCCCTAGCAGTTTGTATGTATTTTTGTTTGGTCAAACTGCAAATCTGTTAAAAATAGCTCAGTGGGGTAGAAAATACAGATACCTGGTCTCAAATGTAGAGAAGTGAAAGTAAGAAGTATGCACTTATACTTAAGTAAAATACAGATATCAAAAATGTATACTTAAGTACAGTACTTTACTACTTTTACTTTGTTTCGTTCCACCACTGGTTAACTTGTATGCTTCTTACCATTTCCGGTGCCTCCGCATATGGATCTGCAAGTAAAGATTTAGCGTAAGTTTAGTTTTAATAAGAACAGCATTCCTGTGATATTTGTTAGAGCAGAAAGGCACAGATCTGGCAACCTGTTCCATATCAATATGCAAACTAGAGATTGCAGATAATTGGATGTGATTATTTTAAGTGTGGTGATTATCATATTTGGTTAGCTGCGTATATCTTTCTTTAATAATTCAACAAATAATCAAAAAGTAACAAAAACGTTTGTATTCAATGTCTGTTCCTGCAACGTAAACAATACTAAAAAAACACTATTACACCACAGCCTCCTATTATATTACTGTCACTTTGCATCATTTAGCTGATCTTATGTTTACGCAAGTCTAAGTTTATTACATTAAATATTTGTATTGAGAAGGCCTGAAGGGACATGCTTCCTGTGAAGAAAACCAGGACTGGTCAGATGCCAGCTTATTTAGACCTTTTTAACTTCACTTTCTCTGCTGTAGGCAATTGGATACAACAGGAAATATACTAACATCAAAAGAGCTTAAAAAACTCTGCCTTGTGAGATGAAAGTACTCCACTAATTCAACAAAAGTCACATTATTCAACTCCTTGCAGTAGTTAAAACACCTAATTATTTAATTAAAGCTTAGTCTTACTCTTGGGCGGTCCTTTGCGCTTCTTCCCATCAGTTTTCCCTTTCTTTTTGGATGACGACACATCTTCATAAACATTTTCTGTAGGTTCATAGGGACTGACACCCTGAACCCTAAAAAATAAATTGAATGGCATTTTTACTACATGTGTTCTTTTATGTTTTTTTTTTTCATAGGTCCATAACAGTTAGTCAGATGTTTTACCCTGGTGTTAGTAGCAGAGAGTCCCGGTTGCTGGGTGAATCTGTCACATCAAACACTGGAGTTGTGGCTTGGACTTCCGCTGTAGGTATGGTCCCATTGGGGATGAGCTCTGGGATGTGGGGTCCGTCCGGAGACTCAGAGCCATTGTAATCTCCACTGCCCCAGTCGGACACAGGCAGGTCAGGGGAGTGGGCCTCTGGAGTCCTGTCCTCAAACTCCGGGACGTCTGTGTGTGCAGCGATGTCTGTGTTTGTCTCGGAGAACTCCACAGGGGCTGGGATCGCCACTGCTGAATACGAGAGAGAAATGATGTCAGATAATACATTTTGATAACATTTGCATTAACCAATCTGCAGCAGGGCAAGAATACATCATCGAAGATAACAACATATGAGGCAAAAAGGTCAAGAGCTTTATAAGAGCATTTCATATATAACACTGTTAAACCTAATCAAAAGACTACTTGAAATGTTTGGGTAATTATGGGGAAACTTGATTTCTAAACTGTGTGTGTGTATGCTTACATGCACACCAAAATCTGTTCATTATCTGATTTCTGGAGATATCAGATTAAACCCAATTGATTAACTGATACTTGGCACAGGAGTTTTTGATTTTTAGATTTCTTTTGTGCATGTAAACACACACCACACACCAAGAATCCACTCTAATCTATTGTGATGTCAGATCATTTTAACAATATGATTATTACTGGTCATGTAAATGTACCAGCTGTATGATAAAAAGAAATCAGTAATCAGAAGATGTACTGATGCAGAACCAAATCGCACACAACACCACATTAAACTGAAGTAGCTCATACCCTGCATATGCTATAACAGGTGTAGTACTGACCACTGTCCTCTAGAGGGGGAGGAGGGATGAAGGCACTGAGGTCCATAGTGGGGGGGCGGGCAGGTTTGGGGGGAGCGACGGGGAGGGTCTCATTTTCAGGCAGAAGTTTCCTGGGGGGAGGAGGGGGGCGCATCTCAGGCTGTTCTGGGATCTCCTCCTCTTCAATGCCCTCCAACACCAGCGAAGACCCTACGCACAGCCAAACTACAATGTGAGCAACTGATGAAGACTCGTGGTAACTCAGTTTCTACTAGTTTTACATGAAAATTCTTAGTAGTGACTGGAGCTCTCTCAAAGAACAACACACAATCAGAGTTTAGGAAAAGAGAATGTGACATTGGTGATTTCTGAGCAAACCAAACCAGTTATGAACACTATGAAATTTCTTTCGTTAAACTCATAAATACATGCATGTTTCCAGGCTTTACATTTGGCATTTCTTTTAAAAAACAATGACAAATGCTTTTTAAAAATCCATTTTGGTCTGACTTGTACTCTCAGATATTAAAATGCTGTCTAGAATGAACAGTATCA
Organism: Boleophthalmus pectinirostris; assembly: GCF_026225935.1. Lineage (NCBI taxonomy): Eukaryota > Metazoa > Chordata > Actinopteri > Gobiiformes > Gobiidae > Boleophthalmus > Boleophthalmus pectinirostris. The sequence goes on along the minus strand of NW_026571473.1, from coordinate 22,298,430 downwards.
TCATAATATGAATGGTATGTAATGACAGATGACTGCTCCTAGTAAAATTGTAACTGATTCAATGGGGCCTAATGCATTCATGGATAACAATAAATATGCTAATGGAACATGGTTTGTATACAGCAGTGCAGTGTTTTTCATTCAGTGTTGTCAGAGCGGCTCACAGTGATGGACATGCTGCTCCTCCTTGCGTCGTGTCTGTCATACCAGCTCTGTGCCCTGCCTGCTCCATGCTGTCTCTGCCACTAAAACAACAGCCCCGCTCCAGACTGCTCTGTTTTTAAAGACACTTTCTCCAGCCAACACCTCAGGCACCCACTGGCACTAGGTTACACTCTGCAGGCTTCATACCTGCTCAGTGCACAACAAGTAGCTCCAGAGCAGAACAGCATGTACCCACGGGCCTTTCCCAATGGTGCCTCTGCGAAACTAGTGTATTTCATCTACACTGCCAGTTTCAATTTACAATGACTAATTAAGGTAATAAGTGACCCCCAGATTCACTCACTTTAAAAGCAATAATAGTTCTTACAGGAATCAGCCAGGAACAAAGCATCAGCTTGTACAGCTGCTCTGATCAAAGTTTATCTTTGTGATGTCACAGTACAGTATGTACTGGTGATCAGCATGCAGTACATATACTGTACATTTAAATCAAGTGTCACTTACGGTGGTCCAGCCCATTGACCTCTGGCTTTGGAGGGAGGCCTTTAGCCATCTTGTCTTCGTAGTCAATGGGAGGAAGTTCAAACAGTGTTGCTTCATCATGCACCTCAGGGTGCTCCTCTGGGGGAGGGGTTACCAGAGATGTGGTTGGTTTTGGATGACTGGGGACAAATAAAGAATTATAAAAATGACAGTTTTTGCTTGTTGAGTGACATTATGAATAAGACACAAAAACACGATTACTTACTTATGGGCCATCCTGCGCACCTTCTCCAGGGCATTGAAGATCCTCTGGTCCCCTGGTGGAGTCCTCTTGCCTGGGCTCATCTCCTCTGCCCTCTCCAGAGCAGACAGGGCAGACAGGGCAGACGGGGAGCACTCTGCTTTAGAAGAGACTGAGAGAGTATCTAGATCCACAGGTGGAGGGGGGATTTTTAAAGAGTCCAGGTTTAACAGCTCAACAGGAGACTCTGTATTTTCTGGAGGAGGTGTAGAGTGCACAGAGGCCAGCACAGACACATCAGGCTCTGGGATAATGAGGGGAGGGGTCAGACTGATGGGCACCTCGTTCTCACTGGGTGGATGGAGAACACTGAGAGTTTCTGTAGGTGCTGTGTTTTCATTCTCCAAGGTGAGCGGTACAGGGACGATTGGGACCTCGGAGAAAAAGGCCGGAGGAGGGGTGATGTCTGTAGAGGTGACGTCTGGAGAGGTGATATCTGGAGAGTTGAAGTCTGGAGAGGTGGAGACTGTGAGAGTAGGTGTCTCTACTGCAGGACTGGAGGTAGGTATAGTTAGGAGCTCTGGCATCAGGGCCTTTGGAGGAGTCCTGGTCTCAGGGGTAGAGCTGGAGAAGTCCTGTGTCATTGGGGTCAAAGGGACTGGTCCTGAGACCTCAGAACTGGGAATATCCAGGATTGGGTCATCTATGATTTCCACGGAATCTCTTTTGGACTTCTTGAAACCAAGGAAGCCCTTCTTCTTGAGTGTAGAGTTTTTGGGTGGGGGTGTGGCTGGGACCAGCTCTGCTGTGGTTTCCTTCTTCTTCTCTTTTTTGGGCTTCTGTGGCGGTGTGTCCTCGTCATACAGACGCTCTCTGCCCCCTTTGCTCTTGTCTTTGCCCACTTTAATCTTAGAGTCTTTGGGTTTGGAGTTGGATGGTAGAAGAGGTTTCTTGCTCTCCTTCTTCTCGTCCTTAAAAACCACCCGAGGGGCGAGGGGGGTCTTTCCCTCCAGACTCTGGTTGATGGAGGTGAGCAGAGAAGGCCGTGCTCCTGCAGGCATGTAATAAGGAGGGCTCTGGGGAGGGGGCACCACTTTGGGTTTCTCTGGGAGAGCAGGTTTGGGTTTGAGGGACTGCTTGAGGAGCAGCTCCTCTTCCTGGAACTTGGCCCTGAGGGCCTGGAAATCCAGAGAGTTCTCCTGTGAAAGTGGAATGTGAAAGCAGTCAGTGAATAGCATTTATGATTATACATACCTACACAATGGTTAGCTCCACACTATGAGCATCCCCACAGATGATAAGCACTCACTTAGCTCCCCCTGCCCTGGAGGAAAAATCTGTGGCTACCATTGATCACAACATGAACTTGCACAACATTTGCAATACAGTATAATGGATATGGGATGTATATATAAGTATGTATACACAAATACATACATACATATAAGTACATTTAATTAAGTATTGTAAATTGTTCTTAACCCATTGATATAGCATTCAATAATATTGTATTTGAGAAGACTGAACAGCAGCATTCTTGAAGCATTATTACAATTTCTATCAGTTTTTTTCCCTAATAAATCCTTGTGTTGTAAACAGGATTCATAAACTGCCCCAACACATAGGCCTTATGTTCGTGTTCCTCTATAGTTAATACTGTTGTTTATAGCCTACATATTTAATTATATGTTCACAATTTGTTAGACGTAACCAGCTTCATGGGTTTAGCTGTGTTGCGTAATGCGAAGTTTGAACATACCTCGTCCATTATGCGAATTAATTCCACCAAAAGCGTCACTCCTGTGTCCGAGTATGTCTCAGCCTCTCATCCTGTGTCCGCTGAGATGTGAGTTGTAACTCTTGAGTCCACCTGTCCACCTGTCCACACCGTGTCCGCGCACCTCAGAGCTCTACAGCAGGTATGCCCACGCGCTCTGCCAGTGGTTTCAGGGAAAGAATGAGGTTGAGTAGGAAGACGCACACGCATGTCGAGAGAAACAGCCGGGCTGGTTGGACGGGTCTCGCACTGGTTTAGACTGAACGTGTAGCTACACACACACATTTCCTCAGTACGCCAGGAATGCCGCTCGGCTGGCATTACGCGTACGCGCAAAATGACTCACTGTCATGCAGCAGGTGTCTGGTACTGTTGCAATGAAACTTTGGCTCGTTTTTTACATTTGTACCTTTACATTGATATTGTTTGGAATTACAATCTAGTAAACTCGGTACTGAGTACTATTTGGCGGACAAGTTCACTATTTGTCATTAATCAACTGTGTATATAAGATTACAGACGCAAACATAGCAATAGGAAGCGAAAGAGGCCTGTCAACATTCCAGCTTTGTTACTCTGAAGATAAACGTATTTAGCCAGGCATTTATAATATGACACAAAATACACCTTAAGACAGATACAGTGTCTTCAGAAGAGTTTGTCCTGTTCTACACAAACATGACCCTCACGTCTTCATCACCAGCATCCGTTTTATCCTGGAAATGAATAAATTAATAGATGAATAAATAAATAAATTACTTTTGTTTTAGCACATATTTTAAGTTGCCATTTCAGGTATGTTCAAGCTGTTAATGAAGGACTGAACAGGCCCTAGGCAGCTCCTCTGTCCTGTGCAGGGATTAGCAGTGTGTTCTGCAAATGTAGATTTTCCAAAAAAATCTTTTTTACTTGAGTGAAACCTAAAATAACCTTATCATACAGTCCAGTTCTGAACAAAAACATAAGTAATTTGTGGACAATATATTGCCTGTACTGTAGTCTCATGACAGAGAGCTGGGAAGAGAAGCAGCCCCAAAGGGAACTGCTGACAATGAGCATTGTGGATTAGGCAGTAACTAGGACACCATTATGAGAAAGACACAATCATTTTCCACTGCTTAGTGTCATAAAAATAACCCTGTGTATGGCAGCTAGAGTAAAAGTGAATCCACCAGACGTGTGCTGTGACCCTGGACTAGGTCATTGTTCTCTTTGTCCTGAGCAGTGTGAAATAAACCGTCTATTAACCTTTGCTTTAAGGCTTTGGCTTCTTAAACACTGCTGAAATAAAGGAACAGAAGGGAGGCTGTTGTAGCTGGATGCTAATAAACCTTATGACAGCTTGCATTAGAGTCTGCCAAAGTGACAGGGCCATTAAAATCATGTTAAATTACAACTAAATAGTGTGGACTAGTAACTTCAGACTGAGTACAGAAGCACGAGGTCACCCTCATGCACAACCATTAGTCTCCTTCATTCACAGGCATATAAAACACTTAGACCAGCGAGTCATTGAGATGTGTTTATTTGTAACAGTAATACATGGTGGCATAATCAACTGAACCAAAATCATCTATAAACCCACTGTAGAATGTCATAGTCATAAAGATAAAAATAAGGTGTCAATTTTACATTAAGAAACTGTTAGCTGAGGTAAAGTTAAAATAGGTCTAGAAATGTTATGTACTCAAACAGCAATGGTTCCCTTTTTATTTATTCTTTGCTCTTGTCTCCTGGATGTCATGTGTTTCCTCTCCAGGCGACGTGGACAGGGACTCTGGCCATAAAATAGGGAGTGACTGGCATCACAGTATGGAGCTGTAGCAGAGGAGGCTGCAGCTGTCACGGACAGCAGCAGTTTGGCACCTGACTGACAGAGAAATGGGCGGGACATGAACTGATACTGACCAATCAGAGTGTGGAGAAACACAAAAAACAGAACGCAACTTTTCACACAAAGTACAAGGGTGGTAAAATCTTTAACTTAACATTAAGGTTTATTGGTTTGAGACAAAAATGATGCAATGTTTGGAGCTGGAAGCAGGATTAGCTGAGAAGTATAACAGGTCTACATTCTAAATTAGGGCAATAAACATAGTGTGACCCTGAAAGGAAAACATATGTTGGTATTGCTTGGGTAAAGTTAAGAGTTTGCATAACTGAAGCCTTCCTATTTTATGGCACAGAAGTCCAGTGGACAGAATGGTTGTTATTATTATTTACAAAATGAGTTTGGCAAACCAACTATCAGATGCCTTAAAGCCATGTAGACTCTATAAGTCCAATAGAGCTGACCCCAGCGGCTTGATTGACTTATAAAATAAAAATTCACTTTTTTCATTTTTTAAATCAGTATTGTACAAAAGCTATAGAGAATGAAGAGTTCAATCACAGAATCTGTCCCTGGCCTCTTCCCTCTTGGGTCCGTTCTGCAGTTCGTCTGGTCCTTAAGCCTTCAGTCTTTCTGCTAGAGAGACGTTTGGCAAATCACGTGTGTGTGTTAGGCGATGTTTGTGTGTACTGCATGTGTGTGAGGAGCTCCCAGAGAGTCTGTTTCTGCATAGAGATCCAGCAGACACTCACAAGGATGGGGAAACGCCCAAAAGCGACCGACCAATCAGAAGTAGCAATCCTCGTATGTCTTGTCCCAGCACAGATTCTCAAAAGAAAAGATGATCTCTCTAATCCTTGTAAGCGTGCATGTACTTGAACGGTAAGTTGGATGGAGACAGAGGGAGAGGCACTGCTTGATTCGGTAACCCCTCCCTGGCAGGACAGTCCCAGGCCAGAGGGGCGAGAAGAGGAGCAGGTGCAGGGCAGCAGGAGCGTGTGGGACAGGGTGGAGTCCATAGTATGTGTAAGGCTGGCTCTGATTGGCCACAGGGAGACGAGAGGAGGAGACAGCACAGTGCGTGGTGATGAAGCTGCAGAGGAGGAGGGTGACAGAGAAGGGGCGCAGTGGCTCCTCCTGGGACATTGTTAGCAGAAGTTGATGAAGAGGAGTTACACATTCATACAGTGATGAGGGGGGCTCTGCTCCTGCCCCACTGCTGCTGGTCGGGTGCATCTTCCTGTGGGTCTCTATTTCTTCCCTTTGTTGATCTTGGCGTAGAGAGGGTCTTTTCCCTTCTGCACACAAGACAGACAAGAGGGAGCAGAGTTTAATCCATGGTTTCATATGATTTTAAGCTTCTGTTTACAACCGGTTATGAATATGGCGTGACTAATCAGAGGGTGTCACTTGAATTCAGTTTCACATAAACTCATTTAACGGTCTTTAACAATCTCTTCCATTTGACAGAATCAAAATAAGCAGAGATGTAATGATATCCAAATCTCACGGTACGATATTACCTCAATATGCATCTGACGGAAGGATATTTATTGCGATATTTTGGTGAAGCTAATAGAACATAGATACTTATTCCTTTTAAAATACTTTGACCAGATTTTCAAATCATTACTGTCATAATCCCAGAATTTAAGAAAAAAAATTTCTTCATGTTGTCTGCACTGAAATGAAAAATGGGATGTGTAGTTCCCTATGTTTATTAACGGTTGCTACTATAAAACAATGCATTTAAAGAAAAGAAGTTGTAATTCGATATATTGTGACAACCCACGATATTATTGTGAGACAATATCATGATATGTCGGTTATTGTTACATTCTTAAAAATTAGGGTTGATTTTAACTTTTGTGGTTGTGAGTCTGCCACTTGGTCTTGTTATTGCTTTCCCTGGAATATTCCACAGTATGGCATTAAACAAATCTATCTCCATGGAGCCGAAGAGGTGATGTGGCAAAGTTATTGGTCAGATCTGTGGAAAAACAACTCCGCTCATGTCAAGAATGCATGTTTTCAGTGTATAAAAACACATGTAATTGAATGAATATAAGATAAAGATGTTTAAAGCCACTCCAGGGAAAGCAATAAGCATAACCTTTAATATATTATTTTTTACTGTACTTAATTTGTAGACAGTGATGGGATAAACACCTCATCTGTTGTAAAGGAGAGAGATAAAAGATTAGGTTTCATTTATATTGTAATGCGAATAAGTAGAGCTGGCTTATTATACTTGTTTACAAAATGCCGCACTTATCCTTTTACAAAGCCTCCATTTACATGCAAAAACATCCATGCAAGATAAAAACAGCAGACATTAGCGTTTGAGTAGCTGCTTATGTTGTAATGACACTCATCCAACGACTCAACTCATCCAACTGGACCAAGCAGCAGTTTCACCGTTACAAGCCCAGACAAGAACCATCTAGCTCTAAGAGTGAGAAAATATTTATATGATCCACAAGGGGGCAGGAGTGCACTGCTTTGAGCTCTGCTAATCACTTGTGTTCTGCGCTCATTTAAACCTCTCAGTCTTCACCCTTAAAACATAAAGAAAGAAAGGGGGAGTTATAAGTTGCCACTGTTACACCTCCTCTCACCCCAGGCCTCCTCTAGGGCTCCTATGAATCAGAGGAATAAACTAGCCTTGAAAGACCAGTTCTGAGTCATAGGCAGTCTCCCCCAATCTGAGACAAAGAGAGGATGATGGAGCACCCCACAGCGGGGCCAGTTATTATCATACACATAATTACACCAGCCACTCCATCCCTCATGCAGACAGCCTGATTGGGGGCTTTTCACTCTTATGGTATATTTGGGACAGATCTGCGTTGAAAGCCTGAAACAAGTTTGTACTATAAGAGGTTTCCATCCTGGAGACTGCAGCAGAGAATAGTGGAGTAAATGCCAATTAGACAGCAACTAGGGCCAGACAAATGACCTCTTAGAGTCGAGTGGTTCAAATAAATACATCACTCTGCTAATGCTACACACCCAAATCAGGCCTTGTACAATAGTAGGCCTATGTCAAGTGTTGAGTCATGAAAGCCATTATAACTGAAATCTTAAATGTGGAGTCATATTTTGCATGAGTTAAATGTCTAGCTCAACTGACGGGCATTAACCTGCTTGTATCCATGGAGATAGTATTGCTTTGTTGGGAATGTTTCACACTATGGCATTAAACTCATCTCCTTGGAGCAAAGCAGATTAAGTTCACTCACCGTAAGAATGCATGTTTTTTGAGATCAAAAAAAAAAAAAAAATTAGCAATAAGATGGTTATGTTTGATGGTGTACATGTCTGGTGAAAAAATAACAGCCTTAGGGAGACAGGTGTCAAACCCCCTAGCAGAAAAAGTTATTGTGCACCTTATGTGATGGTCAGTAGTACAAACGTTGCAGAATAGCATACGTGACAGGTTTGGGGCAATTAAATCTCTTGTAGATTAATTTCTACCATCGATTATGCTTTCTCTCAACATTTCAAAATAGTACTGTTTGTACAATATGATTCTTAATTGAATAAAATAATAACATTAACTTGACAACTTTTTCTATTTTACTTCTACCCCGTCTCTGCTGCACAAACCAGGGTTAAAGTTGGAGGGGAGCATTTAGCGGTGGTGGCTCTGGGCAGGAGAGCAGAGAGTGTGAGTGTGGGGCGTGCCAGGGCCAGACAGTCAGAACGAGCTGCCAGAGGAACTGAGACAAAAAGGCAAAGATGCCGAGTGACAGCCAACGCTCTGCACACTGCTCTGAGCTGCTCCAGCCTGCCCATGTCACCCCACATCAACTGTGCAGGGCCGCCAAACCCCAGACTGCTTCAACGCCATTGGACTCAAAACACTAGAAAACACAGTGTGGGGACGTGCTGCTGAGGGGGAGACAGGTGAGGGACCAAAATACCTGTGGACACAAGTGTGAGCTCAAGTGTCTGAACATTGCACACTGGACTTGCACAGTAGACCCAAAACAAACATGAGTAGCACTGGCATCGTCACTCTCAAGTTAATCAGACATCTTGTAATATACTTGGCTGTCAAATTATTTCAGTATATTCAAAATAACATTTATATACACATAAGAAATAAATAAGTGATCTACAGTGTTAGGAATCAACTCAATATATGTACCAAGAATATGTATTCCAAATACAAATATGAATTTGAGTAACTGTATTCTGTTACAGTTCCTATACTAATTTTCTACAATCAAAGGAATATATTAAGGTAGTCAGTCATGTAATTTAGACTTCAAAATATTGAACAACTCTGCTCTTCTGGTAAGTGCATGTGTGACTTTTCCTTCTCTACTTAGTAGTAGAAATGCTTTAAGATTGTGAGAGAAATATAAAGCTGTCTTTACACTATAATTCACATGCAATTCTGTCTAAAAACATTTTATCTGTCTGTGATTGAACCATGGATGATAAAACTGCTTATTTGTATTTGACCTGATGTATGTTGCACGATATTTTCTGCAGGATATTTTCACAACAAAGACAAATCACGGTTTAAACTAGCACATAACAAAAACAAGATGAAAATAATATTCAGGTTTAAACTCAACCGAACTCAACCAGAACTTTTGTTTGACTAACTGAGGATTAAAGAGAACAATATGGGTAAGTCAATAACAGATACACCTTACTCTAAACAACAAGGGTGTGTTAGTTTCAGCCTAGAAAGTTCCTCGAATCTGCTTTTACAATATATTCTATACGAATATACCAGAATTCTACATTGGTCTCAACTAATCAGAACAGAATTACAGCAGGAAAAATTTGCTAAAACAAAACTGAGTACTACAAGAAGACACCTGCGCACCCCAGTTTGAGAACCACTCCCCAGCACGCCTGTACAAGTGTGTCAAACTGAGAAGCTAGGCCACTTTGTCAAAGCTACAGTACACCCTTGGCTGCAATGGGAGCACAGGTGGCCCCAGCGTGGATCACAGGTGTGCTTGTCCTGGGTGTAACCAGCCTAATCAAAAGTATTTGTGTGTGCGTATTTGGGACGATGTCTGAAACCGATGTGATTGAGCAAGTAAACACCATATGGGAGCAGCGGCACTGGAACACAACCAAAGAAAAAAAAATAAGGGTAAAAACTCAAAGCTTTTGGGTCAGATTCTCCACACAACATTTTACAGTCCATCTCGCCCCATTTAAGGCTCACTTACACCTGTCACACTGGAGTTTTAGCTCAGGTTTAGAAGGGGGCAATAGGGGACACTCTGCCAAGCCAATACCCCACAAGGCATCTTGGGTTTTGAATTATGCCAATTATGGAGGTAGGCTCGTTAATCTTGGCACCCCTGTATAAGATGATGAAAACCTCCGGACTCAGTGCCAACTGCTATTATTAGGCCCACAGTCGTGAATATTGTGACTGGGTGAATACACTGTAGATTCAAGAACAAACTCTTGTTTAGTGTGTCTCTGTTGTTTTATGATATTTTGGGTGATATGTTTGTAAAATTTGGTAAAGTCATCTGAAATAAAACTTGCAATAAGTAAAATGTTAGATACATATGAGCCGTGCTTACTGGTGTCCAAATGTTGTTGTGAATAGGTGATTACATTTTCATTTAAGATATGAGAAATATAAAAGTACCAAACAAACCTTAAACTACATAGTACAGAAGCAAACAAAGTAATGTAACAAAGCACATCACAGTGTAGTTTATTATGCTGTAACATCCCATCAATCCTTTAATCTTTTAAGATTGCATGCCATTGTTTCAGCTCTTTTTTGCATATGAATATACTTTAGCAGCTCCAGGCACAAAAACGATTGCCTCTATGGGAAAATTGGGTTCTTTCAAACCATTCTGCCTTTGCAATATTACATAGTTTGTTTTTATGACTATGCAGCTAAAACAAGTCATCTATTATACATACAATTACATTTATTTATATCCAAAATCAAGGCTCAATCCCAGAAGCCCTTGAGTTGGGTGAAGCATACAGGCTCTGATTGGCTGTCACACACAATCACCTGTACTTCTGACATGTGCTATTTTAGGGAGCAGGTTGTGATGTGGGAATAACCAAAACACGGTATGAGAAGGACACATTGTACTATGGAGAAATATACCATTTCACAAGGTACACATAGAACGTGACACAACATGACAAACAAACACAATGAAACAATCTCACCACTCAAACACATGCCGGGGTTGTGAGAAATGAAAAAAAAAATAAAAGAACATACAAAAATGCAAAAGGGACAGAGAAACTACAAGGGGACAGTGTGCACGGAGAGGAAAAGGCAGGCAGCAGAACATTGGTTATGCTTGATACCTACCGTGCTCTGCTGCTATCTAGCTCCCCGCCTCCGGACTGCCCTGGGCGGGACTGCCCTGGTCGGGGCTGCCCTGCGCTGGACTAGGCTCTGGTGCCTCAGTTCCCTCTGCGCTCTCACTGGGACAGGGCGAGCCAGAGCCACACGCCTGGGCAAGCAGCAGTGTGGGAGAGATGGAAACAAGGAAGGGAAAGGAGAGGAAAAGCAGAATTAGACTGAAAGAAAGAAGCTAGGGTTGAAAGACTGTTAGGACTATAAAAGTGGAAAGTGTCAGTAGTCTACACAGAAGATAATTATGTAAGGGTATTGTCCTTGTATGGAAATATGTCCCCTGCATTTGACCCATCCTTCAATGTCGCTAAGGCAACCTGTCAAGATTAGTGGGACCCATCTTCACATGTTGACCTAGGTTTGGTTTGGTCAGGGCTACCTTAGTGGGAGGATTTTACCTGTTTACCTATTGTGCATGTTAATGAGGACATTGGCAAATATGTTGTATTATCAAAGTTCACTATTACTCAACTAATATTGACACCAAGACAAAACAACTGTGAAATCTTTCATTAATTATCATTCATTCTTAAACAGTGTTGCAACACTGAAATTTCCACATTGTGGAACAAATAATGATTTTCTTATCTTCTCTTATCTTATTACCATTGACTAAAATGTTTCATGAAGTAACATTCTGAATGATAGTAATGTTAAACTGACATAAACAACCAGATTATAATTTAAAGGTGCATTGTTTAATTTTTCTTGAGGAGAGTCCATCAAATGCTTTTCTTTACGGAGATGATATTGCTTTGTCTTGAATGTTTCACAGTATGGACATTAAACCCTTCTATCTTCATGGAGACTAAGCCAGACCAAGTTACAGATCAGATCTGTGGAGAGGCGACCCAGCACACAGTGAGAAAGCCTGTTTTTCTGAGTTATAAAACCACTTGTAATTTAATAAATGTAAGACAGAGCGCTTTAATGCCATACTGTGAAACATTCCTGACATATCCATAGAAACAAGCAGGTGACAGAACCCCAACCAAAAAGTTACATAGTTTACTTTAAACTTTAAGGTGCACTGTGTAACTTGGTTTGCCAGTAATGTTTTACAATATGGTATTAAACATATATATAATATGCATTTTTTCAATTATGGGTGTTTTTATTGCTCAAAATGTGCTTACTGTGAGTGGGTTCGCCTCTTTACTGATCTCACCTGTAAATTGGCCTAGTGGAGATGTTTAATGTCATACTTTGGAATATTGCAGGCAAAACAATAAAATCTCCCATGGACACTAGCATTTAACAGGCCTGCCACCAGGAAACTTCCACAATGCACCTTTAAACAGAAAAAGAACTTCAGGTGTAGATTTTTTGCAGTATCGTTTGATTTAATGACTTTGAAAATTGTCACCACTTCTGATGATTATGAAAGCTCCCTGCATCCACCTCACTGGCAGGCGTATTTTTCAATCTAAAGCTCTCCCTCCCTCACACGTCTCGCGGTGCTGAGTCGGAGCCATGTTTCCGCCTGTGCCCATCTTTCTTGTCCGTCTTTCTGTGTAACCTTTTCAGCTCTCTCTCACTCACTCAGTGCCACCCCGCTCTCTGTTATTCAGGCCCGGTGACATTTTCAAAAGTGTGAAAAGTCCTTTATGTTTTTTTTTTTTCAGTAATAGCTGGACTTGGAGGCATAAAACTAATGTTGCACGCCCCGGAGTGGAGAGAGCAAGGAGAAAAGGAGGGAAGAAAGCATTGGAAAGAGAGAGAGTAATAGAAAAAGGCGGACAAAAGCATGGGACAGAAAGAGAGAGAGCAAGAGAAAAAGAGGGAAGAAAGCATCGAAAAAGAAAGACAAGGAGAAGGGAGAAGAAAGCACCAGAAAGAGAGAGAGAGAAAGTGAGTCAGAGGGAGAAAGAGAAAAGGGGGAAGAAAGCATTGGAAAGAGAGAGAGAGAAGAGTTGAAAGCTGTGTTTTTTGAAGGTCATTCATGCGACAAGGACTTTGGTCAAAGGGGGCGCTTGCTCATCTCTCACAAACTCTCTCCATCTCGTCATCTAACTCTGCCCCTGTCCAACGTGCACACAAAATAAGGATAAATCACCACCGGAAGAAAAATTAGAGAGTATTTCTCCTTTATACCAGAAAGATGAGCTTGTCCATACAGAAGTGGTGATGTATGGATGCTAGCGCTCACATATTAATAACAGCCTAATGATGACAAGTCCGCTGGCTAATTTAATGCCGCGTTGATCACGCATGCACACACGAGGCCACATACAACTCATTTTCACAATCATAGAGAAACACACTCATACACAAACATATGCATGCACACACACACACACACACACACACGCACAACAGGGACGCAACAGTCGGCCCTCTAATCAGCTAGAGTGATTACCTGGCCCGCCAACACGGCCACAGCGGCGATTTATCAGCAGATCTCGACATGTGGATACACTTACAGCTGCATAAGAAGTGGCTTAATAAAGGACGCACACTTCACAAAGACCTGGGAACGTTGCAAAAGTCAAGGCAGCCTGAACCCATTTTTATAGAAGAATCAAGACAGGACCAGGCTTCAGCAGCAAAATAACTGATTCCAACTGTACTTCTAGATTTGCCAAATTGATGCGCAGTAATTTTAGTGAATATTCATTTCAAATGATTTAGATACATTCCAAAAAATTTGTGGTTTCCTTTCTTCTACAGTGGCTAAAGATACTTACAGCATCCTCCTCTCCACTGCGACTCGGGCTGCCCTCTGCCTCCCCAAATGAGTCATCAGTGGGGGGGTCCGTGGCATCCGTGGGGGGGTCTGTGGCGTCCGTGTGGGGGTCACTGACGTGGGAGGCCGATGATTTGGAGGGAGAGCTCTGTCTGGGAGCTGGGGTGGGAGCTGTGAGGAGACACTGAGTCAGATGTACTGGACTACACTGTGTGATGTGACACAGAGGGTGAGTCTTACGCGAGTTGGTGGATGGCGTGGTGGAGGTGACTGGTGTCAAGTTCATCTGAGAAATGTCAAAGTCGTCACAGTCGTCCGTGTCCTGGGCAGTGCCCACACGGCTGAAGTAAGTGCTGAATGCTTCGGAGGTTCCTGCTAAGCCGGGCTGCTCTGACTTCTTGGAGGGCATGGCAGGAGGCTTGGCCAGCTGGAAATCCTGCACACGAGACAAGTGTGAGTTTGCGCCAACAAAATGTGACCTAATAGTGACCAGTCTTAAAGTGGAGCTCCATATATGCCGTGAAAACAAAAAAAAATCTGATCTAGCAATGTGAGAAACTACAGGCTGCAGCAGTGGGACCTGCTGTTAAATTTTGGCTCAGTTTCCTTGGCCTCTAGCTCTGGTGCCATCAGATAAGTTTGGAGATTAGAATTTAAATACACAGGTAAAGATGCCAAGATAAAGTCAGCTTTGCGAGATAAACAAAACCTTGAGCTGATTTAGTAGTCTCTATCCCTGTAGCCATGGTAACCCTGTGTAGAAGCACCATTATTCTGCAGAAAAGTCAGCAGATTTTACACAGTGAACTGTTGAGCACCTTGAACATCTCTTTGCCCATCTTCTTTGCCCGCTCCCCATGCTGCGGACTGGACGATGCGGAAGGGGAGGGGGCTGAGGCGCTGGCCCCAGCTGAAAGGCTCTCTCCAGCAGGGGTCACTGTGGTGACTGGGGTCAGTGTCTGGAACATGGCTGCAGGCAGCGTGCCCACGGGCTGGGCAGGGAGGTAGGCTGTGGGGTAGGCTCCTGCCGCCATGGCTGCCCACTGCTGCTGTGTGGCAGGGAAGATGTTAGCCTGGCCCCAGATCAGAGGCTGACCCCCAGGCAAGACCTGTGCCACAGGACCCAATGGCGACTGAACGCCGAAGGCCAAAGGCGTCTGCGCCCAGTGTCCTGGAGGCACCGCTCCCATGGTCACATAACCTGCACAGATACAGAAGCACATGTGAGTGATTGATCTGAACATAGCAGTTTCCACACACACAGATAATGCACCATGCATCACTGCAGAGAGCTGCCCTGGTTTTGCCTGCAGTTAATGTGCTGTCTCTTAATGGTCACGGTGAACTCTCATAATTACCTCCAGAATGAGCTGGAGTCATTATGTAAAGGCAAACTCATTACATTCAGTCCCATTCATCAGTGCAGCTTGTTCTGTAACACATCTGTTAGTCTGTGTGACTGTGTGAAGGCTGACACTTCACCTGTGTGTCCTGCACTGAGCTCAGAGCCAGTACAGAGGAGCTGTAGGACATGTCTCACTCACCAGGGGCTGTGCATACTAAACACTCCACTCCTGTGTTTATTACTGTGCTCTGACCAGCACAGTCAGCACCTCAGCCACAGGTAAATCAGCCACATCCCGTTAACCACATATTTCATATTCCACACACAAGCAGCCCACCTCTCTGCGCCCCTCATCTACATTTCTATTCTGTTCTGTCCCTGTGTATTTTCCTCCGGCCCTCTCCTCTTCCTCTGGTGTGCCTCTTAAGTCTTCTGACTCTGCCTTCATCTCTGCTCACGCCCTGCCCTCCCGCTGAGCCTGTTTCCCTTCCGCTCACAGCGCTCTTGTATTTAAGCAGAAAATGAAAGGGTCCTACCTGAGGGCACAGACGCAGGGTTGAAGGGAGCAAACAGTTCGGTGGGGGGCTGCAGGCCTTGGGAGGGGTCCAGGGTGTTGGCTGGAGAGGCGGGTGTCTGAGGAAGGAGGCAAGTAAGGACAGGACATGAGCGGGTTGGGTAGCATTCCAAACAAAATACTGTTTTGTCACCGATCTTCACAGCTTTTTGTTTCCAGGTGATGTCATGATTCTAAAAGGTGTGTAATTGTGGTGAATGGCAGCATGTTAAAAATTTTAAATACAGATGTGAAAATCTCTATAATTAGTGGAACCATAAACATGAAATAAAACAGTCAGAGCGATCAGCCTTCAAAATCTGTTTAACAAAGTCACATTACTTCTTGACAGTGTTGTTATTAAAGGTTCACTATGTAACTTTTCTGGTGGTTCTGCATGTCTCATTGGTTTTCATGGAAAGTTCCACAGTATGGGATGGCAAAGTAATATCATTTCAACAGAGGCAAGCAATAGAGGCATCAGGTCAGATCCATGGAGAGGCGAAACCACCCACAGTAAAGGCCAATGCGCACAAGACGCTTTGATGGGCAGCAATAAAACCACTGTTGCTTCTTTCTGTGTATGGCAAACTTCTGTCTTGCAAAACACACCATAACCCTTTCAAACCTTGGCCTTTTTCTCCTCACAGCCTTGTGCTATGTCTTTCATTTTGTTAGTAATCTGCAGATAAAGAACTGGGTTAAAGCCTTTTTAAGAGCCGTGATGGGTGGCCTTTGAATTGTGTTGACATGCGTCAGATGACCTTTAAAGGTATTTTTTCAATCAAAACAACTACAGTAGGATAAATGCAAGATAAATGCCATATTTTGGAATATCTCCTTGGATACAAGCAGGCGGTGAACCTGAAACTCTGTAATTTGATAACAATGAGCTACTTACAGATGGAGAGGTGATGTCAGGAGGCGTGGACATATCTCCAAAAATCTCTAACTGGTTGATGTTCTGAAAATCAAACATAAGCCCTTTTTTAAAAACAAGTGACTATTATTATTTTGTATTGTTCAATCTTATTAGTTCCAGTCCAGTGCACCATGCTTTCCACACCGCATGCAAAACAGCACAAGTTATAATTATGGCACCTACCTGAGTTCTGAGCAGCCACAGAGAGGAGAAGGGGACGGGGACAGATGAGATAATGAGGTGAGATGATTGATTAGGATGACATACCTACCACCATCTTTGAAATGTGCCACAGACAAAGGTGCTTTCCTAACTAGCATCTGATGCTAAAACACACTAGCACACCCCCGGCATCATTATAGTAGCAGTGTGTTGCCCTGGACAAGTCATTACTGCCCCCTCTCTGTGCCATCAAAGCCAGCAGGAGCCTGGTTTGATCTGTTATGTTGGGTTTCCTTTCACATTCTCCCCATGAGCTTCTCCTCTTTGCACTTTAATAGTATCTTTAAGCCAGCAGCGAGCGAAGAGAACTATTTATAGGTGATAAAGGAATCTCAGGCCTTGGATACGTGGTCATAGATTTGCATAAATCATGGAGCAGATCATTTCTTCTGCAGATTATGAATGTTCTTAGGATATATTTTGGTCTTGTGGGTCAGAAGTTGGTTTTGTGAGCCTCTATCAGAGACAGGGTCATTGTAAATAGTATTTGAGGAAATTTACACCGTCTGCACATTGTGTATAATTATAACAATTGTTTTAGTGTACAATGAATACAATGTACAATCTGATCCTCAAAAACAGCTGGTGACGTGTGTGAGGATTTGGTAGACGAAATACAGTGAATTTTAAATAACTCCTTCAATAATTTCTCTTTCATTTTTGTATTTGTCAGATTTGCATCATTTTCCTTGTCAAAACCAGCACAGTTATTAATAATAAGAGAGAAATCAGATTACTCTCAGATAGAACAGTTTATATGTCATTTCAATAATCTGATAACTCCTGTAATCAGATAATGGTTTATGGTTTGTGGATTATTAGTGTGCATGTAAATTTATCCACTGAAAATGTTCTTGTATGTTGATGTATGTAAAGCACTTTACATACTACATACAGTTATCAAGCATAGTAACTCTAGTATGGACTGGCTGTGGCGCCATCTGTTCTTATAATCTCATGATCAATTTTAACAGCTTTAACTTCAAACCCTTGAGCAGAGTTGTACAGTTATAGACTTTCTGTCCACACTGAGACTTCTTATTCTTTGGTTGTGTGGTAAGGTCAGGCTATGCAGCTGATTATGAATGCTTTATTAATGCTGAGAGAGTGAGGTGACCGCCACAGTGAGTCTGCTCGACCCCATGACCCAAAAGCACTTCTCTGACAGTTCACTGCACTCTCACCGTCCTCCTGACTCACACTGATACAGCTAAAGTCAAAATTATTCATGAACCCAGCCCAAGGAACATTTAAGTTATAAAAGGTATGGCACAATAGCAAAAACAGAAGTGAAACTTGGAATTTATTCTTTGTCCTAGAGTGTTTTCAAAATTCCTCCAAATGAGCAACTACATTGTCATTAAAATAAATAGAAGATGTTAACAAAAATAAATATGTTAATAATAAAAAAAAAGTTTCAAAATGAAGATATATTTTTGGTGTATTAACTAAAGTAGCTCATTCATGTAGCTGCTAGTGTATCTTAAAATATAAAAACAATTCCATCCACTTAATAATAACAAAACCATTATCATATTTTATTTAATGACTTAACTGTGTCTTTTGGCTGCTGTATGTATGTACTTGTATAAACGCACTAGTGCCCTTTCAGAGGAGAACTCTCTGTTACTATGGCAGCAGCAAGGTGTGCATGTTTTATTCATGAAATGACAGGGTCAAGAGTCAGGCTGACCCACCACTAAAGCAGAACAACAGAGGAACAGCTCAGGACGGGAGACAGGAGCGCACCTGAGCATCTGTCGAGGGGTTTGAAAACTGTGAACCTTAGAGCAGGTGTCTCAAGAGTATCTGGCAACACGCTCACAAGGGGTATGACGATTATTGAAAGACCACTGGCAAATCAATAAATATAAGGCCACACTGCATTAGTCAGTGTCTATGTAGTACAAATATGGGTGTTTGTGGTGAAAATGCTTTAATAAATATAAAATGATTTTGGATCCAAGAGTGGCTGTAGACTAGCAATTATTACATATTAAGTATGTAACAATAAACAAAATATGGTGATATTGCATCATCAAAATCTCGCAATTATACTGTGGGCCATCATAATATATCGAATCACAAATCTTTGCTTAAATTTATTTATGGAAGATAATTTGTTTCACTGCCATTGAATTTCTCACTTTGAATGTTTTAACTCTGAAAAACCAAATTAATTATTTTTATTCTGAATTTTAGTTGCTGAAGTTTTAAGTGTACATTTTCAAAAATTCAACATGAAAAAATTCACCTTTTAAATATTCAGCACAAATATTTTCAAGTCCTCAAATTCAGTAGTCAAAATTCAGAGTGTAAAATTCACAGTGAAAAAAATTTGCAGGAAAGATCCAAGATGCCAAGGCAGAAGGAATCGATCCAAATTGATCCGATCTAACTTATGATCCAACTGGTGTAGTGAATCGATCTGATTGGTCAGAATTAGCCTCATCAAAACCTCATCTCTGATTTCTTAAATGTAAACCCACCCACAGATGAAAAAGGCCAATAGGAAATCGCCTCTGTCCTCCTAACTCACATGATTGATTGCTTCTGCAATGGCATCTTGGGTCTTTGTTGTGAAATCTTTCGCTCACTATGAATTTCAACTTTTGAATTTGAGGGCTTGAAAATATCTGTGCTGAATATTTAAAAGGTGAATATTTTTTTATTTTGAATTTGTAATATATTGAAAAAGTATACTTAAAATATCAGCAACAAAAATTCAGAATACAAATAATTCAATTCTTTTTTCAGAGTTATAAAATTCAAAGTATTTAAAATTCATAATCTGATGGAACACATTATCTTCCATATTGATTGTTATTCTTTGTGCTGCAGTAGCAAGATGATCCTTTGCTCAGTTTCAGTGCAGACAACGCAGTCACTGAAAGAGCATAAACAATCTTATCCCTTGCCTTAATTGGGTGGTATGTATGTGAGTGTGTGTGTGTTGTGTATTTTGTAATATACAGGTATTGCCTAAAAATCTGATCTTTCTTCTGTACTGTTTCAAATTGTACCATGGTTCTTGTCACTGCCTTGCTCCTTACCTGAGTCACAATGTCCAGACCCAGAAAGTCTGTGAGGTCTGCTGCTGCCTGCGGCTCTGGGGCTGGTGTCTCCTGGAAATGGGATGGTTGTGGCTGATGAAGATCATGATGATGATGATGATGATGATGATGATAAGGGGTGGTTTGATGTCCATTCTGCAAACACAGCCGCAGTGTTAGATGTTACATGGGATGAAATGTGCACAGACAAACATTAACTTTCCATAACAGAGAATTGTTTGTAAATGGACAAAATGCTGAATAAACTATTGTCTATTGAGAGTATACAATATCTATACAGTATACAATATCTACAGTAAATACCAGCTAAACCAACCAAACAAACCTTAGTTAAACCTGTAGAAAACATTTACAAAACCAAGTATATAAGCAGTTCAAAACCAGGGCTCAACAAAGATAACTAAATTCTGACTTGAATAAACTTGACTTGCACCACCACTGGTTTCTGTTCTAGCACAATTTGAGTACCACTACCTTATATAAGCATGGTAGGCCTATATACACATAACTGAGTGCTAACCGTGTTTCCAGATTTGGAGTCAGAGTGAAGCTTTTAAGAGGGTTATGCTTCATCCCTACCTTTGGTCTCAAACTTGAGCAGAGAACAGCTTTAAAGCCTTTGTATTTTTGTAAAGCTTGCTCCCCAGTGTCACAGCAGAGGAAACCACCGGGCACAGAGCCGGATTAAGAAGCACACTGGCGGTGAGCAATATGGAGGGGTATGGCATTAGAATATCTGCTTTGTGTTACTGCAGGCTTTCATCACAAGAACTTATTTAAGGCTCATTTACATTTTGACCATGCGTTGCTCTCGGACATGCAAAAGTTTAGAGGGTCATCAGCAAAAGATACTAAGTGAGTTTGGATAAGCTGGATAAACTTTTAAGATTTCGCAAAGTATTGGACCAACAGAGCAGTAATCCCAATCTTTTTAGTTTTGAGTATACCACTCTCACACTTTGTGCTTCCCTGGTTGGAAAACACTGCAGTAAAGTAAGTAAGTAAGTAAGTATAGTAGTAGTAAGATAACTAAGCATCCCACATTGTGGGATGTCGGATGAATTGTAGGAGTTCCCTTGCTGATTTTCTATAATTTCGTAACGGACATGTGGGTGTGATTACTATAATATACAAAGACTGTATATAAATGGACATAGCTAACCCGCTAGCCACTGCTTTCCAAATAGGAAGTGAACATGGCAGCGCTTCTGGCTCCATCGACTCTACATCCATGGCTACATGACTTTACATTGAAAAATGGTCACCCCTCTCTCTGTAACTGCTGCAATCAGGCTCACCAGTTTGTTCTTATACTGTTAAACCCCTGTACGTGATCCTGATGTTTTTATTTCCCTATTTGTCTGTAAATAAATTCCTATTCCTAATATGCAACTAGGCTCCAAATTCACCCCCATAACTGCCGGCCTCATGAGCTTCATTTGACTGGAGCCAAACCCTGTGAGTGACTTATTAATACAGTCTATGGCATTACATCAATACAATTGGCAAAATATACTATAGTAACATAGCCAGGCTGGCACCACCTAGTGCTTCCACTGAATTTCATTTCTCTCCAGCAACTAGGTCAGGAATCAGAATACACTAGATGGTTTGCAAAAACCCCGGAAGTACGAGTTTGGCGCCAGCCAATCCACGAAGAGCCATATATTCTGTGTTGGCAACAATTCCTGAGATTGAGAATTTTAAAGCTGGAGCAAAGAGAATGTTTGGTGAATTTTATCAAGGGGAAAGATGTTATTTCCCTTCTTCCTATGGGATTTGGGAAAAGCTTAATATACCAGTTAGCCCTGTTAGTGGCGCAATACATACATCACGACCAAATAGCAGCGATTGGTTAAATGAAAAAAAGTACTCACCTACTGTCGAGTGAATGAAGTGAAACCGGCTGATGAATCAGACTAATAGTAACAAACCAACCGGTTAAAAACGTATGTGTTTACTGCTTTACATAGTCTGGTGATAGTATCTTTTTGGCTGTATGCTCAGTATACAAGGACAAAAGGCGTCACACTTTACTATAACACTGCACCCAACTCTTTCTCTCGCCCTTTCCACACAATAAAGCACTACAGTCTTTCCAACGGCCGAAAACGATGAAGCATGGCCATCATTAGTTTTACTGGAGAAGCATAACAGCTCGGCCAATATTCATCAGCTCCACAAGTGTATCCTATTTGTCTTATGTGGATTTCCTTTAGATTCAACCCTTTACTATAGAAGATGTTGGGGACATACTGCTGTAAAAATGTAAACAATATAAAGTATGTGGCAGGGCCTAATCCAATACCATTTTTCTTCTTCTAAACCACAGTCTCTTGATACCTACTCTACACAGCATGTCCATCCTTCTCTCTTCTCCTGCCAATTATCCTCGTGTGCCCATTACGGCTCACACCTCCCTGCCCGCTTCTTTATCAATATGGAGGCCACCTATCTATTAGCCATCTCCAAGGAAACGGTAATTACCTGTGCACATGTGTTCTGCATACAATTAAAGCCGACCCCTTAATTAAAGCTACCTTGCCTACTCCCTGCCGTGTGATTGATGGCATTGGCACGCTACAAAAACAACAAGAAAAGTGGCACAGAAGGGTCTGTTTGTGCCAAGATGGTCAATAAGGTATGGCATTGTCCAATCTGGCATGAGTTATAAAGATCTTTGAATTTTCTCTTCTGGGATCTCCAAAGCCAATCTTCTGCTTCTTAGATTGAATTATAGAGTTTATTCAGACTTTGAACTGGAACAAAGGACTGTGCAATGGCATGAGCCTAATCATTCTTACAGCTCCAATCTAGTACAAACATGTGTGGTGAAAATTAACAGTTATTTAAATAGTTTTGAATGTCAGGTAAAAACCATGGCCATTCATTTTATTCATTCTACAGTGGCTTTTACAGGGCTTATATTATGCTGTTTTCTGATCTACATTATATTGTTTCCTCATCACAAACACACCCAGAGTTGTATTTTGTTTCATTCACACATGTTTAACACAAAAACCCTGCATATTTAGGCTGAGCTCTTCATTCTGTTAATACAGGAAGTGCTCCATGACTTTAAACTCCATACACCATCACTAGAATAATTTTGATAATTTCAGCTCTGGAATTCTCAATCTCTACTAAATAAAAGTTAAAAGGTAGCTGTTAACTTGAAAGCCATCGCTTCATGATATCACAAGGTGGAACAGAGTAATTCCTTCAAATAATTACAAATGACCATGATTATGATTTTTTCCCCAAGCAAACAACAAAATTGAAAATGTTTGAAAATGTAGCTAGAACTATTTAAATTTTTATTTGAGTATTGCGGGGTCTGTAGAAAGACATAAGCCTATATTTCAGAGTGCCATTACTCTGTGTACATGCGTATAAAACACATGGCTAATCCAGTGCTGCAGAGGTGCGGAGAGTGGCGCGCTGTGCTTGGCTGCTCACTGGTAATGTGTTGACCTCTTCATGTGAACAGGGCCAACGCTGGTGACTTAACACACTCACACTTCTCACAGGGTCAAGGGCTTACGGAGGATTGAAATGGCCCTCTGTGAGTCTTTTATTGACCTGTGGAGCTGACGGACACGCTGACAGTAAACAACAGGAGACATGAGGTCACAAATCTGCCACCCATCATGTCATTAAGATGTATAGACACACAGCAGGGGTCCACCCAGCCAATCGACAAGTTTATGGAGCTCCACAGAGACCGACCACCACTCGGTCCTATTTCATTCCATTCCATATTTTCCATAGACTTAAAATAAAATAAATAAAATAAAAGTTTGAAAGCCAGCAGCTAACCTATAATTTTATTAAAATTGGTTTCTGAATCTTGAAAAAGTCACAGTATAGAGCTTTGTAGCCATAAAATACACTGCAATAAAAGCATGTTTTTGCATTGTGTTCGTGTTTATTGCACTGAAAAAGATTCGTTCTTACACTGAGCCAGCTTGCATCTCTACAAACTTGACTCTTATTTGGCTTGAAGTTGTTGTTCCTTTGGCTATAATCTTCCACATAACTGGTCAATCTTTGTTGTGCCTTTAAACTCTTAATATTTGAAATTTTCAAATGGAAAAAATCCATGGTAAAAAATGAATGGGAGATGTACTTCTGGAACCACAGCAGGCATCAAAGGGGCAGAACTGCTGAGTTCCATTCAAACAACAGCTGCAATTTAAAATGATAAAACACTTGCACAACACTCATCGTTTTATTCATAATTGGGTGTTGGGATGTTTTATCCAGTTTCATGATTTTTCGGAATATAATGTCTGTGTTTCTTGATTTCTGTTCATTTTGTCCCAAAGCCTAAACCTCATCATATGTACACATGTTTGAACAGAAAACATTGAGACCCCAGAAGTGTACAGTCAGCTCTTGTATAACATGCATTTGCTTAATCCATGTGTATTCCCTTAAAGCACTGCTATATTCACTGGGCCTGACTGGCTCAAAGGCAGAAAAGACTTGAATTTGCTGTTGTTAAAGCGGAATAGACGAGCGGTCCAATTGGTTGCACAACAAGAGAGAAACATTGGATTTGTTCACATGCCGACACCTGCCAACACGGAGGCAATCCAAATAGCAGCATGTGCCGATAGAGCAGAGCACACACATACTATGGTGTCTGTAAGCTCCTTACCAAAGCCCGGGATCAAATGCACTCGGAAACTGTGAGGCTGATTTCCAGTGCGCCCAATGCAGTGGGGTATGAGCCAGCCGCGATGTGAGAGTCCACTGGCTGGCTACAGATTCAACACGCACTGCAGAGAAATGGGGCTAGAGAATGTAGGCCATGGAGGAAAGCAACTTAACCAAACAGAATAGCAGAGTTCAGCCATTTTAGGAACTGCTATTTGGGTCTTTAAACAACACATAACATAAAAAACAATCTCTACATGTCCACAAGTGGCACTGTAGGTTCTCCACTTGTAGGCCAGTGGGATATATTGCTGAAGTAAATATATATGATAAATTATACTGAAACAAATTTATTCCACTGACACAAATCTAGATCTACAATGTAAAAACGTGAATTGCAATAAATAAACAGCAGAATGAAACACTAGTACATAGTTTGTCTCTGTAATGAGTGATAGAAGTTCTCAGTTCAACCTTTTTTACAACTTACTATGCAAAAAAAAAAAAAAAAAAAAAAAGCCTATCCACAAGTGCTCTGGTGAATGGTTGGCTGTCTGAAAATGAACAAAACAATGATCCATGGTAAGATTTCAAAATGATGGTCATAATTTATGCAAATACTTTATATACAATAAAGAATTTGTCAACATCCATAAAGTTTTAGTCAACAAAAGTACCTCTGACAACATGGCTTGACTTGAATCTAAACAGAATGGAAATGCTTATATTAATGTTTTAACACTTTGAAATGAAACTGTCACATCACATTTCACTGGCCAACAAATTAGAAGTGTAAAAACCTTATTTCCTTACCAATTTCCTACAAGACATTGATCTAAAATAAGATCTGGTAGCACAGCCCTGCCTGTCTGCCTTCCCTCTGTAAATAAAGAGTACATGAGCTCCTCCTGCAGCGTGGGAGTGAGGACTGCAGTCTCACCTATTCATTGCTGTACAACCCACGTCTTTATAGGCACATGAAGTAGTGAGTTATAGGGCTGTCTGACTGCGGGCAAGGTCACCCCATTAGAACCAATGCAGTAGGCGCCAGAGAAGAGCAGAGATAGAGCATTAATGTGCAGCGCGCTGCTATGGATGAGGAGGTGAAGGACATTTGGAGATTCACACATGGTCCGACTTATCGCTTTTATCCCACACAGAATCAAATCATGCTCCACAGGCAGGCCGCAGGCTTCACATAACAGGAAGACCACAGCCACAGTGACCACACAAGTGCAAATAGTCCAAACAATGCAACAATTATTGAACAAAGAACAGAGGTGGAAGTAAGAAACTGCTCTTATGTATGCAGTTTTTATATAATAGTCTTGTATGGATAGTTATACTATGTAACTTTTCTGGAGTAGGGTCCACCACTTGCTTGTGCCCATTGTTTAACCTAGAAGGTTCCACAGTACGGGATTAAATTTATTTCCATGGAGACAAGGAAATGACGCCACTAGAACAAGTGAGCAGTGAGATCAGTGGATATGTTACCCTGCTGACACAATAACAATGCATGTTTCTCAAGATATTTTTAATAATACCTCTCATAGAATAAATGTAAGCAATATAAGTCTAATGCCATACTGTGCAAAGAAATAGCATCTCCACGGAGGCAAACAGGTGGCAAACCCCCCACCAGAAAAGTTACAATTTAAAGCCAAAATGTGAAAGAGCAGAGTTCATGTTATATTTATGCAAATGATACTAATTTGTATGAGCGTATTCATCTTTTTAACAAGCAACAGTTCAAATGTCATAAATAATTCCACCTCTGCTGAAAACGGACACCAGCAACCAGCAGAGCTCACATCAGGAGCTCAACAGTAGCACAGCACACTGCACAGAGCACTGGGTCTCTCCAAACCTCTCAGGGATGAGTGTGAATGATGCAAAAGAAGGGAGATTCACTGCAAATTTTCTTTCACAAGAGTTGGTAAGATCAAATAGTCTCAAATAGATTCTCACGATTTGACTGGGAACCAGTTCAAAGATAGTGCAGTTTATCAGCAGGTGGGACTGCCCTGAGAGGTTTGGGTGAGAGGGGAGGCAGGCAGTGGGGGGCAGGATGAGACAGGCAAACACACACACTTATGGGTGTCATACACAGGTGTCACTCACTGGGTGTCGTTTAGGGACATCATAGACCCCTTCCTTCTGCTGACTGGTGGGAACCTACATCATCCACCAATGAGGGCACAGAACAGCCACAACAGCCCCGTTACACAAATGCCCAATACTATAATATTTTTACACTGAAAACTTCAATGGATTTTATTTATTTATTTTGGACCTATTTTTTTTTTTTAATGTTAGTCTTTATTTACTTCTTACAGCCTTTTAACTAACATGCTCTTATATAGTGACGACCTTATTTAATAAAAAGAAGTTACAAATATGTATTACTGAGTCTGCAAATGATGTCAACTCACATTTTACCCTACCTAATGCTAATTGTTCAGTGTTTTTGACTAACTGATGGATTTATGAGTTCAGACTCTGACTCCTCCCACCACCATCTCACATCAAAAGCTCTGTGAATTATGAGCCCATCAATCACATGGGTGTGGTTCATGTGAGGATCTATGCCTGTGTGTGCCTGTGTGTGTCTGTGTGTGTGTATGTGTGTGGGCAAAGTCATAATCACAATTAAAATCTTTGGAGTGCGTTAGGCTCCAGCTAATCAAGAACCTCCATCAGACTCCAGCCAGCCTCTCTGCTCTCTTTCTCCTAATAAAGAATGGATACGACGTGCTTATCTTCAGCACAGACATGTAATAACTCAGATTGTCACATATATGATGGCATGTAATATCTCTATGTCATACAGAGATTTGACAGCAGGCGCACTCAGAAGAAAGCTCATATAAAAGGTATTGTGAGGCTTTCTATTGGTGAAGCCATTGCAAAGCCTTTTTTATAGTATTTTATAACTGGTCAGTACTGGTGTTGTGAATCAAGTAACACAGCACGAATTGTAGTCCTCCAAGGTTTCTTGGTTAATAGTCATGCTAGATTTCAAATGATATGGAAGTCAATGAAATCTCAGTAGAATAAAGTCTAATATAGTCTTTTAATTGTGTTTAATTGCGCCCACATATATGAGTCTAAAAAACATCAGTATGTGAAAATTTGTTTTATAAGGTCCAAGGACCTAAGAATGTAACAATTTTTTCTTCTAAACTGGCAAACTTATTTTTCTGTAAAGGATGTATTGCACTGACATCTGTAACACAATGCCTGAAATAAAGTATAGCATCATTCCATATAGCACAAGGAGACTGGGAAACTGCTTGGGCCTTGTTTACTTCTTTCACATGTTTATTTCCAGAAGCTGCCATCTTTATTCATACATTGGTTCCTCTGTGGCTGGAGGCTGGCTCAGGCTCACGGTCCCTGGGCCTATCTCTTCAGAGTGAGCGAGCGTGCATGTGAAGTCTGTGTACACACGTGCACAACTCCAGAGCCTCACTATTTTCAATCCATTTTATTTAAAGATCAAACGAGAGGCTGGTGATTAATCTTTCTTTGCCTGGCTTTCTTTCATCTCCTTGGGAAAAGAAGGAGGGGAGAGCAGGAATAAGAGGCGGGGGTCTG
The DNA here is from genome assembly GCF_026225935.1 of Boleophthalmus pectinirostris. NCBI lineage: Eukaryota > Metazoa > Chordata > Actinopteri > Gobiiformes > Gobiidae > Boleophthalmus > Boleophthalmus pectinirostris. Next base: position 22,270,490 of record NW_026571473.1, on the reverse strand, counting down.
CTTCCATATGGGCCAAGAATAACCTCGTGCACACCGCACCACCCCCTGCTCTGTGGGGAGTGCACCCAGAGAACAGGCTCTTGGGGCAGCCATGCGGGCTAGCAGGGCCCCCTGGAGCCTCACAGCTGGTTGTTTGTCTCACATTGTTAGGTGTGTTATGAGAAAATTGAGATATCACACCATCATGAGGAGAGTATGTGAGAATATACTCTGCTGTTTCCTACTGCAATACATTATTGATAGACTTGGTCCTGATATAAAAAAACTGTATTATATTTACAGCTACAAACAGCATTTGGAAAATCAGCTTCTCGAGGTGGGTACAACTTATATTACAGCTCTCAGTGAAGAGGAAAATTACAATCCGTGCTTTGATTTCAAATTCGATCTAGGAAGTAGATACAACTGATTACAATGAATTATTTAGTAGCATATATTTTAATTTTATGCCTATTAGTCTAGTGAGCAGAAAGAGGCTGAATTGTATCTTTAAGCAATGACCATTAATATCTGTGGCATTAGTGTGTAAGTGTGTTTGGTGGTCGGCAATTGGTGGGGTGTTGCTGATATGTCTCTGTCAGCTCGCCTCAGGGTAAAAAGGGCTAGAAAATACTATACTATACTAATACTATATTGTGTCACCCCCTTTCTCAGTTGAGGCTATTTGAAGAATAAATGGACATATTGTTATAACTAATATTATCATCACCATGTTTAATAATGTATGAAAATGAAAATTTCAAGGGCATTTGGGACAATGTTGTTTTATTAATTTACAGCTATAATAGTACTTTATTATGCTGGGTATATATTACATTACATGCTCTCTTAAACCTCCCATTGTACCTATATGACCTTTTAGTGAATTTAAGCTGAAATAACTATAGTAGTAACAAATGCTAAGAACAAAACAAGTAGAAAACATAAGCATGGGAATACCTGATAAATGCTCTCTTCTGATTGGTCACGGATGGGCTCATGTCCCGCCTCAAAGACAATGTACTACAAGAGTAGCAGCGGAGGGAGGGAAACGAGGAGAGAAATTCAAAGAGACTGAGAGAACAGCCGTGAATAGCAGAGGTGATTAGTCAAACATTAGCGTCTTTAGTGGCAGGAGAATACCTTCTACAGTGTCACAGAGAGGAAGTTAAAAGAAAAGCATGCACTACCAGGTTACCAGCATGCATACGGACAAGGCATCCACACCTGAGCCCTATAGTCACATGTACTATTGTGTGTCACACCCAAACAGGGGCTGCTGTCTCCCCCCAGTGCACACGCAGCTATCAGAAACAGAGATCGTTACCTGGTACACGGGGTCCTCCAAGTCCTCCTCCAATATCGTCTGAAGGTGCAAAGATCAAGTAAGAAGACAGACAAAAGAGTTAAGCCAGCGAAGTTGAAAGAGTGAGACTACGGCGCTTCACAGAATTTGTATAATTATTTGGCAATCATCAGAGAGAGACAGAGAGGTTTTTAAAGACACATTAAAGTAGTTGCCAGAACAAAAGCCAAAAGAAGTAAGCAGAATAGACAGATGGCTGTGCTGATCTAAGTTGAAAGTCTAGTGCAAAGTCTTTGATAAGTTTTGGAGTTGTACTTGACTCAACAGTATTTGAACCACTGCATTCTGTTAAAGGCGCTTAAGACTAGTGTCATTCCAGTGTAATCAATTACAAAGGCTGCAGTGATTTAGATAATAGAATCATTCTGCAAAAAACCTTTTTAGAGAGTACCTGCAGTTTAGACCTCTACAAACATCTTGTGAATGGGACTTTTGTATTAGTTTATTAGTTCATATTTCATTCTTTTCCCAAATGTTAATGCTCCTGGTTTACAATGTGCACTCTGAACTGAATCCTACTTTTTAACACAAGTTGCAAATCTATTTGTACTTAGATTTTCTTTCCCATGCAGCCACAGTGTAATCAGTCATGGGGTGTCATGGAGGTGTTGGACAAACCTGGTAGACGGCCTGCTCACACTGCTTGTCCTTCTGAGCCTTCTTCTCCACCTCCTCCCTCTGCTTTATCTCATAGATGAGCTGGAACAGGTCCCGAAGGTCCAATATGACAGGCTCGGCCTAAGCGTGCACACAAAAACAGGCAATGGTCAAGTGTTAGTCAAAGCAGATAATAAAGAAAAACTGATTGCTAAAAATCAGCTGTGTTCACATTTCCGGCAGTAAGTCTGTTCCCGGTGCATGTTGGACTTCACCAGGGCTGCCCTTTGTTACTGGTTCTGTTCATTATATTTATGGACAGAATTTCTAAATGTAGTCAGGTGCCGGAGGGGGTTTGGTTTGGGGACCACAGGATCTCATCTGCTGTTTGCAAATTATGTTGTCCTGATGGCTTCATCAAACCAGGACCTGCAATGTGCACTGGAGTGGTTTCCAACCGAGTGTGAAGCGGCTAGGATGAAGACCAGCTCCTCCAAATCCAAGGCCATGATTCTCGAACAAAAAAAAGGTGGCTTGCCCTCTATGGATGGGTGGAGAGTTCCTGTCTCAAATGAAGGAGTTCAAGTATCTCGGGGTCTTGTTCACGAGTGAGGGAAGGATGGAGGGTGAGATTGACAGGCGGATAGGTGCAGCTTCTGCAGTGATGCGGTCGCTGTATCGGACTGTTGTGGGGTAGAGTTAGCTGAGCCGAAAGGCAAAGCTCTCGACTTTACCGGTTAATCTACGTTCCTACCCTCACCAATGGTCATGAGCTTTGGGTAATGACCGAAAGGACAAGGACACAAGCAGCTGAAATGAGTGTCCTCCGCAGGGTGGCTGGGCGCTCCCTTAGAGATGGGGTGAGGAGCCCAGTCACAAGGAAGGAGCTCGGAGTAGAGCCACTGCTCCTCTATGTCAAGAGGAGCCAGCTGAATTGGCTTGGGCATCTGTTCCAGATGCCTCCTGGCTTGTACTGCATTTACAACAAACTTTAACCATATTTCATAATTCACACACGATGTTTAGTAAAACCATCAAAATAAAATTGAAAGGTGCAATATATAACTTTTCTGATGCAAGGTCCACCACCAGCAAGTCTCCATGGAGATGTCCTTGACTTGCCTGTGAAGTTCCATGGTATGGCACTGAACATCTAACATGCTAATATTAAATTAGTTTTCATTGATAGTATAGCATCTTCATGGAGACAAACAAGTAATGGATCCTCCACCAAATAAGTGCCCCTTTAAATACCGAATAACTGCTGTGTCTTCAGAAGTCATATGTATTCTGGCTTTTCAGCATCTTTATTTTTGTAATATTCATCTTGTCACATGACCACCAACACCGGTCACTAGAAATGGGACAACATTTCTACAAGATGAGATGAGGGACGAGACGAGATACGAGACAGTTTTCTCTCACAGGATCTTGTAGCACAAAATCTTGTACCATCCCTACCGGTCACAGTTCTGAACACTGCTTGCAGAGCATCCCAAATACAATACATCTCACTTATAAATTGTCTGATTAAAAGAAAATAAGAAGCTAACTAATTACAGTATCTCCATTCAAAGTTTATATTTTATTACAAACAATAAATGTTTGAAAAAGGTTGCTAAGCAGGACATTTTTCTATATTTTATTTTAGTAAGAAAAGTCAATTTAATATTTTTGTACAACTATATATTTCTTAACTCTTTACTTAGAACTATTGAAATGTGCTGCTCTCTCACCTGTGGCAACTTCCACAAACACAAGAGCCCTTTGTGATTTAAAGTGCTGTTTTTTTAAACTGAGGATTAGTCAAAGACAGAGTGAGCTGCAGCATCAGGGCAGAGGCTCAGGAGTCAGGCATGAAAAGGAGCACTTAGGGGATAAACACAAGATTTCACAAATATGCTCCAAATGTTGGATATAAATACAACATGTAGTAAAAAGCAGGTGCTGCTCATGTCACTAACCTTAAAACGTCTGAAAACAAGCTGCTTTTTTGCATTTAAGTTGTTAACAAACGAAGTGAAATTATACCTCATTGTAATGTGTTATACATTTGGAGTTGTACTTACATTTGTTTTAGTTTCATCAACCATACTGGGAGGAATCAGGATAAATTTTAGGACTTTTTAGTTAGTGAGTGAGTTTTAATTTTTAGTGAGACTCAACAAATGTTCAGTGTACCCCACCATCCCCGCAGACAGCAGCTATACCTCATCTTACATTTACCAAAAATAATCTAGACAGCAATTGAAATCAAATGTTCTTCTATGTGGAGCTTGTTCCCGCTTATAATGAGGGTAGATCAGACAGCAGAGGCCAAAACTACAGAGCCTCAGCTTCACAAAGAACCCAGCCATTTGTCTGTACTCCAAGGGTTCAGACAGAGATTGAATTGGGCAATTTCAGTTACTTGACAGAAACAAGCAATTCTTTTCACAAAACATATCTTTCACTGTAAATTTTATTCGGTGTAGCCAGTGTAGCCTTTTGTGAGATAAAATTCCATTCCCTATCTTGCATCTTACACAGTCTGTATCCAATTGCTGTAAAATATATTTGATTCTTGGTGGACTCTAGTGCTCCTTGGAGTTGCAGGACACTAGCCTCGTCTTGCACTGTGCACCTTTCTTGTCAGGAGATGACAGACAACAAATGTGTTCAGTGATGCACAACTTGAAACAACTGTCATGAACACCACATCACAAAGCACCACGAGACTTTATCAATTATTGACTGGAGTTACGCAAAGTGCACGCAGAGTTCACACACTAGAAGCTACCGTGCATAAAGCAGTGCTATTTTAGACTGTTCCTGGATTTCATGGAGCATATTCCCACAGACAGACACACTTGGGGAGAACCACGCCCCCCGCAGAGCCAACACAGAAGTATACAGTCACTACATCACACTAGGGAACTGTTGCATTCAGAAATGTATACTTCTAACCTCCAGACACTTTACTGTGGTTTTCTACTATGGTTCAAAATGGAGGACAAGAGGGAACAGAGAGCTGAGACAAGCAAGACATGTTCAGAAGAGTTTTACAACAAAAAGAGCAGCCATAAACATTTTTACCGAGCTTCAATTAAAACACAGCTGACAAGGATTTTTCTAAATGGATTCACTTTCTCATGCATAAGTAAAATGTAGGCTGCCACAAAACTGCATTTTCAAAGTTGATAGCTTAATCGTCTTTGGTAAGAGGTGAATTATAATGAAACCTGCTTAAAAGTATACAAAACACTAGAAAGGGCATTGCACTGCCTTGTTATGAGTGGTCCTCTCTTACTTTAGCTATGGGGCATGGGCAACAACAGGCTGGTCAGTTTAGTCACATATTTAATTCACGGGAATGAAGTGCAGAGTTATTTCAAGTTATTTAAGCTTGAGTAAAGAGGACTTAAGAAGACTTAGAAAGGACAAGGACTTCCAGATTTTTAATTAGAAGCAGGTTCGCCAACCACACTGTTATGCAGTTGTTAAAGACGACAAAGTGTGCTTGAATCTGCTATATAGTTAGACTTCTATGCTCCTACCAAGTATACTTAAAACATGTGCACCAGGCTAATCCTGGTGCTAGGTAATCCTGATTGTGCATCTAGTTTCAGGTTCCACCACTCCTGGTTGATCCAGTGGTACTGAAGGATGGGTCAAATACAGACATAAAAGAACAAAAAGTGTACCTTAACAACCGTAATGTACTACAACTGGGGGAAACTAATTTCTAAAACATACTTGTAACTCTTGGTATCAGCTCGAAACCAATTAGTAGTGCATGTAGCTCTAAATTGGCTGGCTGAGAACATCTTAAAGTCTCACTCTTCGTGACAACCACACCACAGTGCTTTGTTAATTGACTTCAACATGGTATATTTTCCAATTACAGCCGCTGCCTCGGCCATAACCTCTTAATGCTCGGAGCTCGTCATGGTTTCCCCACGGCTAACAGGCTCAATCTCCACCATTTTTGCTCAAATCCCAGACAAACAAAGTGATAAATAATGGTGCCTCTCTGTGCAGATTTAGTTGACAGATGACGGCTTCACCTTACGTGGGGATGTAGCGTTGGGTGAGGAACCGTTTTGTGAGTTGTATATGTAGCGCAGTAGCTAATGTGAGTATCGCTCTAAGTCAAAGAGCCGTGGTCCATGGCCCGAGGAGGATGGATATGCCATTAGTGCGGGTGACACACACTCAAACCCTCATCGACTCACTATGGGAAATCGATACAGCTACAGAGTGAGCCAGCTGGAGCCAAACGCCGCACCAAAACAACACCAGCAGCATTCAAAACAGGAGGGGAAATGCAGCTTCCAAAAACACAGGAATTTAATGTATTGTGTTAAAATAAGTCAGTGAATAGATGGAGAACATTTTTTACTGTTGTTAAAAAGGAACAAGGTAATTGGCGGATTACACATCATCATTTACTGAGAAATTGTTAGTCCCAGTCATTCCTGTAATTATTTGTCCAGTGAGACATCCATATTAATAAGCCTTTATAATGAAGCTGTTTCTGTGATGACTGGGTATGCTAATCACTGTTACATTAAAAAACAGTTAACTATTGGGATACTCTCTAAACACTGATGCGTTGACAGCAAAAAAAGGAAATAATAAAAAAAAAGAAGAGCCACATGAGAGGCCATCAGCTGACTGCCGCTGTGAGAACACTTCAAACAGGTGGTGATTTTCTGCGGTCCAGAATGCAGCTGTTGGATTCACACTGGCCCAAGTGCAGCTTCAGATCCGATGCTTTTTATCTTGACCGAACAGTAATGTGAACGACCGAAAATCCTGCTTTATGATATTTGCACAGCAGCATTGTTTACAAAGACTAAAGGAGTCCATAGAGGTTTAGTGTAGAAGCTGAGAGAAGTGTTCCCCACATGTAAGACACAGGACTGAGTAAACAGCCTGTGATGAGCAACACACAAAAGGGACAGTGTTGGAGGGTGCTTATCTAAATGTCAAGAGGGCTGCACTATTGAGAAAGACCCTGATGAATCATGCATTAACGTACACACACACACACACACACACACATGCACGCACACGCACGCACACACACACACAAGCACACATACACGTGCATGTCGAGTTTACATGCTTCATAGGGACATTATGACTTGCATTCATTTCCTGGAGACTGATCCTAACTTTAACCATACCACCTTAACTTTAAAACTACCCTTAACTTATTTGAACCCATGTCTAAACTTTAAATCATGCAGGTCCCCATGATGTGAGTGTGTATACCATAGACTGTATATATGAGTGGATATAGCTAATGCGCTAGCCGCTGTGTCCTAAATAGGAAGTTTGCCAGGAGGCTTTCGGCTCCTTCTGACCCTGGCTCCGATTGACATACAATGGGATCTTGTCATCCTTCTGTCTGGTTTTTTTTTTTTTTGCTATTTTTTCCTTAAAAAATCCTGTTCATAACACACAGTCTGGCTCCAGATTTGCTCCTGTAACCGTTAGAGTCGCGAGCCTCATTTGAGTGGCACTGAACACTATGGGTGATGTCACACTCACTTAGTCCACTTCTTTTATACAGTCTATGGTGTATACACAGTTGAGTCCCCACAGTGTGATAAGTGCAGGGAAGAGACTAACTCTCTCCCTCTTTTCATTCTCTCTTTCACCCTGTATAACACATGAATAAAGGGCAGCACGGATCTGCATGGCAATATTCTCATGAATGACAAGTAGACAACTTGACCTGCACTATCCAGTCAACTTTAACATGTTCTCCCCCATGAAGTCACAACTGTTAGGTCACTTACATAACGTTATAACAACTCTATTCAGTTGCACTGCATTTTCCATAACTACCAGCAAATAACTTTCTTACCCTAACCTTCTAGTTATGAGAGTGGATAATATTGTAGCTAAATAAATCCTGCAAAATCCATATGCAAGTTTCGTACCGACTGTGCAGTCTTGATGGCCACAAAGCGGTGGTTGCCCTCCTTCCCACAGACGTATCCAAATGCTCGGTGGTCTGTGATGTCCTTGGCGATGTAGGAGATCTCATGGACTGCATGGTGGTGCTGAAGAACCTGGGTAAAGAGCACAGTTGTTGTTTTCAGTTTGGTTAAGAAGAGCACAATAGATGTAAAGGTTCTACATACACCATGTAAATTAGACAATCCAGTTCAAGAGGCTTTCTGATTACTCTTTCTGAATATAATCATTTTCTTTTCACAATCAAAAGTACCAGAGTGGCCCACCAAATTACCTTGGATCCAGTCAGATTTGATTGGTATTTTCCAAAAACAATAACTGCAGCATAAATGAACCCTTTTGTGCATGTGCAGTAATTATATTTTTGGATTTACAAAAACAAATTGCAAAATCAAAGACTCACAAAAAATATTCAGCCGCATAAAACATATGATTATATGCGGCCTGCTCCAGAGAATGTGACCTATGTGTTGTCGACAAATAGGATCACATAGCTCTCAAGTGTCCATGCTGAGACCTTGTATCCTCTATTAAACAGTTTGGAGCTCTCTGCCCACTCCAGTTTAGGCTGGGTGGTCCATGCCAAGCTGGCATGGCCCGCGGCAGATGGCACTGTTTTTCCCGAGGACAGAGGGGGGATCAGTGACAATCACAACTCGGCAAGCTGTCCACTTGATCACTTCATCTGTGCCCTCTCCTGCCTCGCGCCTCCACAGCAGACACACTATACACAGACTTAATATGCACTGGCGCTGGGCTAAGTCGAACTAAATGTCTGCTTTGTTGCTATTGTCTGCGCCAGATGCATGCTGGGAAAGAAGGCGCAGAGGCTACACAGTGACCCTCCAGCCCTTGAGAATGAACTGACCAGCTACACATCAGTGACTGAAGACATCTGCTGCCTTAAAGTAGAGGATGCACGTTATAGTGAAAGTGTATTATTAATGCCACAAATTTAAAGAATTCATACTGTGCTTCTGTTATTTAACTGTTACTTCTGTTATTTTAGTTATATAACAAATATAACATCATGGATCATTATGTTATATTTTGGACATTTTAAATCAATAATATTTTCTAAAAGGACTTAATAAAGAAACAAGTCTACTGACTTCTGGGTAGGAAAATTGCTTGGCCCACTGGGAGCTGGATCATGCTTTGCAGATCATGCTAGCAAGTGCAGATTTTTCATTTGTTATAAAATGGTTATACAATGCTGTCGAATCCTATGCGGATCACATATTAAGAAAATAAAATTGGAGAACGAAGTAAATACACAGTAGTGGGTGTACACCGGTGGCAGTTAAAAAGTTGATTGGAGCAACAACGTGATTACAAACATGCGTGAATTGTGCTAAATACAACTAAGTGACTGAGAAGGTTAATGAGAAGGGAAACACCTACAGTATAACATCGTTAAAAGCTCTTTTCTCCAAACTCCAAAGCATGCTCACAGTGACATCAATTTAACATGGGGCCACACATGCACAGCTCTATATCTAGCTAATCACTGCATGAGTCATGTCTAGTGAATTGAATAATTAGCCTAATGATTATTATTATCACCTCTGATTGACCTGAGAATGGCGGCTAAGGCCCTGTTGGCACACATGTAAACACACATACAGCTCATTTGCAGTGATTATTGAATTATGTGCGGATGGGAGGAGGAGGTGACTGTGTGCCCCACAGCGGAGCAGGGAGCACAGGCTGAGGTGATGGGCAAACTCAAGCACCAAGGAATTTAACACTACTCTATGATATTTTGGGGCTTTCAGAGCTGAACAAAAATACATCACTTTTTTTTGCTCATAATAATAATACATTGCAATTTTCAGTGTTCAACAGACATTTATCACTGGAATTTAAAACAGAAAATAGTCTGAAATTGTTGCTCTGTTAAATAGCCTCAAGTAAACACATAACAAACACAATTTAAAAAAATCAATAAAATGAAACATACAACACAACACACTAAACATAATCAGGATTTCACCTTCAAAATAATCTTAAACCATCCAAGAAGTTCATTTAGTCTACTTTAGAAACTACATCATAGTCAGAGAATGGGTTTATAAACTAATACCTCATAATTTCACACAATCTCTTATTCATTTGACTTCTTGATCTTAGTTGTATAGCAGAACTGCCAGTCAATTCCGCCGACTATGTTTATGCCAGAATTGTCCATCTAATAGCCTCGCTGCTGTCTGTGCTATATCCAGTAAAAACAACCTCATCACCACCTCGATTTTAACAGCTCGGGTTTCCATGGAGACGCCGCCCTGCTGAACTGTTTGGCTTTCTCATCGCTGCCCGCGGCTATGCAAAACGAAATGAATTTGTCATAATATTGTTAGAAAATAGAATAATTTGATGTGAGGCAGATACTGTTGGCAGACTAGAAGAGTACAGGGTCACGGATGTTTACACAGGAGGTATGGGGCAGACAGGTAAGAGCCGCTGTAGGCTGCTAATGCTGCAGGCGCACACAACCCACACAGTTCACAGGGCACTCAAATCAGCTGACAACAGAGGTCGTGTGACTACAGTGGATTATGGTATGAATCAACAAGTACGCCAGGGCAACAGTTCATAATAGCACATTTGAATGGGGTATATGCCATCAGCCTCCATACTGAATGTCAGTCTGATATAATAGCGTTAACAGAGCTGCAGTGAATGAGGCGTAAGTGTTTTGAGTGACTCTGAGCTTCCAGAGATTCTATTATTGTCAATCTTTACCCGCTATGAGTCAGTGAAAAGCCACCAGTTAGATTTACAATGCCATTTACTGCTTTTTGTAACATAAGTTGGCAATAGCCGATAGATAGATAGATACACTGCTCTATGGATGAAAGAGAGAGAAATGATAAAGCAGTCATCTATGTTTATTTATTCAGTATTTATCCTCCACTATATGCTTTAATGGAACTAAGTATCAGTCTCACCACAGACAGGTTAGACAGCCATTCACGTCTCTTTGCAGTGGATGTGTCTTATACGATTCTTTATTACTTCTCAAATTACTGCTAGAGTACAACGGTTTGATTGTCTTTGTTGGAGACAGTGTGGCCACTCAAACGCCAATCACTCTCATATTTTTTGGACATGTACAAAATTAAAATCATTCTGGGACAATTTGTTTGAAAAAACAGATACGATCTTGACTTATGTTGTCCTCAAGGATCCAAAGATATTTTTGGAGAGGTGATCAAAAAAGATTTAAGATTCTGACATAGACATAAAAAAACAAAACAAAAAACAATAACAAAAAGCTGGCTTAAAAAGGACCCACCATCAGTGAATTATTGGCTAGACATTATAGAAGAAATATATTCCATGGAACAACTGACTTTTTGTACGACTCAAAGGACATTTCTTCATCAAACGCTGATTGAAATGCTTGAAATACAAACAAAAAGAAACTTGATTCAACCTTCAATATCCTTGTTGCAGTGGAACAGCACCCCAAGCTTTGTATTGTTTTTTTTTTTTTTTTTTCTTTATTACACAAAACTTGAAAAACAAATAAAAAGTATTATTATTATTCGCACTGGGACAGTATAGCAAGATTATTTTGATAAAGGGAATTATTCTGTTTCAATTCTACAATTATTTTCAAATTCAATTAAAATTCTTTTATAGCGATACAATACATGTAATATTAAAATGAAAAAAATAGAATTTCTTCATCCCGCAGGAGGCATGTCTGGCAGCAGTAGCCAACTATAGCAGAATCAGGTGGGAGTAATGGATAAGTATTTGTGTTGTTGATGTGGCTGCAGTCTGCACAGTGTCAGGCTCAAAGGAACAGGGGCATAGACTGGTCATTGAACCATGAGGAAGACGAGGCGCACCACTCTTCTTCACATCTCCTCCTGCCTGAGGGCCAGTCTGAAGCCACAGGGCTGGGAGCAGGGAAATAGAGCAGTCCATTTTATATGATATAATCTACAGCTTACAACCGAGGAAATATGGCTCATGGTGGATACAACTTTTATCAAGAACAAAAACTTTGTGACAGCATAAGAAATGGTGATTCTGGTGGAGTCCTCAACAACAAAACTGACAGCATTGGTCAAACTAACTTCAGTGCAAAACATTTTCCATTGTTACTGGCTGACTTTTTGCGCAGTCATTTTTCAATTTCCGGCCAACTCACACAAGCACTTGAGCCTGTTGTCCTGCCGTATCAGCTAAATACGATTAGTGAAGTAGTGCTCCATCAGTCCATATCATCTACATTTAAAATAGATGCATGGACAATGGCCCTGTTTGCTTGAGTAGCCATCACAGAGAATAAATTGGCCTTGGCGGTTTGATACTCAGTTGAGCGTACTTTTAGAATACATTTAGAAGCTCTAATGGGTTCATTCTTGTAAGAGCGGAGGTTGTACAAATACTTTATGTTGTTTTAAAAGTTATCGTCTAAGTTAGGGATGTAACAATAACTGAAATATCGTGATATCGTATCGTCAAAGTTCTCACTATAATATCGTGGACCATCACAATACACTGAATTACAAGTCTTTTTGCTTAAATTAAGAGTTATGGTGCATCAATAGACAAAAAAAAAAAAAAAAAAAAAAAAGACAGAGAGAACTACATAGACCATGATCCTTTGCGCCATTTCAGTGCAGACTACATGAAGAAATAGCATTTCTAAGCACTTTTAAGTTTAAGTTCTTTGAATTAAGTCTTGTCAAGGCATTTTAAGAGGAAAAAGTAGCATATTAACAGTTTTGTTAGACTCCATCATACTATGAGCAGTGAAGATATCGTATCGTGAGACTTGGATATCATTACAACCCCTAGTCTAAGTATCTTCAGGAACACAAATGAAACATGTTTACTAGTATGTTACAATTTATCATTTATCATCATCGTTACTGCTCCACTGTGTTTTTAAACTTCATACACCTTCACTAGAATCATTTGGATGCTTTCAGCACTGTACAGAACAAAAGGTAAGCTTAGAAAGATTGCAAGCTTTATTTTTTATGTAGAAACTTTAAAATAATCAGAATTTTTTGGATTAGATTTAGATTTACTGTCATTGAACAAAATACAACGAATCTTTGACAGAGCAAATCTGTGTGCAGTAAAAATGAATAAATATAGACACATTCTCACATCCATACCAATAACAACATTAAATAAATAAATAGATTATTCAATATTCAGTATTCAGATTATTCAGTCTCTTCAGAATTATACTTTTGTACAACTTTTGTTTGGTTTAAAATGTATTTAAAAATATCAATGTACAATGGAAACTAGTTGACTAATCAAAGAAATCATCGCTGACAAGTCAACTACTAAAATAACTCATATTGAGGATATAAATAGCACTTACATTCTCTGCTTGTTGCAACTTTTGCTTTAAAGGTACATTTTGCAAACATCAGAGCACCTTTGAAATACACATTGTGAATTGGCAAAACTACCTGAGTGAACCAGTAGGGGTCAGTCTATGGGGTCAGCGAGTCCAGCCCTTCACACTTGACCTCCTGTGGACTTTCTAAAGACCGCCCAAAACACTTGAGGTCACAGCCATTGGTGTGCGATAGAGACAGAGACCTGCAGGTTAGATTAATGCCTCGTCTTTTCCTCTCCTGCACCCCTCCACCCCCACCCTCCACGCCAGCACCCCCACCCTGCACGACCTTCCGTCCTCCGTCCCGCGCACCCATACATCCTGCCGCCCCGGACTCTTGACTGATGCGCAGACAGGAGGGGAATGAGTCTGTCGAGAGCCCTGAACCTCCACACACGATCTGCCCTCCCTCCCTCCCTGGCCATTATAGGAGTTAGGCTGAAGGACTGCTGGTAAGGACAGCATATCTTTATAGTTAATATTAATGTGAGGAGACAGAGGACAAGGTCTCCCTGTAGAGAGCTTTACTTTGACATATGCTGCCTGATTCCCCACCTATCCTTCTAATGCTGTCTCCGTCTGTCTCTGCCTCTATCACTCTGGCTCACATCATTGTTTCTGCACACGCATCTCTTTCTTTTTACATATATCAAACTCAAATACGGCATTGGGACATTTTTCTCTTAGCCAGGGAAGGCAGTTTTGATTATGTGCTGTCCTATGCGCTATTAACTACACTATATTAGGAACGAACATTAAGTGACATTTTGTGAAATTTCAACAATTTATTTTTTTCTCACCCAGACACCCACTTGTAATAAACGGCACATACATCAATCACATTTATAGAGTTAATGGATTGAGTAAAAGACCTCCACCAAGGCACTACGAGTGCGCCTAAGCTAAGAGATGTAGCCAATAAGCTCATCCGTCAGCTAAGTGCTTCTGACCAATGACATCTACTGTTCCTGACAGGTCACTCCAGTGGCACTTAAGGTTGCATCAAGGAAAAAAAAAACATGGAACAATAATGTCGTTTATATTTTAAACAGGTCATAGCACAGGGGAAGTGTCCAGTGGAGTGTAATGATCACATCTGAAATTCCCTCTTTTTTTTTTTGGTAGAGGTGATCCAAGTTGAACCCCAGTGGTATAGTAGAATCTGTCCTATTCACCTCCAACACAAATAAAAGGAAAAATGAAAAAAAAAAAAAAAAAAAACTACAAGTACTAAAATAATACAAAGGAATTGCCTTGTTCCAATATTAAAAGATTTTCTTCATAAAACTGCTAAATATATAGCCAATTACAGTGTGATTAAAGTTGAATTCATGATACATTTACAACAATGTTTATTAATGCACATAAGGGGTGTAACGATATCCAAGTCTCATGATTAGATATCGTCACGGTATGAACCTCATGGTATGATATTTATCGTGGAAAAGCTTGCGATATGGTTGGGAGGCTCATGATTACGGATGTAACAATATCTAAATCTATCGGTACGATATTTTCACGATATACATCTCACGGTACAATATTTATTGAGATATTTTGTGGAGCTAACAAAATTGTTAATATGATACCTCTTAAATGCCTTGACAAGACTCAATCCAAAGAACTAAGACTTAAAAGTGCTTAGAACTTTTATTTCTTCATGTAGTCTACACTGAAATGGAGCAAAGGATCATGGTCTATATAGTCTTTTTTTTAGCTATTGCTGCACCATAACTCTTAATTTAAGTAAAGAGACTTATAATTCGATATATTGTGAACGTCCATGATATTATTGTGAGAACTCTGATGATACGATATCACAATATTTCGGCTATCGTTACAACCCTAATGTACATTGTTTTTTGTTATAAACAAATAAATAAACAAATACATAAATAAATAAATAACACAGGTAAAAAGAGAGCAAGGAAAACACAAAGAAATTGTTGCCATATTTGTTGGTCCGTTCATTTTATAACTACTCTTAATAAATCAGACTTGGACCTACTTTTTGTCCCAACCACAGTAAACTCTTGGTAAGTGTGTCCAGTCATTCTAACCCTGTTCTGGTGAATTATAGCTTCATTTAGGAACATGGACACACAGCACCATTCACACAGATCTGTAGCTCAGAGCCACTGCTGAGGTCTAAATCTGTGGCTTTACATGTCAGACAGTAAAGCCAGTGTGCAGACAGAGGCTTCTTTATGTTCCACTGCCACCAGACACCAGGCAGGAGACTGGACACGGATGCTAATGTCAAGATGTATGTGCAGAATAGGTAAACATGATTGATTTCAGCTATTGCTTGGTTCAGAAACTTCAACTGTCAAATGAAGGTAACAAAGTCAAGCCCTTGTAATGCTATGCCTTGGGACAGTGTTATATTTTAGGCTGAAGGATAACGGGACACATATGTGATCATACTGGGACCATAGCTGTCAGGGCATCCTTGAGGAGGGAGTATCAAAGGAAATCATTACACTCCACTGGCCACTGCAGAAGCACACTGGCCACGACAACAGTAAAGGAAACTGCATGGGTCCTCAACATTCAGCCAATACATCGACTTTGAGAGAGGCTAAGTGGTGTTGTAGTCTAATGCAAATGCGTATGGATAATCAAATCAATAAATAAACATTCAAAGCTAAAGCTAATTCAAGATAACATGAGCTGGTACAACAATGCATCTTACTGTCTAAACTAAGCAGGCTATAATGTTAAATAAATGTAGTTGGATATGTTTGGACATTAGATATTCAAATGCTAAATAGGTTTTCATTTGTACACGGTGATTTTAGCTTGTTTTGCTTACTTAGTTTTAGTATATACTCGATGTAAGTGACTTGTACTACCTGCTAGTTAAAGGTGCAGTGTAGAGCCCTGCACGACGCAAAACAGCGCGACGCGGGACATTTTGAAAGCTCAATGCGGGCGCGGGCAGGTCTGCACAATGTGAGAGCGGGCAGATGGGATGATAAACTGCAGTCCCGCAAACTACATATGAGTGTAAAGTAAAATATACAAATGATTCATGTCTGTCTATCATACATCATGTGTGGTAGATATTTTATTTGGCATTAATAAAAACATTTTAACTTGCAGATGTGGTCTAATCTCGTGCACATATTATACAATTCCTTTCCGTGTTTGATAGATCTTAAGAAAGCAAACGTCCCCATCTTACAGGATTTGTGGGTGGGAGCGGGACAAAATATTGCAGATGCGGGCGGGAGCGGGACTGGACAATGTGGGAGCAGGCAGGTGGGATGATAAACTACAGTCCCGCAAACTAAATATGAGTGTAAAGTAAAGTATACAAATTATTAAAGTCTGCCTATCATACATACTTTGGCTGGATATTTTATTTGGCATTAATTAAAACATTTTAAGCAGCCTAAACTTGCAGATGTGGTCTAATCTCGTGCACATTTTAGACAATTCCTTGTCTCCGTGTTTGATAGAGCTTAAGAAAGCGAACGTCCCCATCTTGCAGGATTTGTGGGTGGGAGCGGGACAAAATATTGCAGATGCAGGCGGGAGCGGGAATGAAAATTACAGTTCTTTGCAGGGGCGGGAGGAGTGGGACTGCACAATTGTGTATCACCATCTGCTTGTCTCCATGGAGATATTGTTGTTGCTTTGCTATGGTCCGCAGTATAGCATTAAGCTTATCTGTCTGCTAAACTCACTGCTAAACATTCTAATGGTGAGGAGGATCACCTCACCACAGACCTGAACTGTAACTGGTGGCGCACCTGCTTGTGAACATCTCCATAGAGAGAAGCAGTCACCTGAAAAGTCGCACAGAGGACCTTTAAGGACAACATTATACTTCGCACTCTTGGTTTGCATCTCTTGATGAAAACTCCACTGACACTGCTCTATGAGACAGATTGGACAGGACGGGCAGTTGGACAGCCTCAGAGCGGCCGTGCTGAGGTGTATTAAGTAGCTGATCGTCAGTATAATACCACACTATTGCTGTTTATGTTTAAGAGACCCACACAATAGAATGTGCATGTTCTCTCATCTGCACCGGCCTTGTACTCAGGGTTTCAATTAGACCCCCCTAATTTCCCCAGAGGCCCCTCCCTCTCAGAGATGCCTCATTAACATTGAAAACACCACACACACACACACACAAATACGCACATACGCCATGATAGCGCACACATGGATATACATAAAGTACATACTATATACTCACCCCTGACTTCTCATCATAGATTTTGATCCCTCCAAAGGATACTGTCAAGAACACCTTCTGCTTGTGCTCTCCTTTGGACCGTGCTGCTGCTGCTATGCCCTGTAGGGACACACGTACATGCATGAATTCATTTATGGGGAAAATTCTATTCAAAAGAATCAAATATGTATCAAAATGTTCCTTGTATATTGGTCTTTGCAGAGATAAGTGAGGACAGGGCTGCACACACAGAAGCGACTGAGGAGAATTAAGGTAAACATTTATAGAGCGCCCTCCTGACCTTAGACACACAGCGGTCAGAGCGGAGCAAGGCATTATGGGAAAAATTATACAAGACACACAATCTTTCTGGGAACATGTGGTCCGCTGTGGTTATCAGTGTATTGACTCTGATAACTGTGGGCCTATGTGGAGGGAAAAGAAGAATGCTGCAAAGAGGAAGTCGTGAGTAGAAAGGCAACGGACTCATGCCATGGAGCTGAAAAGCACATCATATTTCATGGTGATGTAATTCTTTGGTTCTTTTGCATCAATATGGTTGCATTTTAAACCACAAATCAGCTTATTTCATTTGGCTTCACCATTCAGTCAAGTCTATTTCATGCCATATTCCCTTCACAAATCTGTATCTACTTACCATACAAATCTTGTTTGTAGAAATTAGCAAAAGATCATTTATAATGACTATTAACAATATTACAAAAAACAAGTTGATAGTATAGGAGGTTTGAAAAGTTAACTGTGATTTTATTTTACTTTGAACTACACTTTTTTTTTTTACTTTGACTATTAGGGCCGGGTATCATTAAGAAGTTGTCACTATGATACATACCTTGATACATAGGCCACGATATGCTACACTTTTTGTTACAGTGAACTTTTGATTCAATAAAATATGATATATTTCACATCGATTTAAAATGGTTCATTGAAAAAGTTGAATAAGTCCTCTAAGTTTATGCAAAGTGAATATGAAAAACACCAATTTTACTCATCAAAACAGTGAAAATGTCAACACTTCTGTAGCTTTTACACAAAATAATTTAGTATATATACCAAAATATACCAAAAATTACTCTTGGTGATATCTAGATACAGCAGCCCACGATATCGATACTGTATCATCAAATTAAACAAAACAATATATCGATATTTCAATATTTTTGCACACCCCTAATGACTATGTAACTTTTCTGCTTGTGTCCATGGTGATGTCATTACTTTGCCCTGAATGTTCCGTATGCAGTATGACATTAATCTTATCTATCTCCATGTAAACAAGCAGGTGAAGCCACCAAGCCAAGTTATAGGTCAGATCTGTGGAAAGGCAACTCCACCAACAGTAAGAACACATGTTTTTCAAATATTTTTCTCAACAATAAAAACACCTGCACAGTAGGCAGTTGCCATACTGTGTAACACGTCAGGCAAACCCATAACATCTCCATGGAAACAAGTATTTGGCAGACCATCCAATAGAAAAGTGACAGTGCAACTTTAAATGACAACTAAACTATTGAGCAATGACAGTCATCTTGTATAGTAGTTGGACTCTACCTCATTCTTTTACAAGACAATGACTTTACAAACTGTCAGCCCAATTAGGCCTAAGTCAAACGAACATTCTCTTCTTCTGTCTGGACGAGTGAAAAATGAACAAATGGGCCTTGCAAAGAATCATTCATCAAGAACTCCTCTTTTACTTTGATTTATATTTTCTCTGCTAAAATGCCTCGCAAATAAGTGAAAGTACAATGTGTCGCGACAACTTACCTGCTTGAAATAATTGAGTGTATGATTTATGGCCCGACTAGAGCCTCTAAGGATTGGGGCGTCTCTGTACTTTGCCCGTGGCTGTATTTGCATAGGTGAGCCACAACAGCAGATGAAAAGAGGTAGAATGGCGGGCTGGTGCAGGGCGGGGCAGTGGAGGAAGAAGGTGGAGAGATCAGAGAAAAGGACTTGATGGATTTGCTGTCGGAATAAATGAGGAGGAGGAAAGCTGTTTGATCAATGAGCTGTCCATCCCCTGCCTCACCTCGTGCGCCTCGCCTGGATGGAGTTTTCAGTGGACATAAACAACATGCACACAGACTATTCTCACACCAATGAACAAAATGTACCCAAGCGCGTTCCTGGTGCAATTCTGTTTATTTTTTTTATCTTTGGCTATATTTGAGCCTCTTTGTGCATTATTTATTCAGACTAGCACAGAGGTTTTGCAAGGACATTATATTACAAATAACAACCCTGAACTTGAATGCCCGGCTAGTTCTTCTCTTTCTCATGCTGTGTTTGCTAAGGAGTGTTCACAGAATATCACCTGCACCATCTCACACCATTCTCTGCAACCTCTCCTGTCTCTACAGCTGCATATGTTACACTCACAAATCCTTTATTTGATCTTTGTCTAGGTTTCTTCTGCTTGCATATTCCATATTCCTCCATTGTACCTGTCCAAACTCTAAATTTAGTCTTCCCAAAACATGCACAATAGGCACTATAGGAGAAATAAGGTAGTTTGACCAAGCCTAGCTCAAGATCTGGAGATGGGCCCCTAGACACAGATTCAAAGGACAAATTTCCCTACAGGGACAATTAAGTGTACCTTAACCTTGCATGTCTAAACTCTAAATCTAGTCTTACTGGCTTCTTTAGCATGAGCTGTCCAACTGGTGATTCTTAACCCTGTTCATCTTTGTAACTGCACAAGAGAAATTCAATAAAAGTAGTTTCAGCAATACTTACTCCGTTGAACGCTTTGTTGGTGACCTGAATAAAGCTTTAAAGGTGCACTGTGAAAAGTCGGCTGCTTGACTCCATTAAGATGCTATTGCTGAAATGTCCCATAGTATGGCATTAAACATCTATATCCATGGAGTCAAGCAGGTGATGTTACTGGGATAAATTACAGGTCAAATCTGTAGAGAGGCAACTTGCTCTCATTAAGAATGCATGTTTTTCAAGACTCATAAATCCCCTGTAACTGAATAAACACAAATTCTACAAGTTTAATGCAATACTGTAGAACATTTCAGGCAAAGCAATAACTTCTCCACTGGTACAAGCAGGTGACAGACTCTCCCCCCAGATGTTACACAGTGCACCTTTAAATTCTCTTCTTTGTGGACCTCACTGTTCTATCTCTCACACACAAATCTGAATGATAAACTTCCAGCTTTCGTATAAGTCGTATTGACAATAGCCAGTATACAGCCACATGCCGACGCTTTTACTGATTTCCATAACAGCAAACATTCATAGTCGTTGCACCATATTGCGTCTTGCTGACTCTGGTCCCATCTGCCATAACACCCTCTATTCCACTATTCCAAGCTCGGTTGTTTCTCATTCACGGGGGAAACACACTTCTCGAAGCATTTCTATTTATTCAAATGTGTTTCTGTTGACAAGAGTTCGCATTATAGGTAAATAGTAGACCAAAAGCTTCCTCTTCACCCAGCCCTGCAAAGTAGACTCTAAATTATCTTACGACAAGGCTTATTTTTCTCCTCATAAATGTTCACAGTTCAGTGTTTCTTCTAACTATGATTTCTACTAAAATCAAAGATCTCCATCCAAACATGAAAGGGCATCATTACCGTATGTGGGATACACAAAACATGCATAGTAAAATGGTGTTAGAATATGCATGAACATGTGCTAGTTACAGCCAATGTTATTCAACTTTAATTACGGTATGTGATGTTGTTTAGACCATTAGAGGAAGAAATAAACAAAAACAATAATGAAAAAATAGAAAAAAATATTATGTAACTGATTCAATGCGTGTTAGGAATTTATATGGATGCTATATGTGCCATAACACCCAACAAATCAGAATAGTTTTCTTCAAAGTGGATATATGTTTGACTGTTTTTTATTCACTTAGTTAGATGGTGACCAAGCTGTATAACATTGATCCAGGTGCAGATTCTGATGTTTTGGAGAATATTTTGAAACTGTAAACAAAAACACCCAACTATAACAATATTTTGCCCCATGAAAAAATGTCAAACCCGTAATATCTCACAAACCATATATTTGATAGTGGAATGTGTGCATTTGTCTTACCTTGAGCTTCATCATGGAGTCCTGGCAGAGCTTGTCTCCTCGGGCGGCAGTGACCTCGTCCAGGCCGATGAGCTTGGCCTTGTAGCGGACGCCATCGCCCTTAAAACGCCTGATGAGAGCTGCCTCGCTGCGATCCTGCCCTGCAGACACACACACACACACACAGAACGGTCAGCGCCGAGAACACACTACATCTTCCATCAAGGACCTCCATCTCACTCCCCTATTACCTGGGGGTCATCAATCATACTGCTCACAACAGTAATCTGAAGAAAAACATAGGTCAAAGCTGCTAATACTAGGTCTCACACCAGCCAACTTCATGTCCTGTTTTTACACAATGTATCTCAATGTCTTCCTATAAGGCACCCACAAACCTTACCGACTCATACTTCAGTGCACAATGTAACTTTTTTGTTGGAGGGTCTGCAACCTGGTTTGTTTCCATGGAAATATAATAGTTTTGCCTCAAAATACCAGGGAAAAGCATTCATTCTTAAGATACGTTCAGACCGGAACCTCAAAAAACTCACTGGACGCCTCTACCAGGATGCCTTTGCATTTGAGTTTAAACGACCCTGACGCACGTCTTGGATGCCTTGGACGAACAGGAGAAAAATAGTTGATGCATGTTCAGGGCATCCGTTGCCCTGGAAACAAGTGCCCGGTCCTGGTCTTTTCCCAGAACAACAGCAGACCAGTCCTGATGTAGTCCTGGCGATCAACTCGGCAGTTGCGGTGTGTATATATTTATACTCCACTAATGTTTGTGGCTCCCGGCCCTGACTGGCCAGCTCCTGTGTCGTTCTCTTTCTTCTCCTTTTTCTGGATAATAATGTCGCTACATCACTGGATAGTCGTCCCTGATTGGTTGACACGGCTCATCCGATGCCAAAAGTTCAGCATTTTTAACCTCTGACGCCAGATTGGTATATGCCATACTGTGGCATATACGAGGAAAAACAATAACATCACCGTGGAAATCAGCAGGAGGTAGATGCTATTCTAAAAAGTTACATAGTGCACCTTTAACCGTTTTTATTGAAAATATTTTTTGCAATTCAATTTGCCTGGATAACAAAGATGAGCTGTTTGTCTATGATAATTCCTTATTCTCTCCATTCTTGTTGCGACCAAAGAGAACCTCAATCAGCAAATTCATACTATCTATCTATTACCTGAAGCCATCTATTTCTATAACTTAAACAATCTATCTGGAACTGTCAAGTATAGTGATAAGATCTGCAATTTATATTGAATCTACAGCGGACATTTAACACCTTCAGAAGCATTGACATTTGAGGGCACAGTGAGAACTGAAAACGTAAAGGCTAAGCAAGTTTTATATCCAAGACAATCATTAGTTGTATGCAGAAGTACATTTGAAACAATTGCAGCTGTTTCCATTTGGTAATTGTAACCATTCAAATAGAGATTTTAAATTTGAGTGCTTGATTGCTTTCCTACTTTTACTCATCTGCATGTGTCACCTCTTCTCCACACTTGTAGGGAGTCATCAATCATTCCGCTCACAGCAATAATCTTAAGAAAAAACATAGGTCAAAGCTGCTAATACCGGCTACATCTTGTTATGCACCTCTATGGGACTGGAGACCTGCTGCCATTGAACTCTAGCATCATATGAATGGCATGGTCAATACACTGGGACAAGGTAATCAATGGAGTTTTGCAGGATTAGACTTGAGGCTGTGGAGTCCCCTTCCCGGGACATGTCTCCTCTAAAATAACGCAGTGACATTTGGCTCTTATCTGCTCTGTCTTGCACAGCGCTCTTGCTCCATTGTGAGTGGAGATTGCGGACATTGTGAGCAAGCATTAGTGGTTGTCAGGGATGGCACACACGTGTTGACCTTGCTCTCATCCAGGAAGTGTCTGTGTTATCTACTGCAGCTACTATTTATATATAACATAGTACTGAGAAATGGTGTTGTATTGCTTCTGTTCTGCAGTCTTACATGAAGCAAGATAATGCAGGAGGACTTGTATAGTAATAATACCATTAGATGAGTCACATGTGTATGATTTAATATTCTAATGTACAACTTGTGGCTGGAAACCATGTGAGGGTTTTTTTGGTTTCATCATAGTGTGTGAATTTTCCAAATAAAACACAATCCATGAAGACACAGCCTCTTTTTGCTTCACTAGGAAACTTTTCTGGTGGAGAGTACATCATCTGCTTGTGATCAGCTTATCTCCACAGTATAATATAAAACTTACATATCTCTATGGAGACAAGCTAATGACCTCACAGGGCAAAGTTAAGATTCACGGAGAGAGAACATTGCCAAACTTCAAGTGGCGGATCCCTCACCAGAAAAGTTCCATAATGTACCTTTAAATCAGGAACAATTGAGTTTTAGACATGAGCCATTTGGAAGTTAACTTTCAGGGTAAAATCTGCAGATGCAAGGTGACCAAATTCATTTCATTTATATACCTTCATGTGTCGAGTGGATATTTCCAGCATTACATTATATCATTGTTCTGAACTTTAAGGGGTCTATAAACCCGAGCGTGTCTACAAGAGTGATGGTGAAAGGGGCGGAGTACTGATTATGCAGCATATTCTGATAATATATCGAGGCATTAGTTTTGTACTCTACAGCAGCGTGACTCTTGGAAGGTCATACACACAGTGATGGAGAGGTCTCACTCCTCCTCCTCTTTTCTACCACATCCCTCCATTCACATACAGAGTTTAGAGCAGTGCAGAGGCATTGCAAAACATAATCCATGTTATAAATATGACATTAAATTGTTTTTGTCCAGATCTTCCACATAATCAGACTAAAACTACACAAAAATGACTCTTGATGTCGGCAAACAACCCTCTTGTTTTCAACAGATTAAACATTATTTTAATCAACTGAACATAAACCACAGTCGTGAAGCTGACCCAGATGTTCAAAGTGTGGCCAAGGGACACATCATAGCATTTCATACGGCCTTAGCTACTGTAATAAAAAGTGTTGTAAACTGTCTAGATAATTAACAGTATTATGGAATGGAGCTGCTTCTCTCCTCAAATGTAAAAATACTATGCTAAAATCAAGCACAAATCTACAGATATTTACATTTTGCTTTGTAGTTGGGTAAAAAAAAATCCATTACAGATTACAGAAGAAATTTCCCAGGAATCTTAGACTTCACTAGTGTACTGGCACAAGTCATGGGGCACCTCTGGCTTGACCATCGCCATGGGGTCTTTAGGGCTATAAAGGGAAGACATCAGGCTGGTCCTCAGATGGACTGTGAGTGGCTAGCATCAGGTGTGAGCTCTCTCAATGTGCATTAATGCAGCCTACAACCTCATCAGTTCACCTGGGGAAGCACACTTAGGAGAAGTCTATGCACAACCCAGGATCCAGGTGCAATTTCTGTATAGCATTCTTCACCACTCTCCTAACAATATCATGCAACTAACTGAGGACTGAAGCAGTTTAGTAGTTAGAGCCTTTGCCCATCAACCAAAAGGTCAGAGTGTCAATCCCAGCTGCAACCAGTGTAAAATGTTGTTGGGGCGAAAGTAGCTCAGTTGGAGTGTTTGTCCACTGATCTTAAAGCTAGCGGTTTGAAAAGCGCTATAATAATGTAACCATTTACCATCGTGTCCGTGGGCAAGACATTCACTCCCACATTGCATATGAAGGTGGTGTGCAGTGTGCAGCCTTGCTTCCTTCAGTCTATCCCAGAGCAACAGTGGCTGTAGAATTGTATATATTCTGCAAAATATTATCCCCTTGCCACCAAGTGCAAAATCAACATCAATTCTCAACATGTATTGTGGGTAGCATAGGGTCAAAAGTTCACTACTACAGATTACTTAGTGCAGATAAAATCATTTTCCAGTGTATAAACAAAGCGATCCCATTGAGTAAAAGCACCACCTCCACATGCACTCATGTTTGGGATGAATCACCCAGCACACAGCTCCAGCACAATCCCACAAATGTGAAGTGTCTGCCTCAAAGTCTATGGAGACAAAACGCCACACAACATCTGTCCTTATTGTGGAGCGCAGCAGCAGCAGGCGCACTGTGTCACGTCTCACCGGGGCTTTGAGAACACTAAATGATTACACCACCAGGGGATGTGCACAAATCTTCTATCATATTTAAATAAGGCTTTCCATAAACTTCTTAAACAATCTTATGGAATATACAAATAGAATAGACATTAACTACAGGGGAAAACTGCAATATAAGTGCGTATGCAATGACATGAAACACCAGATCCACTTCTGTTTGACCAACAGCTACAAGTTTATTTGACGGAAAATGCATATTTGCTTGCATGGGATCCAAAATACACACTTCTCCAAAACATTACTAAGATGTGAGTCTGGTCACTGGTTGTATCTCCACGAGTTCAGATGGGTTTGATTGGCAGGTGGATTATCGGGGACACGCATGGTCCATCTCCAAAAAAAGGCTGCTTACGGGGAAAATAGGAAGGAAAAAATATCACAGGAGACTGAAAAACATCACGTATTTCTGTGGAATCAATGAGCAAAGAACTCTACTCTGTTTAACTGAGGTGAGAGAGGTTTGATTTTGTTAAATGATGGGTGACCAATGAGCTCATTTGTTTCAGATGCGTCACTGAAATAAACTAATCTGCTCGCACACTGCACAGTACTGTCTGAATCTGGCTTTAGGCACGGCAATGTGCATGGTGACCAGACTGATATCCCTCTTATTATCTTATAATTTTTATTATTGTTTTTAACTTTCAGATTATTCTAAGACACACTTTTATTCTCTGGCTTTTAACACCGCATGAGTTGTATGGTCCTCTGTGTGTTTTATTTATTTTTATTTTATAAATTTTATAGTTTTAACAATGTATTTTAATGCTTTTTTATTTATGATTTACTCTCTTTTTGTCTTAATTTGTCGGTGCAACACTTTGGAAACTGTCATGTTTATAAAAGGTGCTGTAGAAATAAAGTGGATTGGATTGGTTTGATAAATGTTATTAAAAATATATATTACACTTCTAAGGCGGAATATGTTGAAAGTTGTTTTAAGTTCCAAAGGACACTACCCCTCTTAAGTCCAATCAATACGAAAGCTACGACAAGAGAAACATGGTGTAGCATTGTTTAGCTGTCTTCTTATACTGCGATATTCAAGGTTTTATTGCTGATTCTAACAGCACAGGGCCATTCCATGTTATATCTGTGAGTGTTAAGTAGTGTCCATCTGATATTGTCTCAACGGAACGGCACTTTCCATTTGAGTTTGACATTTAAGGCTCACTCTGGCCATCTGCATCCATCACCATTACCGCTGCTATGGGAGGAGAGGAGAGAGAGCCAGTAAGTAGGAGCACATAGACCAAGGCCAAGAGGGGAAAACAGAGTGCCCTGAGTGCTTCATATGATTACCTTGGAAAGCATGTTCAGTGAAGGCCCGCCCAGTGACAGTGTACAAGAGACGCAGTACTGGAGAGGGTCAGCGGGGGGCGTCAAATTAAATGTGTGTTATTGTTGCAACCCCGCTGAGATTGAAAAAGAACTAATGAAAGGCTCGCCGGTCCACTGAAAGACTATCGTTCTACTAAATGTATAGAAACACAGCAGTGCGCACATGCTTTTATCCAGGCCACTAAACCTTTATAAGCAGTAGGCATTGTCAGGGGATAATCTATCAAAAGAGATACATGGTTGGGTTACAGCAGGGGTTCTCAGGCTTTTCAGGCCCAGAACCCCCAAATAACTATGTGAACAACTCCGGGACCCTTGCTGTAAAATAAATACAATTGAAGATATAATTTACACTGTCAAAAGATTTAAAGCTATTGTATCTCACCTAATTTAACACAAAATATACAGTTTTCAGTTAGACTAAAAATGAATTGTCATTATTGTTATATTAATCAATGAAATCATCTTACCCCCCGCAGAGGGCTTTGTGACTCCTTACTTTGAGAACCCATAGTTTATAGCAGGGGTCACCAAACTTTTCTCGGGGGGCCACATTATCGCTCCTAACTGTGATGGAGGCTGGGGTCAGGTAGGTTGTATAACGGAATTGTATGACCCTGACGACGCAGAATATATTCTTTGAAAACTGACAACCTGCATGGTCCTTACACTGAACAACAAAATAATCGGTCGTCCACTGGTCTTTGAAAACTCAGCACTCTCTGTCAAGTCTTCATACTTTAACACGCCATTTTGCCGTCTTTAACTGCACCACAGACCTCTGCGCGTGTGTTGTCACTGTTTGATCTTGAACTTGTCAGGTAACGAAAATTTGGCAGCAAATGTAAATATATACATATAATTATTTAGATATAAATATAAATACTTCAGATAAATATTCTTTTTTAATTGAAAAATCAACAAAATACAAGATGCAGACGTGCTATTTGCCAAAAAGTAATAAAAAAAATAGACCATCACAACTTTTGAGGATTTCCTCAAAGGGCCAGTTCAAGAGGTGGGGGCTGAGAAGCTGGGGGGACGGTTAAAGGGGCGTGGAGGGCTGGAAAGCTGATGGTTTATAGAATTTGTATTGTAATGCAAATGGTTCTGTACAGTGCTAACACAAAGAAACAGCAGTGCTCATAAAAAGTGATAAATTTCCAGTTTGATTTTGCTTGAATCTTTGGTCAAATTAAGGGGTTATATCAAACAAAGAAATATGCTATTAACTGCATTATTTTCTGTAAAAACTATGGGGCGGCATGATCTGAAACAGTTGAAATATTATTATTCTGTAAACATCTTGTCAGGAATAGGACTAACAGTAAATTGGATAGGTAGTCTGTTGAATAATCAGCCTTTTCATCTCTTGCACTACCTAAACTACTCCTACTACCATTGACCCCAGAGTGAACTACAAAAGCAACAAGTTCAGCCCCCATCTCACTACAGCCGATAACACGGGAAATCTGCTTTGTAAGCAGTACGTGGCCCTATAATTAAAAGCAGTCAGTTTTAGCTTATCTCCGTGTGTATGTGTGAGTGGGTGAGACAGTATTTGGCATGCAGCGCTGGTGAGGCTGTCTGTCTGAAGCAACAAGCAAAGAAGAAGGGGAGGACATATGCACGGTCTCTATTGGATAAATGTCACTCAGGATTAGAGCGTTATGACGGATACAAACTCCATACACACATGTACAGGACACAGGTGCACCCTAGGGAGAACCCACAGTGACGCTACAGGCTATGCTAACCTAGCCCTGCATCTATTAGTATATCATCCCTACAGTGTTTTTTACCTGTCAGCTGTCAGTGAACTGTGTTGGTGCACAGTTTCATCGTATTGCACATAACTGAGAATGCCAGAGTGTATACTTTATGGTGCCTGACTTATAGTGTGGATTTTTATCATCGAGCAGAGCAAAAAGCATTGTCTAGAGAGCGAGGTGATATTTCGATGATAGCGAGGTTTGTCTCGAGTTTAAAAATTCGCTAAAACATATTGGATTTATTAAAAGATTGTGAAAAGTAAACAGTAGTGGAAAGCAAAGAATCACTGACATGGTAGAATGCCAAAAAGGATTGTACATAAGGGACCTGCAGACGTTTACAATGTACATTTGCTAAAAAGCAGACGATTGCAATGCCTAGAGGTGCAAGGCTCCTATCAACAATGCACAGTAATATTAATGCAAATAAGACTGTACATGCTTTTTTTCTGGCTTATTTTATGTTGTACTAGAGCTATCATTTTAAGCTTGTTTGCTCTATTGGCAAACAAATGTTATTTGGGTACAATGTGGCAGAGTAGTTGACACTTCTCTATATTATTAAGTGTATCCTGTACTTTCTGATTTGAAGTCATCTCTGGATTCCTACATACATATATTCCTTTACATATATATCCCCTAAACAACTTGAACTCCGACACACATGTTTTCATCCGCAGACCAAAAATGTTTTTACTAAAGCTATTAAAGGTCCTATATTACACAAAATTTTGATCGTTCCAGATCGTTCCGTCTCTGGAGCTGTTTTCCATCGGATTAGTGTGGACGAACACTGCATCTGCAATGAAAACGACTCGAATATTTACTAGTGTGGATGGGGCCTTAGTTCAGCAGACTGAAATAGTCAATTCCAGGACTGACATTATCCAGCTGATTTTAGTGAAGCTGTATGGAGTTTAAAAACACTGTATTATGCCTGTATTACAATATGACATCACAGAGTGGAACAGAGTGTTTACTGTTTGAGAGAAAACTCATCCTAAATATGCAGGGTTTGTGTGTTAAATGTGTGTGAACGAAACAAAACACAACTCTGGGTATGTTTGTGATGAACAACATTATAACAGATCAGAAAATAGTGTAACATGGACCCTTTAACAAGCAACACGTATACTAGAATCATTATAATTATGGCCAATCCAATTGCATTAAGTCAGTGGCAATTTCTAATCTTGGTGTTGTATAATGTTACATCAGTGTTTTCTTGTTTTCTTGCTACTGTTAATGTGTTTTCTAACCAGACCAAACAAGCGGACCCAAATATAGTAACAATAATGGCTTGCAACTGGAGAAAGATATGACTGTAATGGAGGGCTATTAGATCTATTTTAAAAAAGAAAACATGATTATTTTTGTAAAAGCACTTTATGCATTTACAAAAAGAATGATATAAGATTGATGGTGAATATTATTACCTGCAAAAGAACAACATCTCCATTGCTGCAGAGTTTCTTCCATCTCTCTAACTGATGCCCAGACTTTTATGTGTATGGTCAATAATGCATAAGAGTCCAGTTCATTAGTTTGATTGGGCAGTTGGGGCCATGAGATTAGTTTAGAGCCAGTGTGCAGAGTTAGAGGGCGCACCTGTGTCTGGAGCAGTCCACCTCATTTTCCTTAATGTGACACTGGACTGTTATCATTACAAAAGCTGATGGTAATAGCGCTATATCTCTGGTTTGGTGCTTTACTTTAGACATATTTTCCGTCGGCCTTGTAGTCTCCACTGCTCCGCGGGGGCTCCTAACTGCAGCCGAGTTTGATCCACAACCCAAATTCAACAGCACATGAGGGAACCTACAGTAGCAGTAACTCTCTCCAATTAATCCTGCCTCTAAATCCTGCTGGTGAGCAAAAACTTGTGGCTTTTTCCTCCTTACCTCTCCGAGACTTGTTCAGATGAAGCACTCAATCATAGCAACACTCACAGTTAAAACCACAGTCGAAAGCATGCCAAGAAAACAACAAGTTTCCCCCTTCAGCACCATGCTTAATTGTGGTAGACAGACTTGGCAACACACCCCGCTTGCACTTCACTAAGTATACGCATCCACGCATACTCCATAAACATAGCAGTGGCTGGCGGAGACAAACGCCAAGTGTAAAATGAGATGATAAAGTAACTGTTGCCACTCTCGTCAAAGAAATGAATGTTGTGCCTTTGTGAGTGCAGATGTTTCAAGTCTAAACAGGGCCGCTCCTTTTGTACCCCGCAACACAAATATAATGAGGTAAATCTGTTGTTGAAGCTGCATTGTGGTGGATTAACTATAAGACTAATGTCACATTGTTATATTATTCATAGTTTAGACAATGATCATGTACTCATGTTAAAAAGACTTGTGTTTTGACCTTTTAACCATGCTATAATGTCTAATCATCCCAAATATACCTGTACTTGAGATTGGATTCATTGTCGCAAGCACTTTCAGTAATAATTCTCTCGTTTGAGAGTCGCAAATGCTCAAAACCTTCTTTTAAACATAGTTTAATTTTTTATGCTAGCACCCATAGCATCATGTATCATCTTCCCTTTTCGATTCACCAAATTATATCTGAAGCTGTTTAGAATGCCTGGATAATGCTAAGGCCCTTTGGAAGGTAAGCCTTTTGAGATGAACCATCTGGTTTTGAAGGGGGTTATCCTTCAATATAGCAACAATTTTATTAATGGAAGAAACTGATGTTTAACTGCTCTTACTGAGATAGAAAATGTTTGTCTTATGCTGTGTTATATAAAGTGCTTTTGTGAAAAGGAGATCTTGAGTAGGCTTGTATTCAAACACATTAGTTTATGTTTGGAGATGATTCTCTAAATGCCCTGATCAAAGAGAAGAACTTTAGATATGCCAGTGGCCTTGTCTTTGCCACTTCCTTGAAGTTTAAAGTTCTGAGTTGTCAAAGTGACCTTAAATATTGTTTGTTTGGTGGGAGGGTGGGGGCCTAATGGGCGATGGCTGGCATCTGTCCCTGGCGTATTTCTCAGCTCTAATTTGCCGTGTATTTTCTTCTACAGAGGACAGTGCAGAGCCTGAGGACACACATGCACACCCAGACACACACACACACACACACATACACAGGTCTGTGGGCTGCTCCTTCAGCCAGGTCATAGGGGATCTGGGAGAGGAAAACGCACTGATTGGAAGAAATACAAGCTGAGAGAGGCAGAGGATAAAATGTGAATGATATTTCAGTGCTTCAGATCAGATACTTTGTTGAAATAAAACCAAACAAATAATATTCATCATAAACAGGGCTTTTCTCTCTTTCTGTTTAGCGGTGCTGCTTGTTATTGGTAAATCACTTCTTTAGCAGCATCTGCCTTGAGATAGGCTGGTGAGGACGCATCTACAGCCATCCTGACAAGAACTGTAGAATGCACTGCTGGCATCAAACCAGCAACCTTTCTGGTTAGGGGCTGAACTTCAACAATGAATGGATGATTTATTAGCCATGAAGATAGAGGTTAGTTAGAACTTATGCAACCTAATTGATGTAAAATAAAAACATTTTATAATCAGATTTACTCTTCATGGCCTTTGATGAGCTATAGTGCGACCCGCCAACACACCTGAGAAAATGAATTTTCAGGTAGCCCAATTGTAAATGTTATTTTGTTCTGATTTCACAAAAGCTTTGTGATATTTTGCCCAAATACACGGCTCTGTATCGAATAGATTGTACAAAACAAACAGAGAAAGGCCTCTCTGCCCTGTGCTTTTAAGCTTGTCATTGCAGCCACACTCTGAGCCACAAAAGCATTTTCAGAGCCAGCCTTTGTTTATAGTATTACTGTAATGAGATGCACTATGATATGTGCCAAAAGCAGTGGTCACAATGAGCTACAATTACCTGTAAATACAGCTCTGTGTTGATTAGCAGCCACTCCAAATGGACCCTGGATGACGCAGGGTGCAGTGGTTGGACAAAATGAATTTAATTTACTCACACAAAGCCCACAGTATGTTCTTTAGAGCTGCAGCCATTTAATCATGTCCTCTACCCTCTCAATTCATCTTTTCTTTGGGGGCTCTCTTAATAATAACCCAACAGTAACAGTGGTAGCATGAGGCCCTCCAAACACTGCAGACGATTCACTGTGTCCTGCCACTTCACACGCAGGACCCCGCCTCTCTGGATGCTGGGCACTATAAAGCCTGTTTCTCGCCCCGGCTTTAATTACAAACTAATTGGTCTCACTAACGAAGGGGAATGTGGCCCCTCGCTGCATGGGTGTGAGTGAGTGCAGTATGTAGTATGTGTAACGTGCATAGGCTTTGACAGGGCATCAGAGAGAGGACCAGTGTAAACAAGCCCCCAGCATCCTGTCACGCAACACTGAAGATCCTCCCCTCAGACCGCTCTGTCAGTTAACACGGAGCTCGGAGTTTGGCGCCATAGCAACAGCACTTATTCATAATGCATTTACAGTCAAGGTCTAATAGAGATGCATATTCATGTGCCAAAAGTATATGGCTTGAGTACATCTTTTGTATTTTTTTTACACGATATTACTGGGAAATGGTCACATTTATACAGCATTTTTCTACCTTCAAGGAAATCAAAGCACTTTACATCAACCATTCACCCATTCACACACCAGTGTATGCAGACAGTATGCCAAGATGGGTTAAGTGATTTGTCCAAGGACACAACAACAGTATCCATCTGTGGGAGCTGGAATCACACCGCCAATCCAGGGGCAAGTATCTGATCACTTTACCAAAAAGTTTATGCCAAAAGCTTGAGTCGAACCACTTCACACAAATCCATTTAATACTGTTAAATGTAATAACACTTAGTTGGAAATACACAGTTTTTTTTTTTTTTAGAAAAATTCTAAATCTAACTAAGGTGTTTATGTGGAACAGGATCAGCTGAGTCAAGTCGCAAATGATTCCATTGGACACTGTGGTCAATCACTCTGGAAAAATATAAACTGATTAGGGATGGGACGAGATCTCATGCCAGAAGATCTCTCGAGATCAAATTGCTTCAAGACTGTGTGCATAAGAGAAAAACTATCTTGCGAGATTGTATCCTGGTCTTTACATGTGGCATGGACATGAAAGGGTTACACACCGCACTTTAGATCTGGAGAGTTGTGTATCTTTGAGCAGCTGTAGCTAAAAGACTCCTCCACATAGAGACTTGCTCATATATTCAGAAAGAACACATTAAACTCTGTTCCAATTTTTATTTAGAAGTGATAGGATCCATAGTGACACAGATAATCAGCGCTAAAGACCGCAAAAAAGTATAATGAAATAAATATGCGCATCTAATTAATCCACGGGCAGTGCAGACCATGCAGTGTTTTTGACACTTAAACATTTTTTGAAAAGATCCACAAAGAGATATTTAGGCCCTCCTCATCCATAACTTCATTTAAAGTGAGAAAGAAGGAGAGGGAGAGGGGTGAGGGGCTGGAGCATCAGAGGACAGAGGAGCAGGTCCAGTTTTTGTCTTTTAAGTAATAAAAATAAAGTGTAATAGACGTACGAGTATACTGTAATAATCAGTAGAGATGTGTGTGAGGATTTACAATGATGTTTAAATAGGCCTGTGTGTTTAAAGCACACAATGCATTTAGGATATTAAAAGCATGATGAAAATGACTTAATCTGGTCATTTTTATAACTAGATCAGATTATTGTAAATTATTTCAAAATCTTGTCTTGTCTCGATCTTGTGGACCCTATCGCGTGTCTCATCTCGTCCCACCCCTAACACTGCTAAAAGCCACTATATGGTAAGGAATGTGAAGAACATAGACAATGTGTGAGCCTATGTAGTCCATAACAGTATCATGTCTGTAGGTTGAACAGAGCTGGATTGAAGCACTGCGAGTGCTGTTTAGTATAAGATAAATAGCTATAAATAACCGGCTTCACACTCGAAAGTTCCTTGTACTAGCATAAACGCTTGTACTACAAAAGTGATTCCACTCCTAGTCTCTTCACTGAAAGCACATTGTTTAGTGGAGACATCTGAGTGACGATTTGTTTCCTAAGGTGTGCGAGTGCGGAGGAATAAGTGTCAAAACATTAGCAAACACAGGTAAGTCCTCACAAGATGCCGCCAGGTCTTTCAAGTAACGGTGAGCACACCACAACAAAGGCTGCTATCTGACGTGTGCCAAAACATGGAGCTCCTGCCTCTCATCTGCTGTAATGAACCTTTTCTCTGAGCTGGCTCAGCGGCACTCCAGGAGGCGAGACTGGAGACAACATAAGATATGAGGAGGAACTACAAGCTCTGCCAGCTGTCTGAGGACTCTCTCATCTGCTCGTCATTACACACTCACTACTTCACAAATGACAAAGAAATATATATAAATGTTGTGGGCTTAGGTAGAGTTTGACCAGTATGACAGATTTTTTTCATGGCTGATACCAGTTGTTTAGAATTCAGACAAACTGATGACCGAAAAGCTCTTACAGTATTTTCAGGCCAATCTGTGGGGTCTATTTGGATTATTTTCACCAAATTGTGTAATTTTTATTTAAGACAAACTCACCTACAATCACTTTTTACCCTTCAAGATGGCAATATCTTAAAATTTTGTTCAAATAAAGCTCTGTGTGTACTCTTTAGGCAGCTCGGCCAAAACAAAATATTGGCCTATGCTAGAGATTTGATTTGCTAAAAAGTGAAAATATCAGCTCGATATATCAGCCTATCTCTAGTCTTCGGACTTGGTTCGGTTTCGATCTCACCAAGCTTTAAAGGTGCACTGTGTAACTTTTCTGATGGAGGGTCAGCCACTTTGGCCAGGCTGGTACCACCTAGTGTCTCTGCTCAATTTCATTTCTCTCCAGCAAGTAGGTCAGGAATTGGAATACACTAGACGGTTTGCAAGAACCCCCAGACGAGCCACACCGGCCAATCAGCGAAGAGCTGTGAAGCCATGACGTCAAACTCAAGCACCTGTCTGGGTCTCTTTTGTGGTACAGCGCAACGGTAAACAAAGTGGTCGAGATGGATGTAGACGAAGCCATACCTTCTGTATTGGCAATGATTCCTGAGATCAAGGATTTTCACTCTCTGCTTTGTTTGCTGTTGTGCCAGCAATTACTTGGACACCACTGAGCGTTCCGGCGCATTACATATGTCATGACCAAATAGCAGCAATTGGTGTAATAAAAAAATGTACCCACCTACCGTCGAGTGAACAAATCCTAATGCTGCGAGGTCAGACGCTTTCCACAAAGTGAAACCGGCTGATGAATCAGGCTACAGCCACCTGCTTGTCTCCATGAAAATGTTACCACTTTGTCTAGAATCAGTCAATATCACTTCATTTGTCCCTGAGGGGTAATTTAAGCACACTGAGCAGTAAAATACAATAATAATAGAAAGCATAAAAAGACTGCAGCTCAACAGGTTGGGTCATCATCAGATCATGCACCCTCCACCGGAAGATTCTGACAGTGTACCTTTAAAATTTGTTAAATAAATTAATTAGAAATAAGCATGCAAACACAAAATTACCATTTTCAATGTAGTATCAAATAAAGAATGGCAACTTTTGAGCGGTAGTTAATGTTAGCCTTATAGCCAGACCAGGGCTTTGTAAATATTCTATGCAATGAGATCTGTTATTGCAGTGAGACATGACAAAGAGGTGAGCCCATTGGTTATACATCCACATGGACTCTTGCTATGGCCAGCTTGGAGAGTTTGTATGTATATCAACAATGAACTGTGTCACAAATGTAGATACAGGGACTATAGGAATATGAGGTAATCCATTTGCTTTGACCTTTAAAATTATGTCTTTCTAATGAGATGCGCATGAGCAGGGACCCACATTTTCATATCTACTATTAATTTCTGATTAAATTTAATATTCAGGTATAACACAATTTCCGTCATTATGAAGTTTCACAGAATTTAATCAATAGAGCCACCCAGGTCACATTTCTTTATATATTAGTATCACACATAATTACAAAGTTGCTCTGATTATTCAACTTAATTTCTGGTAGGAGGATAGTCTATAGTCTTTTACCACAAAGGTAAAACAAAACATTACATAAACTCTCCTTCTCTCTCAGCTGAGAAATGGACAATAAAGACAACTATTCAACAATGCTATTTTAACATTTTGAAATAGACTTGTATCTGTGAACAAAACAAATGCACAAAACTTATTTTTGCTTTAGTTTCTTTTGTCAAAACCACTGACCTTTTAATTTTCACATCATCTGTCAGCGAGCGCCTGTGTCTCCCATATGGAAAATAGACACTTTAGCGCGTGTTGGAAATAGCAAACAGCAGCCTGTCAACATCAAACAAATAAGAACTGCCCTTTCGGAGGCAAGTCCTTCAGCCGCGCAGCAGGGTGAGCGCGTGGGCCTCTATTACGGCTTTGTGTGACATTGGGACATTTTCCTTTTGTGCAAATTATGAGCAGGGACCAAACTGTTGCTATGGAGACTGTAGTTAGCGGTGAGGTGGGAGAAAGCAGCACAAACTGGAGTTGAGGACTAAAGCTGAGCACACAGAGAGATCAGAGAGCAGCTCCACAGACACAGAGGACTTAAGAGAGCAAATACAAGCTCTGGACTCAAAGAGACGTGACTGCATCATTCCCATGACCTGAACTGACCCAAAAAGGAGACAAAGAGAAGGTAGAGTGGTCAAAATTGTCAGATATATTTGAAGATACTATCACGTAACTTCATTGTGTGAAAATCTCTTGTTAAAGTATCAAAGATAGCCAATTAAAATAACACTTAAAAATTTTCAACTTTTGAGACATAACATAAAGCTTTAAACATATAATAAATTAAGTAAATATAGCCAAAAGTTATATATTATTATTAAAACTATGAACAACACAACATTCACTTGTACCTTAAGTTAAAACTGTTTTAATGTTACATTATGTAACTTTCTGGGTGGAACTGGGGTTTCTTGCCTGGAATGTTGAATAGTATTGAACATTAAACTTGTACTTGCATTGATTAAAGTATTGGTTTTTCTTTTGATTCACAATAACTTCAAAAACATGCATTCGCAAAGTAAGGTCAAGGCCCGGTGGCATCAACTCAGGTGACAGACCCTCAGCCTGGAAAGTTACACAATGCCTCTTTACCTGCAGGCGTTTTCATATTCTTTCAGTGCTTCTGTGTACTTTAAAAAAAGACCAGCGGTGTGGGCTAGGGATGCCAGGAAGCAGGATGGATACAGCACCTAATCCTCCAGAAATAAAGTGATGGTGCGGAAGGGCAGCGATAGCGGGAGGACAGAGAGGAGCCACTTATCTCTAAATATAGTTTCACAAAGTCTATGTCACTGTGTGTTATTGCAGGTCATTCTTGTCTTCTGTCAGCCCTATACCCACTGGCCTCTAGTGACAACAGCAGCCAATTCAATTCAATCTCTGTCTGATTGGAGGGAACAGATCTGATTACCTCTCATAGACCCCCCCACACACATACACACACTTGAATAGCATTGTTTGTGCTTGGAGAATCCTCAAGGGAAAGATATCTGAGTAAATGGCTGCGGTGATTGTGCCAGATAGACTGGATGTGTGCATAATATCCACACCACATAAGCTAATGTGTTTGCTAATCGCACACCAGAGACAGGCTAAACAGACACCCGTGCACACCACGCACGTGCACACCACACTAACGGCTGCATGGCTATAACCTTTAACCACTCTTTTCATGCCAGCGGTTGCCAGATCCACTGCAGCATATCCCCTCTCCCACACAAATACACACTCAGCCAAATCCCATTGTGACACTATACTGTGATTTTTCACAACCATCAGGACACTTTCGTGGGTTTGTTGACAGCTTTGGAAGTTGTTAGAACTGGTATAATCATTTCAGAGTTTTCGTGTCAGCAAAGGTTTTAAATGCATTTTTGATGCTGAATAGAAAAATGTAATAAGTTTTAGATTATCCAAAGTAGTAAACTAAAGTTTTAACATGATAAGATGAGTTACAGTTGACAGCTGTAACAGTTAAGTACAAGATAAATATTTACAAAAACACATATAAATGGACTGGCCATAACATGTGACCACCTGTGTAATACCAGTGCAAATGATGTTATGTGCTATGGCCATCTGCTGGCCCATATGTGAACTGTGATCACTGTATATCCTGACACGTTCTGTCAGAAGGAGCTGACTGAGCAGAGCTCCAGTAGTGACTTGTCACTTGATAAGAACCATATGGACAGCCTTCACTCTCTGCATCTGTTACTTGTCGCTTGTTAACCACTGTACATCACTGGACCCACTTTTGATAGCTACTGATCACTGCTGACTACGAAAAACACAATTTGCCATCAGACTCATCAACTTTAAGGGCAAATGTGTCAATTGTTACCTGTTACAACTGGTCAAAAACCTACCCACTAACAGGTGTTATATGGAAACACTAACAGACTGTTATAGGGAAAA
The DNA here is from genome assembly GCF_026225935.1 of Boleophthalmus pectinirostris. Taxonomy (NCBI): domain Eukaryota; kingdom Metazoa; phylum Chordata; class Actinopteri; order Gobiiformes; family Gobiidae; genus Boleophthalmus; species Boleophthalmus pectinirostris. The sequence goes on along the minus strand of NW_026571473.1, from coordinate 22,231,237 downwards.
AAATAAGTTGTTAATATGATCCACCAATCTGTTTGAAGTCAATGTGGATAGACTGCTTCTACTATGTGATATTCTACCACAAAAAATTTATATTTTTTTCCCATTTTTCTCCCAAGCAATGGAGATGAGAGCAGTGACAGGAGAGATAGAGGAATCACAGCTCTAATCTTGAGGATTTGGTGTGGATTAATAAAGACTACACACTTAAAGAGTCAAATTTGGCCAATAACACAATCTTTATTCATTGTGGGAGGACATACAATGCTAATGTTATTCACTTCAGGTCTTGCAAATGCTAAAAGGTCGAAGGTTATCTCTACCTGTCGCTCTAATTCAATAAAACCACTTCTTAGAGGAAAATTATAGAGATGAAAACATAATTGTGCTTGAGAAAACCATCTCCGCCTCCTCTGGACCAATGATCAGCGCTGACACTGGAACACGTGCGGTGCCTGTGATAAATGTGGGATGTCCCGTAGTGGTTTTCATTACATTCTTGTGCCCAGAGCTAGGGAACAATGGCGCTAGATTAAACAGCGCTCCTTCAAGACAAATCATTAGTCTTCTTCACTCTCTCTCCCCTGTCAGTCTGCCTCTCGATCGCCCAAGTCAAGGTCGTTTGTAAGTCACAGATTCTGAATAAAAGCGAGTCGGAAGAATGGCCAGCTGTCCTATAGGGATTCTGACACTAATACTAACCATTTATACTATGATGTGCTATTCATTTAAAGCCATTTTCATTCAAATCAGGCAACCCAGAAGCCTCAGACAGGGGTGTGTGTATGCGCCAGGATAGTCACAAGGGGGGGCAAAATAACAGGAACATTATCAAAGTAGCCTATTCCCAGAGCTCGGCAGCTGCTCGCGTGTGGTATACGATTGCATTTGGCTTTCATCACCCCACAGAGAGACTGGGAGACTGCGTAATGGAAAAATGACCCAGATCAGTACAAAGATGAGTGCGAAAGAGGACGTGTTCGACTGGGCTACGCGCTGTACATTTGACTTCCCATTTAAAAACACATGCAAGTCTCTGAAGAGAGGGGAGCAGTTAAGAGCAGTGAGGAGAGGAGGGGTTAGATGTTACAGATTTCAGCATTGTAAGAGAAGCGGGCCATTAGTACAAGTAAAAGTAAGTAAAGTTCTATTAGATTAATATCAGTGTAGTTTTTTTAAGCCATGAGCGAAGAGTATAGTAAAGTGTTAAAGATGGACTGTGTAACCCCACCTTCTTGTATCCATGGAAATGTTATTGCTTTGCCTGGAATGAGACAAGCAAGTAATGCCATCAGGCCAAGTTACAGGTCAGGTCTGTGGAGAAGTGACAGAGGTGTGGACTTGCAAGTCATGACTTTGACTCAAGTCAGACTTGAGTCACTATTTTTAGGACTTGAGACTTGACTTGATAAAATGGACTAAGACTTGGGACTCGACTTGGACATGAAGGTCACTGACTTGGGACTTGACTCAGACTTGTGGCCTGTGACTTGAGAAGACTTGAGAAGCATTTTTAAATCTGAATTCTTTCTATTCTGATTATAATGATTCACTCTAAGATCTTGTCAAGGCATTTAAAAAGGAAAGATTTGCATTTCTACAACTCTTATATACTCTGTAAATACTCATATAAATATACCATGACTTTTTAAGTATAATTTTATTTAAAATTCATATAAATTGCAAAAATCTAAGCTATCTTTGATACTTTGGTTTAAAGAAGTGAAATGACTTGAAGCTCAAACGGACGATTTGGACTTGACTTGGACTTCTGTGCCAGTGACTCGAGACTCAACTTGGACTTGCCTGTATTTGCCTTGGGACTTGACTCGGACTTGAGGTCAAAGACTTGAGACTTAGTTGAGACTTGCAAAATGACGACTTGGTCCCACCTCTGAGAAATGATCATAATGGGAATGGGATTGTTTTTCAAGGTATTTTCAGCAATAAAAAACTCTTGTAATTGAATAAATAGAAGATAAGATTAATTACATACTGTGGAATATTCCAGGCAAAGCAATATCATAGACAAGAACACAAGGTGATGCTGCACCCCTCACAAAAGCTATATAGTGCACATTTAACGCAATAAGATTATGACTTTATGGAGCTTCAGGGATTACTACAAGATTACATATTCCAGAAGAGTCTGCGAAGAGAATACAGACTGAATGTGCAGGATCACCCAAAAGTGAAATTTTACTGATGAGGTAACAATATTATAACACTTACATCATCAAAATTATAACTGGTGTTCTGATGATACTTTTTATGTTCTCTCACAATCACTAAGTCCTATCCTATTTTTACTTGCCTGTGGCCTTAATGTTATACCTGACTAGCAAATTCAATATTGCTTCCTATTAAATGCCATGACTAGCTCTCCAAGACATAACAGTTCCGATTATGCCTTCCTGACTTTGTTCCTATTTTTAAATCGGGCTCTACTGTAACTTCAGCTGGTCATTCCCAGCAGGTATAGTGGTGACATCACAGGTTATTAGTGCAGTGTTCTGGTGCTGTCTCTGGTCTGGAGGCTTTGGGCACACCATCCATCACCATCTCTCTGGTGCTCTGCTCTGGGCTCTTCTCCCACCTCTCCCTCTGCCTCTGCCTGTGCCTGTGTCTATGAGCAGCCCTGACTGATGAACATGATCAGCTTTGCACCAGAACAATGGAGTTTCTAAATAGGACATGAGAGGCACTGAGGCTTCCCTGCTCATTCTGTGTGCAGCGTTTTGGCATTGCTCAAACCTGCTGTGCAATGAGCCACCTGCTTTAGGCGATAGTGAATTTGTGCACTTACTGTGGACTGTCAGACCCTAATGGTGGGTTAGGGGATGTGGGAATTTATATACAATTTCAAGTACAGAGTTATTGCTTTGCCTGGAATATTCCACCGTATGGCATTAAACTTATCTATCTCCATGGAGACAATCTGGGGATGGGGCCAGGTCAGATCTGCAGAGAGGCAACCGTGCTCACAGTAAGAATGCATGTTCTTAGGCAATAAAATAACCTGCAATTACGTAAATACAAGATGAACAAGAGGAGCCAAGAGGAACTTTACAAAGCAATAATATTTCCATGGAAACAAGAAGATGGGGGTCTCTAGGCCTGTCACAATAATTATTATATCAACTTATCGTTCAGTGTATGAAAGCTGGAACAATATTTTTGGGGTCAATATTTATTATGTGTACTTTTTGCAATAATGGGATTTTTTTTTTTTTTACTTTTTGGGTATATAATAAGATTTAAGACATAAAAAGTTGAATTAATAAGTTAAAAACTAGGCTAAAAAAGTGACTATTCTGTAAATAGAATAACTTATTTTACAGAAAACAGCATATATAATACTGTAGATCATATTTCTGTAATACAAGCACAATGCAAAGACATTTATCATTATACCTTGTGGCATCTTGCTCCTTTTACATTTCAACACTATTAATCTTCATCAAGCCAGTTTAGATTTCCATCGGTTGGGCTTGTTTGTTTGGCCAATTCCCAGTGCACTGGCAGGACGTCTTGCTACATCAATCATGACACTTATTGGGAGATTGCTAGATGTTGGCATTGGAGCAGGTGGCACCAAGCAGCTGCATTATGGCTGCCAGCCTGGCCCTTGGCATCACCTCTGCTCTGGGACGCCCTGGCCTGCTCTGCACCTGCTTTAGCAACCTGCCCCTGGAGCATTCTGCACCTGCACACACCAGCTCCCTGTCTGTGCACCTGTCTGCTGGCAACCCACAGCAACATAATAACCCCCTACCTGTTAATTAGCCAGCAACAACAGCCGCCCGCGTTCACTCGCCCGACCCCAGGCAAAATGTAAATGAATATGATCTTCACCAAGGACAAAGCTGTGCGCATTTATGTGTGAGGCTGTCTCTGGAACTGTTGCACTGTATACTTTACAAATCTGCACACAACATTCACTTCTGAACTGTTTAAAGAATGTATAGAATGATTTCATATTTGATGACTGCAAACACAGATTTTGATGACAATATATAACTGTACTGCAATGGACAAAAATGGGCAGCTGCTGATACAGGGATGGGTCATTTTGTAGCTTCATGGATATACTGCATATTTTACAACAGCAATTGATTATGTAGAGAATGTTGTCATTGTAGATCAAGAGATATTTTCAAACTCTTGAATGATAGATGGATCTTACAATATTGGCAAACTACTGTCTATCTAGTTGATGATACACTAAAACATATTCAGATCAGATTTTAATAAAGGCAGTGGCAACTATTTTCAAGCACATATATCTTATATGCAGTAAACATTGACCAACAACACCACTAGAGCAGGTAGACTTTGGAACAGGAAGTTACTGTTACACACTCTGCCTCTGATTAAGCAGTTTTTGGCTGGGCTAGCTGAATTTACCTCTGTGACTTCTCTTAACCTGCTGGTGGTCTATGAGCACAACTCATTATACACTATGTCCACTTGTCCAATCCCATCTCCAGCTGTTCAGTCATATATCACTAACAAACTAACAAACTAACTAACATAATGCTCAGTGATCACATATTGCTCAAACATTTCAGCTTTGAGATATGTTAAGAGGTACTCCCTAAACTAGAGAAATGTGTAACTCTAGGGCAGGACTTAAGACAGGTAAGGTATAGTACATAGTAGAGGACATTTGAGGGTGTACCTTTTCGTCTGGAGTCCCGTCTGAGAGTGCTGGGCCTGACCGCGGGCTGCAGCTCAGTCTCTGTGGACATGGTCAGACTCCCTCTGGGCTAAGCTCCTGTGCCTCTGCTCCGGTGGGGGTCCTGCAGGGGGGTCCTGCAGGGGGGTCCCGGTGACAGCGTCAGTGGAGGCTGTGTGGGCGCCGCGTGGGTGCGTGGAGGCGCCAGCTGTGTGAGCGGGCACAGGGGCGCATGGGAGAGGGCCGGGCCTCAGCCCTGACACAACCACCCACACCCAGCCACGGAGAGCTGTCAGAAAGAGAGAGAAAAAGTACTTCAGTTAGAATGCAATTTATTGGAATCACAGGTGGTGTCACAAGAAAAATCTGCACTTGAGAAAAGAAAATTATTACAACTATGATTGTTTACAGAACCAAAAGTAATATTTATGAGTCATTTGTAATTTCTTCAACCTCAAACCAAAATATTTTGTGTGCAAGCAAGGTCCCAGCAGGTAGAGAAACAAGCTGATTTCTGATAACACAGGTTGCCGTTGGTAACAGAGGTACGTTGTTCAACTGCTTGTCAATATTATACTGCAGAGCAAGGACAGCACATGGACCACTGTACGAGCTACTCTGTTTGATCATGTGTTTTCTTCTCATCAGTTGTCCTTAGTCTCACTCTACACTCATTTATGATGTAGTTTGTCATTGTGTTTTTTATCTCACTCCCAAAATCCAGCATACACACTCAGAACAAATGAGAACTTCATTTTTGGTAATTTTGGAAAAACCTATGGCAGGTTTTTGAGCCTACTAACTTGTAAAAAACAATACAAAAGTAATGAGTATTTTTTACACAGCTTGTAAAGAGAAAACATATTTAAGTGGTCAGCGGCACAGCTCCCTCTGAGACCCTGCACAGTGCCTGATTGGTCCCTCTGCCACACACTCTGGCCCTTCTCTGCGTCCCTTCTTTGCCCATCTGTTGCTCCTTGATTCTGAAGAGTAGACTGGCAGAGACTTCCATAAGCTCACAGCCAGGTCCACAGAGCTGAAGCATGAATGAAGTGGCACGCTCATTTGCATGCAAAAACAAAATGCAGACAAGTTCCTTTTTACTGGGAGGGACAGCTCTACAAAGAGGCCAGGAGACAGCTGCAGGTTGACGCGCTGCATAATGAATGTGACTGTCCCTCTCACCTCTGTCACACGAGCACTGCCACTACAATGTGCTCTGCTTCTGTCCAACACAGACAAAGACACACGCACACACACCGACACACACATACACACACTGTACAAGATCAATGCATGGACCAAGAATATATAAATGAAAAATAATCCATAAATTCTCTTTAAATTCTTCTATAGATTAACCTGTGGTTATATTTAATAATTTTATCAAATGATCTGAGTACTACAACAAAAGTTTTAAAAGTTGAAATAATAATATAATAATGCAATATATCAGTATATAAATCTAATACCCTTTCTTTAAACTGCACTAGTTCTCTCACAAATCCTTTAATCACACAAAGCGAAGTAAGAGTGGACAGTGCAAAAGATTTAATGCTAAATTAGATGCAGAATTTAAAAAGTCGGCAACAAAACTGGAACTAGAACCCAATAGATTAATTCATGCTGCTTAGACTTTCTTACATTATAGTGATATTTTGTTTATACAACACATTTCTTGAGAAATCATTGAGAAACTTTTTCTTCTTGTTTTTTTACATTATGGACTATAGGAGTCTCTTGGAGCCAGTGCTGCTGTCGGGGTCCCTCTCTCCCTGTGAATAGGAGGCCCCTGTATGAGCCTGGGGTGAAAACACATGAATTGAGAGGCTTTTAATTTGCTGCAGACAGAAGAGAACAGAGTCCATTTAATTCTGCCAGCAGAGGCCATGTCGGCAAAATGCTGACAATATTCTTTATCTGGTCCAAACACACTGGAAAAGTGTGAGTCACTCCAATTACAGGCATTATCAGCAGCACTGCTCCAGCAAATGGACAGAGAGAGAGTGTATATGAAGAGAGGAGGGTTAGAGGCAACCAGCAGAATAAAGCTCAAAGAGAGAGAGAGAGAGAGAGGGGAGAGAAAGAAGGACAGAAGATATAATCCAGGGCCAAAGAGGGAAAAGAAAAAACTGTGTGAAGACCAGTCAGAAGAGAATGGAGGGAGGTTTGAATCAACGCGGGCCTAACCCCCAGCATGTGCCCCTCTGCCCCCCTGCCTGACCCTTTTGTGTCATGGCGTCTGGCTGTGAAGTCTTTCAGTTTGCATCTGGGGCCTGGTTAAGTTGACTGTTAACTTGGACCAGTTCAAACCACCAATACCAGCAGGTCACATTCTACTTGAACAAAGTATGGCTGCAGATGAAACTCTTGGTCGACCAAAGACCCTGTGTGCAGAAGGAACTTTCCTCAAAATTATTAGGATCTCGTGTAAAAAGTACATCAACTACAAAGATGTGCTAGTAATTTACAAGTGAAAAGGCAGATGTCTGTCTAGTCACTCCCAAAACATGCTGATCAATAAATTCACTAAAGAACTAAAGGACCTGAGAATATAAACAATTAAGTATTCACAATGAGACTATAGTTTAAGTTCTGTTTGGATATAGTTTTGGGTATCATGAACAACATTTTACATCTCCTGAAAATGGTCATATTGAAGTATTTAACACAATTTTCTCAGCAGAAAGATATTTCTATTGTGGTTCATTTTGTACAAAACTTTTCATGACTCACAATCCCAAAGCACAAACAAACTACTTCCTGTTCGTCAGCCAATCACAGCATGTCATCACAGCTGCCACAACATTCACTGCTCTGCTGTCATGTATACTGCTACAACTCTTTTGCTTCATCTCTTCATTGCCATCATCAATGTGCATATACCTTGTATAGCTATAACCTCTGACTATGATCTAAAAAGCAATGTAAATTCTATGTCAAAAACATCAACAACTTGTCCTGATGCATAAAATTATGAATAAAATACCAATAGCAGTACCACCCAGTTCACTCCAGCTGACCACTGCAGAAGACCTAATCATCCATACAAGTATCTGACCATAAAACCTTAAAACATGATGCTGTATAAAGACTCTTTTATTCCCCAGGCACTGTCCCAGAGTGATACTACCAAATGAAGTAGTTTCATGCCAGACTTTGGACTCCTTGAGAAGACAGCTGACAAAACCTTAAATTCATGTTCAACCAGAGCCAGAACTCTCTTGAAATTAAGGTTAAGGTTAAGGTACACTTTACTGTCCCCATAGATACATTTGTCCTTGGTATATGACCCATCCTTCAATGCCGCTGGATCATCTCATCAGGATCAGTGGAGACCCAGCTCCATGATCTTGTTGCAAGGCTTGGTCAGGATTACTTTAGCTTGAGGACTATACTAGGGATGCACCAATCCGATAAAGGTTATCAATATAAAAAATTAGCTGGATCAGATATCAACTTCCAAATATCGGTTCAGTTGATATCCTGGTTGGACGTATAAATTGACGAAATAAAACTATTTGCTGGTTGGCCTAAAAAAAATTTTAATTTGTATTTATACTAAGATGTTCAGTAGTTAATCTTGTTTAAAGGAATGCTGTTTTTAGTGTCTACACTTATATTGGCTGATATTGGGTATCGGCAGACACTTAGAGCTACAGTATTAAAATTGTGGTATATTGAACTTTCAGGGCCACCGTAGTTGTAGTTGGAGTGAATTGCGCATGCCAGAGTGCGAGCTCTCAAGCATTGATTTGTAATGGTAACGTGTTATAAAGAAGCCCCCAGTAAAGTTGTTAAATGCGTGCAGCCGACTCGTTATTAATACACCACATAATTTTGGCGACGAGGTAAAGTGACTGTAGTGAGCAGTGACAGCTGAAGATGGCAAACTTCGCCAAGCTGGACGAATTCAGGCCCAAAAATGAACAGTGGACAGCCTACGTCGAGCGAATGGAACTTTTTTTTGAAGCACATGATATCAAAGACGATAAACAGGTGGCTACTCTGCTAATGGTATTGAAACTGAAAACAGTGGATCAGAGCATCTCTAGTTTTTACCTATGGTGCATGTTTTGGGTCCCACTAATACATGGAAACCAGCATGGATTGTAATAAGGTCAATCCCAAGTAACCTATAATGTAAAGCACTTCCACAATATTGCCATACAGGCTCGTACAAACACATTTCTCCAAGTGTAAAATCAAGGAAAGGAGAAAAGTATAGTCCATTTTCTGCCAGCAAAAAAGCCCACTACTCACCCTCTCCCTGTGCTGTGAATGAGCAACGAATGAAATTGTACGGCTGAAAATGAAAAATGCACCGCAATACCTCTCTCCAGATGACTGCCAGGCCCCAGACATATGGTTGTTTCTCCGGAGACTGGGGCTGAGAGCGCTACATCTAAGCTAACGTCCCTACGGATAGAAAAAGCTAATTTCTCAAATAAAAAAACATGTCAAGCTTGAGCTGTACAAAATTCCCTAACAGACTGATAGGAGCGGTGCCATCCAAAAAGAAAAAAAAAAGAAAAAAAAAAGAAAAACCTGACCTGGAATCTGCGCTAAAAGTAGCAGCAGGAAAAGGATGTGAACATGGCTTAGCACTTCTGGATTTAGACGACAAGCTGAAGTCGAACCAGAGGCGACACGGGCTGGAGGGAGAGGAGGAGGAGAGGAGGAGGGAGGAGGGAGAGAGAAGGAGGGAGAGAAAGGAAGGAAGAGTAAATTGGACAGCCTTAAATGGGGCGATGCCAAGAGGCGCAAGTGGGAGATGTGTGTGTGACTCAACAAACAGGACGCTGCCAACAGGAGCTTAATGCCCAGAAATCATGTGCAGCTACAGTGGAGCGTGCCAGCAACATGGAAGAAGTAAGAGAGAAGAAGAGAGAGAGGAAGAGAGAGAGAGGTGGGGTCTTCATTGTAATTGTATTCTGTCCATCATTCTGTCTTAGATTAGCTGCTCCTCTCCTCCATCAGGATAATGTCTAATCATGAAGAACAGCTCCAGTTCACCTCACACTGCCACTGGCTTCTCCAGGTCCTCACCACTCGGGAGCATCGCACAACTGCTGATTTCACATTAGCATTTTATAGTCATGGGTAACAAGAGGGTTTGATGAAGACACTTAATCACAACTACTATCAGTGAGGTCTGCTGTTAAATAAGTGCCTTAAAGAGGGACTGCGCAACTTTTCTGCTTGTCTCCATGGAGATGTTATTGCTTTGCTTGGTATAACATTAAACATATAGATATATATACTAGAGCATTGAAATCTGACTGAAGTCTGCCGGGGTTTGGACAAATACTTAGAATTTTTGGAGAAAAAAAAAAGAGGTAGAGCATTTCATTGGGTCATAAAAGAGTTAAAAAGAAAATAACAGTACGGGTGCTCTACAAGGGTGAAACTAGTAGTTTTAAAACAGAAAGTTGCCCTTACTGGAAAATGTAAAACTGGGCATGGTACAAACCCAAGGCACTTCGATGGAATATATTGAAAGTCCTTTATTGCATGATGGAACGCCAACGTGTGCAAGATGGTCTTCGTCAGACTCAGAACTTATGTTTGGGCTCTGGTTGGATTTGGACACATCAGTGCATCAGCTGTTTTCTGTCTACAGTAAACCCACTCACTTTGAGACTCTTCAGGTGTTCAAAAGATCAGAGCACTGCACTTCTAGTTTAGATACAAGTCAAAACTATGTTACTATTATTTGTGAAATGTGGTGCAATACTTCACATTTCTTTCTTATTCTTATTTGTAAAGCATAAAAGATTGGCGATAAAGTCCACAGGAAGTAGAGTCAGTATTGCTAATCTGCACTTTCACCTCGATTTGTGCGCTGTGTGGATGTAAACAGACACACATGAACTATTTTTGCAGTTTTACTTTTAAATAACATCTCAAACTGGATTCACAGCACTGTTTTATGGACTGGATGTGTGTGATAATTTGTGGAGGACAAATTCTATGGATAATTTGGATGAGATGCTGCACTTTAGTGAGTAGTAGTATTACTTTAGTGAGGAATAAAGTCCTCTCATTATTTTCACTGTATCCTGAGTTTGTATTTTGCGTCTCTGTGTCCATTAGAGGTCACACAAACAATATCCTACCTGTGTCATTAGTAGGCCTATGAAAATAGTGTGATTTTAATTGGGTCGGGTTGAGTCGGGTTCGGACACAAAAGTGTTAATGTCTTAATCGATCACTGGTGTGTCGGACGTGGACCAGGCTTGGACAGAAAAATTCATCCCAAAGCCACACTACAATATATACTACCATTTGTTCATTACAGGTGTTTCTATGGCTCAAAAACACAATCATTCCTTCTGTGAATAGGGTCGACTCTCCACAGATCTATATTGTAATGTAGCGTAATGTAGTGTGTCTCCTTCATGATAGGTTTAATCTACACTGTGGAACATTCTAGACAAAGCAATAATATTTCCATGGAGACACACGGGTGGCAAACCCTCCACTAGAAATGTTACCCAGTGTGCCTTTAAGAGACCATATAGCATACAAAAAAGAAAGAGGTAATAGTGTAGTATCATAGTCACGACAGTGCTGCATGTATGTGTGAAGGGCGGCCATAGCCCAGTTGTAGGATGTTATGTTGTTGTGTCCTGAGACAAGATGCTTGAGCCATTTAACTAGATCAAACATCATCAATGCATTACCCAAAACTCTCCACTCACACTAAAACTTTGTCCATTTGAGAAAGGCCCTTTTAATGGTTCATTGTGATTGGCCAGGTAAAGCTGTGCATATCAAGTGTTTTTGTTAATATTTGTTGTACCTTGCACATTGAAAAGACTATGGGTGGTTTATATTATGATATACTCCATTGAGAAGTAAAAATTAACTCCACACAGCTGGCTCTTCATCTCCCAATTCAGAGCCAAAGTTCAGCTCACATTAAAGCATTAGCTAATAATTATCACATTAACATTTGTTGCATCAGACTTGAACCTGAATGAAATCACTAAATTGGAGCTAGCAGACATAAAAGCAATACCACTGCATACAAATTAGTAAAGGACACCAACTAAAGGACGTTTTTTTTTTTTTTTTTTTGGCCTTAAGTTATGTAAGTGAAAATTGTGAAAACAGAGAATGATTTCTTCTTCTGTGGTTTAACCTTTGTTCTCATTTGTGGAATCATAAACAGAATCACAGTACGTCACAGTAACCTGCCTTCACAATTCTTGATGGTTAAAAGTGCACTTTTCTGGTGGAGGACCAGCCAGCTGTTTGTTTCCATGGAGATTTCAATGTGTTCTCTGGAATGTTCCACAGTATGGGATTAAATATATCCATGAAGGCAAACATGTGACACCACTAGTTTAAGTTACAGCTCAGATCACTTACAGATGCATGTATTTTTATACAATAAAAGACCTGTATCTAAATAATATGGCGGTGGTATGTGGCCTGATCGTCCATTGATACACCCCAAAAAAACCTTCACTCATCCATGTACACATTCAGTAAGATGATTCGTTATGAATTTCACTCTTTTCTTTTACAAGATATTCACAGCTTCTTATCATTGTTCCATTTTACTTGGTGTTAAAATGAAGAGAAGAATTTCACAGCTTCAGTAATACATATTCATGAACCTAACTTAAGTCATATTTTTCCTAATAATATGGGAGCAGCCTGGTGTGTCCTTATTTAATACTGGTGAATATTAAACTTCCACTGACACAACTAACGAGCCTCTTTTATAAAATAGAAAACTTTCAGAACTACAGCCACTTTCTTTTGATTACGGTTATATTTTCTTATCAATTGTATTTTAGCACTGAATAAAGCATTATAAAAAAAAATTTTTGTGATAATATTTTTCACACTGCACACCCAACAGTAACTCCAAATCCATTGTAAAGACACTCATTTCCTACCTCACCAGTTTATGGAGAGACACAGTAAATCCGCGGCTTTGATCTGTCCCACGGGAGAAAACAACTGCCACTTAACTCCGCTCTCAGAGACAAAAGACTGAAGCAACAGAGCAACAGGAAGAGCAGCACGGGTCAAAGTTCATGACCAGGTAGAGGATAAATGAGGTGTACGGGTGTGCAGTTTACAGCTGTACAAAGGCAAAACTAGGACAAACAATGAAGCCAGATTATAGCTCTGACTCAAGTTCAGCGGCGTTTATGTCCCCTTCACTGGAATAATATAGCTCTTTGTCCAGCACCACGGTGAATGGATAGTGACATGTGTTCAAGTTTTACAGGTCAGTCATTTTTTTGTGTGTTACTTTTTGAACTTTTTGACAGCAAAAACTAGCAATGTTTCTACCAACAATGTGGACATCAAGCTTAGAAGATGTAAATATGGTTCAAAAATTATAAGATAACCAACTAAATAGCAGCACTAGAAAACAGGAGGCTTGATGCAGCATAAGAGCAGTTGGTGGTAACACATTGCCACTTACTTTCATGCTTAAACGTCAGCGATCGGTTTCACCACATGCCAATTATCACAGCGTCATATCCACATCAGAACTCTACCTTCAATGTGTTCCCTTCTACTCTGAAGGTTATCGTGGAGATTAAATGTGGACACACCATACTGGACAAGATGAAGGACAGCAAAAAGAAAAACTGAGTTTACTGTTGATAACATGTTTATGATTGCACAGACCAAAAACAGAGGTGGGACCAAGTTGTTGTTTTGCAAGTGTCACGTAACTCTCAAGTCTTTGACCTCAAGTCCGAGTCAAGTCCCAAGACAAATACAGGCAAGTCCAAGTCGAGTCTCGAGTCACTGGCACATAAATCCAAGTCAAGTCCAAGTCGTCTGCTTTGAGCTTCAAGTCATTTCCAGTCTTTAAACCAAAGTATCAAATATAGCTTAGATTTTTGTAATTTATATGAATTTTAAGATAAACTGTACTTAAGTATATTTATATGAGTGTTTATAGTGTATATAAGAGTAGAAATTAATTTAGTTATGTTTTACTTTTTAAATGTCTTGACAAGATCTTAGTGTGAATCATTACAGTCAGAATGGAAAGAATTCAGATTTAAAAGTGCTTCTCAAGTCTTCTCAAGTCACAGGCCTCAAATCCAAGTCAAATCCCAAGTCACTGACCATCAAGTCCATGTGGAGTCCCAAGTCTTACTCCATTTTATCAAGTCAAGTCTCAAGTCCTAAAAATAGTGACTCAAGTCTGACTCGAGTCCAAGTCACAACTTGAAAGTCCTCACCTGACCAAAACAACGGACAGCCAGTCGACATAAATGTGGTTAAAATATAGTTTTAAGCTGATGTAAGGCTTTGTGGGGATATGGCTGGAGCTAGGGGAAGGCACTATATAGTCCTGAGCAGTAGTTACATCTGTAGCAGCCATAAACAGCAGGCTCCAACAGTGACTGTGGCTGTCCAGTGGATAAAGCATTATCACTGATATGGAGCCTGAGGCCTAGCAGCAGTCAGCCCCCTCTCAGCAGCACACATCCTGCTGCACCCCGCCTCCAGTTGAGCCCCAGCACGAGCAGGTAAATACAGCACAAACAGCACATAGAACCAGCACTTGACAGATCCCCATTTATGTCCGGGCCAAGGATTACCACAAAACATACGCACGAAACACAACATCGTCTGCAGTGCCTAACCTATTTACAGACACAGAGCTGGAGATATCAAAGCACCGCTGCGTCTGTTGGGAATTCCTCATTTCTCATGTTTTAAGGGGAAATAGATGAAAACGGATATGCGAGCGGCTCCCCTGTGCTCGTTAATGTGCTCAAATGTAAATGGAGCTGTGCGCTGAGAGTGAGGCACACTTCTCCACGCAGAGCTACATAGACTGTGGTTATTAACAAGCCTCTGGTCTGATCCCATCTGGGTGTCAGCTCGTCTGTCAATCAGCCCATCAGCCAATGCCTCTATGTGATACACTCTCAACTATTCTGGTACTGCACAACATTCTGCAGTGCTACAATAGTTAAATATGTATCTGCTTCTACAAATTGTATAATGAGGGGCCGTGGGTATCATTTTTATCAGTCATTTTAGAAGTTTGCTTGTGAAAATATAATAGAAGCCTAATGCAGGATAATCCTAATAAACACAATAGTGAATGAACAGTATTATTAAAAAACAAAATAGCAAAATCTAATGCTCAGTTTGTCCCTATGAAGGCTGAAGGGCTGAAGTGCACTGACGTGATTTTAACTTTATCTGCCATGTGTTTATAAAGGCTTTTAATTATTTTGTTCTTTTTAAGTGCCTTAGCTTTTTTCAACTTTGAAACGCTAGCAAGTTTGTGCCTTAATGTATCAGAGAAGTTACTTATTTGACTCTTATGGTGCAACAAGTTTCCTACTAGTGCATAGAGGTATAAATACAACAAAAAATGCATACATTAATTATCATGACTACATAGTCCATGGCCTTGTAATACCCATTGCTTGAATAAGCTCATGGACTCCTAAACTCCACCCAAAGTCCCAAGAAACACACAGGAAAATACTGAGGAAGCTGAATAGAGCCACACATTTGAGTGTCAAATAATGAAAGGTCAGCAAAAAGTAGAGATTGATTTGAACAAAAAGCCAAGTCTATTTACAGTGCAAATGTTTATATAATGTGGCATTTATTTGAGCCCTGACCGCGTTTGATTTAACATTCAAGGATCTCACAACAAACTCCTACATTTTATTGATTTTCCAACAGAAATCTCAGCACAAGAAGACATCACTGCGCTGGTTTGTTTTGCAAGAAATACTTAGCATTAAGGGTTATCGCAGCAGTGGGTTAATGAATAAATAAAGTACAATAAAAAAGACAGTAAAACGCTTGCTCTACCATCGACCTGGGATCATGTGGGATGTGCCTTGCTGCTCGGAAACCAGGGGGCGCTCTTTGCTCTAACGAACTGAGATCACAGTTCAAAATGTCCTCTCCACATGATATACCACACCTGACCTCCATCAGCTCAGCCTAGACAGAGGGATGGAGGAAAAGAGGAGAGCAGAGGAGCAGTATGAAAAACAAAGTGCCGGTGCAGGAGAGCCAGACTTAATGAGGGATGCAATCATCAATTATTCCAAACATTTAATCATGATGTCGCGCCACACTGTTGCACAAACACACACGAGCGCACACACATGCACACAAACACACACACACTCACATAGGGCTGTCACAAAGCAGGCCACTAAGGACACAGAAGGATGAAAGGAAATACAGATATTACAGACGACAACCGCTGATGCAATGAGCCCTGTGGTTCATACTGAAACAAGTAAGGACACCAAATCTAGAGGTGAGACACAATTTCTATGAGACGAGACATGAAACTGGGTCCATGAGAACGAGACAAAACATTTTACGCTATTGCTATGTGCAGCACTTTGGAAACTGTCTTATTTACAAATACACTTGGATTGGATTGGAAGACAAGATTTTGACATAGTTTATGATAAATCTATTGTGCGGCTTAGTTCTCAATTTTGGCCACACTTTTTTTTATTTTTTATTTATGCAGCATTAACAATGTTTTTATTCAGTCCAAATGTAAAAACTATTTTCCTCATGTGTAAACATTCTTGTGGCAATTTTATCACATAAGGTCTTGTGGCCTGAGAGCTTGTCTCATCTTTAGTAAATAGACAAATAAATAGTCATCTGCTTCTTCTGAAAATTCACACTTAACTGTGATTGGTTAAATCCAGCTGTCACTCACTCAATTGACTAACAGCTTTTAAAGATGTAGTTGGGAAGATTTTTCACAACTCAGTCACCATATCACCCAGCCCTAATCAAAAGACAAATAACACTTTTTTTTCATGGAAGGTTTTTTTTTTTTTTTTTTTTTTTTTATTGTGTTGTAATATGTTCCACAGATTGCCACAGAACTCTATCTAGTTCCACGGAGACAAACAGGTGAATTCACCAAAACAAGAAAGAAAGAAAAGAAGAAGAATATTTTTGTTTTTACCAAGAAACATGTTTTTAAATGAATTCATGTAAGAAAGAAAAGATTCAGAACCATAGTGTGGAATATCAATAATGACAGAAGACTATTATGTAATATGCCTTCTAGTCTTGTCAGTTTTCTAGAAACCAATTTACAACCCAGGTGAAAAAAGTTACAAATGAGGAAAGAGAAGCGCAAGACTAGACGTTAGCAGAAGCCAAGTGTCCTTTAGGCGAGACTTTCAACAATAACACTTCCTAACTACTTGACTTGGAGCCACTGGCGAGCCCCGGCGCAGCAGCTCATAAACTCCTATCAAAATCACAAGTAGACAGGCCAATGGAGCCGCTTTATCAATCCTCCACATATGGCACTGGAGTCTGGTCCCGTCAGTCTGTGTGCGCTGTGGGAGGATGGGACCAGCTCGGCTCCAGCTCGGCTCCAACTTGCCCCTTTCTCCCGGGAGCGTCCCCCCAGGGCTACAGCCTCTTCTGGGGCGGTTGAGCAGCCTGCCACCAGCGGACATCAGTCAGTCACAGCTCCTGCCTCCGCCCGCCCGCTGTGTGTCTAATCACCCACGCTCACTGTCACACTTGCCTGCCCTTCCTCCTAACAGACAGACAGCCAAACAAAATCAATCTTTACTGAGTGTCCCGGTTTAATAAGGCCTTGTACTTTCTTATGGAGTCTGACAACAGCAGCAGACCACAGTGCACAGCAAGCAGGATTATCTAATGCTTCCAACTCTAGTCTCCAGAGTCGAGTGGTGTTCCCAGATTTTTTTTTCTCTCTTCTCAGTCTCTTTTGGCTGTAGGCTCTGGAAGGCAAATGATGAGTTTGTATGTAACAGTAAACAAACAGAAGCAGGCACAAATTAGAGCACCGCTTTCATAACTGCACTGAATCACTATATGTTTATGTTAAGATCATTTACAATTAATTACATATCCTTAATGCATTGGGTTTATATAGCACTTTTCAAGACACCCAAAGCGTTTTACAGTGCATTATTCATTCACTCCACATTTGGATCTGCCCTGGGATAGACTGATGTAATGGCAGACTGCCGGTGTCTTGCTTAAGGACACAACAAGTTTCCACTAAAGCCACTGCTGTCCCGCTGCGGCACCTGGTATTCCCAATGGTCTCCCATCCAAGTACGAACCAGACCCAGCCTTGCTTAACTTCAGAGATCAGCACATGGTGGAGACATCATCTTAACAATATGAAATTCTACAAATACTGTATGTCTGAAATTGAATCTTTTCCAACCCCAAAAGCTGTCTCTAGCAATGCACAGTATCTTCTATGTTGAGTATGATGCTAGTATATGGATTAAATACACAAGTCATACTGGAATATAGCCATAACATAGAGAGTGACACCCATCATTTATACAGCAAAGACCAATACACACTCCGCAGCAACCTATAGTCCTGACTACTATTAAAAACATGCTCATCTTTATGTATTTTCACCACTTTTAAATGAAAAAATTATCTTGCATAAAACAACCCCACAGTTCAACTCAGGGCCCCAACATGAACAGAAGAACTTTCCAATCTCAACTTTAATTTCCACACTTCTGGGGTGACTTTGCAGCTTTGAGTAAACACAAAACAAAGCCAGACTGATGTCATCGGGGACTGGGGGAGTGAATCACTGCAAGACTTCTGGACTATATTGGACTCATTTCCAATTGAGAATTCACTACCAACTCTTTGAACTCGGTGTACACACACAAACACACACAAACAGACACACACGCACACACAAGACCCCAGTGCACAAATGTCATGGTGCATGGGG
The DNA here is from genome assembly GCF_026225935.1 of Boleophthalmus pectinirostris. Classification (NCBI taxonomy): domain Eukaryota; kingdom Metazoa; phylum Chordata; class Actinopteri; order Gobiiformes; family Gobiidae; genus Boleophthalmus; species Boleophthalmus pectinirostris. Next base: position 22,212,809 of record NW_026571473.1, on the reverse strand, counting down.
AGTGTGTGAAAGTTCCCGGAGGTGGAACTTTGTGCCAGCTCTTGAAATAGACCCTTTTAGCACCCTATGGTCTATTGGAGAGCTGGTCCGTCTGAACTCTCAGTGTGAGTGGGGGGTATTGGCACTGCTCCCTGTGGGGCTCCAAGTCGATACAAACCTCTTAGACGCACAGGCACAGAATAGAAACGCCATGCCGACTGGGACTTTAGCATCAAATAGTCTTTTTCCCCTCAATTTGAATACGAGCGATGTGAACGCCGTGGTTTGTATGCATGATAAGCTGTGTCTAAGTGTAAAGTACTGCTGTGCTAAAAGTCATGGGTATCATAAATAAACAAATCAGTGCCAATGTACAAAATTACACAAGAAAAAAAGGGCCAAACGTCAAAGGCATCAAAAATAGTTTAAAGGTCCTCTATTATGTAAACTTAACTCTTGTGAGCTTTAAGCAATGTTTTAATGTAATTACCTCCTCAAAAACATACCTTGTGTTTTGTTTCATTCACACAAACATGTTTATTACAAGTCGGTCTACAACTCCAAAGCTCAAAATGTTCTTTACCACCTCTTGATGTCATGTAGTAGTAGTTTTAAAGGTAAGAGCTACCTGCTAACTTTAGTTTAGTAGAGATTGGCAGTTCCAGGCCTGAAATCATCCAAAATGATGCTAGTGTAAGAGGTTTAAAAACACAGTGGAGTGTGAATGAAACAAAACACAATGCCAGGTATGTTTTTGAGGAAACAACATTATAACAGATCAGAAAATAGCATAATATGGGCCCTTTAAAGTTTCACTATGTAACATTTTTGGTGGGTGTCCAATGATTGCTTGTCTGGGTTATTATTTTGCTGTGTACGCTATTCACAATAGTTAAACTATACTGATGTTTCAACTACTCAAAAATCACTTGAAATACATTCACACTGTGAGTGGGGTTCCCTTTCCACAAGTCAGACCCTTGACTTGCTCTGGTGGAGATAGATACATTTAATGCCATACTGTGGCACATTCCAGACAAGGTAGCAGACTCTCCTCATAGTGCTCCTTGTTCACATTTTATACAATGACAGTGAACCGACTAAAATCTGAGCATTATTTTCGACTGCAAAGTTAAAACCACATATCACATTTAGACCTTCTGAATCTTTTGCAGCACAAAAACATCCCTGGATATAAACAGCAAACTGGAATACATTAATCATTTTAAGACCAATTACTACTACAGTATATGAAAATGTCACAAAACAAAATGAGAATACTGTGTTTATTAAAGCTGATAGTTGTTTTTCCACACCTTATTACACACACAATTTATCCCATGCTATGCTTAGTGCTGTGTTGGGGGTGTTGGGGGTGTCTTTGTGTCTGTGTGTCTGTGTGAGCTGTGTGGACACGTGTGTAGTGTGAATCTAGCACAGGTATTGATGGTGTACTCAAGCAGAATCCCTCCTCTCAGGACCAAGCCTCTCCCAGTCATCCATCATAGAGCGGCAGGAAGCTAATGATAACACTACATACGGCAGTCATGGGACAGGAGGGGGAGACAGAGACACAAAAAGAGGACAGAAAAAGGGAATTAAAAGGTAAAAGAATCAAAATCAAGAAAAGAAAATGGTATTTCAAACTCCAATGCATTGACAGTATATAAATGGACACAGCTAACCCATCAAAAAGGAAGTGTTCATAGGGGCGCTTCCGGCTTCTCCATCAACTCAATTTGACATCAATTGACTTTACACTGAAAAGTTGTCATCTTTCTCTCTGTGACTGCTGATGTGAGCTTCATCATTTTGGTTTTAAAAACAATCAGCTTGATATCAGCCTAAATTTCAACATTTGCCCGGTAGCTCTGCATTTACAGATGATTGTTATTCCCGCCACATTTCAGCACTGACAATATTTATTTTTCTCATAATTTTGTTTGTGCAGTTTCTCAGTGTAGAACAGTATGTGTAGCGTATATTATAATAGAGTTTATAAAGTTAAAATTCTGACATAACAAAGCTGGTGTGCATTTCCGTGGAGACTGGGGTGTTGGGAGAGTTGGGGGAGTAGCCCTGTGCTGTCACCGGCTGAGCAGTGGAGGACCGTGGTGCATCTAGAATAGGCAATCTGATGCTCTCTTGTGAATGTATAACCAAGAATCTACACTGGCCCCTACCAGATATAGAGTTTTTGTGCATATATACAAAAGACTATTAAAAAACATGGCACAAATCTGGCATCTGCATCTGACTGTACTGTCTCATGATGTATATGTTTATAGATTTTTGTTAGAGTAAAATATAATATTGAGGAAGGGCAAGTTCAGTATTGCATCTTAAAAAATATATATATTAAATGTATATTTTTTACAACACCAATAGTAAATGTAGTAGTAAATATGAAAATGACATTCATAATATTTCTACATTTTTACAGTGTGTTGCATCCCCCCATGCTGCTTGTTTGACATAACCTCAGTGCTTTTCATGAATAAGACACAAGCTGCACTTGTGGCAAACTGAATTTGATCTTTGGTGATAGATTTATGGATTATTCGTAGATTCATCTCTGTCTGGGGCTCACTGCAGATGGGATAAAATTTTGATGGAAACACCAGGAAAGAGTGGCCTCACTGTGAAAAATTAGGTCTTTTGGAAATCTCGGTTGCACCAGGAACAAGGTTGGTCTTTGCTCATGAATGTCTTATGAAATGCCATGTTCACTCCTTGCATTTGAAACAAGAGTAGTTCAGACAGCACATGTCTACCAGTGTAAGGCTATGGCTTTTAAAGTCTGCTGTACCACTGGGATTGTGAGTAGAGAACAAAGGAAAGTTTAAACCACCAAAACTCCAAAAATGAAAAATACTTGCTTAAGTCTTATACTGCATAAATCAGGCAAAATGTGACATGACTTTAAATGGGGGAATAAGAATAAGGCAAGAATGACTCTATGAATCCTTATGCATTAATTTACTACATTGAGCTGCAGTATATAATGGAGTTACCAATGACCTAGAAAGTCCAACAGTCCAATATTTGGCATTATAATGGGAGAGACAGAGAGCACAATGTATAACTTTAATCAAATTGAATACATTGTCAAGCAGAAGGTCTATGAAACAATGAATGAATATTACACACACACACACACAAACACACACACATATGACTGGAGTCTTATCTTGTGCTTAAAATATGGGTCATCCGTCAGTGTCATCAAGTTTGAGTCTTATAAATGTGACATTGAAAGAAGTACAACCTATTTCTTCAAATGGGACAATGGATTGGTAGTCTCTTTCAATATGACCAAAAACATTAAGATCAAACTACTCAAAGTTCATAAAGTATACTTAGAATAAACTCACAACAAATAAACTTTTATACGAGGCCCAGAAAGATCAGTATGCCAAATATGTCACACAGCATAGCCTCTTCTCTTTTGTTCTCATCTTCTTCCTAAAACGCCCCCTCCTCTCCCCGTCCTGGATCCAGATGCAGGCCATGGGGGCTGTGAAATGGGCCTATCAGATGGCTCGAGTGTGAGGAGAGCAGGGAATATGCTAATGGACTGCAGATTAAGAGGAGTAGCTGGGGGCACAACCACACACATTCTCTGCTGGAACAAATTATAATGGTACATCCAGGAGCAGAGCCTTACTGTCTTTAATGAGAATAGAGGTAATGGGCTACATTTAATGAAAGGGTAATTTTGGAGATGTTAAAGTGGGGCTGGACGATATGAGAAAAAAAAATCTAAAATTTTCCGTGATCAAACCTGATATTCGATTTGATTTTTAAACTGTATTGTTTGGCCTGAGGGACTGCTGCTGGCCTAACCTTTGGCCCAAGAAATTGCCATATTTCTTCCTCTAAACAAATTTATCTCCAAATACATGATTTTACTGACAGAACACTGGCTTTAGACTAGAGATTGAATGATATGTTATAGCTTTATCATGCCCGATGGGATCATGTGAAACCGGTAGCCGATAAGGTCAGCTTTTTTTTTTTTTTTCAGTCGATTCCTACGGCAGATTTTGATTATTTTCCCCATTTTACAACAAACTCCACCCACAGTCATCTGTTATACCATAAATCTTAAGGGAGCTGTGTAATCATGTTTTGTACTGTTATCTCTTTGTACTAAAATGTTCATTCACTGATGTGTACTCTTTAGGCAGCAAGTTGGCCAATACAAATATTGACCTGTGCAGGAGATTTGAGGCCAATCTATCTCTACTTTAGATCCATTAAATAAAATGGCCCAAGCATATCTTGGTGTTTAGTAATGACTGAATCTTGATTAAAATCCAAATAACTGCACAACGCTATGTTACAGTCAGTCTTTAAATATTTCACGCCCAAGATGCTGGTAACTTATGGCTCTGTATCCTTCCTGGTCTCTGATAATGTTAAATAAAGTGATGGTAGATGTATCCAACCATCTGCTGAGGCTCTCTTCCTCATTACATGCCCAAAGAATGCAGCTTGGCTGTGCCTGATGTTAATGCACAGGGCAATTCTGTGTTTCTGCTCCAACAACTGTTACAAAATTAAACCAAAACTGGAATGACAAATTGAACTCTCCAGGTGAGGACACAGGTGAGCAGATCCCACCTCCTCTCTCGCTCTCCTAACAACCACCAGATACACAAACAGGTGTGACCCTTGACCCCTCATCACTGCAGTCTCATAACTCCACATCTCCACACAGTTTGGCCAGCCCTGCACGCCTCTATCGCCCCCTCTGTGCCGGTCCCTGTGTGTGCGATTGCTCATCCTTCTTCATTGTGGAGCGCCTCTCTCCTGGGGCCCACCATCTGCACAGTAACAGGTGCGGTGGAGGTGTGACGGATGGGTTTGTTACCTGTGGCACAGCCTGGAGCCAGAGTCTGCCCGGAGAGTAGCTGCCTCTTCAAGTCCTCCCCCTGACCTACTACTGTTGAAGATATAGTAGAGCTGGGAGCAATTGAGTCTATATTTACTTCCACACTTTTCACAGTTTTTATAAACTAACTTTTCTTCTAAAAGTAGTTTTTCTTCTGGTCACATTGAAGACAAACAATGTAAGAGTACAATTTTGGCTTATAACTGTGTGTACATGTCCCCTATTACATAGATATCGTTACTGCTCAATGGAATCATGGTCCAGAGTAAAAAACAGACAGACAAATATAACAGTATAGTACAGATTACTTGGGGTTGTGCTGTAATTAAAGAAATGCCCTGTGCCTCAATGAACTGACTAGAATAGGTTGGGCTTTAACACTGGCAAAGGCACAAAAATTAATGTCTTGCAGTTGCATGCACGAACTACAAGAACTCTCCTACAATACAGCATTTTCATATGTGACAAAGCACATTAAACTGTCCAATCACCTCAAAACTCTATCTTACTCATGCACTCCCCTTTCTTCTGTTGTGTATGAAAAATCCTTATGACCTTCATTAACTAATTTCTTCACTTGTAAAAAAAAACAACAACAAAACATTGACTAAAGATGATAAACCACATAACTGACTAAACACCATAAAGACTGCAGTCCTAGTAATGTGTGCCTTGTAAAAGTTAACTGGTATAGCTTTTACTAAGAAAATCTCTAGTTGAATGATTAGCTGTTGTTGTTCTTTGTTTTTTTTCTAGTGACTGTCTGTATAGCTGATTTTCACTTCTACTTATCAAATACTAATAAGATGAGATAAAAGTTCACTGTTCTTCTGTCCTAAACCTTTCAAAACCTTAAAAGTGAAAGAACCTGTGGAAAAAAGAATGTTGTTTTGTGTTATTCTATTTAAAGATCTTACAGCACTTTTTAGTTTCTTAGTTTAACTACCATATTAAACTGAGCCAGCACTAGCTTCTTCACAGTCTTCTTCTGATGGGACAGAATAAGGACTGGCATAGGGAGGGGGACAAGCTGTTGGGCCTTCCTCCCTGCATTTGAATGAGCCTTTTAGCAGCCGTTCAGTGGCTCCATGTTCACTGTGGCGGAGTTTGGGTAATTAGTCCCACCGGTTATTCTGTTTGTACTTGAGCATGTGTGTGTACGTGTGTGTGCGTGTGTGCCGTATCATCAGTCTCACAGGTGAGTGATTAAATGCTCTACAACACCTAGAAGTACCCCCCCCCCTTCCTCTCCCTCTTTTCCTCTCTCTCTCCCTCTCTTCTCCTCATTCATCTGGCCTATGTCTACAGTCTACAGCTGTGCCCGTGAGATCTGCTCCGGTCCAGGCTCTACATACTCCTCTGGATGACACTTCAACACTCTCAAGTCAAGTCCCCAGCAACTTCCTCAAATGTTTGAAATGCAGCTGCAAGTATTAAGCCACAACCACAACAAACATGACCTACTACACTCAAGAAAAGTGTATTTGTTTGAATGGATTCTTGTTCAAAGTATGGGCCTAAAGGATATTTACTATTGAACTAATAAGCCTGGTTAGATTGCAATTATGTGCGTACTACAGAATATCTTAAACATGAAATGATCAAGAGGGTCCTTAAAGCTACTCAACAGGGGTGCTTGTATTTCTTTTGCTAACAACTGCAAAAGCCATATTTCATACAGATTTACAAATCAACATCACAGAAAAACAAAGCTTCAATGATCTTACAGTGTTTTGCAGAGAGCAGAAAAGCAGTTCAATCTCTCCTCATCAAGAAAAGCCTTCCATCGCACACTCCTTACTAATGACAGGGTAATAGTCTTCATCTTTTGCCATACATTAAAATTCAATCTATTCTGTGCTGCACAAAATATTTTCGGTGCAAATCAGTAAATATGTACATCTGACTCAAATTATCATTATTAACTGTATTTTCTTTTCACTGCTCCTGCTCTTGTTGAGTTTGCTTAAAAGAACCAGTCAAATGTAATCTTTTTTTTATTTTTCTGGGACATAATTAGGCCTGTCACGATAATTACTATATTGAATTATCGTTCAATATATTATAAATGGAACGATCATTTTTGGGAGTCAGAATTCATCATGGGGACTTTTTCTTTGTACCAGTGGGACATTTTTGGTTCTTCTTCCAGTAATATGATAAGATTTGAGATGTAGAAGGTTTAATTATGACTTAAAATTACACAATCTAACTTAATTAAAGGTGCACTATGGAACTTTTCTGGTAGAGGGTCCGTCAAATGCTCTTCTCCATGGAGATGTTATTGCTTTGTCTGGAATGTTTCACAGTCTGGCATTAAACCTTTCTTTTTTCATGGAGATAAAACCAGACCAAAGCTAGATCTGTGGAGAGGCAACCCCGCTCACGAGTCAGAATGCCTGTTTGTATTTTTGAGCCATAAAACCACCTGTAATTTAATAAATGTAAGGTAGAACAGTTTAAAGTCAGAGTTTAAAGACAGAGCAGGTGATGAACCCCCAAGCAAAAAGTTACATAGTGCACCTTTGAATCTGTTGTTCAGTTATACACTCAACATTGCTTAACAATATTGTACATTTTGAAAACTTTTTTTGTGAATAATTATCCTTTATATTATCGTTTATTGTCTATATTTACTTCAGAAATAAATCACACTTCAAATTTTTTTTTTATCATGACAGGCCTGGACATTATATGCTAGGGTGTTATCTGAATGGTTAGAGGGCAATTGCTTAACCCACTGCTCCACCACAGCCCTGATCACATCAAATGAATTTATTTGTACAAACCACGAAGTCAACACCTAGCAAACTCCCTACTGAACCAACTAGAAGTCTGACATGTGATCAACTCTATAAGTGACCCAAAACGCTACTGCACATTGAATCAAAATGGGTTTATAATCTGTTACGTTTGGTCAAATTCAGGATTGAGAAGCTGGCGAGGTGGACCGGTTGTGGTGACAGGAGGAAGTAAAAGCTGTGGACTAGTGGTGTGAGAAATGCCTGTGATTGCCTGGTGTGGCTGGCTGCCCTCTCTGCTGTTATTAGCCCTATAGAACCTCCCACTGAGATCCCCCCGGTCTAAACCCGCCTCGCAGACCTGCACCCGCCCCTGCATGTGCCCTGCTCATTCACGCACACGCCTAATAGCTTCTCCACACAGCTATGAGTAAAAGTCACCCAATGCGTTTCCACTCTAGAGACTTGGCACTCAGCTGGAGAAAAGGCACTCATACCTTCGGACTTACTGCTGCAAATCGCCTTTTCGAATGAGTTCTTACTTCTGATCCCTCTTTGCACTGGCTCTGACCACAGCCCTCTCGAGAGAACAACGTAATGATCCTTGTTTTGATAAATGGGGGGAGAGAGAGAGGGGGGAGAGGGAGAGAAAGATAGGTAAAGAGAGAGAGAGTGAGGGAGCTTAAGAGTGAGACACAGGGATACGGGGCAAGAGAGAGACAGAGGGAGAAAGAAAGGAAGAAAAAGCCAAAGAGACAGAGAAAGACAGAGAGAAAGAGCGTGTGTGTGTGTGTGTGTGAGAGAGAGAGAGAGAGAGTGAAACAGAGAAAGAGAAAGAGCCAGGGGTGAATGGGAGCTTGTGCGTGTATTGTCTATCAGGTGGCCTTCCCAAGTGCGTGCCTCTTCACCGGGAGTGGATTGACCTGAGCAATTCATTACCCCGGCTGCTGACATCTATCACATGGGAGCCCTCGGGGGGACACTCACGCAATAATAATACGGCAGCAGGGCCATATAACAGGACGCCCGCCGAGAGCTTTATTAAATGACCGGTCCAATGGTGCGGGAGCTTCTTCTGCCTGGTGCAATGGCCGAGAATATGGAGAGTTCATTTTCAGATGGCGATGGGATGCTGGGGGTGTCATTGTGGACATTGGTAAGTGAGAACATATAGAGGCTCTTCTGACACCAAGCTCAACTACACTGAAGATCTCAGGTGCATTCTGTCTGAATATGTTGTCTGTACTGTAAATAAGAATGTCAGAATGTCAGATTAGAGTGTGAAGCAACATGACAGTTTTACATTTATTCATGAGTTTTGAGAGCATAACCAAGAAAGAGCAAAATGCCTGATTCACTTTCATACGCAGTGTCTAACAGATTAGCATGTAACCAGCTTTATGAGATCAAACTCTCTGAATGAACAAGTGTGAATGATTGCACAGTAACAAGTATGGCTGAGTGTCATGAAGAAGCTGCCGATACGACACATAACTCGATACATAGGCCGATACATAGTTTTGATACAGTTCAGTAAAAACTAAAGACTAAATGATGGCTGTGATTCTAACAGTCTTTTTTAAACCACTTTTGTGCAAACTGAATATGAAACACACACATTTTAATCATCAAAACAGTGAAAATGTCAAATGTGTTGCATAAAGGAGTTTCCTTCCTCTAAACAAGCAGCAAAACTGTAGCACTGTAAAAAAATAATTTAGCAAAATATACCAAAAAAATACTCTTGGCGATATATCAATACATCAGCCCACAATACTGATACTGTATCATCACATTAAACGATACGATATATTGATATTTTGATATTTTTGCACACCACTAGTAACAAGTCATACTGGGATTGAACAATTGATATAATGAGTATACTACTTTGGTACTATAGGTTGGCCGAGCTGCATTAAAGGATGGGTCAAATGCACAGGACACTAATCTTGAAAACAGTCTTTCTTGATTATGAAAACAGTGAGTTTACAAGGGCACTGCCAATTTAGTGGTCACTGAGATAATTTTTCATACAAACTGTCCTTCAGCAGTGAATGGGGTAGATTTGGACAAAATAATAGAATAAGCAACACAAAACACAAAACACAGCGCCTTTTTGCACCAGGATCTCAACTCTTATTTTGCATCCATATGGTAAAAATAGTGGCACACTGTTTGAATCACACTTTTGTACACTATAAGAACCCACAGGCTGGACTGTTATGTGTAGCACGCTGAATGGAGTTGTACACATTTATCATTGTGGAAAGGTTTTTGCTGAAATCGACCGGGAAAGGGCGGAACGTCATGACGAATATTTGAAGCTGATTGAGCAAAGCGTCACAACAGCGGAACCAGCCGAATAATCACACTTTAGTTACAGTAAATCCAGTTGAGAGAAAAGCACAGACATCTTTCCAATACACAAATGCATGATGCACTTCCCTCTGCAAGTTTGTCAAAAACAAAAGTCTGTATTTCTTTTAAGTATTTTCTTTAAAGTATGTCCGTTGGGAATTCACTTTTTGGCTTCTGTCCAAACCCCAATGCTGTCTTGTGATTGGTCCAGTCTCTGTCACACTGGTGGGTCGGGCCCAATCACAACAGCAGGAGCCAGTCCAGATGGATTCTTGTGAGTTTGATCTCACAAATATCATGAGAATTCATCTAGCTAGACAGGTTAACACACCCAAGGCTTACCTCCACTGAGCTGTACCGTACCAACATATCTTCTAACTACATTTGCTATGGGACAGCTGCAAATACACTTCCCTCTCCAAAAAATATGGTTCTTCAGTCAACCTGATCGTATTAACTTCCTAACCCCACCAAATATTTCTGCCAGCTCGGGCCCCAGCAATACCAGGCCTATGTGATTGAGACCAGCCCAACGCTTCACAGTCATTTAATCTGGAGCACTTAGGTCTGCCCTCTTCCATTAATCCTGCTTTTTGCCACACACATGCACGCACACACCCTCACACACACATGTAGTAAGCGTGTCATATGGGTGATCCATGTTAGCACCCTCCAAAAAACAAATTATCACACTCATCAGCCCGGGGCCCACTACAGACAGAGAGCAGTCATTATGGAGAGGATCATGCGGCTAATTGAAGGCTGCCTATCTTTAACACTCAAATAAAGAGTGGGTGGGAGGTACGTAAGTGCGTGTGTGAGTGTGTGTGTGTGTGATACGGGGAGAGGGGGAGAGGGAGAGAGGGAGGGAGGGTCATGGCCCGTGGGTAAGGGGCTATCAGCAGCACTAATACAGAGCAAAAACCATTTAGCCTTCAGTGAGATGTGCTCTTCATCATCATCCTCATGTGCATACAAGACGGTGGTGGTCCTCCATGAGCACAGCAGAGAGGGCTACGGCTGCAGGTTTAATGGAAATAGTATAGAGTTAAAGGAAATGTAAAATGGTTCTTTCTGGTAAAAATATTTCCCTTCAGAGAGATCAGAAATGAAAAGCCTTGACCAACAGAATGTACCCATGACATACTACGTTTTGATATTTTTGGTATTGGTTATTCAATCCATCATGTGATCTGTATAAAGGGACTTGAGGGACTTTCTAAAAAACAAAAAAAAGGAATTACTAATATGTTTTGGTGTTTTAAATAGCTTTATCAGATACTAGTTCTTTTGTTGGTCTGAATAATTGTACTTTTTAAAGAAATGTTCAAATGATTTCAGTACTACATGCATATCAAATGGAATTTAAGTAGTATTATTTGAGAGGTTTTTAACACTAAGTAGCAATTTTATGCTTTATAATAGATGCTGTGCAGACCAAAAACAAGAATGTAAGAGAAGAAAGAAGCAAATTCAAACTAAGTCTTAACCTAGCTCATTCTGTCAAGCATTTTTGTCAATTTTGCTCCTTGGAAATCTCCTTTTAGGGCTTCATTTTCTAAACCAAGTCAATTTGCGGAAATGGTCTGGTCCTAAATTGACGAAACAATAGGGTGTCTTCCATTGGTACTCCACTGAAAACCAGCTTAATGCATCTTTAAGCTACTCCATGAAATGAATGGTTATTTATTTGCTGTAAGCACTCTTTTCATAAATAGATGCTTACTCGTGCTAATGCGTCTACATTTACAGCCCAATCCTGCCCTCCACAAAGCCGGGCTAACTAGCTCTTCTGGGCTCATCCCGGCTCAGAAATCCCCAGTAGTTAAGTCATTCATGGTATCTTAATGTGTAGTTATGTGTCTGGAGGGTCAGAGGCTTACAAATCTGACAGTAAACAACATTTCAAGTGGCACAGTGAAAATACACCACAGACAGACCGTATACAGAGTCATTAAAAAGTTGCAGATCACGAGCAAAGCTGAACAAACTATAAGCAGTATTGTGGATAAGGTGTGAAGGGAATTCAAAAACATTTTTCATCCACTTAAAGGTGCATCAGTGTTCACCATATGCTTGTTTCCATGGAGGTGTTGTTGCTTCGCCTGTAGTGTTCCACAGTAAATAGGGATGGGACAAAATCTCATAAGACAAAATTTCCACAAGATTGTGCACACATGAGAAAAATAAACTTGTGAGATTTTTCCCACATTTGGGGTTGGCAAAAAAGGGTTAAGTACTGGTGGGTTGTATCTTTTGAGAAGCCTTAGTTTAAAAAAGGACAGCTAGAATGCCAACAAAAATATTAAGTGACGTGAATAGAAAAACTGAAGCAAACTTTGGAAACTAAATCGCGTTATTTACATAGTTGAAATTATGCAAACATTTCATCTTGTATCATTCTTGAGGACCCATTCTTGTCTTGTCTTGGGGAAATTGTGTCTCATCCCACTCCTAGATTTAAACATATCAATCTGCACAAGGACAAGCAGGTAGGGGTGTAACAATTACCAAAATACTGTGATACCGTATCGTCAAAAGTCTCTCAGTACTATCGTGGGCCATCACAATATATTGAATCACAGGTTTCGTTGCTTAAATTCATTGTTATGGTGCAGCAATAGCTAAAAAACAGAGGGAACTACATTGACCATGATCCTTTGCTCCGTTTTGGTGCAAACTACATGAAGAAATAACAGTTCTAAGCACTTTCTTAGTTCTTTTGAATTAAATCTTGTCAAGGCATTTTAAGAGGAAAAAGTAGCATATTGACAATTTTGTTAGCCTCGACGAAATATCACAATAAATACCGTGCCGAGAGATGTATATGGTGAAAATATCGTACTGTGAGATTTGGATATCGTTAAATCCCTATAAGCAGGTGTCCCCAACAGGCTGAGTAAGGTCAGATCTGAGGAGAGGTGACTCCACTCTTGAATGTAAGCTTTTTTTTTAGCAATTAAAACCCTAGTAGGTAAATAAATGTACTGAAGTTTAACCCCACTGTGGAGCGTTCCAGGCAAAGCAATAACATCTTCATAAACAGATGGCAGACGCCTCACCACAAAAATTACATTGTGCACCTTTATTAAATCACACTTTACAACAAATTTCGTTAACATACTGCGACCACACAGAGCTCTATAAATAAGAATAAGAACATATAAATCAAAGATAAACCAGAGTATATTAAATTAAATGTGCTCTGGAAGTAGATGGCCTCAACAAAGGTCAATACACAGCCAAGAGAAGCACTGACAAGAATTATGATGGTAATGCCCCGCTGTAACCTTTCTAAATGCACAGTACTGAGAAAAGAGCCGTGTGCAAAGCTGAGAAGATGTGATCAGCAAAAACAGGCTGCATGGATTTTCTTGGCTTTACATTATAGACACTGATAGGTCAATGAGGGGGGGCATTTCTCTTGGGGAGCTGCAACAAGGCTCAACATTTCTAGATCTATGTGTGCAACAGAAGATTTTCAATGTTATAATTTTGGATAAGAATTACGCAGCACTATTTCAACACCATGAAAAAATAAAAGCAAACCCCACTCCTATCAAGACAGCTGCTAACAGTAACAAGTGAGACTGTGACTAGCATTGCAATTTATGTTTTAATACAATTCTGTTTAAAGGTCTTATATTACACAAAATTGACTGACTCTGTTCCAACTTGTGATGTCATGAAATGGTAGTTTTCACGTTAACAGCTAACTTTTACCTTTAAGTCCAATAGAGATGGGCAATTCCAGGGCTGAAATTATTCTAATGTTTCTAGTGAAGGTGCATGGACTTTAAAAACACAGTGGTCTTACTTAGAGGTGTGCAAAAATATCAAAACATCGATATATAGTATTGTTTAATGTGATGATACACTATCGATATCGTGGGCTGCTGTAACGATATATCGCCAAGAGTTATTTTTTGGTATATTTTACTAAATTATTTTGTTTCAGCGCTACATTTTTGTTGTTTGTTCAGAGAAAGGAAACTCGTTTGTGCAGCAGATTTGACATTTTCACTGTTTTGAGGATTAAAATGTTTGTGTTTCATATTCACTGCACAAGAAGTGGTTTAACAAAGACTTTTAGTATCACATCCAAAATTTTGCCTTGAAATATATTTGAAATATATATCAAATCAAACTCACTGTATTGAGACATGTATCATATCGTGGCCTATCTATCAAGGTATGTATCATATCGGCAACTTCTTAATGATACCCAGCTCTAGTCTTACTTGTGTGTTAAAGACTTGTGTGTTAAACATGTGTGAATGAAAAAAATCACAACTCCAGGTATGTTTGTGATGAGGAAACAACATTATAACATACATCAGAAAATAGCATAACATTGACGCTTTAAAGTTCACAGATGCATCCAAACTGAATTGACAAAAAGACTTAACCTGACAATCTCATACAAGATTCACATTTCAAAACACAGATGTTAACTACAGGGTTCGTAACTACAGGGTTAGCCTTTTTATGCAGAATAAGACAGGATAATTTGTTGTTTGTGGAGGAAATTATTTCAATCCAAAAATTTCAGTCTTTGTAATTTGCTAATTCCGTCCATTCAAATTGTGATTTTGATTAAATTGTGATTCATCTTGCAGCCCTAAACTGGCAATCTGGTAAGAATAAGGATTTGTTTAGAATAATGTGAGTCCAGAAATGGAAGAAATGCACCAGTAGCTTTAGTATTATTAGCAGTATATTAATATTATCAAAGACAATATATGATTAAAATGTAAAAATACCTGAACATGTCGTGGCCTGTTCATCTTCATTTATTCTATAGAGCTCATAATGTGAAACAGCTGAGTAACACCTCCATCACTAGGCCCTGTTCTCCATAAGTACATTAACGCTGGATGGCATTTTCCTCCATTTTATGTTTCTGTTTTAATTGAAACCTAACTGTCTTGATGGCATGGGCCGCTTCATGACCCATGGGACCATAAACTCACTGTGCTCACAGAAGCTTGCTGTGACAAGAAGTGGGTTACACTGCTTCAGACTCACACTGAGGGAGGTGACATAGATATGAGAGATAGAATTGGATGTTATTGGATGTTTTTTGCATTACTATTTGGGTCACTGACTGTAACTGTATCCTCATCTGAAGACTGTCCAAGGAAATAACTGACTAATTTAATAGACATGGGTTAAATGAACAGAACCAAATAACCACGTAAAATACACACTTTCGTTGTTATATTGAGTTACAAATTATGTATCAGATGCCCTACAAAAATTCCACTTTATTTAGTCTTTGAGTTGGCACACAGATTGCATTATGTTATGACCCTTTGACAAATCAGTTACAAAAAAGTTAAGAATGGAGGCAATTTCAGACTGTGAAGGTAGCAACCCAATATATATAAATGAAGATCGTACTTTCTGTGACACAATTTCTAGTCCTCATCTGGTGCAAAATGGGTGACTGAAATGAAGTTGGAAGTTTGAAAGGACTGGTTTCAGCTTTTCCCTGGACTCAGATGTGGTACACACTTTCATTTTGTAAAGATCCACAAAGAACATCAGGGTCCAACACTTCAAGGCCATAATGACAAAGGAGTAATATGACTTAAAAATAAAACTTTTTTTTTTCTTTTTCGATTTTGTGTTTATCAATATCAAACATGGTAAATGAATATGAAGAGCCTGAAGGTTCACAAACACCGATCTAATCTGACGTTTGTCCATTCCTCCAGGCTTGGGATGGGGCACATATACAGTACTGTGAAAAAGTATTTGCCTCTTACTGATTTTTTACTTTTTTGCATCTTTATCACTCTTAGTCATTTCAGATTAAGCAAAGTTAAATACCAGACAAAGATAACAAGTAAACACAAAATGCTGTTTTAAGTGCTGATTTTATTTATTAATGGAAAAAAGCCATCTGAACCTACATTGCCCATGTGAAAAAGTAATTGCCCGCTAAACCTAATAACTAGTTGAACAACCCTTAGCAGCAACAACTGCAGTCAAGCTTTTGCAATAACTGGCAATGAGTCTTTCACATCACTGTGGAGGAATTTTGGCCCACTCTTCTTCACATAATTGTTTTACATCAGCCACACTGGAGGGTTTCCAAGTATGAACTGCCTTTTTGTCATGCCACTGCATCTCAATTGGGTTCAGGTCTGAATTTTGACTAGGCCACTTCAAACCCCACATTTAGGTTTTTTTTTTTAAAAAGCCATTCAGAAGTGGACTTGCTCGTGTACTTTGGGTCATTGTCCTGCTGCAGAACCCAAGTGCGCTTCAGCTTCAAATCCCAAACTGATGACTGGACGTTCTCCTTCAGGATTTGTTGGTGGAGAGCAGAGTTCATGGTTCCTTCAGCAAGTCGTCCAGGTCCTGAAGCAACAAAGCCCCAAACCACGACACTACCACCACCATGTTTCACTGTTGGCATGATGTTCTTTTGTTCAGATGCTGTGTTCATTTTACACCAGATGTAATAGGACACACAGTTCAACTTTTGTTTCATCGTCCACAAAATATTTTTCCAAAAGCTTTGGGGATCATCAAGATATTTTTTGGCAAAAGTGAGATAAGTCTTTATGTTCTTTTTTGTCAGCAGTGGCTTTCACCGTGGAACTCTGCCATGCCATTTTTGCCTAATCTCTGAACACTGACCTTGAGGCAAGTGAGGTCTGCAGTTGTTTAGATGTTGTTCTGGGTTCCTTTGTGACCTCTTGGATCAGTCGTCGCACTTGAGGTCATTTTTGAAGGCCGGCCACTCCTGGAAAGGTTCACCATTGTACCATGCTTTCTCCATTTGTAGATAATGGCTCACACTGTGGGTCGCCGAAGTTCCAAAGATGTAGAAATGGTTTTGTAACCTTTTCCAGACTGACACATGTCAATTACTTTTCTTCTTATCTGCTCCTGAATTTATTTGGATCGCAGCATGGTGTTTTGGGTTCAATATGGCCTACTTCACCTTGTCAAACAGGTTCTATTTAAGTGATCTCTTGACTTGATAGGCCTGGGTGTGGCTATGAATTTGAACTCAGCATTCCACTATAATATGATTAATGATTAATCACAATTGCCTCATCATTTAACAAGGTGGGCAGTTTCACACAGGATCATGTAGGTTTAGATCATATTTTTCTCTTAACAAATAAAACCATCACAGAAAAACTTCATTTCTTGTTTATTTGAGTTATCTTAGTTTAATATTTAAATTAGTTTGATGATCTGAAAAAATAAGTCAGGAAGGGGACAAATACTTTTTCACAGCACTGTAATGACTCCAAATCTAGAAATTCAATTAATTTGCAATTTGTTCATTATCACAATATTATTTTTCATTAACAATGCATTGGCATACTTTTCTCTGTGAGTCTAATCTACAGAGACCAAAACAAGCAGATTGAAAAGTAATGACAGTTTTAGCATAACCACTCATCTTTATCTAACCAAATCTAAGGACACAGAGTCAGAAATCTGTAAAAAATTCATTAGTGAGCAGCAACAAAAGAGAATTGAAGGAGAAAAATATGAAAAGAAAATTCACAAAGGACAAAGATCTATCCATTCTTGTCTTGGCTGCGTGGAACTTTGTGGAAGTCTTGCTGTGTGTGTGTGTGTGGCAGCCACTGAAGACCCACTAACAAAACCCCCAGCACAATCAAGGGCCCAATACAATGTTCTACCCAATACAATACATTCAACTATTTGGATTAGATTAGACCTTGTCTCCTAATGCAGAAGTTCATATTTTACAAATAATGGGCATGACTACAGATTGACGCAATAAACAGTCTAATCACTAGGGGGTGTGCAAAAATATTGATATATCGATATATCGTGATACTAAATTTGGTGTTACAGTATCGTTATCATGGGCTGCTGTGTCGGTATATCGCCATGAGTATTTTTAGTATCTTTTTTTTGGTGAGTGCACATCAGTTTTATTACTTATTTGCTGTAAGGGAACTTGTTTATACAATACACCTGGCATATTCATTGTTTGATAATTAAAATAGATGTATTTCATATTAACTTTGCAGAAATAGTGGTTTAACAAAGAAATACTGTTGTTAACATGTATATGATCCTTAAGAAACAGTAATATATCATGTGCAATGTATCAGTTAGTGCATGTATCGCTATATCGTGATAATATTGTATCGGGAGCCATGTATTGTGTGTTGTTTCGCATTGTGAGAAACATTGTGATTCACAGCCCTAGTCATCACTACACTTTCACAATACCAACAACATCATGAACCCATTATTGGCACTTACCATGAAAACTTGACAAGTGAGAGGCAAATTTATCACACAAATTAAAAAGTGATTCATGAAGTATTGTTTTCTGGTGTCAGCAGTAGCATGTCTTACACTGGGGTCTACTAGGTGTGGTTACAGAGAGAGGGCTGGGTGGTCAGGGATCTTGACTCGTACGGAAATGAGAATCTAAGGCACTGAATTAATTGAAGTGTTAATGTGCTGTGACTCGGGTGCATTGCAGGTCTTGCGCGTGTGTGTGTGTGTCTGTGCCTGCGTGCGTTTGTGTAGCTTCTTGTAAAAACTCATTACCAAAGTGAACACCTTGGCGATTTCAAAGTTGGACTCAGTGGAGAATGAAAAGAGCCGTAACATATGCAATATAAATCTAAATATCAACTTTTACACCACAGCAGCTGTTCACTCGGCTGGACCTAGTTTTAACATCTCAGTTACCTGCAGACAAGGCACTACACGAAAATTATGCACATAGAAAAACTTGCAGTATAAAGTATATGCAGGTAATTCCAAAACTTAAATAAAGAAATGTATAACTTAAAAGGTGCACTGAGTAACTTTTCTCCTTGTTTCCATAGAGATGCTATTTTTTTGTCTGGAATGTCCTGCTGTAGCAGTAAACATATCTATTTTGCATTTACTCGGTAACATGGGTTTTCTTACTGTGAGTGGGCTCCCCTCTCCACAGATCTGTCATGTACCTTGGCCCTGAGGTGTCAATTGCTGTCTCCGCAGAGATAGACAAGTGCAGTGCCATAAGATGGAACATTCCAGGCAATATCTCCATGGAGTGGGTTTCACTTTATGGAAACTGTCTGACCTTGCAGCATTAGGATTCATTCGCTTGACGTGTGTAAGCCAATGCTAACGGGGCTAACTGGTATATTAAGCTTTTCCCAAATCCCATAGGAAGAAGGACAATAACGTCTTTCCCCTTCATAAAATTCAACAAACATTCTCTTTGTTCCGGCTTTAAATCCTCGATCTCGGGAATCGTTGCCAACACAGAATGTATGGCTCTTCGCTGATTGGCTGGTGCCCGGATTTGCACTTCCTGGAATCTTGCAAACAGTCTAGTGTATTCCGATTCCTGGCTTAGTCGCTGGAGAAAAATTAAATTGAGTGGAGGCAGTAGGTGGCGCCAGCTTGGCTAGAAGGTGATGGACCTCAAACAGAAGAGTTACGCAGTGTACCTTTAAAAAGCAATCAATAATCAATCAATGATGCACTGTATAAGAAGTTGTTGAAACAATTTTGGATAATTTAATTTTATTTCAAAATGTTCCCTGGAATCAAATGCCTCAGATTGTGCTGTCACTATGCAGATGGTTTCATCAGACAGACCATTTATCCAGGCGCGGGACTGTCACAAAGTATCCACTTACTTCTGCGTGTAAAACTCTTAACAATAATTGACTATTTCCTCCAATTTGAATCCATTACAGCACTACATAATCAGACATAGGGAGAAGTGCATAAATAATTGTAAACACGGTTCTACATTGACAAAATCAACATTTGGTTCAACAAGATAATATTTAGCTTCTGTTTCTCTATTAGGCACAAGTCCAAGATTTGAAATTGCTACAAGAAAAACACAACTTGTCATTTGATTACAACGAAGAATGTGACTGAAAAACATCTTTAAAAAGCTGAAAATAAGACGTTGGTTGGATCATGCGCATGAGGCAGTGGCGGCCTTTTGTGCTCCTAAATGACTCTAGGGTCCAGTGTGTTGTGTCTATGCACGCTAATCCCAATGATGCAGCCAGATATGTGAGTGTTTTAAAAAGATTACAGATTACAGAGTGCTCTGCAGATTAGCTGGCAGTTCTATCATCACCACAGCACTAGACAAGCCCGCACTCACTGCCCTCTGCGCCCGCTGTGTGAATGCTTCTAATGATAGCAACATCCAATACCAAGCTACCGGGTTCATTTGTCTGATAATTATTGATCTAGCAGGTAGCGCAAACACCTAACTCCCCTTTCTAGTGGATAGGAATAAAGCAAGTACATATACATCGACTCCCCATGGGCTGCTGTGGATATTCCTGGTGTCAATTATATCTAAAAGACTGTCACGCACGCACACACAGTCACTGAACGTGGATCAATGGGTAGGGCAGCCAGCCAAGAGCCAGTCAATTCAGCCTCTTGGTTTCTCAGTAACAGGCAAACCCCATTATTGAAGGAGTAGACCAATATTTAACATGTTAGATCAAAAATACCTCAGCTGATAACAAAAGAGAGTGAGGACCTGCACAAAGGCATTGTTTTGTGCAGGTAATGTAGTATTTATGGAGTGAATACTACTATACAGGTATATAGTAAAAGTGAGAATTATGTTTAGGGATTCACCGATACAACTTTTTAATTTCCGATACAGATAGCTTTAAGTAGCTGCTGATTCCCAATATCAACTGATACCAGTGCAGAGACTTAAAACAGCATTTATTTCCTTTAAACAAAAATCAAACAATACAAAACTGACCCATATGTGTTACTGATCCCTCAAGTAACTACACAACAGTTTTGTATAAAGGCTTTCTAAACCAGTCATGACCAGTAAAGAGGAGAGGTGTAACGATATTCAAGTCTCACGATACGATATCGTCACAGTATGAACCTCACTGTACGATATTTATTGTGATATTGTGGGAAAGCTCATGATATAGAGGGGAGGCTCATGATTAGAGATGTAATAATATCCAAATCTCTCAGTATGCTATTTTCACAATATATATCTCGTGGTATATTTATTGCGATATTTTATGGAGGCTAACAAAACTGTAAATATGCTATTTTTTCCTCCATCCAATCCAAAGAACTAAGACTTAAAAGTGCTTAGAACTGTTATTTCTTCAGTCTACATTGAAATGGAGCAAAGGATCATGGTCTATGTAGTTCCCTCTGTCTTTTTTGTAGCTGTTGCTGCACCATAACTCTTAATCTAAGCAAAGAAACCTGTAATTTGATATATTGTGAGGGTACATGATATTATTGTGAGAACTTTGACAATACGATATCATGATGTTTTGGTTATTGTTACATCCCTAGTAAATAGTATTTAATTCAAACTAGGATATCAGCTAAACAAATATTTCAAAACCGATATCTGATCCAGCAATTTTTTTCAGTATCAGTGCCAATATCAGATACCAGTATCGGATCAGTGCATCCCTAATTGTATTACTACTACTGACACAACTTCTAGCATATCTGTTACACTGAGAATCTCGAGCAAACTGTGTATTCTCCCTTTGGCATATAAAAAAGACTCTGAATTGCAGTAAATTGGTGTGAATGTTAGCTGTTTAGTCCTGCAAACAGGCTCTAGATAGTGTGAACACAAACTAAATCTCTTATTACTTGAAAGCAAAGAAAAATACCAACTGTCTTGTCTGAAACAAAGTCTATAATTATGGACTATAATTTGCATATAGTATAAGGAAAACAATGAAATAACCCCACAGAAAGTAAACCTAAAGTGTCTTCATTATTGTCAAGTGTTAAGATTACATGTACTGCTAATTATAATTTGCATGGAAATCATTTAAAAAGTCCCTCTTCTGGTTGTTGGTGAACATTTTGTTGCATATTTGTCTTCTGCCGTGATTAGCCCATTACAGTTGATCATAAATGTGAACGTGAGGTGGGTGTGAGCTCTGTAAGTGCACACAGCTGTTGATTTCTGATTACTGCAGTGATTGCGCGCACTGACATTTCAACATCCATTATTTTTTTGCTTTTCAACCAACCATTTTGGAGAAACCTAACCTTTACACATGACTGTTAGGATTGCCTTTTCATAACTGTCATGAAATGCTTGCAACAAAATGGCCCCAACCCAAGAGCATAAGCATTTTTTTCTAATTCTTCTGCAGCTGCCTCCTCATTGTTTTCATCACAGTTAATTTAAGAGATGTCAGCGAGGAACACTCACACTTTCACAGAGCAGGTACCTTGAATAGGCCGTCAATTTACTGTAGGCTTGAATTGTATCCATAGTAACAGGTGTCACTGGGGCGCCTTGGCGAAGTAGGTGGTAATGCAAATGGCTGCACACAGGTGAGGGAGAAAATGGGACTGTGCCGTTATTTTTGAACAGTTTTGTTCTTGAGTCAAAGGTATTATTTATTTATTTATTTTATGTTTCAAAAGACAGATTCAGACAATCTGGAGATAGTAATCGGAGTTTGTTGTTAAAAAGCTGAGTTAACCGCACATACAGAAGCAGCTCCTATAGCCTCATGGTAGCAGGTTGTCATTTTACACAAACGTTTACAGGTTTCAAATGGGATTCTGTGCAGCATAAAAGAGTTTTGAGTGAAGAAAAGAGTCTTCAGATCAGAGGTACAACTCGTCTCCAACTGAGAGACAAATTCACGGTTACAGGCCTAAGTTCTGCAGAGAAAGAGAAAAGATTTAGGAAGAGCAAATGTAAGCTCCATTTTACAATGAATTCTTGATGTCATGACGACCCAGCCTAAAAGCCCTCTTTTAGAGCTTTAGTCAAATGCTCCCTCACACTGCATTGTCCACGCTTAAACAGTAGACAGAGGCACTACACAGCTCTGCAGGAGGAAGGCCAAGTTTGGAGAAGTGAAAGAAGTGGTGACAAAGAAAAGGAAGGCTGGGACTGGACAGACCAGACTGAGATAAGAATTAAAAGAAAACTCTCCACTGTGTGTCTTTGAGTTCTTCTCAATACTTGTGGTTTCTATGACGACCTGCAGTAGCCTGCTGGGCTCATACAGGCTGAAGTAAGGACTGTGTGTGGCAGGCAGCGCTGGACAAGTGCTCACAGCTAAAGCTTCAGAACAAACACTGGCAAAATACTATCTCGACTGCACAGGGAAAGCTGCGTCAAATTCTCAGACCATTTACAATGTGATGAACCATGCGTCTTGAGTAGGGATGTCATATAAAGTGGGCTCTAATAAATGTCTGATACAATGGGTCATGAAAATATTTTATTATTGTTAATTTCATTTGCACGAATTAATATCAACTACTGCGATCATATCTCTATCACCTGATTAGCCTAAAGTGGACTTCATTCAAATGGCCTTGGAGCCAGAGGCGTCCACACTGCACCCTCTATCCACATACAGAGTGCACACCATCACAGCAGACATATGAGCGCGTCGGAGCTAGAGGGGGGCTGCAGAGAGGCAGTTCCATGATTAATGCGGCTTTTAGCTGCAGCGAAGCTTGGCTGGGGCCCCCAAAGCAAACTGACCGGGTCGCCCATTCAACTGTTTCCCCATGCGTCTTTGCTGTTTTCCACAGCTCAAATCCGACACGGAGCAAACCCACAGCTTTGATTACATCTCAACACTATTACTCCACCAACATCCACGACATCACCGCGAGCACGTTTCACTTCAGCATAGCGCGAGCCAGCCCTGCGCGAGGACCACACCGTGAACATCAGTTTTACGCAGCGGGGACGTTACGCTACAATGCACGGCGCAAAAGTTTAGAAACGAGGACCGCTAGGCAGGCAAGCGGGCACTTAAGTGTTTATCTAAAGTGCAAACAGCATCGAAACAACCATCGCTAAATTAAAAAACATGAAACGAAATGGCATAAAGTAGCATTGCAGTCCTAAAGTCGTGTCTAACCGAGGCGAGCGTTGGTGTTGGGACAGACTAGGGAGGACCACGACGTGCACCTTACGCAGCAGAGCGGGAAAGGACCGTGCGTGACACTTTGGAGTGGGGTACAGAAGGCACAAACACAGCAAATTACCGTAACACACAATCGGAACAGACATGAATCCCGATGTTGTCCGTGCATTTTTGTGAAGGGTCACTACCTCTGCACCCTCCCAGCACCAGCTTGCACGCGCCGACACGATGCACCAGCGGCAGCCGTAGATTATTCATTGCAGTGAGTGAATCCACAGGCTCCTCTCTCCGCTCTCCACAACTCAAAGTAAGCGACACACTCCTCCGCCACACACACGAGACACTTCTCTGCATTCGGCCCACTTACCTTCACACCAAAGCGAAAACGTGCACAGTTAGTTCCCATTTCACGAAAAAAGGCTTTAGATCCATTCATGCGCGCGTGTCCTCTCCTGGTTTATTCAGACATCCACAGTGAGCGTCGGCAGGGGCAGTAATCCACTTTTCCATCCCGGGGAGAGTCACCGCGAGCCTCGTTACATCTTTTTGCACAATCCCCACAAAACTATGCCAGTCCTCCTCTTTCAGCGCGTTTTTTCCTCCCTCCTCTCTCCTCTGGCCCCTCTCCCTCACTTTCTCTCCGAGGTTGCCTGGTTACCTCTTTCTGTAGGCTGGTTCAGAGCGCCGGCCTGCAGCCAATCACAGGCCGCGCTGCGTCTTAACCCCTCCGCTGCTGCGCTGTCCTGATTTCCACAGCTTTCCAGGAGCGGAGGGGTGAGGGACTTGGGGATGGTGGGGGTGACGAGGAAGGATTTAGAAAGTGTGTATTTTAAAATAAGTGTAATGAGAGGAAGAGATGAAAGAAGAAAGAAAATGAAGGTTTGGGTTAGAAGGAGGTCGGAGGAGAATCATTGCCCCACTTAGATCACAGGGGCTGACTCAAACGACTTCAGAAGTTCACCGAGTGTTGAGAGGCTATCATAACGTCAGCATCATCATCATTACTCTGTTCTTCAGAGTAAATCATGAATAAATGTAACCGCACACTCATCTACTGGAGGCCATTGATCCTGAAGACTCCTGCAGTGAGTTCTGAGTCATGGGTCTGAACTCAACAAGATGTCCTGCTGCTTCAAGAGAACTTTTAATCATACAATATTTGCAAAGAACAAGAGGAAGAAACGAAAGAAATTAAACTTGAGTTCACTTTCATTACATCAGCAAAATTGGCAACTGAATTTTATGCCTGCGCTACCAACTACAAAAATAAAGTAATAAATGTGAGTGATGGCCCATCCTGGATTCAACTGCATTAGAAAGCATTCTAGAGTAGTTCTTTGCATTAATGTCTAATGTGGCGTGCATTAAATTGTGTTGAGTGCAGATTTTAGGCTCCCTCCTCTCTGGCTAAAGAAAGGTACAAACTAAACGTGTGACTTTTGTAATTTCACTTAGAATGCAATACAATACAATATAGTCAAATACAAGAGCCACTGATGCACCAATGCCATGGATCTCAAAGATCATACGAAAGGTTAAGTGTCTGAATACACCTTTGCCTGAGACATTTTACTGTTTTATGATGGAGTCCCACTCCCTTCAACCATACTTCAAAAGCACTTTTCCCCAGCCTATTGGCCCCTCTCCATCTGTGCACCTGTAGATTTGAGGAGAAGACACAAGGAGGTTAATAACTGACTTTTACACTCGTCTGATCTGCACTCAAAGAAACTCTTTTTCAAAGCTCCTCTGTTCAAACGAGCGGGGTTCAAATGCATTATGTCTAGAGAGACTGGAGCAATTTTTCTTACTAAGCGATGATGAGACAGCATGTAAAATCAACTCAGCCTAAAATATTGCAGTTTTAGGTTATAAAACAATGTTGGATTTGATCTTCGGTCAATCAGGCAAAACCTTGGGTCTACTCACTTATTGTTGGTCAGATCACATGGACCATGGTATAACAAAGGTTCAACAAAGTTCCTTTCTGGGACATAGGTGGATTCAGGATAGTAAGAGACACAGATGCCCAGTTATCCAGCAGTTTACAGTCTGGCCTTTGTCACAAATGTATTTGCTACTTTGCTTTGAACATTAACATTGAGGGTAAAAAGTTCCTTGGTTTCAACATACCTCATCCATTTGCTTCCTTCCTTCTACAGCAGTAGTTTACTCCCAGTATCTCAGCAGTCCCTGACTATCTTCCTCCCACACTTGAGCATCGCAGTGTGCCGTCCCTATCTGAGTGTCCCACTCCTCTTCCTCCTGTCTCTGTCTGAGCTTGGCTGAGCAGATAACTCCAGAGGCGAGCTCTCTCTGCCCTTCACCTGCTACGATGTGGCACACCCAAACAATCACAAGTGAATCTAATGCTCAAAATAAAGGACAGTGAATTTTGCTTACACTGGTGTGAAAGGTATTGTCTTCAATTTGATAGTGTAATATTTAAACATTTAGACAGAACCAAAGTTGATTAAAGACAAATTTCTTTTACTTTTTCCCACTATCCCACTTTACTTTTTCCCACTACTATCAAACATGTAAACAACAGGCAATGCAGCAAATTATTAAATTATCATGGTTTTGCTTAAATCTGGATCAATTATTATTATAGTTTTAAATGTATAGTAGTAATTCCAATTCTGAGAAAGAGCACAATGAACATTAATGCTAATTCCAACTGTGTTTCTAAAACTAATTTACTCTTATTTGAAAGAAAGAAGTGTGAAATTGCTGATTTTGAAAATGTGCATTGGCTATATAGTACAAAAAATACATGTGAGCATAAGTCCATAGCAGTGGGATAATCCATGGGAATGTCCAGGACGATTCCATCTTCAGTGGGAATAAGAAGGTCATTGTTCACACAAAGGGCTGCTCAGGATTAGGACAACTCTGATTCACATTTGCAGCGAGAGGAGCCCAGATAGAGTCAGAAATGTGGCAGAAGCAGAGGGAAAAGATGGAGAGAAAACAGACTGAGAAATGAAAGAGTGTGATTTATCAGAAAAACGGGTCAAACTCGTTACAACGAACAAAAGGCATCACTCCAAGTCTCAGTATACTTCATCAGTACAGTAGAGAGGGCTATTCCACAAACTACATTAAAAGTACTACTGACAGTAACAGGCTCAAATGTGCGATATCTGGGGAGGGCAAGTTTTCATTTGGACAATACAAGTCAAGTTTCCTTATTATTTTTTCCGTTTTGTCTTTACTCTGAATGTTTTGAAGAACAAAGCCGTAGCTTTTCTCTGAACTCATTTGAAACATTTGTCCAAATAGGCTTCTTTTTTCACAGTAACAAAGATAACTAATACAGTGCTTCACCATTTTTGCCCTTTGTACTTGTCTTACAGCAATGATTGTTAAACTCTCACAAAATAATGGGAACTTTCAGATGAATTAAAATTAGAAATGCCAAACTGGAGAAAAAAAAGAGTAACTTAGATCTAGGACCAAATCAGAATTAAACCAGGGCAACAACTATGCTTAGGAGACTATTTTTGTCTCCTTTGTACTCATGTTTAAAGTTCATTTAAAGGGCTCATATTATGCTGTTTCTGATCTATGTCATAAAGTTGCTTCCTCATCAAAAAAGTACCTGTAGTTGTGTTTTGTTTAATTCACACGTTTGCACAATTCCTGCATATTTAGGCTGAGTTTTCTCTCAAATGGAAAACACTCTGTTCCATCTTGTGATCTCATTTGGTAATGCAGGTAGTGCCACTCTGTTTTAAAACTTCACGCACCTTCACTAGAATCATTTGGATGATTTCAGTCCTGGAATTGCCAATCTCCTCTGAACTAAAGGCAAAATGTAGCTGTAATCTAATGTGGAACAGAGCATTTTCAGCTTTGGAGATGTAGACAGACTAATAATACAGTGATAGTCAATGTCAATGTGAATAAAACAAAACACAACTCCAGGTACAGTATGTTTTTGAGGAGGTAACAACATTCTAACATGGTTTAAAGCTCACAAGAGTCTATTTAGCAGAATACAGGACCTTTAAAATAAATAGTGCGAAAGAGTAAAATACCAAAAACGTGCATAAGTACCAAAAGAAATCACACATTGTGCAGTGACACTTGATACAACATTTGCAGACAAATTTACAGCCTAATCAAACATCTATTTGAATATTTCCCATTTCTTTATTTGCACTGATATGACAATAACATTGGCTGGCATGGGTAAATGAAAGTCTCCTCCAATGAGGCGTCAATATGTCTGGAGGTGAATTTCAGAACGAGATTAGCTGTGACCCTGCTTCACCTGTCTGTTCTCAGGCTCCTCTGTACTGCCAATGTGGGGGCAGCCCAAACATTGAATGACAGATAAAGAATTCCTATAGCTTTTAGTGGGGCTATGTTACGCTAAACTGACTTATTCAGAGTATGTATGTTTATATCATGCTATATTGATGTATTCTCTTCAAAAACGGACATGGAGTTGTATGTCATAAATTGCACATTTCCTGTGTACTATCTAGTCCTTTGCGCAACTCAAAATGCACACACGAAAAGTTGCAAATTCCCAATATGTATAAAGGGTTTTCTAATGAATCTAATGATGACGAACCGATAACAATGAAAGTCTACAGGGTTAAGGTTAAAAGAGGGGTTTGGATGAGTTCTTGGATGTTATGTTTGGCAGAGATTTAGGATAAGGATTCTGTGGCACGTATCTCTCTTTTTATAACAGTTCTAAGATATTTATAAGTCATCTACACATGTGAATAATGACTAATGCTTATTTTTTGGAGGTACTGCCATTTTACTATTATCTTCATTGTCAAAGAGCTCAGAATAATCAGCAGAACACCAAGTATATGCACATATGAAGTAAGCCATCTTTGCACTGCTATAATGATGGTGGCTGTGAAGATGGATGTGTAGGTGTACAGGCTAACAGCAGGTGCATATGTCCTGTGCATGTAACCCTGAGGTGAGCCCCACAGCTCTGTTCAAATGTCACATGTCTTCTGCTCTTATCCATTTTCCACTGGGAGAATCCATCATATATCATCATATGCTATCAACATGTTTTATACATGCAGCCAGCTGTCAATCTGAACACAGGGCACTTTGAGCACTGTATGTCAGCTCCAGATAACACAGTCACAACTGAAAAAAATTGACTCTTCAAATCTTTGAGTATTATGTAACATAAGGCGGAATAAAGATTAAAAGGAATAAAGGTTTGGGAAGACACAATCATTTCATTTTGTTTTATATTGTATTATATACATTTATTATATATATTATTAATTATATAGTTTATGGATTTATACAGCATATTTCAGACACCCAAAGTGCTTTACAATGCATTATTCATTCAGTCCATACTTGATGGTAAGCAACTTGCCACAGCTGCCCTGGTGTAGACTCATTCACACACACCACATTCAAACAAGGCAAAGTGGGTAAAGTGTTTTTCCCAAAGACACAACAACAGTATATTGGTTCAACTGGGAATCTCTGTGTGGTACGGCTGTCAGCATATTAGCGTTCAATCGAGTCTCTTCACATAAATATACGTGGAGGGACACTTTTACAGTCTCTTTGTAAAAATACATTCATAATGAATAAAATGTGAAACTAAAAGCATCCCTTCACAGTTATTTATGAAAACAGACTAGAATAATGAGAATAAATAAAACAACAAAGTAAACATGTCCAAAAGAATATACCGCAAAAACAAGATAAGACCTTCATGTAGGCCATAATAAACAGTCTTCTAAGAGTTAACTCTAATGAGCCATTTGACGCGGCTAAGCTATGTTTTACCTGCTGCATGTGTGGTCCTAATACTGTGGGAGGATGAGATTTGTGAAAATAATGACTGTCTGTCTAAAAACACACAAATAGGTTAATCTCATTTGGAAACATTGCAAATATGTTTATGCATCATAATGGGAACATAATTTGAGTCTGCACAGTAATTAAAGGGGCTTATTAGTGGTAAAGGATTAACACGGTCCTACTGGAGGTGACAGTATTAGCACACACATTAGGAAGTGATGGATTTTTTTCCTGAGCCACAAATTGTCAATAAGACATTAATGCTATTTTAATTGTGACCATCACATTCATTTATTAGAAATATCATTTCTTTGGCTCCTACAAAAGTACAGCTTGTGTGGTCGTGTGCTGAGCAGTGGCGTGACTCAGCAGCTAATTTCCAAATGTCTCCACACACCTGAGCGGGTCCACGTGGCCGGGCGCTTGATGCCGTGAGATCAATTAAGATAACTGCTCCCTGCCAGCTTCAAAGCGCTCACACAAAAAGAGGGAGTTTTGCAAGTTCTGTAACTGCCATTGAACTTATGTACGGGGTTTGCTGCACAAACATCACATTTCGGGCAAATACAAATGCACCTGTGATTCTGAGTCTGCATTCATTCTAACAAACACCACATCTTAACCAAACTGAGACTAACCAACCACTAAACCAGAACTACCAAACCAAGGTAGGACCAAACCAAGTCTAGATCAGGTCTAAACTGGGCTCAAACCAGGACCAAAGTAGGACAAGTGTGAACATTTTCTAAAACTGCCCATATTAGATGCCACCACAAAATGCTACACAGGGCTAAGGAGGGTGGATTCTGTCAACTGAATATGTTAATGTATTTCTCTCCATATATTTCTGAAAGGATATATTAAAGCCAGGACTGAATGAGTGGAGTATTCACTTTAAAACTTTTTCCAGCTGAATTCAACCTTTTTTTTTTTTTGCCAACAATTAAAGACTCAACAAAACCAGGACTAAATCATGACACAAAATGTTACCCACAAGCACAACAAGAGTAGATTTATTTATTTATTTTAAGTTAAAGGTGCACTATGTACCTTGTCGTGGAAGGTCTACCAATTGCTTGGTGCCTGGAAACATGACATCTTTGTCAGGAGTGTTCCACAGTATGGCATTTATCTTTAACCCTAAAAAATATGTAATTGATAAAATGCAAGCTAGCACACCATACTGTGAAACATACTAAATGGTAAATGGTCACATATTTATACAGCATTTTTCCACCTTTAAAGCACTCAAAGCTTCAAGGAACCACTCACTCATTCACACACCCCTTCATACACCAGTGTATGCAGACACTGAGGTCGAGGTGGGTTAAGTGTTTTGTTCGAGTACAA
Source organism: Boleophthalmus pectinirostris (assembly GCF_026225935.1). NCBI lineage: Eukaryota > Metazoa > Chordata > Actinopteri > Gobiiformes > Gobiidae > Boleophthalmus > Boleophthalmus pectinirostris. The sequence goes on along the minus strand of NW_026571473.1, from coordinate 22,181,766 downwards.
AACAACAGCATTTATCTGTGAGAGCTGGAATCGCACTGCCACCCTGATGACCTGTGGATCTGTCCTCTTTACCAATGATGTTTATGTGGAGAGCGGGATTCACTATCAACTGAGCAACTGTCAAACATCAGGTTGAGAATGACAAGAGTTTAAAGCGAATGAGGAATCGAGGGCAGAGGAGGTAAACCAACTCAAGCAGGCATCCTGGCTTCACTCTTCTCTCAATAGTAAATAATGCATCCTGATCTGTTTCACATTGGATGTTGTCTCCATCTATATTTAACCACATCAGTTACACTAGAGTACTCCAACTTTCACTGTCTCCCATGGTGATTCTAAGCCTGTATCGGAGAAATGGGGCAGAAATCCTCCCAAAATTATAAAAGGTGAACAGCGCTCTAATGAACACACTATACCTTATGAGTGCGACTTACACACACACCATAGTAGTCCCAGTAAGTATATCAGAAAACACATTAGGAAAGACTGGAGTAAATCTGTTATTAAAATGTAATTTAGGATTTGGCATTAAAGGCGCTACAAGAGAAGTGTGTTTTATTACTTTGTCTCAGCAGAATGAACACTGGAGAACCTCATATGCATTTTCTAACCCAGCGTTCTGCACAACTCGCATTTTCACTTTCTTCATACAAAACATGGGCTCGTCAAAAAGGTATAGCGCACTCGAATGTAAAAGGAAATTGGATGGGAAATGATCTGGGTTAATACAATGCAGCAGTGAATGCACTAAATGTGTCCTGAATGAGTTGTTAAGATATTGTGGTAGTAAAATGAGATCTGCAGTAATTTTTCCAGGAATGGGGCCAGCAAAAGAAAGCATTCTGGTGGATAATGTTATCTGGACATCATTAACTAAACTATAAACCAAATAATTAATTCACTGGATCCTCATCATGGTTTTGAAGAGGTGGAAAGTAAATACTGTATGTGAGAAAGCTACCACTCAAATGATAGTAACTGTAAGGGTAATTGGACAAATGTACAAACCTGGTATTTTATATGAGAAAGACAACAAGAAAGAGACCGTGAATGATAAAAACAAAATAATTCCAAAATAATTACATGCATCCCAAATTCCGCACTTCCGAGCATCGCACAATGCATACTGGGAACGGCCCTCCAAAAAAGTGAGCATCAAACTGCCATGTTTGATTTCCCAGTGGGAAGTGTTCTGATACTGATATTGTCATATTTTAGTTATGGGATTCGAACATCGTAATTGTGTGGTTGTTCAATGTCCTAACAACGGAAAACAGCTCAAGAAATGGGCTTCATAAGTTTGCTTTCTTGGCATTCCACATACAAAATGTTCACTGCAAACTCAGGATGATTTCTTAGGAAGCCAAAGGTTACCTTTTTCATCCTTCCAGTGTATCAATACTACCCATCGCCTTCACCTTTCACTATTTTTCAATTCCGTTGGGAAGGAAAACCATTTGAACGGAGGTTTGCAGTCACACAGATCTGATTTCCTTTTGCATTTATGGAGTTCGCAAACTTCCGAAGCCCGTTTTCTGCTGTTAGGACCCAACAACCACACAATTACAATGTCTGAATCTCATAACTAAAATATAACTATCAGAACCAGAAACAAAAGTGATATGGTTCAAAAAACTTGAAAAGATCGGATTTGACAATAGACAATTTCCACTGGGAAATCAAACATGCTCACTTTTTCGGAGGACCCTTCCCAGTATCCATTGCGTGATGACCAGAAGTCCAAAATTCTGGATGCATGTATTGTATTCAAAAGTCTGTTAAAAGTAGTAAATGTAATCGAGTACTAACTACCTTTGTGTATAAATATGTACTGTGACATTATAGGCCTATATTGTAAACAGTCACATAAAATAGTGTGTCTACCTCTATTGGTGTATATCAAGGAATCGTTCATTCTCATCAATATTCTTTGGAGATAAATGGAGTGAAGTGCCTTGCCCAAGGACACAACAGCCATACAAACTGATGGAAAGAGTTCACAATAGGTTGTATGATAAGACAGAAATGCAAGGGGGGTGAATCATAGTTTGAATCCATTACACAATTCACCTTCTGACGCATGTGTCAATACCATAACCATATCAACAATAAGAAAGACTATAGCATAAAAATGATTCGTTTCACAGAATGGAATTTGTCTTTTATGCAGACCAGGCAAACAGCAGCTCAAAGAGAGGACATAGCAGGGGTGCTAGTGCAGAGCGAGGCCTGACAATGCTACAGCTAACCACATTATATTAGTTCATACGGTCAGACACACTGTTGATGAAATGCTCTCACCTCCACCTGGCCTCAGCGGGTGTGTTACCAAGACCCTGTATAATACGTGTGTGTGTGTGCGTGTGTATGCTGGGAATGGCGAGTGAGGGCTGCCCGCGGCTCATTGCTCAGTGGGTATAAATAGAAAAATAGAGAGCGGGGTATATAGGAGCTTCATACAGTGTGCTTCTTGGGGGCAGAGAGGCAGCTCAGAGCTACAAATCACCACAGGCCAGGCAGGTGCACCACACAACTGTTGCACCATGGACACAGAAAGCACCAAGCCAAAGCCTGACTGGGTAATTTCACACACGTGCATCATTTGTTTTCACGTCGCACAGACACACTCACCTGTGACGTTTCAGCGTTGTGTAACTCAGTGGGGCAGTTGTGCGATTAATGTGCCGTTCCCACCTTGTTCTGTGTGTTTGGTTCATTGCAGGATCATAGTAAACAGCAGGCAGTGATTTGATAAAAGACCATTTATAAGAAAGCAAATGGAAGGTGCCCAAGCATGAGCTATTGCACTGCACATCACCACATTCTCATAATGTTTTCTCTACACCATAAAGACGTATAAGAAAAAATGTCATACGGGCCACATAAGACTTAGTCAAGTAGTAAATCCAAGTCCTTCGTTGAATGAGTGTACATTTTTTGTGACTGGAGATGTCTGGCATATTGTCAGGTCATCCACCCTTGTTTGAAACCTGGAAATGTGATGCAGTACATATTCTGGCACCTTCTGTCAAAACATTTTTACTGGCAATTTCTGATAAATGCTGAGATTTATCACAGCACAAGGACTGCAGTTTTGGACATGCCATCAGACACCATACGGGAGTTCATGGGTCATGGGTCCATTTTTGGAGCCCCGCACCATCCCGCACCCGTGCAGTACAGCACCGCACCCACCCGTTGAACCATGATTTTATCAAAGTTGAACCCGCACCCCCCGGACCTGTTAACATTTCACCCATTACCCGCCCGTGCCTGCCCCACAAATTAAAAGCATTATAACTGAAGCATCCATCAGAATAAAAAACTGAATTACAATCACAAGAATTACAATCACGAAATGAAATGAAACGGTTACGCTTTATTCAGTACAAATACGAATTCACAGACGCGACTCAACTGTCATCACAGGCATTATTTACTGAGCAGAAGAAACAATGATTGAGATGCCACACTTTTGTGCTGCACACGCCATGGACTGAACCAGGACTAACCCAGGACTAACCCAGGACTGAACCAGGAGGACTAAACCAGGACTGAACATGGACTCACTGTCACTGTCTCAGAGGTGCCCGCAGGTGAAAAGGACCAGCACAGAGCTCCGTGCCTCACAGTGGTAAGTGTACCTGCGGGTACCCGACTGGGTGCAGGACTCTACATACCGGTAACGTCTTCATTTTATTGGTCAGTGAAATTTGTGATATAGATTCATCTGCCCGTGAGTGATGCTGTCACCAGAGTTTGTGTAATTCAACAAAGCTTCTCAAATAAAAATGAATGTACCAATGATTGAAAGAAAAGTACTACGACTCTGTCTAACATGACTTGCACAGACACATGCAGGCTTCAGCGGGCGTGTGCAGTACTGGTGTAAATGCGAGCATTAACAAGCAGAGGTGTCAGGGCCTCGTTAAGATCTGCTCCACACACACATACACACACAAACAAGACACACTGACCTCTGAGTGCTCTCTGCTGGACTCACCCTGTCCACTCTGAGTTTCAACTAGTGATTTTGCTTTTGATTTGATTATACTCACAAAAAAGGAATGATAAAAAGTAATTGTTTTTTCAATGAGGATATTGTTCAAATGAGACATTTTCCCCATTAATAACAAAGCTATAATATTTTTTTTGACAACTATGGCAACTGTCCTAACTTCTCATCATTCTGAAACCACTGGATTGAGGCTAACCAAACATGTCCTCTCTACTTATCTGACTTTTCACATCTGACACTGGCTGATACAATACCCTCCCAATACTCATTATACTCTCTACAGTAACTAACTATCATTATTATGTCCTGCAACTTCAAAGTGTTGGAATCTTAGTACTGTCATTCAGGGGAAAGTATTTTTGCCACATTCCAATGGTTTCAGGAGTCATCCCACACTGCCATTTGCTTTGGAACACTGGGTTAGCTATGAGACACAGACATACCTGCACTTTTTCACTGCACGCCGCGTCCATATCACAGCTCCTCAAAAGACAGGAAACGCTTCTGTGGAGAGAGAAAGAAGAAGACATGAGGAAGAGGAGAGGGTTTGGGGCAGTGTGTGAGAGAGAGACAGAGAGAGGGAGGAGGGGGCTTGGTCTGGCATTAAGAAAAAGCACTTGTCAGGTAGCCCATTAGAGTACCATTACAATACCAATCTTTGCTCCCCATCTCTCCCTCTTACGCGCCCCGTGTGTCATTTTCTTTGTGTGCTCCCAGTCACCGGCGGGGAGATGAGATCATTACCTGGGACTGCAAGGCTAATGTGGCACGCTGGCTACCAAACGCACACACATGCACTGCCAAAGCCCATTTGAGACAAGAAATAACTTATTCCTGTTCATTTCTGTGATAAAAATACAAATTTGAGTAATAAAATTGACTTAGGGAGTTAATTCACTTGTTTGGCTGTATTTACACCTTCAGAAATCTTACAACTAAGGATGAGGGGGTAACAAACCATCATTAAACCATGACCAGAAATACCAAGGCATAATGGTGTACCATGGAGCTGGATTTTATAATACTTAACAAAGGACTTCTTAAAGGTGCATTGTGTAACGTTGCATTATGGGTCTGTCAAATGCTTTTCTTCATAGAGATGTTGTTGCTTTGTCTGGAATGATTCACAGTATGGCATTAAACCTTTCTATCTGCATGGAAACCAAACCAGACCAAGTTACAGGTCAGGTCTGTAGAGAGGCAACCCCACTCACAGTCAGAATGCCTGTTTTTCTAGGTATTTTGAGCTATAATACTACTTGTAATTAAATAAATATAAGGTAGAGCTGTTTAATGTCATACTGTTGAACATTCCTGGCAAAGTAATTACATATCCATAGAAACAAGCAGGTGACAGACCCCCAAATGAAAATGCGCACATTTAAGTTGAAAAAGTATGTATATGATATATTGCTCCTTGGTAATACCCTGCTTTGACGTACAGAGATTTTGCCAGTTAATACCAGTTACCGTCCTTTAGACCTACACAACACTAACTTCTTGGTTGTAAGGTGATATAAAAAAGTATTTAAATTATAAAAATAAATACATTTTGAAAATGCAATAATACATAATTGAAATAAATACTGATCAATAAATATAACTGAATAATAAATATTGAACAAATTATAAAACTATCGTCACTTCGAAATCGGTTCTCTTTCAGCAGGTAAATGAAATTTGGTGATTTTCCAGAAGAGACCAGGGCTTCTGCGCCTCTGCCTGAAACACAACTCCAGTGTATCCTTCAGGGAGAGGAGGCCTGTTTTACAAGCTGCTCCTGGGGTCCACAGGGGAAAGGACACATGCCAGGAGCATCATCTAATTGGAGACAGCGATGAATGAAGATGTCTTTCTGGAGAAATAGCCCAGCAGAAGAATAAGGGTGCGGGGCAGCTGCAGATATAATGTATGGTGTGGAATAAGCTCATTACCGGGGTGAGGCCTGCAGTGAAAGACAGAGGAGGAGACAGGAGCCAGAGCAGGGTCAGGAGGTAGAGAACACTGGCCTCAGCTCTAATTAACTCCTCACATGGGCACCACACTGGGCTCATCTTACATCATGTTCCACACTGGGGCACACGGGGCAGCACTATGACATGGGGGGGGGGAGGTAAATAGGCCGTTTAAAGGTATTTGAACCTGCACTGATTGACTTTTACTTCCCTTTGGCTTTACGCTTCTGGGGTCATCACCGTAAATCAACTGGCTCTAAGTGGGCAGAGATTAGAAAATCATTTATTTATAGATTCTGCATTAAATTCTCAAGTTCTAAGAATATAGTGAATATAGAAGAAAAACACTGAAATATCTGAGGTTCTAATGATTAATTTTGTATTTACTTTTACCTAAATGAGCCTCACATGGGGAATTCATTTTGGGTTCAATACATCGTTTTGGTTCTCACTACCTAAAGCCCAGCACCTGCAGCCATCATGAATCAGTGCTAGTGCAGCATCTGCAGCTCAGGGAGTGAATTCTGGAGGTTCTGAGCTTTTATTTGAGCCTTGGTCTGTTCAATGCGAAAAACGTCTGTCCTCTATAAACAAGTTAAGGCAATGGTAGTCCAGGTTTAGCAGTGATTGTAGCACCTTTTTGAAATATCAAGATATACCCTATCATATTACTTGCGGACAAAGAAATAAAAGACCTTTGAGTCAAACTATATCTAATGTGAAAAGACCAGTGTGTAAACTGTTGATACTAATAATGAAATAGTTGGATGAACAGTCGATCAGTAAATAAGGAGTCTGCACACAAAGAACACTGCCTAAAAGCTGTTAAAACAAAGAATAAAGAAATAACAGTAGTTTTGTAACTTTTCTATTTTACTGTTGATTAGAGAGAATAGTTGTGTATGTCTGTCAACAAGAACCCAGTTGTTCAGATGTGCTTTTCTTCTTGTTTTGATTAGGTCTGAGCTGTGGAATGTAATCATTTGATTGGCATAGATAAAAAAAAAGTATTTTATGCCACATGTACAGCAACTACAGAAAAACATTTGAATTTGCCGTCGTGTTGAGAGGCATAGTCTGTTTCAGAAGACTCAAATATCACTCAAATATCCAGTCTAGAGTGGAATTGTTTGTGTCCTTGGGCAAGACACCTTCTTTTCATTTAGGGTGGGTGACATACAAAAAAAATAAATAAAAATTTGAGCAATATCACAATTACAATTTTAGCACGATTCATACAATTTGTATGCCCGTATTGCCTTTAAGAGATAACTAAACTCATCTAAATCTTCCTCATCTGAAAGTTCACACTTCACACATTTTTGAGGATGACCAATAGTGAATCACAATATGGTGATTTTACCAAAAATATTACATCATTACAGAAATGAGATCATGATTCAACCTTTAGTACCATACTGCCCAACTCTTCTCAAAAATCAATCAATCAATCAATCAATCAATCAATACAAACAACCTGAGCTAAAATTAAGAAAAATACTTCATCAATTAATATTCAATTGATGACGGTGTGAATCTATTTTGTGTCTCCTCATTTCCTCCACTGCATGAGCTCAAACGGAGCCAGCTTGTATTTACACAGAGCAGCACATTCACAAAGTGTGTCAGACGCTCCTGCCCCCTCACTCGTGCTCACATATGGTACGCCCGCAATGGCTCAGCTCCAGTCTCTGAGCAAATCCCACTATTTAGCTTGTCTCTGTGTTTTTGTGTTTCCAATGACTTAGGCCTCTCATTATGGCTGTGGTAGGAGGCTGAAATACCATTAACAACACTACAGTATTTACCCAGAGTGAGATTACACCTTCTGTCTTTCACACCGCTCCTATGCCCTCTGCTTCACCTCACACACACAAACCCAGCGCCACTACCACGTGTTGCCAAATTCACTCATAGCTATGTCACAATCATGTGAAAAAGAACTAAGATTATGAAATATTAACTGCACATTCATTCAAGGCCAGCAGAACACCCACTGAATTAATCATGACCAACCGCCTGTCTAGATTTCTTTCTTATTCTTATCTCCCATCATCTGCTACACAATAAATTATCAGTTAAAAAAAAGTTTATACATAAAATAATAGAGTTACCTGAATATATAGTGGAATGTCTAGTGTAACATATCCCATTTTTGTAAGTAAGTAAGTAAGTAAGTTTATATTTATATAGCATTCTTCACAGACATTTGTCACAAAGATACTTTACAGAGCATTATTCATTCACTCCACAATAGTAGTAAGCTACTATTGTAGCCACAGCTGCCCTGGGGCAGACTGACCAAAGCGCAGCTGCCATACCAATCAGCGCCATCGGTCCCTCTGACCACCACCATCACTCACACACACACCACTTTCATACTAGGCAATGTGGGCGAAGTGCCTTGCCTAAGGACAAAACGACAACCCACTGTGGCACCTGATTTTCTCAGCGGTCTCCCATCCAAGTACTAACCAGGCCCGGCCTTGCTTAGCTTCTGAGATCTGACGGGATAAGCCGGCACGGCCACTTTTTTTATTTTTTTTTATTCATCATTAATTTTCCCTCTACCTGTTATTGTGAACTTTAAGCCATGTTAGAATGTAGTTACCTCATCAAAAACAGACCTGGAGTTTCACTCACACATGTTTGAGTCATTATTAGTTTGTCTACATCTCCAAACTTCAAATGCTGTGTTCCACTTTGTGATGTCATGAAAGCTGTATTTGTCAAGTTAACAGCTCCCTTTTACCTTTTGCTCAGTTGAGAGTTGAGTTGGCAAGTCCAGGGCTGAAATTATCCATATGATTCTAGAAAAGCTGTGTGTTTAAGAACACAGTGGAGCACTTCCTGTATTATCACATGAGAGTTTTCTGTTTGAGAGAAGAACTCAGCCTAAATATGCAGTGTGTGTGATTGAACTAAAACACAAATTCAGGTATGCTTTTTTTTTAATGAGGAAACAACATTATAACGGTTCAGAAAATAGTGCAATATAGGGCCCTTTAAAGTAGCACCATGGCATTCCATGGCTTGTCTTATGCCAACGGAACAACATTTCCATGAAAACAAGCAGGTTGAGGCCCTCATAAGCCAAATAAAAGCTAGGTTTGTGAACATGCAAGCTCAATAAATAAATAAATTAATTAATTAATTAATTAAAAAGTTTTTTAAGATCATTTTGTACAGTAGAGAAAACTGTATTTGAAGAACATGTGTGTTAGACTCACTCACTACTGTTGAACATTCCAGGCAAAGCAATAACATCTCCATAGTGGCACACCCCCACTGGAAAAGTTACACAGTGCATCTTTAATGATGTCTTGATTATAGCAGTATCTAACAGGTTCTGCCAGGAGCTTCTGATATTTAAATCTGCCTCTTTTGAGCTTCCTCTTTGAAGGTTAATTGACACAACTTCACAATGTAGTCCGCTGCACTTAATTTAAATGGCTTTAATATTAACTTGCTTTTACATTTTAACCACATCAGACTTGTGTATCTGGCAGCTCCATCTTTATCTGTGGCTTGATGGCCCCCTGCCTGCTCCTAATAAGCCATGATGAGTCCTCCACAGTTGAGCACCCTCCCATCAGCCCCCTACTGCGACTCTCACACACACGCACACACGCACACGCACATACACACACACAGATACATGAAGGATGCACATCTCTGAGTGGGGCAGAGGGCCTGGATCATGACATCCTTCAGTGGGGCCATACTTGTGAGAAGCATTAGGTAAGATCTAAAGGTGCAAGAATTATTCAAAATGTAAAGTGTTACTAATATGCTACTTTTACTACTACACAACAAATACTATTACTTTTAATTGTACCACTCGGTGCAGGTTCAGTTTGAGCACTGTAGTTTAGTATCTCATAATGAAATAATAAAATCAATGTACCGGAGCTCTTTGATTTACAAAAAGGGCGAAAGCACTTGCAACCACTTATAGTAATAAAATGCACTTGGATGAATTACAATATCCGAAAGGTACTGTAGAATACTTCCACCTTGATAACATGTGCCCACTCCACATCACATCAAAACTGGAACTAAACCTGGAACTTAACCAGGACTAAACCAGGACTAGAACAGGACCAAACCAAGACTTCATCAGAACTGTACCAGACAAGTGTGGAAGTACAGAGCAAGCCAGGAAAAATGCTAGAAAGCAAAGAACTCAAGCCAATATAAGGGCCACAGGAAAAAAATACAGCAAAACACACAAAATGCTAATATGGCTGACAATATGAAAAAGGGGAAAGGCCACAGTACATGAATACCCAGCAGCGGTGGTTTAATAACTGGAGCTGGATGCTGTTTTGGCTGTGAAGGAGCAGAGCCGAGGGAGCATTGAGACAGTGGAGTGATGGAGGTGGGCTCAGAGGTGGAGGAGAGGGGGGTGGAGACAGGGCCATAGCTGCAGAATACTGATGCTGGTGTAGACATGCAGTCAGTGTGAGGGCCTCAGGTGAGAAACCAAGCATGAGACGCCCGGGCCCCTGCATGTTCACTGTGCACACCTGTTTTCTCCAGCTTATTTCCATTTTACTTTGAGAAGGCAACAACAACAAAACAGACCATAGAACACTCTGTCATAAAGTGTAGGATTTGGTGAACTAACATGAAATAACAAAGAATACATTTTTTCGAGGTCTAAAGACAACTGTTAAAAGTCCATCTCAAATAACATTACAGTCACAAGCTAGCTATCATTACTTTCACCTTTTTTGTTGAAAATTAAATACCTAAACCAACCATGAACACTTGTGATGATCACAGGCTCATGAAAATGTGCAGTTAAATCCATTTCATGTATTTTCTCGAATTATCAGATGTTCTTAAAACTTTTTTCCGGTGTTTGCTAATTGTCACTATGGCTTCATTACACCATACACATACATTCACACTCCCAGCATCACTGCAAAGTATCAGTCAGTATTTCACTATGTAACTTTTCTGTCTCCATGGTTATGTTATTGCTTTGACTGAAATGTTCCGCTGATGTTAAACTTACCTATCTAAATGGTCACATTTTTATATAGTGCTTTTCCACCTTCAAGGGACTCAAATCTCTTTGCAACAAACAACCATTCACCCATTCAGCCTCACCCATGGTGAAGTGTCTTGTCCAAGGACACAACAGCTGTGGGAGCTGGAATCACACCGCCAGCCTGTGGGTCAGTGGACCTGACCGCTGATCTGTCAGTGGATCTGTCGAGAGCGGGATTCGAACCACCGCCCCTACATGGAGACAAGCAGGTGGTACCTCTATGCACCAAGTTACAGCTCAGATCTACGGAGAGGTGACATATTCACAATAGAAATGTGTGTACTTCAATGTAATTTAGCAATAAAAATGCAATTGAATAAACACTCAAATATAATGTCATCCAATGGAACATTCCAGGGAAATCAATGGCACTTCCATGGAGACAAGCACATGGTTTTAGCCTGATTCATCAGGTGGTTTCACTTTGTGGAATCCGTCTGACCTCGAGCATTAGGATTTGTTCGTTTGATGGTAAGCAGGTACTTTTTAAAATTTAACCAATTGCTGCTAATCAGTCCTGGCCTATGTAATATGCTGCTAACAGGGCTTTTAATCCTTGATCGTTACCAACACAGAATGTATGGCTCTTCGCTGATTGGCTGGTGCCCGGAACCGCATTTCTGTGGTTCATGCAAACCATCTAATGTATTCCAATTCCTGACCTAGACGCTGGAGAAAAATGAAATTGAGCGGAGGCACTAGGTGGTGCCAGCTTGGCTAACATGGTGTACCCTCCAACAGAAAAAGTTACCGCTCAATCTTAAACATTTTTTCTATGTGAACTATTGGGTTTCTGCTTAACATACAGTAGCTTTTTATAATGATACACATTTATTGATACTATAAACCCTACATGCAAAGCTCAAATCAAATCAGGCCCTGCTGTTGTTCCATCCAGGCAGCACTACAGCCTATGACGAAGACAAGATTTATGCGTGGTCTTCTTTATGGAGCAGTTTGCAAAACACAATCATAAAAGACTCTGCCACACACTCACTCTCTGACGCTCCTGGTTTGTGTGTCACCAGTGTAAAAGTGCACGTGAGCCGCAGTGAGAGAGATGGAGCATTGGACTGTTCGTTATGCAGCATGTGTCTCTGTGCACAGCCAATGTTATCACAGCACATAACCCAGCAGAACGGGCACTAGCGCTGTTAGCATACCTCCATCCCCCGGGACATCCAGAGGCACATTCTGCTCCTCAAGGACAGTACAGTAAAGACACAATGCAGAGACACAATCCACTGTAACCCTTACGGACCCAGTCACCCCACCCACACTGGAGGGTGAAGGGACAGTGCTACGTGTAAACAATATCAAATGAACAGCGACCACAGACAACTGAAATCAACGTAACAGAGAAAGCGTTTTATATTATGGCACCTTACAGGAAGCAATAAAAGGGCTAGATTGGATGAGATGCCATGTTGTAAATTGAACATGGTTGGTGGAAGTGTGTTGGGAAGCTAACTCTCCCATATATACAGTATATATACAACAACATGAATAGAATGGGCAGCAGTGGCATAGTGGTTAGGGTACTCACACCAAACCTAATGGAGGACAGTTGCATTTCAGTGTGTAGTGCCCTTGGGCAAGACTCTGAACCCACCTTCTTCGAACATGGTGAGTGAATGAGGGATGGAAATGTTACAGAAGTTGTAGTTTTGCTTCCGTTACTCAGCTTGAAGTTGACAATGAAACACTTCCTGTATCACCACATGATATCACAAGTAGGGGTGTACAAAAATATTGAAATATCAATATATCGTATAGTTTAATGTGATGATACAGTATTGATATCATGGGCTGATGTACCGATATATCGCCAAGGGGGTTTTATTTGGTATATTAAATAAAATTATTATTTTGTTATAGTGCTACAGATTTCTTGATTGTTCAGTGGAAGGAAACTCATTTATGTGACACATTTTATATTTTCACTGTTTTGATTATTAAAATGGGCGTTTTTCATATTAACTTTGCACAAGAAGTGGTTTAACAAAGACTTTTAATATCATAGCCATGATTTAGCCTTTATTTTTTTTATTGAAACGTATCAAACCGATTTGAAATATATCGTATTGAATTGAAAGTGCACTGTATTGAGATATGTATCGTATCGTGGCCTATGTGTCGAGGAATGTATCATATCGGCAACTTCTTAATGATACCCAGCCTAAAAGGTGTGTTCTGTAGGAGAGAAGAACTCACCCTAAATATGCAGGATTTGTGTGTTAAAGATCTGTGAATAAAATAAAACATAATTCTGGGTATACTAGTGTTTTAGATAAGGGAACAATGCTATAACATAGATCAGAAAATAGTGTAATATGGGTCCTTTAACACATTGCTTCCCAAAGACTGGGTTGTGACCCTCTGGTGGGTCGCTAGAGATTTTCTTTGAGTCACCTTGTCATGATCTGCATGTAGATCTGCAATATTCAGTTCTACACTTCACTATTTTGTTCCAATATTGCTGGTTCAATTGAATGTTGAAAAAAAAAGAAAAGAAATGGGCTACATTTAATGTCCAAATAGGCGACTTATGGACCTTTTATTGCTGGTTCAATTTCTGTTTTTCACAGTTTAAAACTTGAGTAATACTCATTATTCAGAGAGACACGATTACTCACTCAGCAATAAAATATCCTCATTAATATTCAGTAATGGTCAAATCCACCTTTATTTTGTGATTTGCATATAATGTCTATTGACTTGGGTCGCAAAGGTTTGTGACTTTTAAAATATAGGTCCCCAGAAAAAAGTTTGGGAAAAACTGCTTTAAATCATCTAAAGTTAGGAAAACACACACAACCACTGAGAAGCAAATATTCAGTGCCTTTATCTGAAGGCCTAATAATCACTTACAAACTTGGGAAACTGCTCGCAACATCCAATTTTAGTAATATAGTTATCCTATTTTTCTCATGCTATTATTTCACGAACTGCACAATTTTCAGAGACAAAAAAATTCCCGGGGTGTGAGTTGGCTTAGGGCTGGCAGGGCTTGAATTCACTCTGACATTGTCGTCAAAGCAGCCATTCATGTAGTGTAGGTATTATTAGACGAGGCGCACTGTAAAGCATAGCCAGGAGGCAGCCTGTATAAAGTCTTTGTCTTTCCTCTCTATTTGACTCTGTCCAAAAGACGACAGGAGGTCCGCTGGTCTTTTGTGTCTCCCCAGATCCCTCATCTTCACTTGTCTCGCTGAAACCATCTCGAAACGTACCACATTCATTAGCGATGAGAAGAGCTCGCGGGGGGTACAAGTGGCTTTTTCCTGGCTTTCTAAAAGTGTGCCACGTTGTGAAAAATAGGCTCAAGTTTAAGAAAAAACAAAAGAGCTCAAACGCAGTGAGTTGTTCTTTTCTATCATTAATGAAAGGGAATGAGCGTCGCTGTGTTCAAGTCTCCCCGCTGCACCACAACCTGATTACTGCCTGACGATGATGACTGCTTCCTGACGTCTAATTGAAATAATTGTGTGTAATCACTTTTAAAGACTGGCAGGAGACATACAGGCCGCGAGAAGTGGAGAAGAAAAGGCAAGTGCGTTTTAATTGGAAGCTCCCAGATGCGCGTGATGCCATGAAACAGTGGCGTGGACGGGCCTGGAGCTCGGTGCGGGGCTAATGGTTTCAGAGAGCGTCAAAGGGAGAGGCATTATGGGATATGCTTCAACCACTCTCCCATCCTCACACTCCTGATCCCACATAATCTGAGAGAGATCTACAGAGGACAAACTGTATCCACCGCATTACACTCTTTTACACTGTATTTCGCATCAGTAACACACAGGATTTAGACCACATAATAGATACTACTCAGACCTGAAGACATGTGCAAACTGGTGAAAAGAAAAGAGATTTAAAATGGCTGATTCATTAAAAACTGGTTTATGAACATCAAATTTCAGAACAGAGCAGGACGATATGGCCTAAATGTTTTCAATGTATCTGCAGTAACTATAAAATGTATATACCTTATTCTGCTTATAGGAGGCATATATAGTGTCTGCACTTGGTTGTTTGAAGCTATTGAAATAAAAGCTAAAGTTCTGCTTCCACTCCTCACGTCTTATCTCTTTATTAAAGTTTCTAGCCTCTGCAGAAGTTCCACAGTCAGTGTTTAAGTTGCTCTAGGCCTTAGTGGCAGCAATTAGCCACAATCTCTGTCTGCCTCTCCTCACAACGGACAGCAAAATCAGATGCAATACACGTTCAATTATAGAACAAAATATTCTACATTTCACATTATCCCTATAGTTATTAATATATGATATGGCATATTCTTGTTTCAGAAGACATATTGCATTTCAGCAT
This sequence comes from Boleophthalmus pectinirostris, assembly GCF_026225935.1. NCBI lineage: Eukaryota > Metazoa > Chordata > Actinopteri > Gobiiformes > Gobiidae > Boleophthalmus > Boleophthalmus pectinirostris. Next base: position 22,166,408 of record NW_026571473.1, on the reverse strand, counting down.
TATGTTTTTGTTTGTTTGTGTATGTTGTTTTATGTTTGTTTGAGTGGGACAGCCTTCATAATTCTCTGTGATTACAATTTGGTTTTTGTAATCTTCGTCACAGGTTTGTTCAAAATAAATGTTAAGAAATTATGGCTCAGTCAAAAAAACTTCACTTAAGTTCATTTTTATCCACAGCCCAATGTGCAGAGTGGAATATTTACAGTGGAAATGATGACGTAGAGTCCAAAAAAAAAAAGAAGTATTTATAATATACAGCAGTAGCACTTACAATAAGCCAGCACCCACGTAGCCACTGTGCACTATTTAGAGCATGACCAGGAAGTGTCTAGGTTTGGTCCCCGAAGCAGAGAATAGCATGAATACTGCTGCAGGTAAGGAGTGTGTGGGGTGTGGGCATCGAGTGTGCACCCTCGAATGCACTACCAGAGAAAACAGAGTCCAGCTAGTGGGGAATCAATCTGTGGGGGTACAAGACCGTGGGACACATGAGCGGTCCTGTATGGCAAGAGTGCTCTTGGGCCAGAGGAAGATGCTTCATTGGGTGACGCTCCGCGGGCGCTCCGCCACAATCTTTCTTCTCTAGGTTCACAGTTGAAGCTTAATTTTCATTATTTTATAATTTTATTTTATTTTATCATAGTTTATATTTACAAAAAGTCACTATCTTCACCTCAAAAGTAGGAAACATCAATGTCATTAGAATGTCATCTGCACACATATTGGCATGATAATGGTAGACCACAAAACCTTTACACCAAACTATAACTATAGTTATGTAATCTTAACTTCATAGGACCATCGTAATTACCACAAGACTCTAGTTTGAACTGGCATAAACCTGTGATCCTTTCAAATAAAGACAAATCTCCCTGTCTTTGGAGTGAGGAGAAGAGTGCCCTGACTCAACCCCCACATGACGGTTTTGCGTGGTGGTTCCTGAAGACCCGTATCCCACCATCTCCCAAAGTCTCCCAGAGTGCACCGGGGCCAGGGAGAGCCTGTCCGCCGCCGTTTCCTCGCTCTTTAATCTCAGAGGCCCACTGGAGAGAGCTGCGCGGCACTTTCCATTAATGTAAAGTGGGGCTTGAAGCTTGGTAATTTATTGGCTCTGCAGACTGGCCTCCCCTCATCTCACTCATACTGGCTGCGGGCCACCAAATACTCCCCCTGATACATGCCAACATGCAGCACCCAGCTCTCTTCTCTCTCCTCTCCCTCCTCCAGACCTGCTCGAGAGCGTTAGGCTCTACTTTCATTAGCTTTAGGGTCCCACAGCCCCAACTTCGTGTCCATATTTATCGTGAGTGTTCCTGATCCTGGAACACAGTGGGTAGCCTTGTTTGATTTGCTTGTGAGTATGCTATCAAAAATATTTGAAAATCTGGTCCCTAAATCTTGTTTTTATAGTTTTGGGATTAATACTATTTTTATAACTCTCATAAATTGTTGAGTGGTCTAAGATGTAATGTTGTGAAATTAAGTTCTGGCTCTGACAATTTGCTTAATGTCCTCACTCTTCAAGCCCCTTTTCAAGCTGTATTGTCTAATCAAATGAAACGTACTGATGAGGGGGGAAAAAAAAACATCGCAGTTGTTTCTAACGCTACACTGAGCTCTGGAGTTTGCAAGCTTAGCTCGAGATTGCAATGTTAACAGTAATACATTATTTAAAAAATGATGAGCTTTGACAAAATTGTGAGCTTTTAGCCATGTTAGAATGTTGTTACCTCTTAAAAACATACCTGGAGTTGTGTTTGTTTGTGTAGTTTTCATGTTAACAGCTATTTTTTACCTTTTGTTTAGTTGAGATTGGCAATTCCATGGGTGAAATTATCTGAATGATTCTAGCAAAGGTGCATGGAGTTTAAAAACACAGTGGAGCACTTCCTGTATTACTACATAACATAACATGGTGAAACAGAGTGCTTTCTTTTTCAGAGAAGAAGCCTAAATATGCTGAGTTAGTGTGTAAACATGTCTGAATGAAATAAAAGACAACTCCAGGTACATTTGTGATGAAAAACAACATTATAATATCAGAAATAGAAGGAAACTAATACAATGATTAAACTCAAACCATGGGAGCACAATTTAAGATGGAATAGTATAGATTCCCAAGCTGTTAACTTAAGAGTAGGAGGTAACCTTCTCTTCTGTTCTTCCCAGAGACAGCTAGTTTGTAGAGAGGTTGAGAGAAATGAAGTGAGGAGCAGATCCTATAGAAACAGAAAACTGGCCGGTGTATTGATTGCCCTCCTCTCTCTCCTGTAAGCGCTAATTGTCATGATGTGTGCTCTGGCTGAAATAGGCCTGCTATACTGGGACACTGGCAGAAGAAAAGACAGAGGCTGAGAGATCCAATGATAACAACAAAGCAAAGACTACTGTATATTAGTGCCCTGTTCTTCTATTTAAGCATATTGCTGTGTGAAAGGGTAGAGGCGTCTCCTGGGTCTAGCGCAGCGAATTAGAATTGAGATTTAATTTAGGAAATGTACAATCTAATTAAATGGCCAACTTATGTATGAGGAAAATCAATATATTGATAGCAAGTTAGAGAACCTAGTTGGAAAATGTTCTTCCCTGGTGCTATTAGGCCCATTATGTGTGATTGCTCTATTTATACTAACTCAGTGCTGATCATTAGCACAACCTGGTATAGTGTTTTACTAAAATAAGTAGGGCCAAACAAACTCAATGCTTGCTTAATAACACACTAGAATTCATGTGTCAAGTATGTTATTATAAAAATAGTGGGCAAGATACTTACTGTTTAATCAAAGTCAATATACTGGATTTTATGTTTACTATACACCAGTGAATAAATACTGTCAATAACAGGACTTCCTAAGCTGGTAATGAGGTCACGGCTCTATATATCGATGTATAGTTGAAGGTAGATTGAACTCCGTATTAACAAAATGACCAGCCCACTGCATGTCTCTCATCATTAATATTCTATACCCATGTACTCATAAAATATCTTACCATTTCAATTCCCCCTGGTCATATCCTTAGTGTAATTACAGCTCATGTCAAAAGGAATACACCAATACATTTTATGTCCTTGGGCTACAGTTACTAACAACCAAGAGTTATGGGTGTTGATTTGCAAGTAGTTTTATTTTATATTAAATCATTTGCTCATTTTAGGGTGTTTTGGTTCAAGCTGTACTCAGTTCTCAGAGAAGGACTAAAGGTATTTCTGCCTGTGGGCCTACTGGTGAATGGACTTCCGCTTCCCATTCATATATAAGTAGACGTCTGGTTGTGTAAATAATTTAGTTGTGTTTCTTTGTGTGTTTGTGTGTCAGCGTGTGCTGGGGAGCACCAGTGTGCTGGCTGAATTATTGAGGCTGTGTATAAAGCCACAGTAGGGCGTCTTTTACAGGGTCACTGGTCGAACTGGTGAAATAACACTGCTCTATTGGAAATGGTTGTTCTCTGGAAATGTCGTGCGTGTATCCACGGGGAAAGGGATTTTCCATTTAGTCCATAGATCCTCTGGGAGCACTTGTGAACAAAAAGGCCAAACTGATATTGAGATAAAGACAACATGAGGGGGTAGAGGGAGGACAGGCCATGAAGCAAAGGTTCTTATAAAAGCAGAAGAACTGTCTGCTCCATTATAAGTCCATGTAACTGTATTGTCAGTGCTCACTGTGGGGGTCCATGGAGAGCCGCTTCTGCATTTGATGGGTTAACATGTGAAATAGCCAGGCTAATAGCTATGCTAATTGCATTTCTGGACGCATGTTAGCTCACTTGTGAGCTATTTCACAGCACACAGCCATGGCTTAAGCTGTGAATAATGACCACTTGAGCTTGTACAGGCTGTGTAAGCAAAGGCCTGATAGACAGGGCTAGTGGGCGCTTCAGAAGGAGCCAATGAAGAGTGATAAGAAGGAGGGAGACAAGCCGAGCGGCAGAAAAGAAATAGATTTTTGACAGCATTCTTAATAACAACTTACATTTGTCTTGCCAGTTTGAGTTGGTGAGTAATATTCATGTGCAGCAGAGATGGAGAGCGCTCAGATTCAAACACATGTTGTGGCTGTACTTAATCACACATGAGCGGCTGTCTGCACCGCACTGCAGTCTTTCCTTCTACACAAATCCTCCTGCTAGATTTTATTAGAGCAACAAAATATTGAGGCTGGAATAAAACTAGCTGCAATTATTTTGACTAAAGCTGAACATGGCTCATGTGCTTGTCAATATTTCACTGAGCCCCGTGTGTTTTAATAAACTATGCTGTAGACGCTCAAGTATAAATCTAGCCTTTTTCTTGCTGACATCGGAAATGGAAAAAAAACTGCATTAAACAAGCACAATAACAAATATATGTTTTGAAGGGCAAACGATAGCTACAAACTTCCATTTGAACCTGTTTTAGTTATATAATTTTAAAATACTGAATGTTTTCACCAACCTTCTTCTCCGTTTCCATGGTGATAGTGACAGATGGATGCTTTGGATGGCCTTCGTTTTGCCTCTCCTTAGTACAGGTGGAGTAGCCTGTTCTCCTCTACATATTCCCCCTGATTGACCCTATGGACTCCGGGGAGAAGTACCTCATTTTAGCAGTAACCCACATCAGGACCTTAAAAACGTCCCTGCGCCTCCTTAACCCCATATTTTAGCTATGCACATTCATTTTTTATGCTCCTGCCTCTACCTCCCCCACCACTCCAGTCTGATCAGCAGGCCTTCTGGTGGCTGGCTCATTTGTTCCCATTTCCTTCACTTTCTCTTAGTATGCTAGCCGTGGAGTGGTATTAAAGCTGAACCCGCTTTGCTATACACCTAGAGGAATGGTGTCCACACAGATGCTGTCTTCATGTTAATGGACTAGCCTGTACCCCTCGTGGGCACAGACAAGAAGACTTACCCAGAGCGTAACAGCTAGCTTCGGAAAATCATTTATCTCGGCCTATTTTTAACGCAGAACAACCAACACACACACTTAATATGTAGAAGCCCTACCAAAAGTCTAATAAGAAAAAAAACAGCTGCTCTTACAAAGAAAAAAAATCACACTTACAATTAAAGCAGGCTAATGAACGGGGCAGACTGACTTCTTCTATATACCATTTAGCCCTGCATTTAGCCCAGCGCCAGGGTAACAGCCACTGTCATGGGAATGCTAATGAAGCTAAGGAAAACAAAAGCTGGTTAATGAGAGCGGTGAGATAAGGGAGCAGAGGCTAGGACACACACAAACACGCGGAGCCCAGGCTTTCTCTCTTTCCTCACTAATTAGACAGGAAGGACTATCTGAGGAGGAAGACCTAACTAAGAGTCCACGTCAATACTGCAGCAGCGAGCGGGCCTGTCTCCTCCGCCCGTCTCAAAGTCACCCCACGAGGAAGAGGATGGGAGGAATTAAACAGAGGGTGAGAAGGAGAGGGCACATGGAGATTGGTGTGTAGGAATGAAGAGGAGCCCACACCACACGGGTCTGTATGTGATGTAATAATGTTATATGAGAGCTGCAGGGACTGGGGCAATTGGCAGATCATGCAAACCAGCTGTAATGAAACCAAGTGTGTGCTGTCGTCTTTCACATACACGAACAGTCATGCATGCTCTGATCTATACTGACACCAGTGACAGTGCAAGATAGGGAAGACTTAACTATAGGGCTCCTAAATGTAAATTTGCAAGGAATTATATTGTTTCAAAGGCTCCGACCAAGATAACCATGGGATGCATAAATTACTCCTATTAATAGAATGGACAAATCAGTATTTACAGGTCTTATATTACGCAAAGCTCACTCTTGGGAGCTTTAAGCCAGGTTATAATGTTGTTACCTCATCAAAAACAAGTTGTGTCTTGTTTTGTCCACACATGTTTGAGCAGTCCCACATTAGTTTTAGTAGTTTTCAAGTTAAGTTAACCTTTCAAGTTAACCTTTTTTTTTTTTTAACCTCTTATCCTGTAGAGATTGGAAATCCAAATGGAAATCAGCCAAATGATTCATCTGAAGGTGTATGGCAGGGGTCATCAAACTAAGGACTCTGGCCCTCCATGCCCCTTTGACCAGCCCCCCAGCCCCTCTGCCCCACACTTCTTTCTTTTACAATTAGACAATGACATTATATGAAGTATTTATATTTATATTTAAATAATGACGTATTTACATTTGGGTCCAAATTTGCCACAAAATTTTCGTTACCTGACAAGCTCGAGATCAAACAGTGACAGTCACCACAGGCGCAAAGTTCTGTAGTGCAATTAAGAACAGAAAATGGCTCGTGTTAAAGTATGAAAAGTTGACAGAGAGTGCCGAGTTTTCAAAGAACAGTGGACAACCGATTATTTTTTTTGTTCAATTTAAAGACCGTGCAGTTTGTGGGATATGTAAAGAAAGTGTGGCGTTTTGCCAAGAATATAATCATGTGTCGTCAGGGTCGCTCAATTCTGTTACGACCGACCCAACCCCGACCCCCATCACCGTCAGGAGCAATAACGTGGCCCGCAGAGAAAAAAGTTTGGTGACTCCTGATGTTTAAAAACACTTCCCATATTACCATGCGACATCACAAGGTGGAACTGAATGTTTTCTGTTTGAGAGAAGAACTCAGCCTAGATATGCATAATTTGTGCATTGAAATTAATGAATGAAAAGAATGAAACAAAACATAACTCCAGGATGTTTGTGATGAGGAAACTACGTTATAACATAGATCATAAAATAGCAATATATGGGCCCATTAATATCCCAAAGATTCATTCATTCAAAAAATAATAATTTTGACTGGGCCATGTGAAACAGAAAGGCTGCAGCTTCTTTGTTTTAATTGTCCAGGTCAAGGCTTTTTAAAGAAATAATAGGCATAGGCATATTCAAAAACATGATCTGAACTCCTCATCTTAAAGTACTATGTAACTTTGTTGCCATCAGCTTGTCTTCATGGAGATGTTCTGACTTTGGTGGCATGTTACACAGTATGACAAAAATTACAAGTGTTATTATTAAAAAAGAAAAAAAACTTTGCTTGGCTTGGTGGTGCGGCCTGCTTGTCTCCATGGAAATAGGCAAAGCAATAACATCTTCCTGTTATATCACCACTCATCCTTGTACAGTAATGACACATATTTTGTTTAAACATGATCTCCATCCAGCTCCATGGGTGATGTTAAATGTCACCTACAGCACCATGTATGTCCTTTAAAGTACTAGTCTATTCCAGCCTCCAGAGCAGCCTTCCCCTCTCTCCACACTCACACATGCACTGAATGCTAACCGTGGGCTTTTCCCCTCTCCACACCTGACCTCATGTGGACCGCACTTCTTTGTAGTGTCCGTGGCAGCCCTGAGGCGCAGGCTGAACTTAAACTGGGTTACAGGTGGGAACATCCAGGAGAGTTAGCTTAATAACCATATAGTTCTGGCTTTTGAAGGCGGGGAAACCATGTATAGCTCTCCTCACTGGCCTCTTCTTACAGGGGATCCATCCAACACAGTGGCTCTCAAACTTCTCCTGTTAAATGTGAAGTATACCACACACTTAGTGTTAGTAGAGCTCATCCAGAAGTGAAACCAAACCAAACTGAACTCAATGGCAACTGTAATGCAGTTTTAAAGGTTCACTGTTACTTTTCTATTAGCGTATCTGCCACCTGCTTGTCATTTGTAACATATATAAAGCCATACTGTGGAAAATTCCAAGCATAGCAAAAAAATCTCAATGGAGAGAAGGAAGATAGCAGACCAGAAAAGCTACATACTGTACCTTTAAATGCAGAAAAGTATTATAAAAGATCATTTAATTTAATCACCATAAAGTACTACAGACGGAATCAGATTGGAAAAGTACACACATCCCAATCTGAGAAGCCCTGATCAAACAGTTTCATTTTGTCTTGACCACTTCTCATGACTTCCCCTTTAACACAAGTCATTTTATCATCCTCGTCTGTTTCTCCATCCCCCTCTCCATAATCTGACTCTATCTCCGCTTCAGCCTCTCTCTTGTACAATCAATCAGTTCTGAATTACTCATTTGCTTGGTCTCTGGGCACTGCATATTCTCTCCAGCTCTGAGGACTGTTAATTTTCTGCCCTCCCTGCTTTTCTCTATACTCTCCTTGATAGAATCAGATGCTATTTGTCTATTAAGGGGCCACAGGGATATTTAATAAAGGCCCTGTAATAACTTGTGCATGCGGTCTAGTACATGTGTGTCTGTGTGTGTTTCGGGGGCTGCTTCTGCTGGCTCGATACCCTCCCATTCTCTACCTTGATGAGAAAATTAACATGTCCAATGTAGTGGCTGATGGGAAGTCATCTCGACGCCAATGGTGAATGTCGCAGTTAATTTTCTATTTAGCTACAGTAACCCTAACCAACTCTAATTGATTAGGTGATCAAAAGTAATTGGTATTAGGCAACAGCTATGGATTCATTTGTCTTTTATGAATACTAATTGACCCCAGTCTGCCCCCGTGCCCACACCGCCCCCGATCTTCAGACGTCTTCCCTGTGTCACACTCTATCTCACCGGGCAAGACAGTGTGCACAGTACTGCTGCACTCACTGGTACATGAAGGCTTGTATGTAAATGTAGGTGTGTAATGTATGCAACAGATGCTATGACATATACAAACATTTACATTTCAGGTAAATCTTTTCCAAAGTCGGGCCCCTTTCTTGTCATTCTGTGAAATATATACAGTTTGAAAATTTACTGATTCCATCACAGTGTCCCATTTACCATAAGAAAAAAAAAGTCTAACTAAAACATAAGATTGTACAGTCATACACACATCAAACTAAAATATTACACTATCATTATCAAAATTTGCAAAACAGATTGCTGTGATTGATGTAGCTAGGAAAATGGCATCTTATTTCCATTGTAACACTAGCCAGGCTGGCGCTACCTAGTGCCTCCGCTCAACTGCATTTCTCTCCAGCGACTAAGTCAGGAATCGGAATACACTAGGTAGTTTGTAAGAACCCCGGAACTAGTCAACCAGCAAAGAGACGTACATTCTGTGTTGGCAACAATTCCCGAGAACGAGAATTTAAAGCCAGAACAAAGAGAATGTTTGGTGAATTCTATCAAGGGGAAAGATGTTATTGCCCTTCTTTCTATGGGATTTGGGAAAAGCTTAATATACCAGTTAGCCCCGTTTGCGGCACATTACAAACGTCACAACCAAATAGCAGCGATTGTTAAATAAAAAAGTAACTGCCTACCGCCGAGCGAATGAATTTAATGCTTCGAGGTCAGACAGTTTCTACGAAGTGAAATTGGCTGATTAATCAGGCTATTGTATGATTCAGTATAGCCCTGATAACAATGGATTTTACAATATGAACATACAAACATGCTTAAATTCCATACTTATATATAAAATAAATATGTACAGTTCATCATCTAGTACTTAAATATACTTGAACATAAACTCGCCACACTAATAACTTACCCACTAATAAAACATCAGATCTTTATAAAACCCTATCCATCAGATTCGACGCGAGATGCATTGACTGCCGATGATGGAGACCCTTGTTAACTAACTGCCTCTGCTGCTTTTCCCACCAATGAGCTATTGATCTGGGGGTGGGGCTCCAAGAAGGATTATTATCTTTTAAAACGCGCGCTGTTACTCAACACACTCCGATAAGAAAAGCATGCACTCCACTCCACTCAACAGATCCCTTATCACTGCTTACACGCATTTTCCGCCAATTGCTTTTAGCCAGGAACACCAAAATGCTATTTCACTCACGCACTTCCAGGAGCCCTCAAGAGGCTGAGGCTACCCGCTGTCATGGCAACTACTCGGCAAAGGTGCTACTGGTCAAGGGAAAAAAATGCTGTGCAGAGAAATGTAAATTCATATAATTTAAACAAGCAATACATGTAGACAGAAACAGCCCGGCCTTGCTCGGAGGAAGAAAGTTCAAAATGGTGAGAAACGAGTGGATAAATATACACTGACATGTTGCGCAAACATGAATTAGTTAATGCCACAGTATAGAAGGTGACGAGTTGGTTTAGATCATCTTAAATAAATACAGCAAGATGTTTAATTAAAATATGCAAATGCACAGCGCAGTTTGGAGGCTATCAAATTCCACTTAACAGAAGGAAATCTTTTCTGACTACATTTCAATTACGGGCCGGCTGCACATTTCTCAGAGGCTCCACTCAAACACACAGAGATTCTTCCCAGTGAAATTAGACATCTAACGCTGGGTGCAGTAAATGACTATTGTTCTGGTTCCAGTGGCACACACAGAGCAGATTAAACGTCAATATCATTAGCCCTGATTTAAATGCTTGAGTTTCTTATGGAGCGAGACGAAAGACCTAATGGAAGAAATAGAAACTGAGATGGATGTACTGTATGGGCTGCAAATGTTGGATGATTTTGTATTTTTTCAATATATGGAAAATGCATTTTTGTAAAAAAAAAATATACTTAATGCCAGTAGTAATGAGCCGACCACTAGTTTTCATTATTAGAAGGAGATTTTATTTCTGTTTTGATTGTTTATTTCTGTTTTAGTTTGTCTTCACGTTCAACTCTTTAATGATGTAATAGTTTCTCATGGATGGCAGAGGTTTGTATAACTATGGGAGATTCACAGTTTTTAAGGAAATAACCAAACTTTTGATCTACAATTTTGGCTTACCATGTACTGGCTCCACAAACTTGTCATATTGTCAGTTTCAACTGACACGACATCACATTTTTGGGGTTAAATAATGGGAACACTGAAGTTATTGAGAAAAATACATATTTTACTGTCCTAGGATAGGTAGTAATTACAGCGATAGTAACCACAAACCACCTGCAAATATGAAATGTGACAGCAAAACAGCCAGTTCCAGATAGGGATGCACCAATCCAGCCTTTTCAGTTCCAATTTCGAGAGTGTACTGTAGCTTTAAGTGTCCATCATTACTGAAACCAGTGAAGAGCCTGAAAAACATTTTTTTCCATCAAACAAAAATAAAATGAGACCAGATATTCCAAATGTGTTATGTAGCTGTTTTTATCTCTCAAGTAACTCATGAACAAATTTGTGTAAATAAAAGTTTAAAAATAAAACATTATGATACTTTCTGGGCTGACGGCTTTTTTTACATCAATTTGTATGTCCAACCAGGATAGACACTAAACCACTATTTGGAAGCCCATATCGGATCCAGCTAATATTTCAGTATTGGTGCTGATATCCGATACCAGTATAGGATCAGTGCATCCCTAATTCATGACAACCTTTTGTGCTCATTGTCGCTCCTTTCTTTGTTCAAACCTTCTTAAAAAGTCCCCAGTACAATATTTTACCTCGGATTACTGTCTAGACTTGCATTTGTCATAGCCCTGTGTGTCTGTGCATAGGGACACAGTGCTACAAAGGACACTAGATCATATTTCAGAGCCTTTCCCCCTTCGCTCGTCCCTCGTGCCCAATTAGAGGGGAGAGAAAATCAAAGCAGTGGTGGCTGGCCAAATGATCGATCACCCTGACCCCACGTGTGTAACTTCTATGTAACATGTCAGGCTATAAGCTGGACTAATACATCAGTTTACACATTTGTTGACCCGAACATTCACAACTATTTCCTCACCATGACATAGTCACTTGGACAGTAGATGGTGACATAACAGTGCCAACAGTCACACCACTATTGATCTGGATTTTTCACTTTTGTATTGAATGTTTGAGTGAATTCCAACATGGCTGCCGGACTAAGTGGTTAAGTTTACACCAGTGGCTTCAGGTTAAGATCTATGCAAATCACATGCATTTATTTAATGCCAAAGTGGAAAAGGTATGGAACTATAAATCCCCCAGCATTTGCCTAATTAATCATTCATATTCTACATCTGCATATTCAAATGGGATGACCTGGAGTTGCTCTAATGGGGGAGGAGAGTTGGAGAAGTAGTGAAAAGAACAAAAAGAGTGCAAAGAGACAAAACAAGACTCAGGCTAAATCGTGTAATAAGTTTTGTTCTTTTGTTTTTTACATTTAATTTATAATTGATAATTAATTTATAATTAATCAGACAATTTATAATTAATATGACAAAAAAATCAGACAAAAAAAAACAACAAAACAAAAAAAAAACAACATGTTTACTTTTATCTCATTCCAGAGATTGGATTAGATTAAAAAAAAAACTTTTTCAAGTGAACCAATACTACAAAATGTATTTTAGTTACTATTACTAGCACTAACACTTCAAACCACACACTCAGTTCAAATCTAATTTATATATCAGCAGCATAGAACCCATGTAGCCACTAAAAAGTTGTTTTTTTTCTTACATATCCAGAGGGCCAATCAATAAGACAGCCATTTAACTTATCCATTTCCATGGAGACAGTAGGTGACACCATCAGCTAATCTGTACATTAAGAATGTATGTTTTTCGTTGCCTTCCAGATCAATAACTGTAATTGTATAAATACAGACATGTATGAGGCCATACTATGAAACTTTCAAGGCAAAGCAATAACATGTCCATGAAGACTAGCAGGTAGCAGACCTCTCCCAGAAAAGTTACACAGCGCACCTTTAATTATCAAGTAGAATTAACAGTTCTACCCATTTCTGTGCTTGCTATAGTAACATAACACAGTCGTGCAAGTGCCCAAACCTAATATACTGAAGTTGTATCTAGTATAATAGAAAAAGTCTGATTCTTCCTCTGAACAGTATCTATCGCTCTGGGACTGCTCCGTGCCATCTGCCTCAGCACTCGTCTGTGAGAGAGAAGAAGAAGAAACCATGTGTCAGGACCCAAGCACCAGAGTCTTTATATGGCCACAGCTGACAGACTCCAACCTCTGGCCTATTAGGAAGAAGACCAGCGCCTCTCTGCTCCTCCTGATTAGGGCTATGGGGAGCGGTCTGGGAGCTGCAGGGACAGACGGAGAGCCGGGCTACACAATATGACAGAAGAAGATGTGAGGGAGGAGTTGCGCTTCAAATGGGGAGCAGATTTTGAATGGTATAAATAGCTGTGGTATAGTAAAGAGAACAGATTGCAGTAGTGACACTGACTGGAGAGGTGGGGGAGGCTGAGGTGGAGGGTGCATTTAATGTAGTCAATCGGGAAACATGGGCTACACCGAAGGACTCATGCTCCCATACACCACCTGGTCAATACATGCTGCAGGGGGAAGGGTGGGGGTTGGGTGGGGGAGGTTCTGAATATACATGAGATAAAAATAGACATCCACCAAGATCATGTAAATATTGGAAGAGAGAGAAAATATATTAGCGTAGCCCTAAGGTTTTCAGTTGACACGCAAGGCCTACAACCCCCAAAAGCAAATTTTTTCTTTGTTTAATTTAAAGTAAATGAAATAAAGCAGAAATAAAGCAAATACAAGAATATACTTATGTGCATCTTCTTTATGATTGTCAGATTTACCCTATCAAATACCCACTATGTACAAAGATGACATTATCCTTACTACTAACAGTAGGGCAAATTGAAGGACTAGTGTGTAAATGTCACAGTTTGAATCAAATATTAACTAATAAACATGTTTTATGTAATGAAAGTATCACTTGAATAAACAGATGTATGATGAGCCTTAACTGGCTAATAGCCATGACGCTAAAATGTTGCAGTTTTAACAGCTAATGTGTGTTCATTTCGTAGCCCTGAATTATCCCATTTCAACCCACAGAAGGCAGATGCAGATGCTCAATTATGGCACTGGCTAAGACTATGGTTGTGCAATAAGACACGAGCGACCCATCTGAGCCTTAAAATGATCAATTAAAATGCAATCATCAGGCAGATGCTGGGATCTACTGTGAGCTCTCCGATTATTATAATGAGATTATTATCACCACTGCAATTAACAGAGTTTATATCAAGGAAGATTATAGTGATGAGTCTTTCCATCAAATATCACTCATTCTTCTGCCCATAATATGTGAGAGGAGAATATGTCATTTTATAAAACAACTGCCCTAAAATACTAAGCCAGCATTCTCTTATCCACAATATTTATGAAATTATTCACCACTTGTACTCCAGCAGTGTAAGCACATTTTGCTGATACTGTAAACTTTAAATTTATGAGAAAAAGAACAAACTTCAGCGTAAAGGAGACTGTGTTATGATGGTTTTTCTTTATCACTCACAGTCGTACAGTTATTCACACATGCCGGAATAATCTTTAATGTCCTGGATCATTGGCAGGCATTTCTATGAAAATTCCTGTTTTCACCTACCCCCAATACACAACAAGTGGAGTAGACAGGGGGACAAAGGGGTCTGTTATCCCAGCCCCAGGGTCTTAGGGTCCCAGAATTGAACCTATTTCCTTTTAATTTATATCAGAGATGGGCCCATGTGAGGCATCTTGCCCTGGGATCCCAAATTACCATTGACAGTCCTATACATATGGTTTTCTTACATTGTTCTTTGATTTTTCATAGGGTTCAACAGCAGTGTGTAGCCATTTTGGCACATTTATCTTAAAAAAATCCCAAATCCTTCTAAAATGTTTGACCACAGAATGAAGTAGATTTGGAGTGTATGTTGTGAAATCCTTTGGAGACATTGCTTTAACTGGTGACTATGAGCTTAGTGAAGCTCTATGTTGACAGAGAGGTTGAAGGCACTATAAGTAAACAAAGGTGATCTGTCCCCCTCTGCGTCTCCTGGAGCAGCCTGCTGTGGTGGAACTGGGAGCTGTGGCCTGATTACTGGGTGGGCTAGTGGGCTGATGAGTGCTGAGGCTGCCTGTCAGTGCGAGCTGTAATGGGGGGTGGGCGTACGCATCCCCCCGGAGTCCCACCATTCTGACAGCTGTACCCAACATACACCACAGTAATCACCATCATCTAGACCCTCTACATCCCTCTATCAGCGAGCCTTAGTGTGAGAGAGCAGGCCCGGGTGAGAGAGAGGGGACAAATGGGATAAAAGATCTCTACGTGGAGCAGTTATCATTTATTTTCCATTTTTAAATTAATGTACGGTGGATCAGAGCTATTTCTTATACAATTGCCTTTGTTATAGAAATTCTTGCTGTATATGAACTAATAAAAGCTACCACTAGGCTGACCACCTGTTCCTCTTCTGGTTGTCCCGCACAGCCATTTAAGTCCATTGTCCAACTTACTTCTTTTGTCCCACTTTTCCAAGTATAAAATGCTGAGATTTGGTCACACATTCATATACCAGTTTACGCAGACACCGGCGGTGAGATGGGCTAAGTTTCTTGCCCAAGGTCAGTGGATATGACTACTCTACTAATGATGTTTTAATGTCAAGAGTGGGATTCGAACCGCCAACCTTGAGATCAGTGGAGCCACAGGTGCTCCTTCATAAAACTGAACCGTTAGTTAACTTTCATGGCATGACCTATTGCTTTTCTGATCACTTCACTATGTCTTAAGAGGAAAAAATGGAAAATTATGGAAAGCTTGTACATGTTTTTACACAGTGGAATGAGGAAGTAGGCATTTAAATCTGTCTAACTGTTCTCTAGTTCCCACAAACACATTGTTATTATCCACATGTATTTGTTCTTGTGCACTGCTTTAGAACAGCTTTTTTGTGAAACTGAGGTGGACCACTTGAGCACAGCCAATCAGAGAGCTGCTTTCAGAGCTGACTTCCGGGCTGCAGCCCAAAATAGAGTTACAAAACTTATCTAAAGTAATCAACCTATTTATCTTATTACCACAGCTATATTAAATTATTTGCCTTCTATAGAGATTATTTTAAATCAGATGCCCTGCCTGAAGCAATTTTTCATAAAAAAAAATATATAATATATATATATATATATATATATATATATACATATATATATATATATATATATATATATATATATATATATATATATATATATATATATATATATATATATATATATATATATATATATATATATATATATATATATATATATATATATATATATATAGGTACAGTGCCCAAATAGAGCCAACATTCATACAGTCCATCCTCTTTAATATCACTGAGACCATGCACCATTTGACCTGGAAGACGTTGTCCTTAATGTGGATGAAGATTTCTATTTCTGAAAGGACTTGTGTTATCATTCATTTTTCACAATTTGGCTCCACTGTGTCTGTTAAAGTGTCTCCGGGGATGGGCTTGTGATCTGGCAGTAGCGGCAGGTTGAAAAGGAATCTACAGCTACTTCAAATCCACAACTTCAATAAACTCGACTTAAATGTCTCTACGTTTACTGTTTCACAACTCCTCAATCGCCTTCTTTCATTCTGCCTTCAGTCTGACTCACTTTCTGTACAGACAAGGATGAAGATGTGCGTAGCATTTCATCAACTTTTCAATCTCTCTACTTTACTCCCTGGCACTCTCCGGCCTCTTTGGGAGTGGTACATTGTTGTAAAGTTATACTGTATGGTTCGTATTGACTTGGTGCAGTGAATATACTGCTTTGGGTGAGTGTAAGCACCAGGATGCTACAAACTAGGTCCTGACACACAAATACACTTAGTGCCATTTCATGTAAGCCAGTAGGAAAGCTCACTTCAAATCTTCTGCATGGTGGATCAGCCTGGCCCAGAGGAGTAGCTCACAGATTGGGGCAGCTATAGGGCACACAGTAGTACAATGGATATATAGTGGTCAACAGTGATGGGGTCAGACTTGGACAGGACCACAGACATGCTCCGCTGGACCACAGAGACAAGCGGCTGTCATCCTAATTGGCACAGGAGAGGTCCACTATTCGCTTGTGTTAGACCTATAGGCGCGTATGGCAGCTAAAATATGTAAGTATTGTTACTCCAAATGGTATTATTGAAGGATTAATATAATGTTAAGGGTGCACTGCATAAGGATGTGACAACTGCTTGCCCCTATAGAGGGTTATTGCTTTACATAGATGGTATGGAGACAAGCAGGTGACACCATCAGGTGAATTTAATGGTAAGATCTGTGGAGAAATGTGTGAAATGAAATAAACAGTACAACACTTATGAATGTACACATTCTTGGCAAAGTAATTACATCTCCATGGACACAGGAAAAAACGAAAAGGTAAATAAGTTCAAAAAGTTAATAACTGCTTGAGGAAGCATTTGTCTTGATTTGAGTGCATTTTTGACTTCAAATAAGATTTGCCAATAGAACAAGCACAAAATGTCTTGTTTTCTTAAAAAAAAAAAAAAAAAAAGTCAAGCATTTTCTTACTTAAAATGAGGAGACAAATGCTTCTACACTTAAATAAAAACAAAAACCAAAATAAACCAAATATGAACATATCCTATTTAAGATGATGTGCGTCCCACCAGAAAAGTTACATGGTACACCTTTAAATAAATTATTCGATTAAAACCATTTGAGTAAAAATGTAAACAAATGTGTATATCAAGTTTTCACATATTGATGTTATCAGCTTACAGTAATGTATGTTGCTATTGTTTAACTACATTAGCAGTTAAGTTGCGCTTTATTGTCACAGTGATGCCAGAAGTTGAGCTAGCAGGCAGTGAAGAAATGTGTTCAGTTATTAAGATTAAATTCAACTATACAATTCCTGCTGTATCTCCAAGCATATTAACACTATGGCATAAATCCTGACCTGACCTCCTCCTCACATTGTAGAACATGACATCACATTTGGCACGGCTCCTCTCCCCCTCACATGTGCCCAGAGCCTCTTTAAGGACAATCGCCTCTGAAGGACCACAACAGCAAAGCAGACCAGAATTAATGACACCCATTACGTCTGCCAGCTCCTGCCATTCGTTCATTTCAAAGCAGCTTTTTAACAAGACAGGGATAATTAAGAGCCACAGAAGCAGGCTACGCAGGCTGCTTCTTCTGGCATGTATGATTTCCTGCTTTTTATTGCAACACATCTGATTCATTTTTAGATCACACACCCCCCTCTCTAATCTGCCTCGACGATGGCTTTAGGCTATTTGGCAAAAACATTTATGTAGGTTTGGTTTAGCTCCTTAAATTAGCTAGCATCACGCTGCTCCGGCTCTGACCTGCTTAATGCATCTTGACACAAGCAATCCTTTAACAAGCGCCTGGTTCCTGCAACGTTTAAAGAGGAGTTCAAAGTCTCATATTTGGGTGAGGAGGATATAAAAAGCCGAGGAAAGCCCTAAGAAAAAGGGGGAATGGTGGGAGTACTGTTGCATGCACGCTGAAAGGGTTTAAGTACAGTTTTAAAAGCATCATTTTAATTGCAGCTGATTCGTCTCGTTTCTCTACACTTTTATCTGTATTGCGTTTAGTGAACACTTTTTCATTGCTTACATCAAGGAATTCTCAGATCAGATTGTTGCTTAATTTAGGGACAGATTTTCATTTCAAAGATCACCATATAGTCTTATTATTATTATTTTTTTTACACAGAGTACATATAAAGATAAATATATGTTAGAAGTTTAAAGACCACTACGTTATGCAGCTTGAAAGAATGACTTAAAATGAATGGATCTGCAAAGGAGTTTGATATTAGGCCATGATATGTTTAATGAATTCTTTCCAAAAACAGTCTGGTTGTGTACAGTTTGTGTCCATTTCCCTTCTAAGATGATTTTTTAGTGGATAACAGTGATGTAGAAGTTTGTAGCAGCTTCCCTTTGCTTGTTGGTGATGAGATATTTGTGAGGAAATGTCCTGATGGAATACTGTCAATAGAGACCAGCTGCTAACAGCGCACAAGTAGTGTACCATTTGGGAGGTGCACTTGTGGCGATAGTCGCTCTTTTTCCGCGGCCACTCATTATAAGGCAAATTTAAATGAAGATGAAGCCAAGTAAGTTCCTTTTGAAAAGTTTTTCAAAGTTTGGCACGCAGTGTCTTCACTCACACCTGCTCAAGCCACCATCTTCAGGTGCTGGCCCTGTCCTGCCGCTTCCCCAGTTTCGGCTCCTGACACCACTAATGACATCACTCTGCTGCAGCCAATGAAATAGTGGCAGGGGTAACCCTGTCGTCATATCACTGAATACATCTCAGAACGTCTGATAAACAGAATGTGAACTAAAAGGTGTTAAATTAATACTACTGAGTTTGGAAAAATATCGGAATAAATTAATATTTTTGTTTATAAAAAAAAAAAAGGCAAATATTTGTAGGGAGTATTATGTCTTCCCCAAATACTGGTTGTGACATGTCACCACAGTAACTATGCAAACCTACGCCCTTGGATAACACCATACGTTCAGTTCATTAGAAAAAATGACATGCTGCTACTGTCAAAATAAAAATTTTAATAAGCCTAAATTAAGACACAAAAAGATATTATATAATGTCTTGTTAAGGAAAAACGTGTCTTTTACTTACATTTACATACATATGGATATTTTTGCTTTTGATATATACATTAGTTAAACAGTAATGCATTTCCAAAGAACAAGAACATGAAGGAGCTCTACGTCTAAAAGTGAAACTGTGTTATGAGGTCAATTGGCTTCAAAACCCCAAATGAAGACTGTGGATCTGCCTTTAAACAGATGGTGATGTCTGCTGCAGAGCTAACCAGGGCTAACTGCTTTCATCTGGAGGAGGGCCAATCTCTGCTCATATACATGCTGTTCTCTAATGATACTCACTAACATTATCAAATCTGTGTTCTCGTTTAGGGGAAGGGACGACAGCGCAGCAGATTTTACTTATTTGAAATTGCTTAATAAGGAACATACTGTATTTATATTTTTTCTTTCACTAGTGCAGACAGCATGCTACAAGGACTACACTTGCCCACTGTAACACATGGGAACTGACAAAATGACCCAATGCATTTCTTGGGAATGATCAAATGATCAAAAAAAAAAAAAAAACTTACAATGTGCACTTACTTGCACATTGTAAGCAACAAGAGCATTTGAGAGAGGACTGAAATATGAACTAATAAACTAATACAAGAGTCCCATGATTTTCAGAACATCATTGTAAAAGCCTAAAAATGCATCTGTAAAAAGACAGAATATTTATGTTATATTTACAATTTGATCATTACACCAACCCAAATTGCGGCTTTGATTCGACTGTGGTATAGAATTAGCAGCCCTATCTCAAATAGAAACAAACATTTTAAGTTCAAGAAAGTGAATCTAGTTTGGCAAAGTGTTTTTGACCATCCTCCCTCGCTGAGCTGTAGTGACAGGGCCTGGGTGAGAGTGACACTAGAATGAATAAACTGTCTCTGACACAGTGAAGAAGAAATGTGACCTTTGAGATGAGAGGAGGAGGATGTGGGAATGACAGGCTCAGACCACAGCGGAGGGGGCTCTAACACAACTCTTAATAGGTGTTAACTTCCACAGATGTAGGGTAGGGGAGGACAGGTCAGCCAAAATAGCAAAACCTCTGGCCTAAAATGGTGGAGACTGGCAGAATAGTTTAACTATAACTACAAACTTTGGCAGTTCAGTTATGCTACTCTTTGCGATAGTCCCAAGTTGTGACGACATGATGTTAGAACTATCGTGAGAAATATTGACAAGATTTGAATATTGAAATCCTTGATTCGTGTTCATGGGTGGCATTCCACGTTCAATCCCCAGATCACCCGGGCTTTTCTGTGTGGACATATTATTTTGTTCGGTTTCCCCTATCAAAAACATGTAACACAGGTAAAATCTTCCAGCTAAAGCAACAGGATCATGAAGATGGATCCCCAGGCATGGTACTATGATGGGTCAAATGCAGAGGACAAATATTCCTATGGGGACAATAAAGTGTATCTTATCTTAACGTCATTCATGTCTAAATATTGTAGATCAGCTATACGCAAAGCGTTCTGTGCCATGGCACCCCTATTAATGCGAAGATGGGGCCCCAAATAATGTCCTTTCTCTGTTTCCTGTTTGCTGAGCTCCTGAGGTCTCATGATGGGTCCCTCTGTTTCCTCTGGTATTTCAGCATAAAACTGAACACTTGGTTTACTGTCATCTACCTCAGATCTTGTAGATTTTGATGGTTCCTCAAATTTGACCACAGTGGGGTTGGTGTTGTGGCACTTTTGATATATCAGGAGAGTTTATAATCTCAAAGTTTGTTCATTACTCCTGTTACAAGTGTGAGGGTCAGCACCCTGTTTATTCTCAGCCTGGCAGATGGAAGGGATCTCAGGCTCATTCTTTAGTGTTGAGACCTGCTTGGCTTGAGGTATCTGAAAACTGGCTGATGGACAAACATTTTCTGTTGTTGTCTTACAATTTCCTGACCTTCTTGGAAGACCTTTTAGTGGTCACTGTTCTTTTGGTGGGTCAGAAGGAGATACCTCAATACCTTCGGTCTTTGGAGCTGGTTTCTCTTCACCATGTTCTGCTGGAGTGTCGCAGTCACCTGTCTTTCTTGGGAGACACCTGGGTGGTCTGTTTTGGTGGTTCTGAAGGATACACCTTGAATGGCTCAGGCTTTGAATGACTGTTTTGACTCAATATACATTACATTGTGAACTGTATAATTAACAGATTCACCTTGACATACCTAATCCTGAACATGGATAAATGAAGAGGGTTGACTCAAAATATTCAGCATACATCAAATTGTGTATCCTTGCACCAATATATAAACACAATTTTGTACAATGGGACTTTTTTGCTATGTAAAAACATGAAGCAAGAGGAACTGGAATTAGCTTCTGTGGCGTATGTTAAGCTATTTTTTGCCCACATGAATTTGGAACATTACAGTAGTGACTTGCCAATAGCAGATCGGCAAATTGTTTGACATCCCACAAATCTAGTAAATAAAGACAGAGTAACATTTCCAGTGAAGACAAAATGAAGACAGTATAGTCAGTAACATCTGTCCTGCTTATGTTGGCTCTTGCGCTGTGTGTCTGTCTCTCTCTGTCCCCGCGGCTCCCATAGACATAACAGCTAGTGACAGAAGTTAAGTGATTCCCAAACCCGCTGTTCTCTCGCAAGAAGCCAGCAGCAAAAACCAGTCCATCCCACACAGCTCATACCCCCTCCTTCTCTCTCTCTACATATACTGCGCACACATATCCATCCATTTATAGTGCCATGGCGGCATCTCCTCCAGGAAAATCCCTTTATTCCGACCCATGCGTGCAGGCGCTTTGGTCTCTTTGGTCTTGTCTCTTTCGATGTAGCCATCACATCAAAGTCTCACAGTCTATTTTTCCCACTGCAAAGTGAAAAATGTCTAGACTGACTCCGAACCGCTCTGTCAGCAGCAGATGTCAGGCTACGGCATTCACAGTCTGGAGGAGATGGAGATATTAGCGTAAGCATACAAAAGCATATTGGCCCGTTAATCCTTTAAAGATGTCGATTGGGCTTTGGCTGAGCTGAGGATGCCATTTTGATCAAAGATATTTTCAGCAGAATGCAATTGTCAGCGGCATCACACGAGCTGGTCAAGGGAATACACTTCAAATGGGGAGGGCCTGTAGCAGAGATCAAATAGAAATACAGCATATATAATGTGTCTGTATATGCAAAACAACTGATGCCAGCACAGCACTGTTTGGTTTTGTGCAAAAGCAATGGTATAGTATTGAGTAAAGGAGGGAATGAGTTCAAATAATTAATCAGTTTTAGCAAGGAAAGACACAGTGAATTGGGTTGAATGGCAATTCAAAGAGCAATTAAGAAAGTTTTTAAAGATAAACTTGAAAAATATGGGTTTTGGAGGCCTTTGTTCATCTGTTTGGCAATGCTGGTCCTGCTAATAAGATGAGGAATAACAGACACATTGATCTGATCCACCAAGCAGGGCATAAATAACCTTTCACAACTATAGAACAAGCTAAATACTGGTATACTGTAGGTATAGGTGGTAGAGGTTTAAAACCATGTAAGGACAATGGATACTACTCAGTGGGAGACCAGAGGCTCTTCATAATTGTGTTTATTAAAATGCATTAGATATCTTTCCGAATCCTATAAGCCCCTCGCTGTGTTCTACCACAGACTGATCCTATACACAGTGTGATGGTTAGTACATGGGACAGATCAGGATGCTTGAGTAGAGTAAAGCAGCACAGCAGGACATGACTGTGCAGCTGCAGTCACTGTGTCTGTGCTGTTCTGTCTAATACAGTCTCTGTGTGAGGCTCCAGCACATATGTACACTGTGTTTTGTCTGCTGCTCATCTGCTGTCTGCTGCTGTTTGAGGCTCTAGCACATACATATATAGTGTTTGAGGCTCTAGCACATACATATATAGTGTTTGGGGCTACATGTACAGTGTGTTTTGTCTGCTGCTCGTCTGCTGTCTGCTGGTGTCTACAGTGGGTCTGTGCTGGTGTCAGTCACACAGACAGTGCTGCTGTAAGCTGTCACGCTGACATGTGTCACACTTCTGTTGTGATGGTATTGTGTGAATGACAGCTCCTCCCCGACATCAGCAGGACATACACACGCACACACGCGCACACACCCATATACACATACACACACACACACACCAGGCTGCAGGGCTTTCCTTGAGTTTGCCCTGAGGTGGAGTAGTGCTCAGCCTAGAGCGCTCTGCTCATGAATAAAGCTCACAAGAACAGCAGCGTTTAGAGTTAGTGTGCTCTGACTGTACGTCAGACTGAGACAGAAGACTGTTACTATACACCACCTGTAGAGTATCCTCCAGCACATGGAGGAAATCATCCTGATCCAAAATGACATAACATTAAAATTACATAACATCTTTGAAAGCAATGGGAAAAGTCACATACACTTCTGATATTGTAATAATGGGTTTAAAGTGTGTGTGGGATGTCAACAACACCAGAATCTTAAACAAGACAAACTAACTCTGTGATATGTTTCTTCAGCCTGTTCTCAATGTTTTTTTGTACTTGTATAACTATGAAATGTAAATGAGAGCATACTATCTTAATCTTTTAATCTTTTACTTTGCAAATTGCACTGCAGGAGAAGAGCACCCAGCACACATACTGTTCATACCACTCATCTCAGATATTTATGTTTTTGTCTTAAAAATATGCTCTGGTGCCATTACATAAGCAAAAATTGAACTTATATTTCTGCAATCCTCTTCCCATCTCTCCACTTCTCACACACCAGAGTGACGGACAGTCTTAGTCTGTTTTCCTTTATCACATGCCCAGGTAACAACACCACTGCAATAACCAAACACACACCGACATAATTAGCTGCCAAAGCCCAGCCTATGCTATTGTCCAACAGTGTGGTTTGCATGCACAAGTACACGGCGTATATTCAAGCCGCAAACATTTGGCTTATGGACTGGCTGAATGGCAGTAATTGTGCAGAACATGAGTGACAGGCCTGAGAGGCATAAGCGCACGCCGAGGAAAAGGTCGTTTATCTCGTTATGACGGTAGCAGGTAGCAACGGTTCGGATTCGGACGCTCTGATTGGCTCATTGAGTTCCTGATTCCTCTATTGTTTCTGGGACGCTAAGAGGAGAGAGAGGGACTTTGACAGCTCCACACGGCTCCGCACTTATGTTAATATGTGTATGCACGCCTGCAGTGGACACCGGCTGTTTCCCCTATACGCCCACTCCTCCGACTAAATGTGCTTGCTTTTCAAATGTCACATGATAGTAGGGGACCGACTGTTTTCTGAAATAAAAAGAAATAGATGAAGGAGAGAGCAAGAGGAGATGATAACTGTGTTGCATTATTAACCTGGCTCATTCCACCAAGCAGAAAATCAGAAGACACGCTTTCTTCCCCGATTGATCCACTGTTCTGGGAAGGTGGCCAGCACAGTCCCACCTCCTTTCTTTTATCTGTCTGTCATTCAGCTCCTATTATGTTTTCTCACGTAATTGCTTTTCACTGCAGATAATTCTTCAACTGAAATCCTTGGTATGTGCAAATCGTCATAAAAAAGTTATAACATTACGAGTTGAGATGAGATCCAGAGCGTGGTTCATGACATGTTATAAAGTGGATATATGAGGAGAGCACGGTGGGTTTTCTCCATGTTGGATTCTGCAGGAGCTAAAGGCTGATACTGATTATACACACTTTAAGGTCAAAACTATAAAAGCCAGAGAAGCGCTGATGAAAAATGAGTCAAGCCTTTTACTACTACTCTACTAGCGCTAAGTTACTATGGCGAGTGGCGTCTAATTGAAATGACTAAGTGTAAGAATCTCACTAACACAGTGTAGTAGATTGAAAAGAAGCCATTAGTTAGCGGCCATAAATTCAACCATCGCACTGCCTTCCACACACATAATGAGACCGTAAAGCCTGGAAGAAAAAATAACTTTGTTGCAGGCGATTTTCATCAAAGCACTTTGTATACCCAACCTGAATAAGTCCCTAAGTGTTTATAGAGTAAATATATCATAATTTAGCGGCCGACAAAAGCCTTATATTGTTTCAATGAGAACTGCGAGTAATAAACAACACTTAATTCAAGAGACAAATTCACAGCACTGGATATTTGCACTGCATCTTGGGTAGTGGTTTTTAAAGCATTAGCCTAAATCAAGCGTAAAAGGACAGGCAAAGTGCAGCAGAGGAGTAGCTCTTAATAGTGTGCAGCTCAGTGTCCAGTCACATTTGGGAAAACTACTATTAGGAATTAGAAATGTCTTACTTACTTTAAATCACCTCTTCTTCCGCACAGACTACAATATACAGAACTGGGTTGATTTTGGCAGCAAAACTAGTGCTGAGAAAACCAAAGTGACATTATTTTCTTTAAACAAATTACTAAAACAGAAAGCAAACTAAAAATGTCATAACATTCAAGATAACATTCTCTAGCCCACTGCAAAAACTCCCCAAAACAGATTGCTACTCCTTCACATGATTAATCAATCTTCAGAAAACCTCTGGCGCAAAGCTGTCCACGCAATTGTATCAACTAAATGCAATCACAGTTAAAGGAGTGCTATTCAACTTTTCTGGTGAAGCGAGAGATAGATTACCCCAAACAATTGTACAACAACTCACCCTTATGTAATAGATAACCTTTTGTCTTTAATCACTATTTCATATCTACATTGTTTCTCCTGACCCTGATATATTTTTTATGACAATATTTCTATATTTCCTTTTTACTTGGACATACAATTGTGTAATTATGCCTTATTTAAAACCAGTCTCTTGCTATTTTTGCTACTTATTTTTTATGTTTTATGACCATTTATATTATTGGTCTTTATTGTGAAGAGTGGGCTACTGTGTCCAAATAATTTCCCTTCTGGATCAATAAAGTTTGACTAACTCTAAGGATATGCCACCTGAAATTTCATAGTATGGCATGGACTGATCTATCTTTGTGAAGATGAGATCTGTAGAGAGGAGAACCCAGTAACTGAATAGGCATTTGGGCTTTTAGGTGATATTTTGAGCTATAAAACACCAGTACTGAAAGCGATGTAATATAGATTCACCTTTAAGATAACTTTAAACCAACAACGAAAACAGGGTTAGACACAAGAGAGGTTGGGGATATCCTGTTGGAAAGTCTTTGTAGAGAATGTAGTCTCTTGAAGTCTTGCCCCAGATGAATATATGTCTGGAAGTACAAGTGTGCCAGTATTGGGAAGTGAAAACAACAAATGAATTATTAAAGTTAACAGTGAGCTCATTGTTTGTTACACTATTTATGCGCGTGTCATATTGCGGTGGTGGCGTGAATACACTGATTATGTGCAGTGTGAGCCTGAGGAGTGTCAAGTATTCATGAAGCACAGCTCTGCAGGAGGCCACAGTGTCAGACAGGCATCACCCCAGACTCAGCCCACTACAGACATGTAATACATACAGCCACACAGACAGGGGGTGCCACAACAAACACTACAGACGCTACTGATACCACCGAAGCATTTTGTGTCTTTTACACATGGATCTATAATAAAAACTGGATAAGGCACTCCCCCTTTGTCCTGGCTCAAGCCCAACTAGTGGGCGCTCTAGGTATTGCAGCATCAGGGCACTTGGGCCCAGAAACAATTGTCCCATAGAAGCACAGTGTATTTTGGGGCATTTCAAACTGCCCATGTTCAGCTCACAGGGCATCAACAGCTTTCACAAAGGTTGGACGTTGTAAGGATTCTTCTCTGTTTTCACAACATAAACTTTTTTCAAATGTTTAAATTCTCAAAGTGCCTAAAAGTTGGCTTTGTAAAACTTAGCCTTGCCCTGCGCTGAGTCTGCGCTAGCTCAGCTCTAGCAGCTCTCACTCTGATTGGTCCAAACGCTCCATACCGTGCACGTTACCAAGTCAAATGGGCGGGAGGGGCTAGCCCCTATTGAAGAAGTAAAGTGGAAGTGAAACTTTTTTTTGGGCCCATGCGCCACTGAGCCATTGAAAACAAGATTACAGCATCTTGGACTCGCCTTCCAGATTTTATTATAGTTCTATGCTTTTACATCGGCTGCCCTTCCAACCACAGGGGTGACTGAAAAGGCAATGTGACAAAGTTATTTACCCAGAGACATAATCAAAGTGTTTTGAGTGACCAGTTAACTCACTGTCTTGTCAATTAAATAAATGCTGAAATTTATCAGAGTGTATTTAAACATAATATTACTATGGTCAAATTAGACTACATGTACTGCTTATGAGAAATGAAAGTTCACTGGTCAAACCACCAATTTTACACTTACTGTCACAGTTACAATTGATGATGGCACTTAATGCAGTTCTATAAATCTTACCTATTTATGGATTTATGAATGACGTTTGGTTGATATATCGGGCTGATATTTGCCCTTTTTAGAGTATTGACTTTTGGCCTTAAATCTCAAGAACAAGCTGATATTTTGTTATGGCCAACCTGCTGCCTAAAGAAAACACATAAAGCTTTATTTAAACACTTCAGTGCAAAGAGAAAACTGCAAAAAATGTGACTACACTCCTCTCCTCTCGCTTATGGTAAAACAGTCGTGGGTAAGGTTGTAGTTCATTTAGATTATATAATTTGGGGAAAATAATCAAAATCTGCCTTACATATCAGCCAAAAAATATCAGCAGAGCTTATCAGTCATCAGTCCCTATGGATGTTTAACAACAGGTATCGCAACGGCCATGAAAAAGCCCATATCATTTCCTCTATTTAAGAACTTGAGCAACCAAAAAAGTACATAACCTGACATCCTTCAGTAATAGTGTCTTGTTACATTCCTCCATTACTGAGGTTGACATAACATCAGTGCTACACTTGTCCCATGTGGTCATCGCTACAGATGCATAGAGACAACATTGTCAGTGCTAGCCTGACGTGCTATACCGAGGTGTTGACAGGTAGTGCTCCTTCAGGACGAGAGCGACCACAACATTCCCACACCCAGAACGTGCCGTGACAGCCTGAGAATCTCTACGGCAACGTGAGCTCCACACAGCATCAATAATGCAGCTCCTGTGACAAGTGCACCAATCAAAGTCAGTGTGACTGCTGCTCCATCATCCTCTGCTGTGCCCACCTCAAGCACCACTCGTCAGCCGTACACCCGTCTGCGCCCACATCTTACTTCTTCTCAATAGTGAAGGGACTTTGGGCTCTTCTATGTGGATATGTTCATGTCAAAAGACTGCCTTCTTTTACATTTATTTATATGAAAGAAGCCCATATAAGAACTAATTTTATTGACAAACTAATCACTCAGATTGGTATAATTGGTTCAAACAGAACCAATTATAAAAACTATGTTATAAAAACTAACAGATCTTATGATGCCAAATATGTTTTTGCGCACCAAGATGTCACTTGTTTCCTACTCTGCTTCTGTGCCGATTCTTCTGTTGGTTCAGAGTTAATCAGGTAAAAATTTGTTTTAAAAAATACAATGAAAAAGATACGGTTCTTTAAAAAAAATTGATTCAGTTCCAACTGTTCACATTAAAGAACCGTTCAAAAGAGCTAACCCATTCACAAACATCACATCACCACTTCTTATCTTCTCGTGGATGGCTTATTAGCTGACACAGACATGAAAGGGAAATAGACAGTGTAAAGACTGAAGCACGGTTGGCAGAAGCTTAGTTGTAGCTGAGGTCTCCCAGGGGGTGGTCAATATTTATCCAGACTGGTCCAAGGAAGGGACAGTGGGGAATATTGACTGAGAGACAAGCTCCTTTACTACATATAGGCTAATGCTGATTCACATAAAGTGTAGGAATAACATCATGTGATATTATTAAACCAGTTTGTCGTGAGGACCTCTAACACAACACAGTGCAAGTAAAGTAAAGATAAGACCACAAAAACTATTGCGTACAGTAAATGGCCATGACTATGGTTACGTACTGCAGCGCATGGATAAGAATAAATAACAGGTAGATCAAAAGTGATTTCAGTTTATTATTGATACTGCAGCTGACGTCATCAACTCTCCCTAGGGATGAGAAGCTAACTGAAAGCATTGCTGTGTTAGAAGCTCTGTTACTGAAGTTAGACTTCATCTGAGCTTTATTTAAAACAGCCTGACCAGAAAGAGTTGGTTTGATTGGAACTACAACAGGTGAGATGATTTGTATGCTACAGATACTTTAT
Organism: Boleophthalmus pectinirostris; assembly: GCF_026225935.1. NCBI lineage: Eukaryota > Metazoa > Chordata > Actinopteri > Gobiiformes > Gobiidae > Boleophthalmus > Boleophthalmus pectinirostris. Next base: position 22,136,953 of record NW_026571473.1, on the reverse strand, counting down.
TACTTGATATAGTCTTCAAGTTTCTATCACAGGCAAGCTAGCAGTTTTTCAATTACCATTTTTGTTGAAAATCAAAGACCTAAACTGGATTATAAAGACAACAAAATCTGTTATTTAAATCAATTTAACATTTTTCTTGTGTTTTAATGCTATATTACAATATTTTTGGCAGTTTTTGGCAATGTAGAACACTCTAAGCATGATATTACAGCAAAGTATCAATACTGTTATGTTTCGTTTGCCTGATTAATAGATGTAGAACAAATAGAAAAGTAGTCCACCTTAAATAAAACAAACATACTGATAAGTAACATAACAAATCCAAAAATACATCTATAACTAGCATGTTGTCAGTGTCAGAAGCTCACATTCCCAAACACATGTACACATCAGAACTGATATGAGCGCTGATACACAAGGAGGTAAGCGGGGAGCGTGTCTCTCTGTGCCACAATAATGCAGATTTGTTTGGGCTGTTAGCTGCAGGCGTGCTCCTCAGTCATTTAGCTTGCCTGTCAGACACAGCATTGAACACACAGAAGCAGGAGCAGGCGTGTGTCATAACCAAAGAGAAGTAGCACACAACAGAGCTGGAGCCGTGACAGATGAGAGCTCCCGGGGCCCGCGTGTTTCCATGTCACCCCAATGCCTGTCACCAACCACCAACCGCCAGCCCTTTGTATTGGCACATAAATCTGGATGTGCTCTGTCCCAGTACATGTGCGTGTCAGAGGAAGATGAAGAATAAATGCACTTTATTACAGTGTGGTTTATTGGGAGAGTGTTATTCAAAACAACATGTGCTATACTTTCACACAACCAATGAGTAATGGAGCACTCAAAATGTATTCAACAAATGCAGGCTTCAACCATAATGGGATTCTCTTTTTAGTGTTGTACAATCAAAACTATCTCTTGGTATGATAACAACTGTGTCAACAAGTATGTTTTTATTTATTTTATTATTCTCATTTGAGTACATGACAGCATAATATACGCCTCCAAGTTTGCCAGAAAAGCATTTGTGCAGGTTTTATGTCAGATGCCCTGCCAATCTAACCAGGCTGGTACCACCTAGTGCCTCCACTCAATTTCATTTCTCTCCAGTGACTAGGTCAGGAATCGGAATACACTAGACGGTTTGCAAAAATCCCGGAAGCGCAAGTTTGGGTACCATCCAATCAGCGAAGAGTCACCTCAATCGAGGATTTAAAGCCGGAACAAAGAAAATGTTTGGTGAATTTTATCAAGGGGAAAGACGTTATTGCCCTACTTCCTACGAGATTCGGGAAGAGCCTAATATACCAGTTAGCCCCGTTAGCAGTGCATAACATATGTCATGACCACCAGCAATTGGTTAACCACCTACCATCTAGCAAACAAATTCTAACACTGCAAGGTCAGACGGTTTCCACAAAGTGAAACCAGCTGATAAATCAGGCTACTGCCAAGCACATTTACTGTGTTATTTTATTATCCAACCACGACAGTTAGTGAATTTATGAAAAGAAAAGAAAGATGAAGTGAAGTAATGATTATTAATAATACCTATATGTATAATATATGTGGATTTAAAGTAATGTAATGTAAGTAATGTAAAAAAAATTTTTAAATTTTGGTTTTGTTTACTGCACTTACACACCTCAAAAAATCCATGCATTGCCACAAACCTGACTCGTACTTGGCCAGGAATTGGGTCTCCCTACTTGTTTCCATGGAAATGTTATTCCTTTGACTATAATCTCCATGGAGAATGTATGATTTTAAGTTTCCTTGTCCGTAGAATCCTGTAGGTGACTTAACACATCCAGGAAGTAGCATATTATAACTTAAAAACGACATATTATATGGTTATTAAAGAGTAAAATGAAACCAAAATACTACAATAACAAGCATCTAGCTGTTGGCAATTATCGGTCAGTTTTAGCGAAATGCCAAAACTCTCTCATGTCTCTTCTCTCTGTGTCCACCCACCACTCCTTTTGTGTCTGTCTTTAGCGCTATGTAATGGACAAACAAATGCAGCCAAGTGGTCACAAATGCTAATGGTGCATGGCTAACTCAGGCTTGTGCTTTTGTGTGCGAACAGTCGATGTGAAGTGCTAAACCTGCAGTCCTAATGGCTACCACAAATGCGCATCAACTCATCCATATAAACGCTGACAGCCCATATACTCTGCGCACAGATATTACTTAGCGGTATTGCATTGCTAGCACTTGCAGCAGACACAAGCATATTATTCATAAATGCCATTTAGGCAGGAGACTTTGGCTGGCTGCTTCTTACAGTCCGTGTGGAAATAGTTTTGCTTCTCTCGTCACCTCCTGCTTCAGTCACTATGTGGCTACTTAAAGCTATACCATGAGCTGAAAGTGAAACCAATTTTATTTAAAGCCCTCATTTTTAGTCAGCAATGGCACTCGACTTGGTCATATTACGAAGGAAAAAAGCCATGGCTAAGTTTCTGAAGAATTTGTTTCCCGCTGTGACGGCAGTAGAGTGGAGCATGGAGGAGGATGGCGAGGGGGTTATAAATTCCCTTACATTTGGACACGCATACACACACACGCACACACATTTGCCTTTGAAGGAAGAAGGCGTCACGCGTTGTGGTACAATCTCTTCATGAAACCACAAAAGAGGATTGGGATGGAAAGAGAGACTCCCTCCTCCCCCTCTGCTCCCTTCTTCCTCCTCACTCTGGAGCTGGCAGGACGGCCTGACATTGCTGTGTGGATCTTTGCTATTGCGTGCATAGTGGATGCACTTACTCACTTGTATATGTTTCAGAAAGATTGCGTCGGTGAGTGGGCTGTCAAGCCTGATACATTTTTGGGTGACAGTGTTTTGGGTGCACCAATAGTGAAAGTCACACCAAACAGAGCTTAATGGAGGAGGGAGGAAGAGGAGGATTATGGGAAGGACAGTGGGTGCAAGAGCGAGACTGGGGAGAGGACGGGAATAAGAGGCTAAAGAGGGAATTAAAGCTGAACTACCCCATTTCACTACTGCCGCCCGGAGCTGGAACAATAGAACAGGCAAGTCAGAAAAATGTTCCCAGAAAGGCCCTACTGTTTGGCAAAAGCAAAAAGTGCCTTCTCAATTTCTGTCAAACACATCCTGTACCACCAAAGCTGCAGTTCTAAATGTGTGTGTTAATCTTTTTACAATGTTATCTTAAAGGTGCAGGTGCCACATTATTAATATGATCTTGTGTGAGATCTTGTATTGCTCAGAAATACATGTCTCTCTACAGATTTGACTGGTAACTTGGTCTGGTGGTGTTACCTGCTTGTCTAAATGGTGACCCAGATGTTTAATGCCCTACTATGGAGCACTCCAGGCATACCAATAACATCTCCTAGGGACAAGTTAGCAGACCATCCACCAAAATGGTGACACAGAGCAGCTTTAAAAAAGAACTAAACATACAACAGTGATAAAAGTCAACATGATCATTCTCTGGACCAGCAAAGGAACAGCATTTAATAAGTGAAATAACATTATGGAGTCAATTTTAAGATGTTGTTATTATAGATTTTATGAAAGGTCTTCTTCAACCCATGAGCACAGGGCATTCCTAGAAGAAGAACAGAGAGCATGCTGGGAGGTGGAAGTGGGGGGTGGTGAGCCCTCTCTTATGGTTGTTTAGCAAACAGCATTTGCATAGAAACACGGATGGAGTTCTGTGTCACACTTATTTGCATTCATTTGCATAAAATTAATCCCTTCCCAATCTCTGCAGTGACTGTTGCGGCTGCAGAAATAAGTCAACAGAATGGAGCGGTGCATCTGATCAGAGCAAACATATTGACACAGAGTCACAGTGGACTACAGAGCTGTGCTTCATGGAGGAGCCATCAGCAGCAGGCAGCAGGTTCTCTCAGCACTGTTTAATAAAGCAGACACCACTCTCAGACATCAATAATAGTGTTTTTATTTATTAGTGCTCTTCTGTGAACACACACACACACAGGAATCAAGCCCTGAGCAAGTTGTCAAAACAGACTTAATGTTGGCTCGCCTCAATCTGAATTCAAAACACATCTGCTCCTGTAGCTGACCTCTACTCTAAAGCAACATGGTTTTAACTTTTTATTATTGACTGCAGCAAGAATCTAGAAATACAATACATGGCTACCACATCTATTATTTAGTTCATATGACAGAACAAGCATCTCAATCACGAGATGGTACAATGGTGGACCTTGGGATCAACAGTAAATCAGAAATAAAGAGAAATTAAACTCCAAACTCTCAAGAGCTAAAAATGTTTGTTTTTTTTGGTGAAGGATCCACCATCTGTCATTGCTTTGCCTGAAATGTCCCACCATACAGCATTAGACTCCACAGAGATCTTCATAGAGACAAACAGGTAATAATAAATCTTTATTTATAAAGCACTTTTAAACAAGGTTTCCAAAGTGCTGCACAAGCCACAAAGAACAATACAAATAAAATGCATAAAAATAGCATACAGAAGAGAAAACAGACAATGATGCAAACAATTCAATTAATTATAATAAATAAATAAAAAGAAATAGAATAAAACCAAATAAAGAATAAAATCAAGCTAAAATCAGTTAAAGGAAGGCCAACTGATAAAAATGGGTTTTAAGAAGTGATTTAAAAGATGATATGGATGGTGCAAGCCTTATCTCCTCAGGCAGGTCATTCCAAAGGCTCAATCACCCTTCGTCTGGAGCCTGGACTTTGGAACAGTCACAGGGACCTGTCTGAAGATCTAAGGCTGCAGGAGGGCTTGATGAGGTTAAAAGTTCTGAAATGTAACTTGGTGCAAGACTTAAACAAGCTTTAAAATTGATCAGTGAAATCCTAATATCAATTGTAAAACACACAGGAAACCAGTGAAGGGAAGCTAAAACAGGGGTAATGTGATGTTGTGTTACCACAGACAAAACTGTGTCTGTTAAAGCCATTGAGGAGCTGAGCTGCTGCGTTCTGAACAGTTGGAGACAGGAGATGGATTTGGAGTCAAGGCCGCAGAGGAGGGAGTTGCAATAGTCTAGACGGGAGAGGATGAGTGCGTGGATGAATTTTTCAAGATCAGGGCGGTAGAGGATAGTTTTGATTTTGCTAATTGAGCAGAGGTAGAGAAAAAAGGATTAGGTGACTTTTTTGAAAAGAAACTTCATTGGAAAATTCTAAGAAAAGCAAGTGGTACCATCCACCTGAAAAGTTGTATTGTATAAGGACTTTCTTCCTCTCCATGACACAATTTTGATAATATTTGCATTTTCAACTCAAAAACTAAAGTCCTGGGTCATCCGTGAAGAACACCTTTTATTAACGTGGAGGTCAGACCATTACAAAGACACAAATCAAGGATAAATCCCAACACAGATGCCAATAAATTCCAGGAGAGGACAGGAAAAAAAAAACAGGCCCATGAAAGATTCCTTCACTAATCGTTTTATCCACCGATCAATTAGAAGTAGTGAGCATGAAATAACGGCGATGTGGCTTTGAGGCTGGCTGGCCCTTGAACAGACACATTTGAGGCGTTTGTGATTGCGCTTGAGTGTGTACGAGACACTCACATACACACAGAACCAGGCAGGAGGTGTGCACGAGAAGATTGAGTTTGGGAGAGAGTGGACCTTCTGGGTGAGTGGTAATCGATCTGCACAAAAAGCCCCCGTTTGGCGCTCAAGAGAGGAGCCAATTGATCAGAAATGGCTGTAATTGCAATCTACATAAGATCCGCCGCATTGATCCTAGGAGTTCTCAGCTTTGGGCTATTAGAATTTGCAGGTTTTGTGGAGAAAGCCTGGCTGGCTTTTACCTCCCACATTTTGCATACACTGCTTTCTGCTCCCATAATTACCATCGCTCACATCCGAATCCGTGATTGACTCAGAGGCAGCCTACATTTTATAATAAGCTGCCTGCAATTTTTGCCTTTCACTGCGCCACCTACTCAATGAAACGCAGTAATTAGCCAAAGTAGCACAGAGTGATTGCGAGTGCCAAATGTTTTTTAAGACTCAAACAATGGAACGAATCAAGATAGTACTATAAGCAGGGCCGGGTAGTAATATATTGTTACTTTGAAATATGTGAAAGTGATGAAGAAAAGTAAAAATAAAACTTAAAAAAATATGATACATGCAAGGCTAACACTATTCTGTGTTTTGTGCAACTTTTCTATGTGGAGATCTTACAACTTCTTCTGTTCATAGTATGGCATCAAACCTTTCTATCTTCATGGAGACCACACCAGACCAAGTTACAGATCAGATCTGTGGAGAGGCAACCCCGCTCACAGTCAGAATGCTTGTTTGTCCTTGCATTTTTGAGCTATAAAACCACCTGTAATTGAGTAAATGTAAGGTAGAGGTGTTTAATTTCATTCTGTGGAACATTCTAGACAGAGCACTGACATATCCATAGAAACACAGGTGACGAACCCTCAACTAAAAAAAAGTTACACAGTGCACCTTTAAGTTATAATAAAACATATCAGAGAAAGAATATGGATTTGTTTTCAGAGCAACTATTCAAGAGGGGAAAACAAAATGATGGAAATACAAAGTTCTTAATCCTAAACCTACTTTAAAAAATGTAACAAAAATAGTTACATCAACACTACCCAGGTAGAAAGAACCGGAACTAGTCTAGCAAGTAAACAAGTCCATAACTCTTCTTTTAGGACATAGCTAGTTTAGTTCGTCTCCCCTCAGGGCTTATATAAATTCTAGCTCTTCAGACCAGCACCATCAGATTGAAATGGACTTCTGGATGACAGCCAAAATGTCTCAATTTTAAAACACTATCCAGATGACGACCTTTGAAACCTTGAAGACTCCTGGACGAATGACAGATTACACCGACCTAGCTGAAGTACAAGCTTAATTGTATTTAAAAGGCCTATATTGTGCAAAATTGACTCTTTGTGAGCTGCTGAACGCTGTTACCTCATCAAAAAACATACCTGGAGTTGTGTTTTGTTTCATTCACATATGTTTGAGTAACACTTTATTAGTCTGTCTACATCTCAAAGCTCAAACTGCTCTGTTTCCTTTTGTTTAGTTTTCAGTGATGGGTACATGACATTACAAGGTGGAACCCAGTGTTTTCTGTTTAAGAGAAGAACTCAACCTAAATATGTAGGGTTTGTGTGTTAAACATGAGTGAAAAAAAACACAACTGAGTAGGTTTTTGAGGAGGAAACAACATTATAACATAGATCAGAAAATAGATTAATATAGGCTCTTTAAAAGTATATATGTAAGTAAATGTAACTGAGTAAATGTAACTGATCAGAACCCATCTTTGTGCATGAATACAATTGTGAACAGTACCTAGTGGGCCCACACAATCACAAACACTTTCCCCTACAAACAACCTCTGCTGGTGAGATAAGGGCTAAATGATGGGATGTGTGCGTGGCGTGGTGAGAGACGGACTGCGGCGGTGAGCAAATGGCCTTTACGCTGTGAGTGTTTATTACTGTGAGCTCGGGACTCTTTAAACACTCGCTCATGCATATCCACAGGCGTACCCACAAACCTGGAGAAGAGACTCACATTTCCAATACATTACACTGTCAGAGCCATTACAGCACAGAGGCAGATAGAGCCCACAGATATGTGTTTAGACATCATAATAGCTACGTCCTTCACACTGTTTATACATTCACATAAGATACTAAAACGCATCATAAACACAACAATTGAGAAGTGATTTGCACCTTTTAGATCATATACACCACAGCTTTCAAACAGTCCTCCTGCTGTTTGAAACTATATGTTAATCATGATTTAAATAAAGGAAAGAGTGGGGAGTTGGGGGTTAGTGGGGGTGGACTGGAGTAACAGAAAATATATTACAGTGTCATAAAAACAACTTCTTATGTATATATTGCTGTTTGGCAAATCCAGAATATCTCTCTGTATTTTTGATACAGATTGATATCAGTCTGGTCCCCACGCCCTCTGTTAAATTTCAAGCCCGGTTCACATTTAAAATGAAGGAGCTCATTGGTCACCTATGATTTACAAATAAAATCTAATTTATCTCACCTCAGATGGCTCCTTGATTCCGTGATATTTTTTTCCTTTAATTTTTTCCAATAAGGACAGACCATGGATGTTCCTGATTGGCTAATCCACCTGTCAGTCATGCTTATTTGAAAATGGGGAGATTCAACAGTGACCAGACTCACATCTTCTCGAGGTATTGAAGAAGCCATTTGTTTTTTAGTGAGAGAAAAATAAATAAAATAGAAAATTTTATTGGTCATATCAATATGAGGAATTATTACTATTAATTCTTTTTTTTCTTTTTTTATCATATCACAAGCCATAGCCTATGGACAAATCCAACACCAAAAACATAATATAATTTTCATACACTTGGGCACTGGGGCTTTAAGAATTCATGCATCTAATCTGAATATTCATGTCCATTAGTTTGTAGGAGTCTGTGACAGAGAGGGGGGGTTGAGGTGGGGGCGCACTAATGGCCTTCTTGTTGGATCACCCCAAGTCATGACAGCACTTAAAGATATGTAAATAAAGCATGAATCTAATGTAATAGAATATGGATACTGGTTTATATTAATGATATATACACTGATGTGTGCATGTGTGTGAGTGTGTGTACATATGTGTGTTAGTTTTGCCTCAGCAGGAGCACCGCTTCAGCCCTAATGAGCCTGTTAATTAGTGTGCTTTACAATGTGCGTCTAACAAGTGTGTCTTTCACAGCCAAGAACAAAGAGGACAGAGAAGATGAAGGAGAAGATGCCGGACATCTGGAGAGGTCTAAATAACAAAATACCAATTACTCAAATCAAGTACTTTTTTGTTAGCCTGGCTAGACATTATGTACATATTTTCCATTATATTCCCTGGCTTATGCCTGACTAATAAGTCATTTCAAAGAGTAACACAGAAAAATTACCTGTGCGCCTGACCAGTATTTATTGTTTTTAACTTTTAACCTTTTGCTATTGCTATTGCTATTTGCTGTTGGTTAAGTGGCAAGTGCAAGTACCTCTTTCTCATCTCTTTATTAATGTTGTTATGATTATTATCGGATTATTGTTGTAGTATTACGAGTTTTTAAAGTCTAGTCACTAATTGAAATGATCAGGTTCAGGGCATTAAATAGCAAAGTACAATGTAAAAGGAAAATCTAGATTGCCCCCCCCCCATCTGGGAGTATGACATCATCACATCCTAGAATCTGATGCCCACCAATGACAAATGGTGTCAAAGGGCCTATGAAGTGGAGAAGCTGTATAGTGTAAATATGAGTCCACTTAAATATAAGTACTGTTGAATATGGCAGAGCAAAAGGAATCATGACGCTGGAGGCACTTCCTGGTGAGGAGAGGAGAACAGACTGACTGCTATTTACACATGAGCAAAACGGACCATGGGTTTCAGACTCACAGAAACTTAAAATACTGACTGCTAAATACTGTAAATGTTATAAAGTTGTTTCTTCATCAAAAACATACCTTTGTTGTGTTTGGTTTCATTCCAATTTTTAACACATAAACCCTTTTCTACCTTGTGATGTGATGTGGAAGTGCTCCGTTGTGTTTTAAAACTTCATACACCTTCACTAGAATCATTTGGAAAATTCCAAAATCAAAATGGGGGCTGTTAATGTGAAAACAACTGCTTCATGACATCACAAGGTGGAAAAAAGCATTTTGAGCTTTGAAGATCTAGACACTCTCAAACATCTGTGAACGAAACAAAAGACAACACCAAGTATGTTTTTGATGAGGGAACAAGGAGTCAGTTTTGCATAATATAGGACTTGCAAATTTGCAAGTTCAGCCCCAGGAGCACTTTGCAATTGATAATATACTAATTATGTATACTTGCTATGTATTTTAGTGACTTTAGATACTACAGTTTTGTTATAATTGACATGGCAGGGAATAGGGATGGGCATTATTAAGAATTTCGTCAATCACATTCATTTTTAATCAACAAACCAAATGTAGGTTGCTGTACTTAGGATAGCGTAAGGAGATGAGGTTGCGTCTGATAGCGGAAACACTGGAGTTACATCCTCACAGTCCCATGTTTCGGTTCTGGCACACCTCCTTGGAGATCACTATACCACTCAATGAGTGCGTTTACATGCATATCAGTGTCCCGGTTTTGTCATGGTGCATGTATACGCAGTATCCCGGTTACTGCAACATAAAGTTGAGTGCGCATGCATCCAAAAGACAAACACTTTTCAGTCTTTTCATCACAACAGTAGCCAAAATAAATAAAGTGACCAACATAAATAATGTGAGTGAAATGATTGTTAAATAAAGAACTCTGCATGTATGATCTCTGAAAACATGAACCATCTCCAACGAAATACACGCAGAGAACAGACTCACCATCAGCATCCCACTGTCACAGAAAGAACACTGATATTCCATTGAGTCATGTCCTTTAGTTCGACAGAAGCTGACCGCATTAGAGCACAAGGAAAGAGCTGTTTTTGTTCAGAGCTTATAGTTTATGCAAATTAGCCATGCGGTTTTAAGTTTAGTTTCTGTAAAATGTAAACAAATGTGCACAAAGCTGAATTAAACATATTAATATAATATATGTATGTATTCATATTTTATATATATATATATAGATATAGATAGATATAGATATAGATATAGATATAGATATAGATATAGATATAGATATGATCTCTATCGGGCTGATGTGACTCTATAGTGGTTATGGTTTATATGTTTAGTTTATTTATGCAGATTTGAAGTAATAATAATGGTGATAATTTTTATATAAAAACGTTAATGATTAATCGAAAATTGAGTTACTTAGTTAGTTTTCAATCATTAATTCTCTGATCAGTTAAGAAAATTTAATCGAAAGCCCATCCCTAGTAGGAAACACAGCATTCTGCTGTGATCAGCTTCTATCTCAACACAGGAATTTCAATTCACTCTTAGTGGTAAATAAAACAAACATTTCTCTTCAAATCGATTAATATCACATAAACAAAAGTAATAACTCTGTAAGCAGCCTCAGAGGGCATTTCCATTCACTTAAACACTCTTAATAAAAAGTCAGATTTTATTTTACAAACGATCAAAATATTAGCAGTATCATTATTAAAGCACAGGTGTGATAAAGGGGTTCTCTATTGACTGCACTGTAACCTGTGTCCAATCAATCACATCTGATTTCCACATATCGACACGCGCCATCAAATCCGGCTCATTTCTCATGGACACTGCTGTATTCAAGTATTCACAAAGCCTCAACACCAAACGAGACGCAATATTTATTTTATGCAGTGTGCGTATTTGAGACATCCCCCAAGAGTGAGAACATAAGATAAATCTCAATCTGTGATAGATGCTTCCTCTACAGTACAGTGCAATGCTTTACAAAGACTGAATTCTCCTCTGCCACATATTTTGCCACACACTGTCAACCACAATACAAAGTGCAAGTGACTTTTACCATTTCGGATACAATCATATGTCTTAAAGGTACATTTTTAACCTCCACAGCTCTGAGTGGGAAAGGCAAGGCACTGAATTTGTAACAGTGAATGTTTCTGTGACTTCAGCACCACGGACAGCTCCAGAAAGAAGAAGAAAAAAAAGATTCTACTTTTGGAGGAGGATTTGTACAGGCCTGTCAAGCTCATACGCACCCTCTGCAGTGTGGACAATACCCAACTTTGTAAAACGTATTACATTTGCCAGCATGACTAGTTCAGACTTAATGCTTGTAAACGCTGCACACGGCTCCTTTCTATAGTCCTGAAATGAGGCTGAGAATGTTGCATAGGCTGAACTAAAATCACCCGCTGTTGTTGTCGCCACCGTAAAATCATATAAGGAAACCGGAGCCCCATTCAAAAGCATAATTTATGAAAACGGATCAAGAAATGGGTATGCAATAGCTATTCCCCTGACTCAATTCGAATAAGTCACACACAAAGCAGGAAGAGTGGAATCAAGCACGCTTTAAACATGTCTGGAAGAATGACAATGGAGATGGAAAATATAGAATAGACTGACCTGGTGCTGCTGATCCATAGTAAAGCAAAGGACAGAAAAACAATAAATCATTAGTCATACAAAATACAAAGATAAAGGTGCACTATGGAACCTCTCTGTCACCTGCGTTCTCCATGTAACTTGGTCTGGTGGTGCCTCTAGTTTATCTCCATGAAAAGTAATTCTATTCAATAAAATAACATCTCCATGGAGACAAGTCAAATCAATCAGGCTTTATTTATTAATCAGGCTTTTCAGTCATCAAAAATAATCCCTGCGAGCCTCCACAAGGATAATTCCATATTGCACCTTTGATTAAATACAATTATAGAACTTCATGCAAAATCTTTGAACATGTCATGCACTGAGCAGGAAATGTGTCATCATAACAGTCATTTCTAGTCATAAGAGATTAGTCGTTGCCACCAAGATTTCTGATGAATCACAGGTTGGTCCAGGCCAAGTTCACACTGAGTTTATAATACAGTAAAACCCAATACAACACAGGGCTGTGCATCACCGGGCTGAGTCACACTGTGGTGCTGAGCAACTGACACTGAAACAACTTTTCTTTTCTTTAGTGATGAACCACTTCCATTAGGTCCCAATTATAATACTTTCTTATTCTTGATGATAAATCTTTAATTGTCAAAATAGTTTTAAAAGATGAAACAATAAATTGCTGTATCCATTTTACTCTGACAAAAATTAATTTCACATGCTCCCAAACATATACCTGTGGGTCATACTGCACGTTCACATGCCTAAACACTCAAATCGACCCATAACCTCCCTCCTCTGTCCCTCCCCCGGCCCCTCCCTCCTCCCTCCACTCCCTTCCACCTCCCCTCCTCTCTCCCTCCTCCCCAGTCCCTCTTCCACTCGGCTGGAGCTGGAGAAGTGTGCCCTTTCCACATGGCGTTGAGCCAGACACACAGAGCACATTACTGCTGTGTGACCTCAGCATGGGCCACAAAAGGATGCATTTAACCCCCTGCCCTTCTCTCGTGAAGCTCGTTCCTGGAAAAAACTACAGTTTGTTGAAAATGAACTATAGCTAGTCACTACTAGTTTTAAGCAAAAGATGTTCATTTTGTCTTCTTATATATTTTAACTTATTGGGTTCTTTTTAAAGACAATGTCTTTAAAAAGAACCCAAGAAGTTACACTACTAGTTTTGTTCATGAACAATTTGTACACAAAAATGTATTTTCTGTTTGAATTTTCAAAATTGTAAAATTGCTCAGAGTTACATAAAAAGCACAGGTTCAAATATCCAAAAGCTTTTATTTAGTTTTTTTTCCATTTTAAAATCTCCATTGCTTTAACACTTGGCTAAATGAAAATTCTATGAGATGTGACAACACAATCTCTATTGCTACACTACATCTGAGATGATCCATTATCAGACTGTAGAATGTGAACACAACCTGTATCACAGCTGCTAGTGTTGCCTCATATGGGGGAGAGGGACACAGAGAGATGTCGACGCAGAGCCCAGAGGATTGTGCAGGATTCTGTTCTCCTGTTGCCATCAGGAAGGAGCTACCGTCTTCTCAGGGTTAAAACTGAGAGGCCGAGGAGCAGCTTTTACCCTGAGGGCATAAGTCTGTTAAACCAGGAGTGAGCAACTCCAAGCTCTCTCCCCCTCTATGTATTTACTGTATGTGTGGTTTGTTGCTAGAAGGTACATAAGAACTACACTACATACTGTACTAGGTGCATGGGTATGTAACAAATAAATAAACTTAACTAGTCTTGTTCTGCAACAAGTCTATCATATGAAAATATGTGTGCGCGTGTGTGTGTTGTGCTGTTGCCATCTGTAAGCAGAGCTGCAGTAGAATGCTGATGTGGCGCTCCATCACAGAAAGCATCAATCTGTGAGAGTGACGTTTAATCCCAGGCCTGGCCAAGTATGGAGCACACCTCCACTTTATAGACACATGGCCCGTGCACAAATCACACTCACAGAGACAAATCAGACGCACACACTTCAACATAAAATTCTTTATAATTAAAAAATCTGATTAGAATTAGCAGGTCTGACCAATAAAATGTCATGAAAATGTAGTTGACAAAATTTGTCAATAAAACTAAGACTAAGAAAATATTTGTAAATGATATTGCAGTGCTTCCTGGAGCTTCTCATATGTATAAAATGTTCACACTGTAATTTTTTATTGGATCTTTGATAGAAAAGGAATAAGTTAAGTGTTGTATTAGTCTATTTGTACATTTAGCCATATTTTAGTTTTCATCAGCAAAAACATTACACCGACAAAAACTATGACCGAATATATTAATATATGATATTATAAATATAAAACAGCACTGCTAGCAATAGAGAAGCGAAGTCATATAGGCACCAGAGAGCCTTTAAAACAGAGCTATAAAAAGATGGAGGAGAGGCTCAGAGGGAGATCCTAGCAGCGTCTGTCTCCTCTCTGTGACTTTGATGGAGCGGCGCACAGATGCAGGTGGTCAAGGCGAACGAGGAGCTGATGTATGGAGCCATGCTGTCTCTCATGGGCACAGAACAATAGTCCACTTAGGCCCACTGCCCGTCTCTGGCCAGTCTGAGAAAACTGACAAATGAACATGTTCTGCTCTTGTCAGGTGACCATCTCTATAAGTGCATTTTTTCACCAATCCTCACCTTGTTGAATAGATGACTCAAACCAGCATGGACGGAGCCTAAAACCACTTTAGGCATGTTTTTGATGAGAGAACATTATAACATGGTAGAAAACTCCAAAAAGTAGATTTTGCATAATACCCTCCCTATATTAGACAGCAGATTCTATTACCTGTTGTCTTTTCTTAAGTTATTAAGTTGAATGTTAAGAATACTGTATACTATAGGTCCTTTTAATGAAATCTGTCATCTGCATTTGACCCATCCTTCAATGTCGCTGAGGCAACCCTGTCAGGTCCTCCGGAATTACTCCTATCTCCAAATGCTGAGCTAAGTTTGGTCAGTACTAGTCTGTATTTTCAGGTACACATAAAACATCTACATACAGTACATACAGCATTATTTTCAAGAGGAGTTTTGTCAAATTTTTACCAAAAAAGGATTTTTGCCAAAAAAAAAAAACATATATAAAATCATCCTCCTTCAGGTACAGACACTTCTTTTTGCTCTTTGGGTGAGTTTTTACCTTGTATCTCCTGTTCTCTCATTGAGGAAGTCATTGCAGTGTCCTCATTAGCAATGGTGTCATTTTCTCCAAAAGTACTTAGCTTCTTCCCCCAATGATGATTACTTCTTTTAATAAGGTCATGCTGAGACAACCCTGTGTCTGTGCGCTGGGATTGTGCACCCGCTGATTGTGAACACATCAGAGTAATAAATGACAATTTTCCTGTTATCATTATCAAACACATTTATAAGCTGATTGCACAAAGAGAGAGATACCGACCAGCGCGAAAAGTACTGAACAATCAAGGTTAAATGTTTAAAAACTGGGAATCTAGTGAAGAATAGTTGAAGCACAGCAATTCAACAGGGTTTATAATCAATTTGAATTAGCCGAGCGTATCACCTGCAGTCATATTTTCATCAGGGGACATAGAGGGGTGTGGTGGGGAGCATGGCCTCTGCTGTCAAACAGGGCTCTGCTCGGCCCAGTGCAGATCAACTCACTGTCATTCTCAAGTGTTTCTTCTGCCTCAATGCAATTAATCACAGCGTATAGAGCTGCCGGTGTGAGCTCGTAAAGATTTTATGAGACAGTGTCATGTCAAGCTGCAGCAAAGATGGGGAAGTAAGTCTCAAAGTCTCAAGTCTGTCACTACCTGATAACAATATTACTGAAAAGGCCACTGGGTTGGAGGTTGTTGGTACAATCACAGTTACAATGTTGGCTGGGTGTTGTTTCAAGATAAATCCAATTTGTTTTTCTCCAGATATGCAGCTCTTGAGGTCAAATTGGCCGCTATATTTATTGATCGCAAAACTAGCAGACTAGTTGTTGTCAACAGTGATGGGATACCCGAGCTCAGCATAAAAACATGACTTAGTTCATAGTTAAATGGAAAAAATTATACTTGTCATGTGCATGAAGACTCATTCAAATGCAAAATGCTATTACCGCGAGCCCTTGTTCGGTTTGATTGATAATATCATGGTATTACAATATTGAGGTTTCTGAGACATCCCTACTTGGAAATGTAGTTTCTTTGGCTATAACAGTCCACAGTATGGCACAAAACATATCTGTCTCCATGGAGAATGTTCTGGAGTATGGTTTTAAGTCCTGTTTCCATAGAATCATGCGGGGCACGTGTCACCTCCAGGAAGCTAATAATACACCTTTAAGATTTGGAATTTATACTGTTGTCAATAGTTCAAACTTAAAAGTGCCTATCCCAGCAATTATGAGAAGAAGAGGTACACCAAAAGTATGACTTGAGAATAACTGAATAATTGAGAACAACACAGCAAAAAAAGTAAAGAAATCAGGAGGGAATGGAGGCTATTAAATTCATCAGTAATTATTTCTGTAACCTCCTGTAACCTTGCTTCTTTTGTCTTATTGTTTGTGTTGTCTTTCCTTAGTCATTGTTTAACTAGCAGCATCAGAGGTCAAGGTCCTTACTGCATTATTCAGTTCAGTCGTATAGAATACACCCAGAGAAAATACAACCTTCAACAATCTTGTAACCTAAAAATATGTAAATTCAACTACTATGATAATTCTTCCTACAAACATTTATAGATTAAAAAAAAAAGAATGTAAAAGGAGTAAATTGATTTGAAGTACTTTTAAGAACAGTTGCTGCTTTATGTTAGACTAAAGAGAGTTTAGTGTGGATTTTCAAAAGTGCTGCCCTGACACAAAAACCTGCCAATCAGTTTTCCCCCAAAAGGATTTGAAAGCAAAGAAAATAAGAGGACCAGAAAAACTCACTCAGTTACTGCAGCTAAAGCAGTGGCCGTGACACTAGAGGATGGTTTTTAGCACTATGGATTTTTCCAGCTGGGCAGGCCATTGTGCTGTTAAACAGAGACGGAGAAGTCAAGAATAACCAGACTCAAGTTCACTTATTGCTTTGAAAACTCCAACTCAGACTCAGACCATAGATCAAGACCTAAGACTTCAGAGTTAATGACTGAGGTTAGGGTTTGGACTTGTGCACAAAAACATGGCACTCACAACCTACTCTTTACGTCAATGCTTTTTAGGGACGGAGAGAGATTACAGTTACACTTAAAACTTTAGCAGTGACTTTTGGACTTTTAGACCGTACACTTTTTCTGTAACTAAACTATATTTGACTTTGTTTGGACCAGTCTTTCATTGAATAGTTTGCTTTACAGTAAGGACAATTTTAAATACAATGTCATCATTTCAGATCAAGGGCAGGGGTCTATGTGCGATAATTACTATATCAAGTCAATTATATGAAAACTGGAACAATATTTTTTGTGTTCAGTATTTATAGTGTGTACATTTTCTTTGCACAACTGGGAAATGTTTGGTTATTTTTAGCAATACAATAAGATTTAAGTTGTCAACAGTTCAATTCATAACTTCTATGACTCATTACAGATGCATACTAAGTACTACTAAGTGTTTTATTCTGCTCTATTTATTGCAGCTCATGATTTTTTTTTAACAATATTGTAGATTTAGAAATGTTTTTATGGTTAAAATCTGCTCTTTGGTTTTTGTGTCAGCAGCATAAATTAGTTTCAATATTATCGTTTATCATCTATATTTACTTCAGCAATCATACATCAAAATTTCTTATTGTGACAGGTCTATAGTTTATGTACACAAATGCCCCATTATCGTGCCTGTGAGTTGAAATAAAACGGCTTTTAAATGCTGTAGTGACAAAAAAAACTCTTAACTTGTACCTCACCTGAAGACAACCTTACTAAACCCACATGGGCCTTTGATAATGACTTGAAATTTTGACTGACTCGGACATTGTACTACAACAATACTTTTAATTAAACACAGAATACACATTTCTCATTCAGCCTTCAAGGTTTAAAAACGCTTCATCACCTCCAGCTCCACTAACGACTTTCTAAATAGATGGCTGTTCTGTCTCCTCGGTGGAGTGACAGCGACCAGGAACATGAGCGTGAGTGTGCGATGACTGACGTGCGAGGTGATTACCCAGCATGCACCTCACATCTGCACAGGTAGTAGCTCTGTGCTCCATGGACCACCTCACCCCCTCTCAGCTGCTGTATGCCACTGTATGCATGACACTACAGTTTAATCATCACAATCCTGCCAGCTGCCGTCTACCAGCTCCATCTTTCTTACGCAATGCTACAAACTCCACAGCGCTGTTATTAAAGGCCATGTTGTGCAGCTGAACACAATGATTTTTTTGCCCGCAGGCTTTTCCTCCTCAGATAAACAGTTGAATTAAAAGATTTCACCCCAGCAGCCATAGGAAGATTAAAACCCGCACAGCCCCTCTCACCGTTAACCGTGTAAATCTGCTCCTAAGCACGATTCCACTCGGGACCAGCCATTAGCAACGGCTCTTCTACCTGCACAGGCGGCCAGAGAGGGGGCAATGCTCCACACAGATACAAGCAAGCAGATACAAAAAGGACATGCAAAACAGCTGAAGACGTACATATATATACATATAGCTGTACAAGTATAGGGATGAAGGAAAGTCTCAATGTTCAGTATTCAGGTGGTGTATCTTCAAGTGATATAAGCCATAACGTGAATCATTATCCATTTCTCATTGCACAAAGGCTGGTATCTTAAGTATTTGTTTATAATGTAATAGGCATGTGATGAATCTAAATTATCAGAATTATTCTGTATAATATGTGTATGTCCTAAATCCTTAGCTTTCAGGCTACAAATGTGTGATTGGAGTCTTTTTTGTTGCCAGTTCTTCAATCAACTAGTTTTTATGTTGCAGTATACTGTGGTATTTTGTAAGCTTCCTATGCCACAAAGAGGAATGCGCTGATGCTATACTGGTATTAGTTATGAGTGCACATGTTGAATATTTTGGTGGATCAAATATCGCCTTCCATCATATCAGTTTGGCCGATATCTCATTGTGGTCTATAAACTGGTTAAATGAGAGAATTTACTGGCCCATGTTGGCTGAAAATGTCTCAGGATATTAAAGTTGTCTTTTTACAAAGCTGTTGTGTAGTTACAAAACACATTTGGATAATTTTTACCTTATGCAGTTTGTGTTTAATGGGAATTATATTCAGCCTCTGCCCTAGTATCACTTGATATCGGGTATCAGGTCTGCAGACACTTAAAGTCAAAGTATTATCGACATCGGTATCGAAACTGAAAAAGCCTAACCACAGCATTTCTCGTTCTTTTATAGATTATGATACAGGTTAGACTACTAAAGAACACAATAATTATAATCTTTGCCCTGTAAACAATCTTACAGAGAATTATTCATAATTCAATTCCAATTACACAAACATGTATATTAAAAATTAAACATCTGGAAGATCTATCAATTTATGATAAAATATGTCTTCTCATCTCTTTTTTTCATAGACCCAGTTTTTTTTTAGTGTCTCATTTTTGTAAGATCTGTGTTTATCCCATTTCTACTGTGACAATATTTTTATAAACCTGTGATTATCGTCACACAAACAGTGGTAAACGGTAAACATACAGTTTATGCTGTGGAGCCTAATGATCAGGGTCACACTTTCTTTTCCAATGTTTATTCAACAAACTAACATTTTATTATTTGAGTTGAGTATTTCTCCTATAACATAGCGTGAACACAATTCATATTCAGTGCACATATCTATCTATGCAACAGAATCTCTGCAGAGCAAATCAATGCCTGATTTAATTTTTAACAGATACACAGCAATCTTTTTTCAACTTCTTTTTAAAACCTGTTTTAATTTTTTCTTAATGATGTTGTAGACCGTGAGGCTCTTCACACATTCAAGCACACATAACAGTGGGATCATGCAGCCCATTAAGCCTGAGTCCCATTGGGTTTGGTTAACACATGACGACGGCACTCTGTTGTTCACACGTCGCCAAAGACAAGGTGCAAATTGAAGCGGTGTGTCTGCTCCCCTCACAGTCTGCCACTTCCTGTACAAACACCAACACATTAGAGCTTATTACGCCACAACAGAGAGTAAACAGGGGAGGCCTAGCATGTACCTTCATATTCACACAATAAAACAGCTTGGCCAAGTGTGATTAGGAAAACTTTGGATGTTTTTTTGGTTGCTTGGTCCATGAGCTGTTTTATCTACAATACTTTTGTACAGAGCCATTGCCTATTGTGCACACAGATCTCATACTTACTGTTTGTGTATGTTTTAGTATGTAATTTAGTATATTACATAGCACTTGGGAAATATGTGGATTCAAAAGTGGTGCATATAGCCAAAATGTCACTGTGCAAATGTTAGCGTATTTTTTTTATCTGATGTTTTTCTCTCAAACAGAAAACACTCCAAAATGCGCTGCTCTGTTCCACCTTGTGATGTCATGTAATACAGGAAGTGCTTCTCTGTGTTTTTAAATTTGATACACCTTCACAAGCCTCATCTGAATACATTCAGAATGGTAAAAGGTAGCGGTTAACCTAAAAACTACTGCTTCATGACATCACAAGTTGGAACAGAGCATTTTGGCCTTCTAAGATGTAGAGGATTACTCTAACATGTGTGAACAAAACAAAACACAACTCCAGGTATGTTTATGATGAGGTAACAACATTATAAATAACATATAAATAAGCTCACAATAGTCTATTTTGTGTAATATAGGACCTTTAAATGTGACCAACATATGAACGGCAAATAATCTGTTTGTTAGTAGTAGTAGTGGTACTAGTTGCAGAAGTAGCAGTGAAATTTACTCAGCCCTCAAAACACTTGTACAGGATTAAACCACTGTCCCTGTATTGTGTTCATTGTGCCTATCAACAGTTATTACCATACACTACAGATTAAATTGTGCTCTGTATTTATTGTGTGAGGCCTGACCTTCAAATGTATCAGATGAGAGCTAGACGCTGATAAGACTAATATATCCTTTTAGGCTATTTGAGGGGAAATTATGTACAGCGCTAAAAGAAGACGATCAAAATGAAGCGCTGATCCGAAGACTATCACAAATTTACTCAGGCTTGGAAGTTCTTTCTCAATCCATTCAATTTAGGGCTGCTCGAAAACAAATTAGACTTGAAGGGGAAAATAAGATCCCTATCCTAATTTATTTAGTAACCGCTGTGAGTAAGTAAGCATATTAACCAACACAAATGTGTGGAGGTTGGAGTGTCCTCGAAAAAGAACTTTTTCGCTGAGAATCTTCACACTCAAGGGCAAAAGGGAAAAGTATGTTTGGGTGACTTCTTATTGAATTTAATGTAGGTTTTGTCATCTAAATATTTCTGTCACAATTTAGTTTTCTGTTGTACTATATGTCACTATAATCAAATGTATATTTTTTCAAAAAAAAAAAAAAAAAAAAAAAATCACAGATTTTCCATGATCAACCTCTGGTCAAAGGTTCATGAAACACCCAGCACAGTGGTAGACCACAATTCACTGCTCCTTCTGCCTCAAATCTCCAGCTTACAACCAATTCCTTCACCTTTTACCCCCTCAGCCAAGCTCAATAAATCAGAGCGGCCTCTTGATCACAAATCAGGTCTGCGTCCCCAACAAGCCCCCTCCGATCACGGCAACAATCACTGGGCTGACCCTGCTACAGCATTTAGATGAGGCCTGGGGAGGCACAGGGGCTGAGTGGGGGCTTTTGTCACCAAGGCTCTGACCTTTGACCTCTGGCCTTTCAGATCTCATTTCTTACTGGCTGAGAGCTTGAAGAGAAATAACGTGTTTCCCCAGAGGCTGCAGTGTGGCTGGATAAGGTCTGTAACACCAGGATCAGCCTCGTGCACAAAAATCGATGGTAAACAGTGGCCAGGGTTTGAACCTGGCCTATGTCCTGATCTTGCAGATCATTTTCTCATAGTGGGATGTATCAAACTGACCTTATTGGTTTTGTATGATCATATCAGATACTGTATCTATATAATCATTTGGAGTACTTCTTTGCAAAATGTTAAACCCTCCTCAAAATGTCACCATCTTAAAAATATATTTCTACCAACCGTAAAATGGACAGTGAGCAAAGTATCTTTACCTTCTACTACTGCTTTGGACTGGACAATTTAACATAATAACACAGGCTCAAAAGATACCAAATATCAAGTGAAAATTCATCCACAGATTTGAAGTCAGCAAAACCATTAGACAATCTAAAGACCGTGTGTTTTTTACTATTCAAGAGCATAACACCTCATCACCTGATAAAACCCATTTCAATTTTGTGGCCATACCGGCTTATCCAAAGTCTGATCCTGTCAGATCTCAGAAGCTAAGCAAGGCCGGGCCTGGTTAGTACTTGGGAGACCACTGGGAAAATCAGGTGCCACAGTGGGGTGCCTGTGGTAAAAACTGTCGATGTGTCCTTAGGCAAGACACTTTACCCACATTTCCTAGTATGAAAGTGGTGTGTACATGAGTGTTGGTGGTGATCAGAGGGACCGATGGCACCGATTGGCATGGCAGCCGCGCTTCTGTTAGTCTGCCTCAGGGCAGCTGTGGCTACAATAGTAGCTTACCAGCACCGGGTATGGAGTGAATGAATAATGATGAATAATGCTCTGTAAAGCGTCTTTCTTACTTATTTATTTACTTCAACTATTGTGACATAGTATATCTAACCACACAGGCTCTGTATATTAATCTTTGCAGCAGCTCTAAGCTGATATGTTGTAGTAAGGAAGACCATCCAGGGTAATGTAGAGTTAAAATATAAAAGGTTCTTTATTACATTAAAAATGACTCTTATGAGCTTTAAGCCACGTTAGAATGCTGTTACATCCTCATCTGGAGTTTTGTTTCATTCACACATGTTTGAGTAAACTTTAGTAGTCTGTCTACATCTCCTAACCTCAAAATGCTCTGTTCCTCTTCGTAATGTCATGAAGCGGTACCTTTTGTTCAAGAGATCGGCAATTACAGGGCTGAAATCATCCATATGATTCAAGTGACAATGTATGGAGTTTAAAAACAGTGGAGCACTTCCTGTATTATCAAATGAAATCACAAGGCAGAACAATTTGAGAAAATAACTAAATATGCAAGGATTGTGTGTTAAACATGTGTGAATGAAACAAAACACAACTCCAGGTATACCTCTGATGAGGAAACAACATGATAACACAGATCAGAAAATAGTATAATATGGGCCCTTTAAGGGTAAAATGATCTGCTGGATCGAAAAATAAAAATCAGAAGCTATATCTGTTTAAGCAAATCTAATAATTAAATTGAGAAACTTAAATAATATAATACAAATATATTAAAATAAAAATCAAAAATATTATATCTTGTCAACTGGGTGATAACATCCTCACAAAAACCTTAAAGTCAGAAGAGAATTATTTGCCTGAAACCCAGGGATACACTACGCAAAAACATCTTGTTGTTTTTGCAAATGAAGTATGCACGCCATCACTATTCTACTCACCAGAGCAGGGACTAAAGCACCGATCCAGAGCATATTTTATATACATACTGCCTGCACCCTATCGACTGGTGGTCCATAACAAAAAGGCTGCTGGTAGTGAATTATGATCATAGGCATTCTCTTGCACGCACACAAGGAGCACAGAGGTGACCGATGACTGGGCTGAGGTGATGTGAGACTTTCCAGCTAATCCCCGCGTGCTAGCTGTATTCTCTGGGGACGCACTCAAAGCTAGCAGCAGCAAACACCCACCCCGTCCCTGCCAGCTTCTCATGTGGGTTATTATGATCACAACATAGGAGTGTGGAGGGACGCCATGTACTCATGTCCCTGGAGGGGGCGGCATGGAGCAGAATCAATAATAGGCTCTGAGGAGGTTTGATCCTGCACCAAAACAATGCAATGGGCACTGTCTGAAGTCACCTACAGCAAGTCTGGCCGATACAAAACATGATGTAGTCTTCAAGGGCTTCCTGGTAGCCTGAGGGGGAAGTCCAAAAATGTGTACAAGAAAGAAAAAGACTATTAGAATCAAGTATGTTTATGTGTTTATGTTTTGCTCAGGGACACAGTCGCAAAACAGAAAGTGGGATTGAACGCCCAAGTATTCCTTTAGTGGACTTGATTAGTGGAATCGTGTTTGGATAGATTCATGCATGTTTGAGTAATCTTGTATTGTCCTGTAGATTGGAATCCTAAGAAATTTTCAACAATATATCAACTAGGGGTGTAATGATATTCAAGTCTCATGATACGATATCGTCACAGTGGTGGGAAAGCTCACAATTAGGGATGTAACAATATCCAAATCTCTCGGTATGATATTTTTCACAATATACATCTCACGGTACAATATTTATTGCGATTTTTGTGGAGGTTAATATGCTACTTTTTCCCCTTAAAATGCCTTGACAAGACTTAATCCAAAGAACTAAGACTTAAAAGTGCTTAGAATTGTTATTTCTTCTTGTAGTCTACACTGAAATGGAACAAAGGGTCATGGTCTATGTAGTTCCCTCTGTCTTTTTTTTTTTTTTTTTTTTTTAGCTATTGCGGCACCATAACTCTTAATTTGAGCAAAGAGACTTGTAATTCACTATATTGTGAGGATCCACGATATTATTGTGAGAACTGTGATGATACAATATTATGATATTTCAGTTGTTGTTACATCCCTAATATCAACTATCTCTGCCTTACTCTGGCTTACTTGTGATCATTCAGTCTCTGGGTCATATATGCAGGGTTAAACAATGTCACATATCAACTTTTCAATAAGAAAACCATGTGCATGAAAATCTGTTACACCACTATGAAGATGCAGGGTCTATCAGTTCTGCAGTTTTCAACAGGAAGTCAATGGACCCATTTTTATTATTAAGCTGCTCAAAATCAATATTGCGGTTTACAGTGAGCAAAATACCAAATGACCAGCGTATGCTATAAAACCATTATGAGACTTCTTTAAAGTACTGTAAGTCTGTCTTCCAATATTTATTCAAGAAAAAAGATTCTAAAGGTTGCTGAAATAAATCTAGAATCTTCACTCTTACCGCTGAACTGATAACCCATATATCCAAAAGCTAAAAACAGACGAGGTTTCCAGGCTATGAGTCTGGCTGGGTTTTGACACACTTTCAGAGACAGAGCAGCTAATGAGAGGCTCCTCAAACTAAGATTAATCCCTCCATCTTTCACTCTAACTGATAATGCATACGTTGTAATTTATGTAATATTCTATAGCATCCAAGCAAGGCCAGATCATTAGCCGCACCATTACACTTAAAGATAACACGGACAGTTTGAGTCTTCCGCCAGCCCGTTTGCCATCTGTCCCATTTGACTCAAGCATGTGTGTGTGGATGCTTAAAGTGTCTATGACAGGTTAGACTATTTCACTGAAACACAGTTAAGATCAATTATATTTACAGGTGCACTGTGTCACTTTTGTGGTAAGAGTTCAGCACCTCGTTGAGTTCATAGAGATATGCTAAGGAGGTTGCATCTGCTGAAATGTACCACAGTATGGCATTAAACTTGCTTATTATGTAACTATAGGTATAACAATAACTATACTTTGAAAAATATGCATTCTGCAGTAATAGGTCCACAAATCTCCACAAATCCAACCTGTAAATTGGCTTGGTGCTTGTCTAATTCCAGACAAAGCAACAACATCTCCATGGTGACGGACCCTCCACCCTGAACATTACACAGTGCACCTTCAAGATTTCAGCAAAAATATGTTTTCCCAAATTGCCCAATTTTTTAGGTTTAAAATTGTGTGACATCACATTAGGAAATTTCATAACTGTTACACAATAAAACTCCTCTAATGTACACAGAAGTTATTATCTGACAAATACAAATATAAGAAAATGCCAAATCATTTATTGGTAAGTATCAGAAAAAATGTGTTTCGTGTGTGTAACCTTCAAATACAATTCTCCCTAGTTTGATCATCGATATGGTTTAGAACTCTCTACGTCCTGTAATTTTCAACATATTTTCTTTACAAATTGATTTTTAATGGTGGACCTTCTGACCATGTGGTGCAGTGACAACAACCTCCATCTGAATGTGAGCAAGACTAAGGAGATTATTGTCGACTTCCAGAGAGGCCACATCCAACATCCGCCACTGACCATCGACGGTGCAGCTATGGAGAGAGTGAGCAGCACTAAATTCCTGGGGGTGCACATCAGTGAGGAGCTTTCCTGGACCACCAACTCTGCCTCAGTGGTGAAGAAAGCCCAGCAGCACCTCTACTTCCTGCGGAAACTCAAATGGGCAAGTGCCTCAACACCCATCATGACAACATTCTACAGAGAGCCTCCTTTTCAACTGCATCACTGTGTGGAGCGGAAGCTGCACTGACCACAACAGGAGAGTCCTGCAGTGCATAGTGAACAGAGCCAGGAAGATCACTGGTGCACCACTCCCCTCCCTGCAAGACATACACACCATCCACCTCACCCTCATATACACCACCTGCCTCACCTGCAAAGCTGTCACAATTGTGAGTGATGCAAGTCACCCCACACACAATCTGTTCAGCCTCCTGCTCTATGGGAGGAGGTACAGGAGCCTCCATTCCCGCACCACCAGACTCACAAACACCTTCATCCACCAGGCTGTTAGGATGCTGACCTCTCTTCCCTCTCTCACCACCAGGCGGCCAAGAAGTAGGAATCTGCATCTCCCTAAAGAATAACTTTAGACTTTTCCTTTTATTTTATTATTATTATTTAATTTAGAAGATTGAGTGTGAGAACATAATAAAAATTTCATATGTTCATGTGGAAATTTGACAATAAACTTTTTGAATTGAACTGACTGGTGTAAAATGATAATTTATACTGACAATAGTTATAATCCCACCAAATAAAGTTAAAATTTGAGAAAAATAAAAATCTGCCATAGGCACTTTAAATATTAATAACCCAATTAGTTTTGATTTTCAAAACTTGACAGAGATTTTAAAAATACGCTTTACTTCTTTTAACGGCAAACAGTTTCACTCCAGGCGTAACTTGAACAATACAACATGGCAGGCTGGCGTTGACATTTACGCTGCTCCTTCTCTCTTCTCATCTTCCATCACAGAGACATGCTTCCAACCACTCTATTGAACGAAGCTGACGACTGGCTATACACCAACCAACGCACAATGGAGGAGACACGCAACAAAAATACTGCACAATGTAGCAAAGAAACAGGCCGGGGTAATAGCTTTGGGGGAGAGTGAACATGTACAGACACATACACACACACACACACACTGTATTGGGCTATTCATAAGGATGCAAGGGCAATTAGATAGCTGTCAGTGTCGATGAGAGGGCCTATCCACAGATACAATGTGCGGCGCATGTGAGGAGATGGGAACTGTCTCAGAAGCAGTCAGTAGACATGATGGAGGAGGAGAGTAGTAGAGGAGGAAGAAGAGAAACCCTATAGACACATATAAACCAAAGAGTGCCTTGAATGCCCAGACAGGTAAATTTGTCTCCTACGCACTCTTTACAATGCCCACTCACTAACGTGCTTTTGACCTTTGAGGTTCCTATAGCAACTGTGAGTGTAGGTCGAGACGTATTTTTGAAGTCTGAAGACAATAAGCACCTGCACTGGAGAAATGCAATGTTTTGTGTAAATATAAGAAAGCTCCTTTACCTTTATTGTTACATACCTTTATATCATACTGATTCTGCAATATGGCACAAGAGAAGATACTCAGTTACTATGAGGAATTCATGGTTGGAGATACTGTAAAGCTGTAAATATTTGAAACTATGAAACTTTTGCATTTCATCAGAAGATATAAAAGCACTTGCAGTACAAATATGTATTAATTGACATTGTTCTTAATATTTGACTACTAATATTTGACCTACCTTGCATTATCTCACCACTTCCACACTCATAACGGTATATACTTACCACTATAGACATAGAAAATATGGTGAGGTGAAACACTGTAATTGAAAAACTGTGAAAATGAGTCCTTAAATGGACAGATAGCAGATCTTACAGTTTATTTAAACAGAGTAATAGATCTACACTGGCGTTCCCAGAAGGTGCAGATGCTATAAGTCTCTCTGTGTGTTTGCTCTTACCCAATCTGTCACTTCACTAAGTAGACTGGGGCAGCTGTAAAGTTTCTCTGGGATTCCCTGAGAGCTCTGGCCTACAATAAATAGTTGATGCAGGACCTGCTTAAGTTTAACAACAAAGTTTTGACCTGAAACTAAATCTATCACAGAGAATGATAAAACGTAATCTCATTAGACAGTTGAACCTAACAACAGGAGAAACTCTATTTCTATACGTATTTGCTGACATGTGTCTGGATGACAAGTTTCTAGACAAAACAAGACTTTTACTGTAGTATTACTGTGATGTTCCATGCCTGAATCATTCTGTTTTTGCCAATTTATTTTGCTATGGAACTTACCTGGACTATTGAAGGATTACACACAGACATCAATAAAGAAGATTAAAAACAGAGGAGGCAGAATATTTGTTAACATGTCAATAATGTCTTGACCACCTTGTAAATAAGAATAACAAACTAAACCTGACATCTTCACATCTCTATTTTTCACAAATATTTCTTAGAACAAAAACAGTTTTACCAATTTGTCAATTTGTATATTTAATATGCGAGTGAAAGCAAGAGTCACACACAAATTAGACTCATGTCTGTGCCACCGTAAAATGTAAGTTTTCCTTAACAAACTTCAAAGGTTGTTTTGGTCGAGTTAATGAAATGCAGAAGCGTAAAGCAGCTTAGTCCCGTGTCCGACCCCCACTATGAAACAGCAGAGGACTAGGAACTTCACTGTAATTGGTTCATTAAAATTTGCTGGAGTGGTTGAATCCTTTGTATAAATAACTCATTGGAGTGCTGTACATACTATGCATAAAGTAATGACTCAAACAGGCTTGGTTAAAATTTAAACTTGTTTACTTGGTTATGATTAAAGGTGCAACTTTTCTGGTGGAGGGTCTGTCACCTGCTTTTCTCTGTGAAGATGTTATTGCTTTGTCTGGAATGTTTCACAGTATGGCATTAAATCTTTTTTTTTTTTATCATCATGGAGATCAAACCAGACCAAGTTACTGGTCAGATCGGTGGAGTAGCACAGTCAGAAAGCCTGTTTTTCTAGACATTTTTTGGGCTATAAAACCACCTGTTATTGAATAAATATATGGTAGACTGTTTAATGTCATACTGTGGAACATTATGAAAGTTACATAGTGCATCTTTAAGGGTGATGGTTTAGTTATGATCTAATTCCAAATTACTTCTGGTTCATTCTAACTGTTGGAGTAGAGTACCCCTTTACCTCATGTTTCTAAATCACTGAACTTGCCGGTTTCTACTTGTTGGTTTTCAATTAGCAGTTAGAGCTACTTATTGTCTATATTTATGCATTTTTACGTGCAAGCTCCACATATCTGCTGCATTACGTCTGAGTATGAATGCTAGCAAAATGTCAAATGAATAGGCAACTGATTTGAGTAAAAGAGAGAAGATTATCGACACGCTCTCAATAGGCTCGGTGAGAGAGGAGGCATAGGCACCATTTGTATCAGCTTAAGAGGAGTGAAGACACCAAGATTCAGCTGCTCCCTCTCATACACGCTTTAGGGGTTATTGTTGACATCCTCCTGTGAATTAATTCAATTTGCGAGACAGCGTTAGCATTGATAAAACCGGGTTAGCATTGACGTTAGCATTCAGCGCAGAACAAACGGCATGATTACCCAAACGCAGGCGGCAATTGCTAACTTCATTTAGATATACAAGAGCTAACCTTATTCAGCTCCTGCTAACCTCGTTGCACGAAGAGCTAGCGTCTCTCAGGGGCCTTTTAACAGCAACTATGCAGTTTAGCTAATTATTCTCTAAGGCTTTAGATGACAAGGTGGCTTTTGAGTTCAAGCGTGCACCAACTTAGATTTATACTCCATTCAAGAAAAGTTTCAATATTCCACATCTGCCATCACAAAATAAACTGAAAATGTTCATTAGAATTGGGCTTGGCAGACCATTTGCTATTCCAGACTCTCATTTGGATCGCAATTTTCACCTCCCACTGTCTACAATTCACTTGGATTTACAATTCCTACCCTCTTGGTAATTTGGCATCAAACCATAATGACTGCTTTTCAGTTTTACCGCTTTAATTGTTGTGTCTTTGTCAGAAACCCAAACTCATCTCCCAGAGCCATTTGTACAGTGTCACACCAGGACAAGCCTGAAATGGTGATGAACAAGCACAAACAAAAAGCTTTCCTGGTGCACTGTACATTGGTGAAATGAGGAATTACTCAAATGGAAAAGACAGCTTTTATAAATTGCTCAGATTGCTGGATGGAAAATTGTGAGGCTTATACCAATAACAAACTATTTTCACAAAATACGATTTTAATTTATCTCAATATCTGCTGCCAAGACAGTGACTCTCTGTGAATATACTTTAGAGAACCAAATTCACGTAACACACGCAGGCCTTTTGGGAAGTGGGTGATCACAACCCAGACTGCATTCAAAGGAAAAACATAATAAAATGCTCCAGGTTTAAACCAAAATCCTGCCCCCACAAAACTAATAACTTTGCACATATATTCCCTGTTTGGTCGATCAATTGGGCTGCTCCTTTTGCGGTGCTGCTTGACAAGTCCTGAAGAGTGTTTCTAGGCAAAGTGCCCAGGCCTGTCTCTGTGCCAGGCGCACTATAGACACACCCATCTCTTAGCTGCTCTCTGTAATTTGATTTACGGGCCCCATGATTGGATTACAAGGCCCGTGTATCCATGTCAGAGCTACCCCAGTCATGTCCATTCATTCCCCACGTACACATGCACACAATGGAAAGATACTCGCTGGCCTCCACATGCTGCTTAAGAAGAATTGCATGGTTTTATGAAGCATTTTTGTTTAGTTCTGATTTTAGTGCTGGTTCTAGCTCAGGTGTAGACTTTTGATTGGCTCTAATTTAGTCAGTTTAACCTGTTTTAGTATTGTTACAAGAGGTCATTTGGCGTAAGTGGTCAATCAGCACAAATTAGCAGCCACATCTCTATCAGTCAACACCATTGCTAGTTATGTCTACAGTAGTGTGTCAATTATTATTAGTATATTGATCTTGATTCCAAAACAACAACAAAGCATATGAGGCTTTTGTTCTCTCAAATGCTGCAATAACATGGAAAAGGTCTTATTTGCAGCACACAGATCCATATAGCAGGATTTAGGCTCTCAAACACTTTGAGAGCCAAAGACGAGGAGCAGAGCAGCCTTGATGTACATTTGATTAGGACTGCAGTGTGTATTGGCCGAGCAGATGAAATCTCTCTCTATCCCAATAATCCTGTGAAGCTGCATTGTACATAACATTATCTTTCTCCTCACAAGATGCTGTGGAAACACAAGTGTTCAACAACTCCCACACACCAGCTACAATGTTTACAGTGACGCATTTACTGGATCCACAACAACTACATTTACCTACAGGCATATTGGAACCATTTCCACCAATAATCATTTGAGAGTTCACATGAGAAGCTAAAGCATTTAAATGCCGTATTTATAGACATAGATTGTAAAAAAACCCAAAAATATATTTATTTCAAATGCTGCAAACCTTAACAGTGGAAGGAGTAAGGAAACTTCACAGTTATTTTAAAAGAAACAATTGGACACGATTCTTGTTTTTGTAAAGATAAGTATTAAGAAGTCAATGTTTAACTGACATAAAACATTGATGGAAGAGGTACAAAATACTATTACACCATTAAAATATTTTCCAATAACAATAACAATAAATATCTATTACATGTGGCAAAAATGTGTATATTGTGAACAGAATTCTGACCAAAAAACTTGGTGGTCCTACTCTATGGTTGAAAGATTCAAGGCTCTGTGCTGGATTGAGAATTGTGAGACTGATTTATGGCAATTTGCTGAATGTCTCTCCCCACTCCTTACCCACATTTCACGCCATGTCCTGTCTAATAAATATCATAACAAAAAAGGGGTATGGTAAGACTAGCCTTCCCTTGAGTATTTCCAGAGTTAAAGACAGCTGCGTGTACACAGCTCCACCCAGTCCCTTGTGTGATCACCATCCTCTTTGCACATAAACACAAACAGTTTAGTGCTTTGGGAGCGGCTCAGCCTAAACAAAGCACATGCCAGCTGGAGAAATCCAACTACTGCTTTTTGACGGCACACACTATATTGGCGTCACATTTTATAGAGCCCCATCATCTGCCTGTGTTTTCTCTGGGATGCGCTCTTCTTGGCCTCTTTCCCTCCCTCCCACTGCTTAACCAAGCCGGAGTGGCAGCCATTTGTATAGCTCTTAATATGGTGAATGCATGCGTACTTGTGCTATGGGTACTGGAGTGTGCCTTGTGTGTTTGTGTGCAAGCTATTACTGAGCACTTCATTCAACCATTAAATCATTCCCCAGGGCCAAATAAAGAAGAGCTGCATAGATTTAACATGGGGCCCTGACACAGATGCACAGCACACCTGCCAGTCAACTTGTGATCTAAATTTGAACACTTAAGATGGTTGTGGTTAGAGGTATGTTAGTAATGAGGACCAAGATTCAACTGAGAATGGATCAATTACGACTTTACTAACAGAAAATAAGGTTTCTCATACATCTCACGTAACATACGGCTCTGTGTGCTATCCACTGTTTTTTTTAAATACAGCAAATGCCTTCCCACTCCATCAACGAAGACTTGTGCAATCTTTTTTTATTCCAGGAGATGCCACAGAAAATCATCTGTATTAAAAGTAAATGGTAAAGTGATGTATTTGTCATTATACACACAAGTTGTGCAACAAAGCATGGTGAGTGGCCAGCCCCCAGGTAAAGTCTGGCCTGGACGGGTTACCCCCAGGTATACAGTGGTCTATACTCAGGGTTAGTCTGGACAGGAGTTAATCAGGCCTGTTACACTGGGTCTTTCTGTGCAGAGGTTGCATGCTGCTCCCCACACTGAGTGCCCATTTTTCCGGACAGGTTTCCCCAGTGGCATTGAAGGATGGGTCAAATGCAGAGGAAACATTTCTTTAAGCTGTAAAATAAAGTGTATCTTTTAGATTTATGCTACTGTTGGCTGAATTGACTCACATGTTTTTTGTTATAAGAACCGGGAAAAAAGGCAAACACATGGAGATCATGCAAGCTCCACAAGGAAAGGCCCTGTCCAGTAATTATTCCCAGGACCTTCTTGCTGTGAGACGAGAATAAGGCTGGGCAATCTGGCAAAAACCTGTGTAAGCCTGAGTCATAATAATTGTTAATTTCACCATTCTGCAATTTTTTTTCAAACTCTCTATTAACTAAAAACACAAATTAACCAAATTAATTGAATGAATTGCCAAGTGCTAGGTGCTGCACTCATCACCCACCTTACCTTATTGGCAAAATAATCTTACTTTGCATAGCCAAAGATTTTACTCTGACTGCAAACTAACCAAAACAAAAACATATAAGTTGAGGAAAAGAGCAATATCCACAATTTATGTACACAGAGTTAGACAAGACAGGGATAACTGTAGGATGTAGCCTACCATTGAGCTTAAAGCATGTTTATGTATTTTGCACAACAGCATGAGTCAGAATTGGACTCTTCTCTAGGACTGTTTGGGGCCTAGGGGAGCTGACGGCCCACACAGACACACAGATAGACACACGGATAGACACACGGATAGACAGACAGGCAAGTGGGCGTTCAGTGACTCAGCTCTTCCTCTTGTGTCTGAGAGTCTCATTTCCATCTGATTTATACCTGCAATAATACAGACAACATGCACAAAGGAGACCACTGTAAGGCATCTGATGACCATCAAGGCACAAACACCAAGCATAAATCATGACAGTTGGTACATGCATGGTGCAGATTTACTTAATATTAAAAATAACTACAATAGAGTTATTAAAGGTGTGCGATAAGATCAGATAAACTTGTATTGGGATCATAATAATCTACCAACTGGAGAGAGTAGTAGTAGTTTTGTAATCCAACGCTTATCTGTTTAATGCAGTTCTATATGCTCCAACATTTGCTTTAGCACACCCACCCCTCCCATTGGTCCTCCTCTCATGCCCTTAGTAAGTGACAGGTGGATTTAACCAATCACAGTGAAGTGTCACTGTCAGAAGAAGATAGTTTATGTTGCTAAGGCAAGAAGGCAATATAATTTAGACTCTAAGAAAAATATGTGTAATGTATTGGAGAAGATCAAAAACACTTTTTGATTTTTGTGTTCCAGTTGTACTCTTCAAAAGTTATTAAGAGATATTTAATGCTTTTACACAGTCTTCTACAGAGGGACATGAGTCAGACACTTCAGCTGCTGATTGTCTCGATTACTGAATTGGACATGCATTGAAAAAGCTTTGTTATTGCTTCAAAATCTGTTTATTTAC
This sequence comes from Boleophthalmus pectinirostris, assembly GCF_026225935.1. Lineage (NCBI taxonomy): Eukaryota > Metazoa > Chordata > Actinopteri > Gobiiformes > Gobiidae > Boleophthalmus > Boleophthalmus pectinirostris. The sequence goes on along the minus strand of NW_026571473.1, from coordinate 22,102,429 downwards.
AAATTGCTATCTGGAGAATGAATTCAGGGTGGTTCATAAACATCAATATTTCTGTAATAACTCTATATGGATTTTCAGAGCACAGCAGAAAATAAAGCAGCACCCATTGTCAAACTTGATTGGAATGCATTTCAAAGCAAACAAAAAAATGACAAAAAAAGACATGGTAATATCTGTTCACATTTTCTACTATTTACACATTTACACACATTGCATATATAAACATTATTTGCATGACTATATCCATTTTGTGCAGAATAAATATTTGATATTTTTTTTGTCTGTTTTTGTTGTGTGGGGGTTTGGTAAAGGAGAGCATTACTGCATGCTTTACAGATGCTCTTGAACTCCCTAGTAATGTATATTCCCAAATACATTATTACTTTCTTGTCACACAATTTAAGGATGTCATATTTATTTAAATGAGTGGTTCTATATTATGAGACATTTAGATGAGTGTCAGACGCTGTACCCTGAAGGGACGTCAAAATGTGAAAAACAATGAAGCCAAGTGTGATCCCAGGGTGGTCTACTGGTAGACTTCTCCAGAGACAAACCTTTCGCTTGTAATTATCACAGTGACTACTGTATACATTTTACACCCCTGCGTGTTGTCCCATGTGGCGTTTAGAGCCTCAGTAGTCACAGCCTAAACCAAACATTTGCATCTTTACGATTGTTGTTATGAAGAACTTGACCATCTGACAATGACACCACAATTTATATTCTGGGGTATAACTTGCGCAGATGTGGTGAGTTTATACACATGTAAACCATAAAATAAACATGAAACTGGCAACGCGGCCGTACTGATAGTGAAGCGTGACGTTGGTGTGCCTATATGAGGAAGAGGGTAGTCATTTGTCACTCTGAGGATACAGGGTCTCAGGGGCTTTGGAATAATGAATAATTCAAATTCACACTTGGCAGACTTAACTCGGTCACGTCAGGCGCACACACAAAACAGGCACAAAACAGGCCGCAGAGACGATGCACTAACCAGCCACCAAGGACAAAGACGCACCGCTAAACAGCACGCCAAATATGTACTCGAGTACAAGAGTTGGAATTGTACTAGACAACACATGTATTTATTAAAGAAGTTAGAAAGAAGTGCTGCAGCATTTACTGCTGCTGCTGTTGTCCCTCCATTACTATAATCCACAATGTTTGTGGTTATAAAGTCAAACGTATTAGTATTATTAGTTTAATGGCTGTAATTACTGTGTCACATGACATGTAAATATCTCTAAGTCTTTAAATGTATTAGGCTCATATGACCTGATTAGTCACATTTAGGCATATACATAAAAGGAAAAGCAAGAAAAATGTTATGTTCTTTTTTTTATTCACTTGATTTAATGCATTATCTGATATCCTTAATCGGTTCTCAGGGAAAAATATTTGAGGTGCAGCTGAAGAGGGAGAACCAACACACTGGAAAGAGCTGGCCAGTTGGAGAAAGAAAATTTGAACCATAATGAGGAGATCCAAAACATGGAGGACAAAGGAGTCAAAGGACAGACTGATGTATATGGACCAGAGAAAACCAGATGCCACAGAACACAAAGACACTGAAGAATGATTCCTGTCCACCTCCTAGCACCTACCTCGTATGTTCTATTTAAACAAGCATTAAAAAGATGTCTCTTGTGCAGTTTGTCCTTTTATGAAAGAAACATTGTCCTCTGACCTTTGACCCCTGCACTCAGAGATCAAAGACATTTGTAACTTTTTTTCTGCATTTTCACTCAAAACAAGATGACTCATGACTTGCACTGCACTCTAGTTGAGCAGTCTCCAATACTGAGGTCTCAGCTCAGTTTGATTACCAGGTGCCAAATGTCTCTCTTCACTCTTTCTACCTACATCTAACATTTGTGTGGTGTATAATACATATATATACAGGGTAAGTACTGAATATATACCCTTTAGTCAAGACTTGGAAACAGAATGGTTTCTTTAAAACAATTCTTTGTCAAACTATAGTCTTTACTTGTCACTTCATCGCAGCCATTGTTATGTGGGAGGCGGTGGGCTCTCTGTAATGACTGAAAGTGCTTTGTTTAAATGGATTTGATTTTAGCGCTCCCTTTCTTAGTTATTATAAATGACATTCTGACTCCTTTGCAGCTAACATGTCTTTGATACAAGTACATTAGCTTTTTATGATTTCTTCATAGACAGTGGAAGAACAAAAACACAGGTCCCACAGGGAGGGGATGAGAGAGTTGCAAGCTAAAAAAAGATTAATGTAGTGAAACTGCGCAATGCAGATGACCATTTCACCCATACCTTATTCCTTGTGTGGCTTCTTTGTGAAGTGTGTGATGTAAAACTAGCCTATTATTCATCTTTCATCTGTGTCCTACCGCAGGACATACATATTCATCTTTTATGATCCCCGGGCGGACTGTGTTTGCGGCATGGGAGCCTGTTCGCATGTATGTGCAAACACCGCAGAGAAGCACCCACATGCATAATCTACATTCATCAACACACTTAAAAATTACAGCGACTTCATGTCAACATGCAAATTGCCAATGACTATGAAGAGGAAAACACAGGATGTAAACTTATTGTGTGAGGCTTTGATGATGCTTAAAGAAACCAGAGCAACGTAACCATATATGTAATGTCCTATAACTAAAAGGTTATGGAAATATCTCAGACATTTTGGCAATTAGAGTTGCACTTTTTGTTAAGATCGCAGTGCCACAAATAACAAATAAGGCTGCAAGACTAAAATCAAGACTGCAGAGTGGTTATACTGAAAATGTAATTACAGCAGCTCCACAGAACATGCATGTACCTGCTGGCTGTGGTACAGTACATGTGTTCTCTGTGTTTGGTGTCTAAAGCATCCTGTGTGAAGACTGTGGCTGTGACTCCAGCAGCGCTGAGGGACACTGTGATAATAAGTGCAACATCACACTCTGCTCAGGTCCACACGTCATCTATGTCCTATCTGTGGGGAGTTTAGGTTTTATCCAGTTCATTATAACCTGCTGTCATGTGCAATTCAACATTATTCTCAAACCTGAAAATCTACTATATAACATGCAATATTAAAGGAGCACATTTCTATACCAGGCTGCTCAGTTTTGGAAGAGCAGACGATATTTAGTTTAACATTATGCTGAAAATTATTTACCAGATCTAAAACTGGAAAAATCTGCTAAAAAGCTACAACCAAAACTTGAACCAAACAAGGACTGGACTGGAAAAACTGAGCTAAACCGAGGTCAAATAAGAAATATATAAGGACTTAAAGACACAGACATCTGGTGTCTTAAAAATGTGAAAAAAAGAGAAAAAATTAAGAACTGAACTAGTTCTCTTTAAATTATTTGCAGTGGTCCAAAATTATTCCTCCTCTTAATGCATTCCCCCAAATTATTCAGAGTGATGGGTTTGTAATTTTCAGGGGTCAAAGTGGAATTTTGCCATCAAGGTACAACAACTAGCAACTAGGACATGCAGGTTTCTTCCTGGTTTGTGAATTTTAAATGTCTTATAATTAGATGCACAGAGTATTTGAGGTCTCACTTTGACCCTAAGCTTTTCCTGGGCAGGATAATCTTGACTTTATTTATTACATGACAAAATAAGGTATATCTTCTTTAATCAAGGCCAAACAACATGCCAATAATGCTACACTATATTGGCTTATTATTCAATACATGACAAATGGAACAATAGTTTTTAGGGATCAATATACACTGCTCAAAAAATGAAAGGAACACTTTGAAAACACATCAGATCCCATTATGAAAAAAAAAGTTGGATATCCAATATGGACAGGGCAATGTGCAGTAGAGTGGCAACAATGAGACAACATCTAAAACAGGACTGGTTTTGCATGTGGAGGTCATATCAAGTTTCTTGGTCATGGCTGGTTTTCCACTGGTGCTAGCTTTGGCTAAAGTGATTATCACTGGGACTATGAGGCCATTCCTTAACCTTACAGAAGTTGCACAGATTGTCCAACTCCTCCAGGATGGCACATCCCAACGTGTTGTTGTATGGAGATTTAATGTGTCTCCTAGCACAATCTCCAGAACACGGAGGAGATATCAGGAGACAGGCAGTTACCCTAGGAGAGCTGCACAGGGCCATAGAAGGTCCTCAACCCATCAGCAGGGTCCATATCTGCTTCTTTGTGCAAGGAGGAAAAGGTTGAGAAGTGCCTGTGTCCTACAGAATGGCTCTGCCCAAACAATCAGAAACAGACTTCATGAGGGTGGCTTGAGAGCACAAAGTCCTGTAGTGAGCCCTGTCCAGCACCATGGAGCTTGATTGGCATTTTCTAAATGACACCAGAATTGGTAAGTCACTGGTGCCCTGTGCTTCTCACAGATGAAAGCAGGTTCACTCTAAGCACCTCTTATTGACATGAAAGAGTCTGGAGAAGACAAGGAGAACGCTTTGCTGCCTGCATCGTTCAGCAGTTTGGTGATGGGTCAGTGATGGTCCGGGGAGGTGTATCCATGAAGGGACGCACAGACCTCTACCAGCTAGAAAACGGCAGTCTTACTGACATTAGGTATAGATAACATTGTCAGACTCTACACTGGTGGAGTAGGTCGTGGGTTCCTCTTGATGCAAGAGTATGCAGGCAGTATCTGGAGGATAAAGAAATTGATACAACTGAATGGCACTCACAATCACCTGACTTAAACCAGATAGAACCTCTGGGACATTATGTTTGGGTCCATCAGATGCCTCCAGGTTTTTGAGGATAATTCAACTTTGTGGTTTGGTTTCAGTATAATCATCTATATTTACTTCAGCAATATATCGCACTTCAAAATCTGCACTACATGAAAAGAAATGAGAATACAAAAGCTCAAAATACAGATTACTGGCAACAGAATGAACAATTAGACAAGCCTCCAGTGGAACAACCCAGTCCCTGTGGTCGCCCAAAGCACTCCACTTTGATTAGACACATGGGCAAAGGCATCCAGATGAGACACACGCGGGCCGGACTGACAGGCACCATTGTGGGCGGGCTGCTGTGAATTTGCATGTTCTGTCACGGTGATTTCACACAACTTAACCTGTACGCCTCCCCGTGTGCTGCTGCTCACTGATGAGGTAGAGCTTGTGTAAAGGTCTCCAGCTTGAGCAAGGAATCCTCTCTCTCTTTCTCTGTCTCTATCTCTCTTTCCTTGTCTCTTCTCACTGTCCCTCTCTCCCTCTCTCTCTGCGTGAAGGCACTTGTGTGTGATTGTGCCCATGTTGTGCATGAGCAGCAAGAGACTGTCGGAAAATGGCAATTCTAATTACAGTGCCAAGCATTTACAATTGCATGGTGTTTTAACTGAAAATGTGTTTTTTATGCAGCTGATATGGAAAGGGCACCGAGGTGGTTTTAAAGCTGTGAAATAAATTATGTTGGGTCAAGGTTATGCTGGTTTAAGAAGGACTTAATTTTCTTCAGGTTAGTTTAAAGGTCCCATATATTACGCAAAATTGCAAGCTTTAAGCAATTTTACAAAGCTGTTGCCTCCTCAAAAAACATACCTAGAGTTGTGTTTTGTTTCATTTACACATGTTTGAGTAACATTTTATTAGTAGTTAAATTAACTCAAAATGCTTTGTTCCAAATTGTGAGTTGTGAGTTAACAGCCACCTTTTACATTTACTTCAGTAGAGATTGGTAATTCCAAAACTGAAACTATCCAATGACTCTAGTAAAGGTGTATGGAGTCTAAAAACGCAGTGGAGCGCTCAATGCACATAACATCACAAGGTGGAACAGAGTGTTTTCAGTTTGAGAGATGAGCTAAGAAGCCTAAGGCTACATTTATATGACAGTCTGAACAGAAGGCGCAAAGGTGTTGTCACGCCTTCACTCTTTATTCTGCATTTAGACGAGCACTTTTGGGAGGAAATCTGCATGCATACAGTAATGCAAAAGTATGTGAAATTCGACTGGGTATGCATGCCAGTCGACTGTGTACTGTATGTATGTAAACACGTACGCAACGTGAACCGATCTGACCAGATTTATGTGTCTTGGGCAGTGTAGACGGAAACGCTACGGTGGAATGTATTCAACTTTTCCACTTTGGAGGGTGGTTTCACATTTTTGCTTTTTTATGCCCCAAAAATGCCATCACCATATACACGAAAGGCACTTCGGATAAAATATTTTGTAATTATTTTTCCTGCAAGTGTTTTCGTGTAAACAGGTCCTGAATATGCAGGGTTTGTGTTTTAAACACAAGGTATGTTTTTGATGAGGAAACAACATTATATCAAAGATCAGAAATTTACCTACATTATTTTTAGCTAGATTTGTAAGTTGTGTTTAATGCCATACTGTAGATCATAACACAAATAGTTACTCCAAACTGGCATGTCCCAAGGTTGAAGATAACCCTGTTCTCCTGACTCATTCCTCACATAAGTATAAAGTGAATTCCGCTCTAAGCATCAAAGACCATAGGCCAAATCATAAAAATAACAGGTGCAGGTGATGTGCAGAATGTAAAATTTAACAGCTAACAGTAACCAAAAATGCTCCACTTTAACTGTTTTACAAATGGCCCCCACTTAAAAACACAATGGCGATCTTACCTTCAAAGTGTGGTGTGTATGCTTTGTCATCAGTGTCATAGTTCAGTACAAACTCAGCACAAATGTCTCCTCCCAGCCGTCTCCTGCATCCTTCATCCTCTAACAACATGCATAAACAAACTCAAAGTGAACCCCCGTCCCTCTGCGCGCACTGTCCACCATATGGCCCAAGAAATAACTTTTAACATCCAACTTCCATGCCACAGCCTTCATTACAATTCATGAATATGCAAATCCAACTGTCTTAGCGGCCGTATTGACGCTAGCCCCCAACTGGGAACTGTCAAGGATGTCATGGGAAAAAGGAACTACGCCCTTCCTTTTGCTAGGACAAAATATATGTATATGAATGTGTGTGTGTGGGGATAAAACAGATGCTTGTGTATATTAATGACCCGTTTGACTACAGTCGCAGGGCACTGGGAATACAACACTCCCACAGCATCCACAAAAACACAGAAGGTTTGTACTTACAGTGACTATAGGCTTTGAAAGACTTGCATACAAGGTCCTATCAGATCAGTGGCAACAAAGTCAAACATGAATAAGGAGAATATGGCAGTAAGGGAGCAAAATATACGATAAAATGTGCTTTAGTACTTGTCCAGAGATATATTTATACAGTGGGGATTGGACAAGAGCCTGTGCCAGATTTCACAAAATCAAAATGTCACAAGATTTCAGGTACCTGTTGAGAAAGGCTTTATGGTTTGTTTTAAAGGTCCAATATTATGCAAACTTGACTCTTGTGAGCTTTTAGCCACAGAATGTTTTTATCTAATCAAAAACACACTCAGAGTTGTGTTTCGTTTCATTCACACATGTTTGAGTAACCCCTTATTATCAGTCTGTCTACATTTCCAAAGCTCAAAAAGCTCTGTTGCACTTTGTGATGTCATGAAGCAATAGTTTTCAAGTTAACAGCTACTTTTTACATTTTGTTTAGTACAAATTCACAATACCAGGGCTGAAATGATCCAAATCACTCCAGTAAAAGTGTATGGAGTTCAAAAACACAGTGGAATTTTTCTTGTATTACCACAAGACATCACAAAATGAAACAAAGTGAACTCAGCCTAAATATGCAGGGTTTGTGTAAAAAATATGTGAATGAAACAAAACAGAACTCCAGGTATGTTTTTGATGCGGAAACAGCATTATAACAGCTCTAAAATAGCGTAATACAGGCCCTTTAATGTACCACCAAACCGGATGAGGATTGTGTCTTTACGACTAAACAAACGTCATCCTATTTGCATTGTATTTCAATTATAAATATGTAAACAGAAGGTAATGTTGTTTTATCATTGTTTAGTCTCAGTTTCCTGGTGTGTTTTGGGCTTGCTTATTCTTGGTTAAATGTGCACAATGTAACAATGGTCCCCACAGATATGTTATTGCTTTGCCTGGAATGTTTCACAGTATGATATTTAACATACAGTATTTATCTAACATTTATTCAGTTACATGTGTTTTTAAATACTTACTGTGTGCCAAATTGCCTCTCAACAGATCTGACCATAATTTGGCTTGGAAGTGAACTGGAGATGGAAAAGTTTAATGCCATAGTGGCCACATTTACATTATGTTTTTAACTGTTCTGAATTAAATAGTTCTGAAATAAAATATTCTCCTTTGATGGAAATAATAATTCCGAACTGAGGTGTACATGGAAAACATGTTAAATCGGTTTTATTTAATTCCGCTCAACGTCAGGGGGTAGAGAAGGTTTCTGATTGGACAATGGGTGCACAAATATATGTCTATCGGAAGAAAACACACTCTTCAGCTGCTATCGTTTTTTTTGCCATCTCGGTTTGCTGTTACGCCACGGACACAAACATGATACAAACTTTTTTCGCTCAAGTATTTTATCATCATGCTTTACGTCTGTCAGCTGAGGAGGAGAAAGGAGGAAAAAGACAAACTGAGTCAACATCTGCTCTACCTCAGCCCACTCCCGCATCTCGCTCGCAAATCCAAAGATCAGTGGATGAAATTCCCAAGTGAGGACTGGTGGAGCCGCATCGTTCAGATCACATCAGAAAGGCGACCTAACGAGCATGTGCTGAGTGACCTGAATTATTTTTAAACATTTACATGAATGAGGAATAAATTCAGCTTTAAAATCTGAATAAACCACCCACTTATTTCGGAATTAAGTTTAATTCTGAATAATAAATTTCTTTAGGAATTAAGTGTTTACATGGTCTTTTTAAAGTGGAATTCATTTTTATTCAGAATTCAGTTATTTATATTCGGAAACCTGGGAACTATGTAACATTTCAGGCAAAACAAAGTATTGATGTAGAAAAGCAAGTATGTGTTTCCATCCAGATTTCACAGTAATACTCTTCTCAATAAAAAGTACTTTGCAGAATAGTACACCAGCCTACGCTAGAGTAAAAAACACTGTTAGGAGACATACGGACACGCAGACGGACACAGAGCAATACATATGCAAAGTTTTAGTGCCGAAAAGAGCGGAGTCAGCAGTTGTGCACGCTCACGGCAAAATGAGCAGTAATCTCTGGGTGCTCGAGTGCTTAGGGTGCGGAAACACTCGGAGGGGAAAGTGGGTGAGAGAAGGAGCAGCCTGCTAAATGCTTCTCCTCTCACATAAACTCACAGGAGATGGAGCTGACAGGCTTTTCTTGCAGAGTCAACACACTATGGATACTATTCATGACATGGCGGAATGCTGAAATCAAGACTGTTATTGGGAATGGTGTCAGGAGAGGAGCTGGAGAAGTGAAGAAGGATGAATTAGATATGAGGCAGTGAGAATACAGAGAAGAAAAACTGAATAGAAAATGGTGCTACAGGTAAAAGGTTCAAGCTCTGCAGCAAAACAAATCAGGGAAGATGCACAGAAACAACTTTGGGCATTTGGGGGAGAAATAAGTGTGGTTGTGAAGTATACTATATAAGATTACTGGAACATTAGTAGCTGCACACTCCAGATACACTAGAGACTAGAGATTTTCTCAATAGAAAGGAAACATTTTTCTGTTTTGTTTGATAAATCAAAACATCAATTCAGGCACTAGTAGTCAGAATTGGTAAGAGAAAGTACTATAAAGGAACTGACAAAGTGCTTTTCGACTTTCAGTCTCAAGATAAGCTCATTAGATCTTCTCAGGATTACACTTTGGAAATTAGATCTTTTATAGGGTGGTCCTTTTGTGTGTTGAAAAATGAAGAGAAACACAATACATTTCCTCATCAAAAGTTAAAACTTCTTATATAAGCATGTTTCCTGCCATACCATGTGTGACAAACATATGTTCCACAGTATAACTAAAGTTTGTTTATGGTCACATTTTTATATAGCGCTTTTTCCACCTTCAAAGCACTTAAAGCGCAAACAACAAGGAACCTCTCACACACACATTCACACACTAGTGTACCCAGACACTGGGGATGAGGTGGGTTAAGTGTTTTGCCCAAGGACACAATGACACCATTTATCTGTGGGAGCTGGAATTGCACCACCACCCTGTGGGTGAGTGAATATGACCACTCACCAATGATGTTTATGTCAAGAGCAGGATTTGAACCACCAACCCTTGGATCAGTGGATAGACCCTCTTCCCAGCTGAGCCAACTGATCATTATTGTTGTTTTGTCCAAATAAAATAAATACCTATCATTGCTTGTCAGTGCCAAAAGTGACATGAATATTTGTGAGAAAAATAATAAAAATAATGTATCAGTTTTATATACTGCTTTTCTGGACACTCAAAGACACTTTACAGAGCATTATTCAGTCACTTCATACCTGGTGATGGTAAGCTACTATTGTAGCCACTGCTGCCCTGAAGCAAGGCTGCCAATCTGTACCACTGGCCCCTCCGACCACCAATAACACTCACGCACACTTCACTTTCATACTAGGCAGTGTGGGTGAAGTGTCTTGCCTCAGGACACAACAACAGATTTTGCCGCTAGCGCCCCACTGTGGCACATGATTTTCCCAGTGGTCTCTCATCCAAGTACTAACCAGGCCCGGCATTGCTTAGCTTCTGAGATCTGATGGGATCAGGCTTTGACAAGCCAGTATGGTCAAAAAAAAAAGAAAAACATCTTATCTGGAAACTAAATAATGCAAGCAGCCTATGACCAGAGCAGAAACACCTCATCCAGTTTTGAAGGCAGGGCTTATTAATCAAAATGATGAAGTCCCCTGCTGTTCAAATCTATACTGCCACTGAGAGCTCTGCAAACGCCTTTTGTCCCGGTGGTTGGCGGTGCTGTATTAAAATGTGGCATGTGTGTAAGAGGGGTGGTTAAGATGGAGGGCATTGATCGCAGTCAAGAGACGAATGTTTTCAGCTGAAGAGGTTTGATTGAATATGCCGTGTGCTTATTGACCACAGGGAGGAGCGAGGGGCCAGCGCACGCACTCACCTGAAATTGTCATAAATAATTACTGAGTGGTCCCGGATCAATACCCAATTAACATGGTCTAAATATGCTCCATAAAGCAGCCACACACTAGACAGGAATGGACTGCTACCACAATAATAAAATATACTTCTGATGTTATAATTCAGGTCTGCGTAGGGATAACTAGAAAAATCGGAGTGGCATGTAGTGTACTGGCATTCTTCAATAAAGTACAAACGTTAAAATAACACATCTCCTCTTGAAGAAAGCTTGACGGGTGTTACGGGCTAATTATTCCCCCAGCTCCTTCCTGCAGTGTCACGGCTATAGCTTCCCCTCTCAAACAGCTGCTCTGCTAATTACCTCTGGTGGCACAAAGTGGAATTTCTCTGCCGGCTCCTCGCTCTGCCTGTCTCAATTACCCATTCTCTTTCTCCCTCTCCACATTGTCTCGTACAGAAACACCAAGCAGAGACAGAGGCCTATCCAATAATCCCACTCCATAAAGAAGTCATTGTACTTTTCCAGGGAGTGACAGAAAGACTGTATATGCCAGCAGCACTGAGATTTGAAAACGTGGACTTGTTTAATAACTTTATGGGGTGTTGTGGCCTTTTTTTTTTTTTTTTTTTTACCATTTTTAAGGATAGCAGGAAAAATTCTAAGGGAATGTGCAAATTGGTCTGATCCGAGGGCTGTGTAGTTGACTCACTCTTCTTCAACCACTGGAACAGCCTGTCAGGAGGGAGATACATAATACTGCAATGACTGTTTTGGAGATATACAAGATTGGAATCTACAGCAAAATCAAATCAAAAAGAGTGTAAAAATAGCAAACAAACTACTCATGAAACATAACAAAATAAAAATATAAAGTGATATTTTGTGACTAATTGTATTCTCATTTTGTGCAATATTTGAACCAAGACATTTACTGGCACTATTTAGCACATGTATCAAGGATTGCTATAATATTGTTTTGATGTCATCATTGGGAAGGTTGTAATCCAAATTGAGAGATCATTTTACTCAGCCAGGATCGCTGTCAAAAATAACCTAGGGATTAGCCTACTGTGCATGTTTTAGATTTTAAATGTCCTATATTACACAAAATGGATTCTTGTGAGCATTACACCATGTTATAATGTTGTTACCTCCTCAAAAACATACCTGGAGCTGTGTTTTGTTTCATTCACACCTGTTTGAGTAACCCTGTATTATTAGTCTGTCTACATCTTCAAGGCTCAAAATGCTCTGTTTCACCTTATGATATCATTAGTGGTAGTTTTCATGTTAACTACTTTTAACTTATTTTAAAATATTTTATCAGACATGCCTGTTGTTTAGACATTGACAGTGTTTTTGGGGCTTAAAAATGCAAAAATCTGAAACCACCCTCCAGAGTGGAAAAGTTGAATACATTCCGCCGTAGCGTTTCAGTCTACACTGCCCAAGACGCAAAGGTTTGGTCAGATCTGTTCAAGTCGCGCACATTTACGTCACATACTTATAGTACACAGAAACAAACATGTCGGATTACTTCCATGGGTTGGACCTTGAAGCTGCTCAGGCAGCTCTAATTAACTTACAGGAGGCATCCCAACAAATGTACAATATTTGCAGTGATACTATTAGTGAACAGAGAAGGACCTGTAATTACCTCTGTCAAATCCTGGATGCACCACTTCATCAGTTCACCAGACGGCTATGGACGAGACAGGAGAGAACCAATTGATGGTAGGACAACTTTGTGGAAGGAGTAGCTGATGAAAGTTTGTGGTGTGAAAACTTCTGTATGTCCAAAGATGTCCTTGTTGCCGCCTGGCATGCATACCCAATTGAATTCCACACACTTTTGTGTCACAGTATGCACGCAGATTTCCCCCAGAAAACGCTTGTCTAAACGTGGACTAAAAAGTGAAAACACGATGCCACTTTTGTGTCTTCTGTTCAGTCCATCATCATATAAACGTAGTCTGAAAGAAGAACTATATATGCAGGGTTTGTGTGTTAAACATGTGTGAATGAAACAAAACACAACTTCAGGACATTATAACATAGATCAGAAAATAGCACAATATAGGCCTTTTAAGTATCAGCAGTATCTATGTTAAATTGTATTCCAGATTTGAGTTTAGTTCTTTTAGTCCTAGTAATGCAGTTTTTATCATAATTGGAAATCTAACATTGCTGTGAAAAGTCAGAGAAAAACAAATATACCAGATTATCATAAAACCTGTTGCCGGAATAACATATTTCACTCCTTGAAAACTGTAAGCACATACAGAGTGGCAGCCATTTGATACTTTGATACGGATTGAAGCTTTAAGACTTGCGGGTTAATTGACTTCTTTTGCGTTTTGATGGAGTCAGCACAAGCTTGAAAACGCGTCTCTGTGTGCGTTCGCTTGAGTCAAAGGGATTATTAGCCGGGACAGGAGAGTGCGGGGCTGTGGTGTGAATATGATTATAATGCAATGTACAGCAGAGAGGATTACACTAGCGCTACTCTCCCATCGCCCTAATCCAGGTCCACATATTTACATAACAGACCTGTGCGTATCCCATTAGCCTGATATAGATACCGAGAGCGTTGGGTGCAGGCTGTTTACACTAACATAAGAAAGACATGCTGCCGGTGGGAGATTTGAAGCACCTGCCTTTGTAGCGATGAGAATGCTGAATCAGAATACATGCGCGTGATAGTACATGTATGAGCTCCCGGGAGTTCAACAGGCAATTCATATGACAGTGTATCGACAACAAAGGGGGGGCGCATAATAGATTTCTGAATGCATGCAGACTGTAAGACGATTACAGTATTTTGAACAATAATAGCTGGAGTGATTCAGTACACTGGGGATATTGGGATGCAGATGCAGCAAGTGGAGCTATTAAAGGCCCTCGTGGTAATGCTGAAATGATAAAGAGAAGAAAAGTGGACAGACTGTGCAGAACTATTACACTTATAATTTACTTGACAGTGTTTGTATAGCCCAGATCTAACCAGCATCTGAATTCATAACATTGTATTTTCATCTCTTCCCTTAGTGCTGTTTGCTAATAGACAAAACAAGACATTTGATGATGTGAAAGTAAAGTAATACTGAGTTGCCTATATGTGCCATCCACTCGTTATTTCTTCAAGTCAAACAGAGAACAAATAAAAGATTTTTTTCATGTAATAACGTAAAATGTGTCTTATGCCAGTAGAAATATATTGTAAAAGCCACTCTAGGGATCAAACCAGGACTGTTGTGTACTGTCTGCATCTAATTATAAGCATCCCATCCCAAAACCAGGAAGTAACACTGGTACACTGTAAAGTTTAGACTGCTACAAACAGTTTAACATGAACTAGTTATGTTTTTCAGGTACAGCACCATTAAGTTTGATGAAAATATTATCATAAATTTTGGACTATAAGCAGCTACTTTTTTCTCACACTGAACCCTGTGGCTAATAAAACGACGCGGCTAATATATGCATGGATTCTTTGTTTGGCACATTGTCCACTGATATATATGGTCTATGGTTTGGCAACACAGAGGATACGTAGAGACTGAGAGCTGAGAGTGTCACTGTCTGTGCGGGTAACATATGGATCTAGGGTTAACATGAAGTTGCTACACTCGCTAGTGATGTCGTCAACGCACTTGAATAGTGTATTGCCATGTGATAAAATAAGTTAAATGCTAAATGAACATTAGTGAGGGGGATAAGTTTTACCCGTATGTGTAAATTACTCAAACTCAGTAGCCGGACATCCACTCATACCTGAGAGAGTCTGAAATCTGTTGAAATCCTACAAGACACTGACATGAAGACAAGACAGGAGAGTGGCTCTTTCTGCAGGAGACATGCGCAGTAGAGAGCAGGGAGAGATGGGGATGATGCGCCGAGGGAGATACTAGTTTTGATTGTGTTTTGAACAGTTATTTTGCTCTTCATGCACACGCCCTCCTCATGGAAAACACATGAAGAAATGCAGATGATGCAGCTTTTAAGTTAACGGCAACTGATGTGGTTGTCAAAGACGGAAATAGAGCTGCTGCACGTGAACTCGGCATCAATGCGTCAATGGTTAGATTTTGGCAATGGCAGCGTGACGAACTGACTCAGTGCAAAAAGATGACAAAAGCTTTCAAAGGCGATAAAAGCAGACAACCCAAACTTGATAATGTTCTTGATGTGCCTTATATTCAGGTGCGGCTTCTATATGTACAATTTTGAAATTTTGTTAAAATTTAGTTGAGGCGGCTTATATTCAGGTGCGCTCAATAGTCCGGAAAATACGGTATATGTTATATGTGCGGTACACCAAAAATGGACCTTTAAAACAGATCTAATAAGGCATGACGGTGCAAAAAAGTAAGGTAGCACTGCCACCTTGGTTTGTCTTCCATCGAGGGTCACTTGATTACCGAGCTCTCATAAAATATCCATGGGCACCAGATGTTGCAGCCTTAACGTGATAGAGGCGATAAAATCCATACACCTGAAGACTGAAATTGCCCTTTACTCAATAAGGGCCTGAACACCAAAGCATGTGTCAGACTCCATTGTCATCCACAGTGAGACAGCATCAAACACAGCTGCACCATTCACCCCTATCCATTACCCTCACCCCGGCCCCTCTCCCCACAAACCCATCCATCGCAATCCCCTCCCTCCCCCCTCAGCTCATCTCCGGCCTGTCAGGCAGCAGGCTGTATGTCAGTGTGTGTGTGTGTGTGTGTGTGTGTGTGTGTGTGTGTGTGTGTGTGTGTGTGTGTGTGTGTGTGTGCCTGTGTGTGCCCTCTTGTACATGTGCATTAGTGTAGTGGTGCTGTGCCCGTGCACTGTCACAATCGTCTTATTGATTGGATGCATGTCCCTCAGTACTTTAGCCAGCCATGACTGATCGCATACTGCATAGGCTGTTACATACGACTATGGGCAGGGCTGTGGTGTACCTGCTACAACAGAGCCCAGAGGGGATACGGAAATAGAATGCCATACTGTTAGAAACTGTAATACACAATAGTTGATATGGACAAAAACATAGTACTGAGGGGGGGTGCCAGCTATCAGATTGATCACTGGGTGATGACTGTGTGTCTAATCACTTAGGATGACAATAAATTACCTCTAACTCTGCAACTTTGAGAATTCTTTGAAAGCTGTATGTATGATGCAGTTTGTTCTTGTAAACATACCTGTGACTTAACTGTCTACTGTTTGAACTTTGCCTTAGTTATGCTGCCATCATATACTTATAAAGTTGTTTATTCAATTAAATTCAAGTTTATTTATATAGCACATTTAAAACAACTTCAGCTGACCAAAGTGCTTCACATACAAGTCAACAAAACAGAAGAAACAGTTACACATACATATATACAGATAACATTTAAGTTTAACGTTTAAGTTTATCTTGCAATGAAATTCTAAAAATAAAATAGTTCCAACTACCTCCCTACCATGAACCATCAGAAGCTAATATGGCAAAAGGACTGAGTGCTTAAGAGTTATGCTACTCATCCAAGTAGCTTCTTCAGATCTGACAGAGTTCTGATAACTCACTGTTTTACATTTGTCTGAAGAGAGTAGCTACTTATGCAGAAATTAACACACTTGTTTACAGTATTAGTTAGGTCCATTGAACTACCCTAGGCAACAGTGGGATTACACAGACAGGAGAGGCTAAATTACCACTACAGCCATTACACAATTAACTATGCAAATTTGAAACCTCTATGAAAAATGTGTCAACTTCACTAACTCGCTTTGCTGCACAGGGTAGGGCTGTCACTGCACCTGGTAAAACATAGCTCCATATAAATAATACAATAAGACAGAGACAGACAGAGATGCTTTTTCAAGATTTAGACGATGATTTCTTTTGTGCTACATATGTATACACAAAGACAGGCATGCAGACATTGACGAAATACAATCAGATCCAAAACTATTTTTCATTTACACCTATAAGACGCACTGATGACAATAACAGCTCTTTTGCGATTAGGATAACGCTGGAGAAGTGTGTAGGGAGAAGAAAGTGGAGGAAATGAGAAAGTCTGGTGTGAGGTGGCTTGCTGATATGAGGTGCTGCTTTCAGACTGATCCTGATAGTCTTGAAGGTGAACCAATCAATTATTCTTCAGCCTCAATAATTCAGAGAGCGGCCGGCACAAACACAGAGCCCACCGCAGCACCACGGCAGCGCCTGATTTGATTTAAGATGACCAGTCAATGTGGATCCAAGGCTTCGCAGAGCTGGGCCTTTAAATTATTGCTCAGCTTTAAGACAGAGAGCCAGCAGTATTTCTCTCACCACACCAAAGCCCTGCTATACCAGCCTACCTTTATCAGAGCCCTGCACTATCGTGTGGCATAAACAAGGATGACACAATGTAACAAAACATGCTTAATAATGCACTAATAATACTGGAGGTAAAAAATTAAAGGTGCACTGTGTAACTTTTTTGGTTGAGGGTTTGCAATCTACGTCTTAATTCCTTGTCTTGAACGTTAAAACAGTATGGCATTCAGCACAGTATAGCAGCCAATTTAAAGGTCAGATCTGCCGCGAAACAGTCCCACTCACAAGTATTATTTTAGTGATAAAGCAGCTGTAACTGAATAGATGCAAAATGCCATAATGCCAAACACCGGAACATTTCTGGCAAAACCATAAGATTTCATGTGGAGGTGAGGGTCTCCTAGAAGACAATGTTACACAATGCATTAAGGCTGTGTAATTAATTGAACTTTGATCACGATTTCAATTTGTGTGTCAAACCATCTCCAAACTCATATAACTGAGTTGAAACGGATGCTTAACAAAGTTTATTTTGGAATATTTTTAATATAAATAGATATATTTATTTTATTTTTTAAATACAGATTGTAGAACAGCTGGATATATAGTTTATTTTGGATACATTTATGTTTTTCTATGCCTTATTTCATCTTCAAAGTATATTTTATTCATTTTATGTTTTATATTTCACAAAACTGCTCTAAGGTTCATATTTGTAGCCTATACTTATTTTCAATTTGAAAGTTTTGCATAAATTATCAACAACAAAGTGTGTTTTTTGCTGAATGTTGAATAAATGTGTGAATAAAATCGTGTAACTAAAAAATAATCGTCTGAATCATCGTGATTTCAATATTGACCAAAATAATCGTGATAATCATTTTTTCCATAATCGAGCAGCCTTATAATGCATCTTTAAACATTCATTAATATGTTTGGGCTTTGGGCTGGTTGCAGGTAAGTGTTTCAATGTCAGAGAACTACATTTGGTCAGGCAACTTGGAATAACCAACTAATGTTTCTGTTCGAATGGTACAAACCAATCTGTGATCTACACTGCCAGAATCACTGTCAAAATCAAAACTTAAACAGTGTTGAAAGGGAAATATTTTAAGCAAAGTAAAGTAAAATAGTGACTGGAACAGGTTTAATTCTCTGTATAATTGAGTCTAATACTACTTCAATAAATTGGCTTTTTCAAAGTAAACGTCGGACAATGTACAACCCTAGCAAACCTAATCCCCTCTTTATCCCTTTCCCCTCTGCAGTTTCCACCACAGCTCTGACTTTTTCTGCTTCATCCTTGGACCTCTCTCTCCCGCTCCTGCCTAACTGTGTCTTTGTCTTTGATCCCGGCTGGACACACTCATGCGCACGCTCACACACACACACACTATCCATTTCTGTGTAATTGAAAAGATGCCCTGGCTGTTTGCCACACCACTAAAGTGGATCAGATGGCAGAATATCCCTGAGGTAGTACATCTCCAGCAGAGAGAATTAAAGAGAAAAAGCTCCCTCTCCCTAACTCACTCATACACACACATACATAAGGCTGACGGTGCCATCCCAGTGTCCCCACTCACTCCTTGCTTTGTTCCAGCCCTCTATTACAATATGAATTGGCCTGTTAAAGTCGAATTGGACCATTTGTCTTGTGCGAGTTTCTTCTTCCCGACACGAGGACTAGAAAATGACTCTGCAGATTTTCAATAGCAGCAACTCCGGGATGAAAGTGGAGAAAATGTCCTTTTATTTCTTCTCTGAGATGACACACAGGAATAGCTTAAACACAACAGTCATCAGAAATGGTCGCAAAACCGAAAATAGTCAATAACAAGGGGCCGATCAACCGCCTTGCTGCTACATCCCCTCAAACCTGATTTGTCTGACTCTTATTACTTTGATGTGTGACAGCACAGCCTGCAAATAAACTGGATAAACGACAGGGTGACAGAAGTGCAGAGGAACAGCCAAAAAGTGTGTGAAGAGCAATACATCACAATAAATAAAAGAGCACACATTTAAAAGATTAAAGGAATGCATCGTAAAATCACAAAAGAAATAAGGCTGAGCCACAGAGTCGCCACCTGGCAGTTCAGCGTTGTTTATGTTCAGAAAGACAATGGAATTAACAACCATGAATTTCAGTTAGGCAGCGCCAGTAAAGTTTCATTGTATAGCATTAAACGTACCTATCTCCATGGAGACAGGCAAGTGAAGTTACAGGTCAGATTTGTGGAGATCAGAAAATTGTTATGAAATAAATGTGAAATAGATATTTTTAATGCCATACGGTGGAACATTCCAGAAAAGGCAATAGCATCTCCATGGAGACAAGCAGGGGCTGTTCACAACACAAGAAAAAAAAAAAATGTGACGGATTTAGTGTGAAGTAGTGCAGTATTAGTAGCGATGTTACTGTGGTAGTAGTATTAGTAGTAGTAATAGTAGTGGTATTAGTAGTGGTAGTGGTAGTGGTGGTAGTAGTACTAGTGGTAGTAGTAGTGGTAGTAGTGGTAGTAGTAGTGGTAGCAATAGTGGTGGTAGTAGTGGTAGTAGTAGTAGTAGTAGTAGATAGTAGTAGTAGTAGTAGTAGTGGTAGTAGTGGTAGTAGTAGTAGTAGTAGTAGTAGTAGTAGTAGTAGTAGTAGTAGTAGTGGTAGTGGTAGTGGTAGTGGTAGTAGTAGTAGTAGTAGTAGTAGTAGTAGTAGTAGTAGTAGTAGTAGTAGTAGTAGTAGTAGTAGTAGTAGTAGTAGTAGTAGTGGTAGTAGTGGTGGTGGTGGTGGTAGGTGGTAGTAGTAGTAGTAGTAGTAGTAGTAGTAGTAGTAGTAGTAGTAGTAGTAGTAGTAGTAGTAGTAGTAGTGGTAGTGGTAGTGGGGGTGGTAGTAGTAGTAGTAGTAGTAGTAGTAGTAAAAATAGTCACAAAAGTTAGAAGAGGAATTAGATCACAGTAGCAGCAATAACAGTAGAAGGCCTTATAGTCAGCTAGTAATTAATAAATTAGGCTAGTAATAATGTTATAGTAATAACAGTAATATGTGTAGCAGATGAAAGTACATGATGAAAAATAACAAAGAAAGTTTTGCACACTTGAGCTGACACAAAGCTTTTGTGAAAGAGTGTGTAGTGTGCTCATGTTTGACAATCTCTGAGCACTGGCCCTGTGTGTCTCGGTTCAGCAGACAACAGGTCTGATTGGATTAAGACACTATACAGTGGATTAGCAGTGTCTGCTGTGATGTGGACACAAGGAGAGAGAGAGAGAAAGAGGGAGGATTTAAATCTCATAACTGTCTACATGAGCGATTAATATTAGAACTCAAGACAGGAGACATAAATACAAAGGATAGGGATACAACATTTTATTTGGACCATCTACTAAACAGTCGCCAATAAAATGCAAATACTGTACTTAATCGCCATAACAACACAGCAGAGGAAATGTCACCATAATGTGTAATTCTGTTTTAAATGTCAGAGGAAACCAGTATTGACATCAGCTAACATTATAAACATTGTCAGCCCAACTCTATCAAATGTAGCTCTATCAGAGTGGAAAATGCAAGAAGGATTTTTGGGAGTCATAAAAAGAGGATAATTGATTCAGTTCAGAGTGGTGTCAGCTTTTATTTCAGATTGGACGGAGGATATTGACTGTTAGGAAAATAGGGAATGAATAAAGTCAGGACTGCACAATCACTGACAAACAGAGAAGAGATGAGAAATGTTCATATTCTCAAAATGAACTGTTCAAGTGACAGTTAGACTACTTATTTTTCTGAATGAAGTTTATAATTTTATTTCCAGGTTGAATAGGGCAGTGGATATGACACAATTAGAAGTAATTCCATAACTGTGATTTCATGCAAACATAATGCTAGCAAGGGTGTAAACTTGCACAATAGTTATGATTAGTCTCATTTAAATATGACAACACCTTTATTTTAAATGTTACAATCATGTTTAAACTGCTTTTTCACACATTAATTGTCCCCATATTTGGATAGACTTTTCCATTTAGATGACACTGCTACTCCTTTGTACTTTGCACTTTTCTTCTCAAAATTTCTTTCCAAGCTGTTACTTGTGTGATGAGTACTATCCCAACCAAGTAATAAGTAAGAAAATATGCAAGGTTATTATCTAACTTTTCTCATCAACAAATTTTCGTTCAAGCCACACGACTGACACAACAAAAATAACCACTCACTAGTTTCACCTTAAATCACCCAAGATAGCTTCACTTCACCAGGATGAAAATGTCATCCTCCTCTTTTTTGAGAAATCTATTTTACACTAGTCTATTTGACCACTTCCATTTTTTTCTTACTGTCAAGGTTGAAGATGGTGGTGGTATTCAGACACCGTACTATAATTGTTGTTAGTAGCTTTTTCCCACAAGATTATTATGGCAGGTTTATGGAGCCAATATTCAACAAAAATGATAATGATAATCTGTTTGGATGTTTCTAAAAATTCCATAAATTAAATTGCCTTCAAAGTAAGCTCCATAGTAACCAAATGCAAAGATAAACTGTACACCCAAAAGCCCCAAAACAAGTTAACATGCTTGATGTGCTCCTTGATCCTTGTACATGATTTGATGGTTTGATGTTGTGGACTACTTGTCTGGGGAAGTGTTCTGAGTCACGTTTGAGTCATTCTCTTAATTAGCTCAGCATGCATCGTCGCTACTTAGCTTTATTAATTGCGACATTAAAAAACCTTGAAGTAAATACTTTATTAGCAGTGATTTATTAAGTGTGATTTTGAAGGAAAATGGAGTCTTAAGTAATAGCTGATTAGTGATTGGAGGTTGTGTTGATTGTGGCGTATGTGTGTGAGTGGACCCTCAGTCTCCCCTCCAGTGGTCCCCCTGCTGCCAACATGAAGCAGGCTGCCTTTTAATTACTGCCTCTGTGATGGAGAGGGAAAAGAGCGAAATGTGACGCTCCAATGTGCCCCATAAACTGTAAACTGATATTTTGAGCACAGGTGGGACAAATAGCTCAGACTGTACTGAAGGCAAAAGATGGCTCAAGCTATTTAGTCAATAAATTCAAATGGTATTAAAAAAACAGTGTGGTTTGCCATAGCAATTGCTTTAACATAAAAAATCCCATATACAATTATTTCTCCTTGCTGAGGACCCACTTTCATATGAACTCAAACAGCATGTTGCAGACATGACACAAAAAAGTAGAAATTTTAGGTAGGTACACTTCATTGTCCTTGTAGGAAAATTTGTTCTCCACATTTGACCCATCCTTCGAATGCTACTGGGGAAACCTATCAATACCCAATCAATACTAATATTATAGTGTCAAAATTACATACTATATACATTTGTATTGAGTATCAATACTGAAAATACATTATATAAATATGCAAAGTGTTTGACCTTTCTTGACTAGTTGAATGCACTTGTCAAAACTGTATCATATTAATAAAGTACAAGTATTTTGTGTAGAAAATGTCATTCTATTGTCTAAAAGAGAGTATTTTCATGAAGATTGTGCTATTGAAACTTAGAATAAAGAACATAACAACATGTGAGTAAAAGGTAAAGAAACTATTGTAATATACATAGTACGTAGATTTAATATGTAAACAAATCATCATTGGTGTAAATAAGCCTGATAACTAGCTCTGTGTTTGTGTGGATGCAGAGGAGACATTGTGGAGGAGGTTTAAACAGCACAGAGGAGTGTGTGTTAAATCAGAGCAGGAGCGTGCCTCGCAGTGTGCAGCAGATTGCCTCAGCTCACACCACTGCCTCCGCAAATTAATACCATTGATTTTTGCTCCGCCTGCCGTCCAATACACCCATGCAAAAACACACACACACATACACACACATATACAGGAGAGGGTTTGGGCATTAAACTGGCTGCTTCCACGGTCCCATGCGATGAATGATGGGGTTTAAATGGAGGAAAACGCAGAGATGTTACACAACTGCATCCTAGACTGCAGCTGACAGGGATGCACAGTACGACACGCACAAAATCATACACACAAGTGTTGGACTAAGGGATGGGCTGATGAGTAATGGGCCATCTGACACACAAATCACAGATGTTCATGAAACACAAAAAACAACATGGCTGCCAAAGAGACAGGAACACATTCACTCAACAATGCAATGATACAGACAGTGGAGGAATTATAAGTGAAAGATACGGTACAATAAAAGCATATTTCCATATGTCAGTGACTAATGCCTTTTAAATTTGTGCTCACTATGGAGCTAGCTATGGATCTTTAGGTTGCTATAGGCTTTTTAGACCATATGTGGCAGTAAATGTGGCAGAAGACCTTTAGAGGAAAGACATAGAGACCTTTCAGAGGAAATTCTTAGAGGGAATGCACCATTTCATCACCAACCGAAACAACAGCAAAGAAAGAGTGAGGCCTTTCCTTTTGTGTTCACCTGGTACCCTCTGGATGCTGTTGTGATGCTGCAGGACACAGAAGAGAGACACTTTTGGACCTTCCTCTCCTCAAACTTCCCTGACACAGGATCTCCTGACCCTACCTGACCAGTCCTCCCGTTAAACTACACTGACACCTTTGACCTTGGTTGCAGCAAAACTTTAATTTCCCTCGGGATCAATATAGTATTATTTTCTCTCTGTCTATCTATCTGTCATGGTACTTAATTTCCTACATTGTTTGAAAATGTGACTTGAAACACAATCAGAAACTCTCATCTGGGCTTTTACTGAGCAACGGTGTATTCAAAAAGAAAAAAATATTGCCAAGATATACATGAAGGCTAAATCTTTGTTCAGGGACGTGTGCCTAGTTTGATTCGTGCATTGGAATCAGACATTGTGGCACTTACAAAGACAGATAGACAAGCAACCACTAAAAGCTATAGCAGAGGAAAAATACTGGTTACAAGTGGCTGCTCCATTTTGAGAGAAACCTATAGATTACCTAAAGTGCAGTGTGCAGCAGCCTTGGATGTGATGAGTACTGATGCTCCGCCTTCATGTGTGCTGTTCTCAGGCCATAATTCTGAGTGAGGAGCACTGATCTGGAGTCAGTGGCCTTCCCGCCCCATGTGAGCTATTTTATGGAGCTGGAGGAAACACAAGGTCGCTGGGAGGGTTAACACAGGGAGATTTTATATTCACAAAAAGGAAATGGTTTTATGTTAATGAAGATACAGGACATTGTTATTTAGTATTTCTGGCTTAGCATTGTCAAACTTTTAGTTTGACTTTTTTTTTAATCAGAAATGCTTTTTAAAGCAACTATGTGAAAGGGAAATTGCACAGTTTACCAAGGACACCTTCTATTAAATCCTTGCTATCTGGTCAATGTCACATGTTATAATACTCCCTACAGTGGACGCATAGGCAGGTTTGAATGGGCAATACTATATGACAATGTCTTGAGTGTTCCATTCTGTGCAAAATCAATTGGAATTGAATCAAAATTGCAATGAATAAACAAAATTGGCAAACACTATAATTTCTGAAGTGCTATAATTTCCTCTCAAAACAAAAAACGGTCCTGTCTTGACTGTGAATAAAATTTGCCAGTCTGTACAAACCTTCACAAATGTTAAATGTTCTGAAAAGCACGGATTCTTGTATTAAATTAGCAGTACATATGAGAGAGAGAAGATTCTTTATTGTTATATGAGAGACAGAGAGAAAGAATGAAAGAGAGAGAGTGAGTAATAGCAAATCTGATCTCAACCAAAGCATTGGGCAGCTCTCATTGGATCTTTCTCCAGCTGATCCAAGCTAGCACTGATCTGGAGTCAGGGGCTGCCACAGTATAAACACAAGGTCACCTGTTTGCACACATGCGGCACAGGGAGTGTTTTACAGCAGCTCAGTGAGAGAAAGAGTCGGAGCGCACCACTGAGGCAGCCTGTTGAGCTTTGGAGTTTCTGTAGCAGCAGTACAGCACACCTGCCATAGCTAATGATGATTTATGCCCAGCCTGGAAGCCAAGCATGCACAACTGAGGCTGTCCCAACACGGCTAAACACACTGGCATATGTGTGTCTGAATGTACCGCTCACCATGGAAAAGAGAGGAGGCGACAAGATGTTTCTGGTGAAGGTGAGCATGCAAGCCAAAAAGCAAAAGCACAAATGAATACTGAAAAAACTGAATAGAGGATGTGTTGTGTTAGAAAGAGGAGGGGGGTTTTGATCTCCTAGCGGACTCACACAGGCTAAGCTCATTTATTAGAGACTATCTAGGAGACCATTGTTGGGCTTCAGTCTCCTCCGCACATTTCCTCAGAGGAGCGACTGCTAATTTTTGCTTGTCTTTTTGCTTAAGTCAAGAATCCACTAAAACACATCTACATGGATCCTCCATAGTTTTAAAAATGCTACTTAATAGTCATAATAGTCATAAGAAAAGAGGATAATACAGTAAGAAGGATTCCTGTTATATTTCTGCACATTTACTCATTTCAATGGACAATGAAAACAGTTAAATAGTTAACGACTGCGGTTCTGAATGTCTATGTGATATTGAAACAGTGAGCATATATGAAATACTGGGCCACATTAAGTGGTACAATCTTGCTTTGACCATCCAGCAAAACCAATATATCGCATACTATATTTTCTCTACATAATTTTGCCACCAACAAGTTTTGTTTTGACCTGTGGGATAAGTTGTTTTTACCAGTTCGCTTCCAGAGAAAATTACCATGTTGTGTATGTTATTGATTGTGAAAGCAAATGCAGGTGCATTTATGTATTCAAGAGCCTCTTGTAAGAGGAGAAATCCTGCATTATAAAAGTGATGAGAAGATGTGTGTAATCTGACATTACAGAGATAGATGTTGGGCTCAGCCTCCTGCAGCTTTGGCAGAAAAGGATCTGTGTTCGTACAGACTGGTGAATGTATTCTTTCTTTGTGAGGCGGCAATGTCAGTGGGGAAATCTTAAGATGAAGAAACTCACTAAAACTGTGCCATCTGTATCTTCAGTCTCAGTGTCAAGGGGGAGATCTAATCGAGGCAATTAAGCCCATTTCAAACTGGATGAATACATTTACAAATTAGGTTTTGTTGGCATTTAAATTTCACACCTGCGCGCCACTTTGGCAAGTCAATACGTCACAGTGGAAGAAATGTTCCAGAACTAATAGAACAAGTACACAGACCAAACAGAATTTATTATTCAAGGTTACAAATATGTTTCATTTTAGATTCAGCTCTGATGCTATTGTACTTAGTAAATGACAAGATGAGTAAACAATTTTTGTTCATTGACAGGGCTGCATTATTGCAGCCCCCATTCGGGCCTTGGCTCGGGTGCTGCTTCAGCTTTATTCACTTCACATGACAAATGCACTGCATTATGCAAAAGTGCAGAGCTTTCTGAATGCAGCCTTGTGCTCAAGAAAATAATAAGAAAACCATATAAAGTATACATGAGAATTCATACTATAGTGATGGTAGTAAGGGCAGCAAACTGCCCGGCACCAGCATCCATAGCACATTACACTCAATACAAGCTAGTGTTTATGTGTGTAAACAGGCAGAGTTAAAGCAAAGCTCGCCCCTCATATGTATTCACATCACTCTCTCTTTCATTCTGTCTGCCTCTCATCTCCAGCCTCTTGCAGTGCTGTTGTGTCCTTGCAGCCCCCTCCATCATCCCCACACAGGGAGAGCTGGAGGCACTCCAAGCCCAGTCTCTTGAGTCGTGGCTGGGTGACTTCCAGGCCCACTCCCCAGGCCTCACTCCAGGCCTGTGGGCCTTAGAGCTGGCAGCTCAGGGAGCCCATTGTCAGGGAGAGATTACCACACACAGCAGCTTTTGTCAAACACACACACAGATAGCCCAGACATAACCACCATTGTTTACGGCAATGGAGATGTAAAAGAGTGAGGGCCAGGCTATGCACTTAGAGGAGCACATTCTGAATCAAGGTTAGAAAAGTCATGCGTGTGCTCAAAGCGACCATGCTCGGTGTACAGCTGTGTGCTCAGTAATTAATCGTGCTTAGGATATTGATTTTCTATTCAGGCCCATCCAGTGTACAGCATACATACAGGTTACTCTGAGGACGTATGCTATCTGTCCACCTATAATCCTGAGTGAATATAGTCAACATGATCTGCAGCTGTGGGACCAGGGATTATGCGGCCCTCCAGGGCCCGTGGATATGTGGTTATCGGACTATAAGCCATGTACACACAGCATATAGAGTCCTGGTGCAGTGTTTAACTCAGCACAAAGCGCTTGTGTTCAGTTAGGCCCCCATGTTCACACACAAATGTGCCAAAGAGCCACTTCCTGTTACTTGAGAGCACAAGCTTCTTATGCACGAGGCATGGCCATAAACAGTGGTGCACATTGGCAATGCTAATCCTCCAAATAAGCACTGCAGCCTGCGGCCAGAGATGGGCCGATGTCAGCAGCGATAAGAAAAAGAGAAGAAAAGTGTAAAAATACTGCTGTGTCCCACATACCCTCCCCTCCTGATTAGACCCCCCTCCTCCCCCTTTTCACTAACCCCCCTCCCCACTACAATCCCAGCAGCAGATCACAGGAGAGCTGGCACACTTTGTGGATACATTTAGAAATGAGGTGCAATCCCAAGGCCGGCGCTGAAAAGACAACACACAGCCTTCTTTCACACATGGCTCACTTACGGCACATGTGGGGAGGAGAGCTTCCATTTCAGGGCCAGCCTCGTCATAGCCCAGTGCTGAATGGGTTTTGTTATGGCGGCGCTGACTGGACCCCCTGAAGAGGCGCAGAGAGCCTGTGGAGGGGATGGCCGCTGTGAACGAG
Organism: Boleophthalmus pectinirostris; assembly: GCF_026225935.1. Lineage (NCBI taxonomy): Eukaryota > Metazoa > Chordata > Actinopteri > Gobiiformes > Gobiidae > Boleophthalmus > Boleophthalmus pectinirostris. The sequence goes on along the minus strand of NW_026571473.1, from coordinate 22,074,357 downwards.
CAGGGAAAGTGACTTTGAGGTGCTGGGGCCGAGTTGTAGGGCCTAAAACTCATCTCCCAAACCCACAGTCACAGCGGCCGACAGCAGCTCTGTGCTTCACTGCTCAAGCCTGAACCAGCGCTTTCCTCCTCATAACACCCCCCCCCCCCCTTTCTTATCCAATCTTATTATTACTATCTCACCTCTCTGCTCAAATGGTGCCCCTCACCATCCCTCTCTCCTCCAATGCTGCACCAGCCACTGTCCAGGGCCACCATTCATTACGAGGGCTGTATTTTACCCGGGTGGCCGAGGGGAAATAAAAATCCCAACTCAAGCAGCTCACAGTTGCACTGATGGTCCCAAAAGCAGAAAGGGGAAAAAACAACAAGGTCTGAGAGTCCTATTACGAGGATCAACTGCACATTTGTTACAATCGGTTTAGTGTAAAAAAATAGGCTCAGGAAGATGCACAGTAATGATATTATCTCTATATTCAGAAAGACTGAACGCAGTGCTTCTTGATGCTTGATGCTTCTCTTCATTAATGAATTAATGAATTGTGCAGATGATTATGAGTGCAGTTGACTTCAATAAAGGACCCATATTAAACTATTTTCTCATCTATGTTATTTTCTGTCATTTTCTCATGGAGTTGTGTTTTGTTTCATTCACACAAACCCTTCATATTTAGGCTGAGTTCTTCTGAAAAGCACTCTGTTACACTTTGCAATGTCATGTGGTGTTACAGGAAGTGCTCCACTGTTTTTTTAAACTCTACACCTTCACTAGAATCATATGGATAATTTCATCCCTGGAGTTGCTCATCTCTCTACTCGAGTATAGGTAAAAGGTAAAAGAAATCTACCGCTACATGACATCGCAAGCTGGAACAGAGCATTTTGAGCTTTGGAGGTGCAGACAGACTAATAATGAAGGCTTGTGTGAATGAAACTAAACACAACTCCAGGTATGTTTTTGATGAGGTAACAACATTATAACATGTCTTAAAGCTCGTAAGAGTCAAGTTTGCATAATATAGGACATATAAATTAAGTTAATCTCACTATCTATCCACCCATCTCTCTATCTACACTTCACACTAGAGTCCTATAGATCATACATTATAGTAAAGTTAAGTTTGAGAGCAGGAAGATCCTAAACACCCCGTAGAGGGAGATGATGTGGGAGAATAGATTGGACTTTTATTAGTTAGAATAAATAGTTGTGGTCCCGGTCTCTCTGTGGCAGTTGAGGCTTCTGCAGCAGTAGCAGCATGATTCATCTCCTTTGTCTCTTCCACTTAGTCACAATGTAATACAGTGGTACAGATGGTGTGAGGAGTGAGTTTTTCACAAAGTACTTGTTGCTCCATCTGTTTCTGAATGTAATCATCCTGCATCAGTGGGGGATTGCAATACAAAAATGATTGTATTATGTTCAGCAACAATAAAACAGTTTGCATACTCTGGTACACTGTGTTTTAGTTCTGAAAGGTTTTAGCAGGTGTTTGGGGGGGTCCATTGTTGTAGAATGGATGGCTGTCATATCTCACTATGTCCCAGGGCAACAAGATATATCACACTCAAATTGAAATCGGAATTTGAACAGGACTACAATTATCTGGCAAACACCTTTTTTGTTGCAAACAATAAATGATCCTGTCTAGGCATGTGACGATAAGAAATGCTGAAGCATGATATATTGCTACAGAGAAATATTGCAATTAATGATAATATTGAAACTACTTTATGGCACTGAAGCAAAGCAGGATAATCCCAGTAAACCTATTAATATACTCTATCATTAAAAGGGCTGAGCTGCAACAAATTAATAGCAGAATGAACCAATAATTTGCTATAGAAGTTTTGTTCTACTCTCTACAGCTCAAATCTTATGTTATTATAAAAAAAATGACTAAAACCTCCCCTTTATTGCAAAGAAATTGCATCCACTATAAGTACTGACCACCAAAACATATTTTACATTTTACATTTACAATTTTCGAATTATATATTAATATATTAAGTATGGTGACAGGCCTAATCCTGTGTCATTAGGGGAAAAATGATAATCCAGTAGTTTAGACTTCTACAAACATGTTTGGAAATGAAAGGGATTCTTGTATTAGATTAGAAGTTCACATTTGAGTCTTCTCTCAAACGTTAACGCCCTTGGATATGTTTAAAATGTGAACTTTGAATAGAATCCTACTATCAAAGAATACATAGCGAAACATAATCACATTTTTATCATCATTCAGCCCCAGGTAAGAGCTAAAATAGTCAAATGTATAGCACTTCTATCTCCATGATATGCAGAACTTTTCACATAAAGAAACATTCAGACACATTCACACACCATTATGTGCCACAAAAATATGCATTTGAGCTCAGATTGAAATGCCAACTTTTCGATCACTAGACGTTTTAGATGAATTATTTAGGGCTAAAATCACATGGTCCCTCACGATTCAATACCATACACAATTCATGGTTCAAGATATGATATTATCATGATGTGATAAACATACATGAAATACATTTTAAATCATCTATACAGTGAATATATCAAGTCTATTGGATAAACAAGTTTCCTTCCACTAAATAAGCACCAAAATTGTAGCACTGTCCCAAAAAAGTGCATGATAACCATTTTGTGTCACAAAATATTGAATAACACTATATCAATTTTTCAATATTGCAATATTTTTGACACACCCCTAGTATTATTAATATTATTGTGGCATTGTATAACTTTTCTGGTGGAATGTCTGTCAAATGTTTTTCTCCATGGATATGTTATTGCTTTGTCTGAAATGTTTCACAGTATGGCATTAAACAGTTACTTACCTGCGTGGAGACCAAACCAGTCCAAGTTACTGGTCAGTGACCCCGCTCCCAGTCAAAATGATTGTTTTTCTGGGTATTTTTGAGCAATAAAATCACCTATAATTTAATAAAAGGTATAGCTGTTTAATGTCATATTGTGGAACATTCCAGGCTGAGAAGTTACATATCCACAGAAACAAGCAGGTGAGGGACCCAAAACCAAAAAGTTACACAGTGCATCTTTAACCCAACAGCTATCAGTTTGTTAACTCAGCACTTGTTGCTCTGTCTGTTTGTGAACATAATTATCTTACATCACCCAAACAGTTGTCTAATTTTCTGCTACAACAGTGTCTTTTAGTACAATGCTTTTAATCCATGTGGGCATGTGCCTTGTTCAGCCAGGAGACAGAGACATTAAACATTAGAAGAAGGCCTGTCAGGCAGTGGCTGGATGTGGGCGGCTATTAGGCAGGACTCACTATTTCCATGTGTGAATGTCTCTGCGGCTTCATCTGTCACACACCAACTTTGACAAACAATTAATGTAATACAGTGTGGATTCAGAGCCTGCCTTGTCATGGTAATGTGTTTGAAAAGCTGCAAGTCAAAAGCAATTAGAGCGATAGAGTGAACAGGGCTGCTTCAAAGAACTATAGCCACACACAACACTGAGGGAAGTGTAGTCAGACTGCCATGGCTAATTCAGATCCATGCTATGTTAAAGCTAAGCAATAAAGCACAAGGTAGTACAGTTAAAGGGCTCACATTATACTTTTTTGTGATCTATTTTATAATGTTGTTTCCTTGTCATAAACATACCTGGAGTTGTGTTTTGTTTCATTCACAGATGTTACACACAAATTGTGCATTTTTAGCTTATTTTCAGAAAACACTTGGTTCCACCTTGTGATATCATGTGGTAATACAGGAAGTACTCCACTGTGTTTTTAAATTCCATACACCTTCACTAGAATCATTTGGATAATTGCAGCCCTGGAATTGCCAGTCTCTACTAAACTAAAAGTAACTTTAATGAAAACTTCCGCTTCATGATATAAGAAGGTGGAACAGAGCATTTTGAGCTTTGGAGATACCGGCAGACCAATAATAAAGGGTTACTCAAACACGAAGCAAAACACAACTCCAGGTATGTTTTTGAGGAGGTAACAACATTATAACATGGCTAAAAGCTCACAATAGTAAATTTTGCACAATATATAGGACCTTTTACCTGTGAGTCAATCAAATCATTTAATCAACAAACAGCATGACAAAAAGTACAGATGTAAAGAAGGATTACTTACACTTGGATTTTGACAGACTGTTGCTGTAGGAATAAAGACTATTGGGAGCTGTTCAAATCGATAGTCTCACCGGCACAAACACAGCAGCCGTAGACACACATAGCCCGCTCCCAATCAATATTTCTGGTGCAATGGCGTTCCCAGTAAACAACATTAATGAACACACATTTGTATCCAGCAAATATCTCGCTCAACAAATCACTACCTACTGTAAGCACTCATGGTTCAACACAGGGCTGTGGAAGGAAACAAGAGACTGCTGACAAATGATAATGTGTGGTTCTTTGATCTGCTGGTAAAATCTGTTCTAATTTGGGAAAAGGTGGAATTTATCATTTCGTTTTCCAATTTCTCTTATATCAAATTGTAATAATGTTGTGGCTGATGGACAGCTATATCCTGATTTTCACCTTTCCTGATTCTTAGACAAAAAACACTTTATAATAAGACACAGACAGTACAGCAGTCTTATTTTGACCTCAAGAGTTGTTTATACAATATAAATATCTGTACTGAAGCAAGTTACTGTTTGAAGTACATAGAAAAAAAGAAGGCACAGGCCCTTTAAGAATACATTTCACTAGTTTACTTTTCTCTATACTGAAACGTGAAGTAGGATCTTAGCCAAATCTATAAGGATCAGTATCAAGCTGAAGCCAAGCAGCATGACGACTAACACACGTCCACACAGGAGGCTGGAGGAGGCAGCATCATGTTCAGGTCCAAGAGGTGAGTGGTCAGGAGATCTGGACAGTACGGAGAGTGTCCAAAACACATTTAGACAGCAGATGGACAAGGCGATCTCAAGAGACACAGCAAAATATTAGAGTTTTCCCTTCCTATAACTCCACAGAAAGCACTTAAAAAAAAGACTGTATTTTGGACTACTTTCTATTTAAAGGTGCATTTGTGTAACTTTTATGGAGGAGGGTCCACCAAATGCTTTTTTCTATGGAAACATAAATGCTTTGTCTGGAATGTTTACACTATGGCATTAAACTTTCCTATTTTCATAGACACCAAACCAGACACACTGATCTGTGGAGAGGCAACCCCACTCATAGTCAGAGCATCTGTTTTTCTAGGTATTTTTGAACAATAAAATGACCTGTAATTTAATAAATGCAGGGCAGTGTTACTGTGGATCACTCCAGGCAGAGCATATCCATATCCACAGATACAAGAAGGTGATAGGCCACCAACCAAAAGTTACATAGTGCAACTTTATGTTACAAAAATACTCCAAAATATTAAGATCATAGTCATTTGAGTCGTGAATGACTTTTCTCTTTCCCATTGCCAGATAAATTTAGAACAGATTAAGGCATCTGGTGAAACTCCAAATCTTTATTCAAAGCATTACACCCTGTTTAACCATGCAGTAAAGAGCAAAAAAGAAAGAAAGAGAAGAAATGTCAAGGTTGAAGTCAAAAAAATATATTTTTAATAATTATCTTTGCAGAACCTGATTTTCCCACACCAGAACTGATGAGAAATGAGATTAATCCCAGGATGTACTGATAATTAAAATTCCATCTCACCACACGTAAGCCTATTTGCTCTCACCCACACCTTTTAGCGAGACAAGATATTTCATAAATAATAAATATCCTTCTTGTATTCGTGTCTTGTGTACTGTATAAGTTGACAATATGGGTTTCTATTCCCCATTCTACTGCTGTCTTTAGCTCCTGAGCTGTTTCTAAATGGGATGAATATTAATGGGCATTTCTGCTGGCAGCCTGACAGGTGGAGACTAATGTATATTGCTAATGATACAGTGCTTTCACAGCAACTGCAAAGGTGGGGCATCGGGGAGATTTAAATATTTGTTGGCTGCCGTTCAAATTAACTTGTCTCATACACACAACCTCTTAGGCGCGCACATCGGTGAACACAGCCGCTAAAGCTTGCCACATTCCAAAAGTCTGAATAAATTGGAAAATACATTGCAATAAATATACATTACAGATCCACTATAAGATGAAACATAAATGCGCTTCCATTCTTGTAATAAAACCACTGTATGAATAGACAGAACGTATTACAGAGCAACATTCTTCACTGATTTAGAAGATAAAATATAGACAATCAATTATGTTTAATTTGACAAAATAAGGAGGCATTGCAGTAATTCCATACATATGATGGTTATAGAGGTGAATAGAGGACACAATAGGAGGGGGAAAAGGGAAAGAATGCAGTGAAAGTAGGAATAGGAATATCTGCAGGATTAAAAGAAGTCCCTCTTGACAAACTCTGGTTATCCAGGTTATGAGTACAGGGAGTATACTTGCTTGGTTTTCAGATTCTAGACTGTGATGATGCCATACTCCCAAACAGGGGATAAGAGTCAGGTTTTCTTATCGATTTATTGCAATGGCATCAGCAATTACCATGGAGACACAAGGCACAATTTTACAAACACATACACAAAATGGATTTAAAGAAAACACAACACATCAGGAGTCTGTGATCAATACAAGTGTTCATGGTCCTGTTAAGGTGTTTGATTTTCAACAAAAAAAAGAAAATCTGAGTGGCTAAGTGAAAAAGTACAAGCTTGTGATTGTAATTTTATGTGTGAGAGACTTGTTTAAAGAGCACAATGTTGATGACTAAGTATATATAATATCCAAAAAGATATACACACAAATGTTGACCCTGATCATTTCTATTAGACCCACGAAATCACTATATGCCAACAAAAATCTGCATTTGAACAGTATTAATTTTAGCTTTTAGGATGTTGTGATGTCATCTGAAACCTACAAATATGTCAGGATTTGTCATAATAAATGAATTTGCTTATTAAAATGAATTACTAGAATGCACACTTGCAATACACTGTTAGGTAGATAGCTTTAGGAGTGGTGTATCAGGGGCAATCTTATAACCATAAACAAGTGCTCACATAAACACAGTGAGAACGGCTTTTCATTTAAAACCAGTTAGCTTCCTGTTTTATGACTACTTAATAATGGCGCCAGCTCTTTAAAAAGGTATGAGCTCGGTAATGCCGGGGTGAAAGGATAATGAGCAATCAGCATACCTGCCAATTTCTGCTCCCAAAGCTCAGTGCCCCTATATAAACTAAATACTGCTTTAGCGCCGTGAGGATGGGCCATAGATTTACACTAAGCTCAAATCATCTGTACTGTAAAGTCTAATGCTCAGCGTCTATGTACAGCTCACTAAGGACCAAGTTCAGCTGAAGTGAATATCCAAAATACTTTAAACAAGTAGAGAAATGTACAGGAAAAATATAAATCTTTCCTGAATATTTTTAGAATGGTCTAGATCAGGGGTGTCAAACTCATTTTGTTCACGGGGCCATATCCAACCTACTTTGATGAAGGGGCCGGATCAGAAACTCATGTCATATATACCCGAAAAAATAGCAATAAGTTCAAATATTTGTGCAGAGAAACACAAATCTATTACAGAAATCTGTTTTAATTGATGAACTCTTTCTTTTACAAAATATTATAATATTATGAACAACCTGAAACTTTAAGAAAAATACAATTTCAACACAATGTTTTAACTTGTATGCAAACAGAAATAAGTACATTTTTCTTAGAAAATCCTGCACTCGGTTCCACTTTTCTCATGTTGGACATTTTTCTGTTGAGGGTGTCACTGTCAACAGTCAAAACGATCGTCCTTTAAGAGCGTTTGGAAAGAGACAAGTCTTCATTTGTGCTGCTCTGGTGGGAGGGGCCACGCACAGAGACATTGGAGACACTATGCAAAGCAGTGCAGAAAATTACAAATATTTTAATAGAAAATATAATTAAAATATTTTAGTAGAAAATCAGCCAAGGGCCACATTAAAGGTCTTGGAAGGCCGGATCTGGCCCCCGGGCCACCTGTGACACCTGTGGTCTAGATCTTTACCACTAAGATGACATGACTGGCACTGTACCAGAACTAGTTCTTTTTAAATGGTTTGTAGTGGTCCAAAGTTACTCCTCACTCCTCAGCATCGTGATTATTCTTTGCGATGATTTTGTAAGCGCTTTACAACTTTCAGAGGCCAGAGTGGAGTTTGCCATAATGGTGAAGATAACTGTGCACTTCATGGTTAAATGCAGACAGCACATAGCCTCTTTTGACCATTAAGAGCTGTTTTTACACTTTTACAATTCCTGTCATGGTACTGAAATCAGTATTGAGAACTGTTGCATTTTCCTTTAAAAATCAAATAGAAAATTTGAGACACGGAGTCCACAACTGAAATAAGAAATGAAAATATGTAAAAGCTGAATCCTGTGTCTCATAACAACACAACAACAGATCCAATACAGAACCGCAGTCTTCAGGCCATCGTCAACCAATATTACGTCAAAAACTGCAATTATCCCAAAGTATTATTAAAAAAGGCAGAGAAAACAAAGGGAAAGAGAAGAATCAGGTGAAAAGGACAGCCTCAACCCGGCATGAGTATTGTGAGCAGCAGCCTGGAGGCGATACAAATGTTTGGTGACAGGATCATGTCATACTGCTGGTGCCTGTGTCCTTGTGTACACAGTGTCACTCATAATAACACAGATGAAACCAGGGGCCTCCACAGCTCAGGAGAATCACATATTCACCAAGTCATAAACAGGCCGACAAAGCCAGAGACTTTATTAAAAGATCGCTAGCTTTGAGACAGATGGCTGGGTATGACTACCGGTATGGTTTTCATACATGTGGAGGACCATTTTACACAAAGATAAGTGACTTGGAAAAAGACTACATTTGGCATGATAAATGGCTACAATAAAATTCAATGGCAGTCCACTCCTGCTTCAATATGCTGTCTGAAAATTCAGTTCTAAAGCAGTATGCGTGCCCCCAAATTTGTAAATGACATAGCTTTGAAAACTTACTTGCTCTTTCATGGTTAGAAAAGCAGGTATCTTAAACTACTGAACTATTGCAAATGAGGGTATCTGCAGGTTATCCATCCAAGTCTAACCAAAAGAACTGCATAACCAACAGAAATAAAAGCTCAAACTTAAACTAATAGTCAAACCTACAGTACAGTATATTACACAAAATTGATTCTTGTGAGCTTATAATGTTAGCCTGATTCATCAGCCAGTTTCACTTCATGGACACCGCCTGACCTTGCAGCATTAGAATTCGTTCGCTCGATGGTAGGTAGGTACTTTTTTAATTTAACCAATCGCTGCTATTTGGCTGTGATGGATGTAGTGCGCCGCTAACAGGACTAACTGCTATATTAAGCTTTTTCCAAATCCCATAGGAAGAAAGACAATAACGTCTTTCCTCGTGATAAAATTCACCAAACATTCTCTTTGTTCCTGTTGGCTGGTGCCTGGACTCGTTTTTGCGAACCATAGTGTATTCCGATTCTTAACCTAGTCGCTGGAGAGAAATGAAATTGAGCAGAGGCGCTAGGTGGCACCAGCCCAGATATTATAATGTTGCTGCCACCTCAAAACATACATGTTTGAGTAACCCTGTATTATTAGTTCGTCTACATTTTCAAAGCTCAAAAAACAGTTTTTCACATTGTGATGTCATGTAGTGCTAGTTTTCATGTTAACTTTTACCTCTAGATCTGTAGAGACTGGAAATTCCAGGGCTGAAATTAACCAAATTATTCTAGAGAAGATGCCTGAAGCTTAAAAAATGCAATGGAGTACTTCCTTTTACCACATGAGCATGAAATATGCAGGGTTTGTGTGTTAAACATGTGTGAATGAAACAAAACATAACCATCAGTAGTGCCAGTGCCACTGTCTGAGAACTCCAGCTTTACCAAATTTAAGAAAGAGACTTCTCCACACTCCCATATACAATCAAATGTGCCCAAACACAGCATTATTGGAGTGTTATATTGTGGAACCAGCCCCTATAGCTTTGTTCCTGAATGCACAAGTGAAATCTCTACAATAAATCCTTCATAATGTTGGTTTTGAAAAAGAGTGCCTCGGTAGGTGGAGGAGAAGAGGTGTGCAGCGGACGAGGAAGAATTCACAATGTAGTAGTGTGAGCTTTTAAAGAGAAAGGGGAGAGAGGAGGGGACGTGAGATAAGACACAGGAAGGATGTAACAGGGCTCCTTTCTTCCACTGGGCCTCATTAATTCAGCCTAATCAGATCATATAACGCTGAGAAAACACTTGTGATATCCGGACGGGACGGGTTCAGCATGGACTTGGTGCTTTTTGTGGATGGATTTCTGTTGAGGAGGTGAAGGACAGAGGTGTGGGGTCACTCATAAGTTATGTTACAGAATCTGATGACATCACAGGAATGGTGAAGGGAGGAGACGGTGTTAATGTAAAAGACAAAATGCTTACATAGTTCTACTTCAAGTACATTTCTATAAATAAGGGTATATCAAACATTTAAAGGCCTGACAGAGGCTTGTGGCCCTGGGATTTGTGAGTTCAGATGGTAATGTTAACTTTTCCATTCCCAGCTATTTTGCTATTCATGGGATTCTGTTAAAGGCAAGATTTTGAGGAGCTTTTGCAACTAAAACGATATTATATTTTGTTTTAAATTGTTAATCACTGTGGCAACAGTTCTCATTTTTTATAATTCTGAAACCGATGGTTATGATTATGCTTGCTAGATTCTCTGCTTAGACTGCAGCCCCTGATTTGATCAGTGGAGAAAATTTGGGGGTATTTAATGGGCGTCTATTCTATTTTCAACCATGAGTGAAGAACGTGTTTTAGTTTGAGCTGTGAGCCCAACCTACTAAGTCCCTCCTCTCACTCTGACATGAAGCGTGACAGGGAAATAACTGTCTGAGATAGTCACAGGTAGGTGGTTATGATCCAACAAAATCTCTGATTGTCTGTTCCTGTTGATTGTTTCCTTATTGTTTTCATCCAGTCAGATGCCATTAAAATGTGTAGGCAATATTATTCAGTGTAATTTTCTTTACATATAGCTGCTTTTAGAATATATTGTAGGGAGTAAAATACATTATCTTGAATCAAATAAAACAAAAGTTATGCACAAACACTTTAAATAATGCTCAGACTGCACCTGGACAGGAGCTGCACTGTGTGCATTCTGAGCCCGGGGTAAGAAACCATATTAACATTAACAATAATTATAAACATTTTGGATTATTTTGAGGCTTTAGAGGTATCGGGGCCAGTTACAATAGCAACCACAATAGATATAAGTTTTTCACATTTACAGGTATTTATCCTGACTGTAAAAACACACATACTGTATGTAGCATATTCTCCCATCTCACTTAAGAGTACAGACTTGTAAATGCTGTCAACACAAGCTGCAGTCAGAATCATTTAAGCTTGTAGTACAGAGCCATCCCTGACCATCCCTGTTTTGTGTGGTATAGCTGCAGACAGTTTGGATGCCCCTGTGTGTGAACATGGCTTTCTCACAGTCCTGATAAACTGTCTGAAAACATTGTGTCCAGTCCTGGCCCTGGAGACTTTGCACAGTGCTCCATCCATTTGACTGGGACACAGAAACAAAGAGGAGATGAGATGGACAGAGAGACAGATGGGAGGAGACGCAGAGAGGGAGAGGGGAGTCGGTATGTTTGGAGCTGACAGGGCTTATACATTTAACTAAATCCATTTTCAGCTCACATCTCTCACAGTGGACAGGTCGGAGGTGGTCATGCTCCGACATAGAGAAGACCACATGTATTTGCTCTCAGACAAGAGTTACAATACTTCAGTAAAATACAACTAGCTCAGAGGAGACACCCATGCTGGCCTATTAAAACTGAACAAAGCCTATGACAAAACAGATTTAAGCACATTAACCATCAATCAGACATACAGTTTTATTATAATACATTGAAAGCAGGAAAGGTGAGAGTGATTGCCTCTCCACAGATATGATCAGTAATGTGGCCTGCCATATTGGTGTAGAACATTCCAGACAAAGCAATAACATCTCCATGGAGAAAAGCAGGTGGCAGACCTTCCATCAGAAATGTTACATCGTGGACTGGACCATGAGTTTTCACAAAAACTGAAACAAAAATAATTCTCTGTAACCTACTCATGGGTTTCAGCTTCCTACATTATGCAACATTTTGAGGATTTTTCATTTAATATTTAGTTTTAAATTGTTGATTGCGATGGCAACATTCCACATTTTTCATTAATCTGAAATCCATGAATAAGGAGCAGAAATGGTGATTTTGAAATAACTACACAATTAGTCTGGAAATCCTATATCTAAATATAAAGAAAGAATAGAATTAATCTCAGATAACCACGTTAACGGAAACACCAAACAAAGCAATAACAGAACTAATCTGTACTGACACATACTCCACACAGTACTCCGACATACATAATGCAATGCCAAACAGCCTGGCATCTTTGTTCTCGTGAGTCTTCCTCCTTTTATCTCAGAATGTCTGGCCTTATTTGTGGGGGAGTCGGCTTCCTGCTGAGCCCGACATGGTCTGAACCAGGCGGGGGTGAGGGTGCAGGGATGGGGAAATAGATGCCATATGACACATGAAAGATGATGCTGAAGACAGTTTTGGGGAGTCAGAGCAAAGTGCGGGTTAATGAGCGAAAGACGGCGACACAGAAGATGGGGAAAGGGGGTAGCTTGTACTGATCCTGCCCAAGACCGCATCAATGAACACACGGGGGAATGACCCTTTAATAGCACGCCAACATTTAGACTCAAAACACACAACCTCGCCAGGGACACGACCATGATTGAAATTCTGTATGGTCGGCAACTTTTCTCCCCGCTTCACCCCGACTCATAATGTGCAATGTTAAAATTCATTAGAACAAAAAAACATATCTGTAACTGCACTCTTCCAGTGGTTTGTAAGCATTTTGTTCAGTTGCGTGGAAACCTACAAACCCAGATTCCATGTAGGTTTACAGGGTACAAAAATGGCAGCGCGAGATGACCTAATTATTAAAGAAAGAGAAGGCGCGCACACATGCAGAGATGTTTAGCAGGCATGTAAGTGTTCAGACTAGACCCCATTAATTCAGCTCATTTAGCCCTAGTTCAGCCATTTAATATAAGCCTGCCCCAAAGCTCACCACGCAGCACCAGCCCCCACTGTTAAGGCTCTCCCTTTCCTCCGTGATTCTCTATTTACAGACAGAATAACAACAAAGACACTGTTCTGGTCCAAATGCATCAACATTTTATTGTCTGTTATGTCTGTAAACAAGAGTAAAGAAAATATCTGTTGTCAGAAGTTGCAAAATGAGGATTTCAGAGTTATGATGTGAACATTTATTATCATTATATTTGCTTTTTATTACTTTGCAGTTAAAGGGTCCATATTACACTATTTTATGATCTTTGTTAAAATGTTGTTTCCTCATCAGAAACACACCTGGAGTTGTGTTTTGTTTCATTCACAAATTATGTAAACTCCTTACACCTTAACTACAATAATTTGGGTCATTTTAGCCCAGAAATTGCCAACTTGTTACTCAAATATATGTGAATGAAACAAAACAAAACTCCAGGTATGTTTTTGAGGAACTAACAACATTATAACAGCATTATATATGGCTTAAAGCTCACAAGAGTCAGTATACAGGAGAGTCAGTAATATAGGACCATTAAGTTTAGTTTTGAGTATCCAATGAGTAAGATATTATTACTAACAAATTACTACAAAAGCATAATTATTTGACTAAAACATTGAAAAATGTGTGTAACCTTTAATAAACTGCCTTGTATTTTCACATTGATCAAAACTGCCAATGTTGTTTAATCATTGTCTTTTTAAATTTAAGATTTTTGCCAAACGCACAGCCAGGATGTATTTCTTTCTAAGTCTTTAACCAGAAAAAATGTGCCAAATGCAAAACACTTGTATCTCCGCCATTAAAAACCCATGAATATTGCTCATTTGAATTTAGCTGACAGACTAAAAGACAACATGGGGATGCAGAGTTGGTGGTAGTGATTTGAGGCTGCCATATACAGTGGGGCAGACGCAAATGAGGATTAGACAAGTGTTCTCCCCTCCTCTTCCCCTCTTTCATTAAAGTACCTCCGAGGTGTTTTTAGAGGCTGCTGGAAATAAGCCGATTTCCCAGCTCACAAGGGCTCACCCACTGCACATTAACAGGACCCTGAGTCGCTTTAACGCGCGCAAATTACTCTCACTGTCAGTCACGGTGCAATAACCAGAGCTACGAGCAAAACCAGGGTTCAAAATCAGGAAAAAGACAGGGATAGATAGAACGATACAGAACAACTGGCGTGGATTCAATTAGTTGGAATGAAGATGAGAGCACTCAAAGCTTATCTGCGGCCAATTTGGACAGTGCTGGTGTAAAGCCTGGGTTAGGCGGTTCATATGTGGAAGAGTGATAGTCGAAAAGCGCTATGGTGCAATGAAACCAAGATATAGATAAACTAATAACTTAGATAAGAGTCACACAATGGTACAATCCACTACACACACAGTTTAGGGTGTTTCTCTGATCTGCCAAGCCACAAAATGAAAGAGAGAGGGAGAGCAAATATATAAAACATCTGCGATTGGCTAATGTCTCTTTGTGAGCTAAAGTGGAGTCCAGTAATGAAATTTCTTGTCACCAATGCTTATATTACACAAAGGGAGGAGACAAAGAAGAGTCAGGGGGAAAGGAGACAGCAGAGGGGAAAGTGGAGAGTTATTTTAAATGTGTGAGGGAAGAGGCCACTACAGACCACAAGGCACAAGCGCTACAGTTGCAGACTACCAAATCAGCACCATGGACAGCTCCACTCCGGGAATACTGTATATCTCTATGGCTCTGTTATGTGTGCAATGTAAAGTAGCATGCATGTGTCTTGAGACAGTTTTTGAACAACAAAAAGGCAAAAAAAACTGTCGTGTATGTACTTACTCCATGACTTATCTTATTCAAATTTCTTTCTAATCAGATTGTAAACAACTCAAGGAACATTAACATTTGAGTGAATAATTATGAACTGACAAACTAATCAAGAATCTCGTGAATTTCAGAACACATTTGTAAATGTCTAAACCACAATGATTTTTCTATAGAATAGTTGTAGCCTTTGGGAATGGATAATTAATTGCGGCAACTCAAATTTGATTCAATTAATTCTGCAGATCTAAAATTTTATATATATATATATATATATATATATATATTATATATATAATATATATATATATATATATATATATATATATATATATAAATATATATATATTTGTTTTGTTTGTTTGTTTGTTTGTTTTTTACATCATTGCAGCGTATAAGAAAAAAATTTGAAAACAATTTGATTTCCATCAGTGAAGACAACCAAGCTCTCCTCTTCCAAACTGAAGCACGCCTCTGACTCTTTTATCAACAATAAGCCATAATTCCAACTTTGTATTTATCAGGCAGCACTTCCTGCTTAACACGGCCAGTAGAAAAAAAGACCAAAAAAGATAAGACTATCAGCAAAAACCGGGCGATAGAGACTCACCATCTCAGCTTAGTAAAATACCAAAGGAGCACCGCCGATGATAATACCAACCCTCAGTGGGGTCTTTAGTAATCAAACATAATTATCCTTGTCACCATGTTCGCAAACACACTGATAATCACGCTCCCATCCGCGCACATACATTTACCCACAAACTAATCCAGGCAGCCTACACAGGGATTTAACTATTGATTCAGTTGCATTGCTTTATTAAAATTCTGCCCTCTTAGAGCACTATTCATTTTGCAGGCCAGTTCTACACCATCCCACCTTTATATTGTATGTCCTTTTGCCATTTTGCTAGATCTCCCCGAGGTTACTTTCTCTCAAAGCATTCCCCAACCTTGACTGGTAGTACTTTGCGGTCTTGTCTTCATGTCCTCACTGATGGTTCTTCCTTGATTGCTCATTTGCCTCCTTTCCACCCCCTGCCTGAGTCGTAGCCCCATTTCTTCCAACGCACCCCTCCTCCTCTCCTCTCATCTCCAGTCTATGCTAAGTCGGCCAGTTCTGAGCTCCAATGCTGACAGTACCTTCTCAAATGTCATCAGCGTCAACTGTGAATCTCAATCATCTCGGACAGCAGAATGGTGGGGGCTCTTTGACTGTGGGGGTAGCGGAGGAAAGAAGGGGGTGCAGAGATAGCCCGCCGAATTAGATTACATTTTCTCTATGTCATTTCATTTTCCTCCCCCTCCCTTTCTCCGCTATCTTTCAAAATCCTATTGTAGACATTAACTAAAAAGCGCTGCGGTGTCTTGCCTGGAGCGCCGCTTGCGTCCGGGTGACATTTTGACAGAGTGGGCCCCGGGCTTGTTGTGCTAAGTTTTGCTATGGCGCTGACTACACAGATGGGATCTATAATTGTGTGGAGCTAGCCAGTTAGCTTCCACCGGAGACAGTCAGGAAGCAGGAGAGACACTTCTTAAGACGAGTGTCTGCTCAAAGGGCCATTGTCTGGTATTATAGCTGGAGGTGACGGGGCTATTAAAATGCATAGTCTGAGCACCGAGGCATGTGTGTGTATGTGTATGTCTTTTGGCTATAATCCAATCTCAAACCTGCGTGCTGCCTCTCTACCTCCTCCTATTTCCTTGTGTCTCTGCAGAATAAATCTTTAATGGCGTTTTTTATTGTCGCTGATCAGCATTCAGCTCTGGCCGTGTTTACGCAGCTCCCACGCACACACACATCTCACCTGTCCCTCCTTCTGACTTGATTGTACCAATTTCACTGCTGCTGCAACCAATCCTCCATTTTATCATACGCACAAATCACCATAAAACTCTGTACTCTCACTTCCCTATGCCTCACAGCAGACCCAAAACACAGCTATTCTCTGCTTTTTGTATTTTGATATTTTATCCCAGCAAGAGTCGGTGTTCGGGAGCAGAAAGGTGCTGTGCTGCAAATGTAAATCCTGATTGGGGTCTTTCCTCTGTGGGCCGAGGCAGAGGGAAGTTTGTGAAAGCGACAATGCGCAGACAATGACAGGTGAGAGAGGAGCCATGATTGATGTGCACCGGGTGTGTCTGTATCTGGCTGTATGTGTGAAACTGTATTCTTCTCCTAGGGACAGTAGGGAATATGCCATACTGCGGTACAGCAAATACAAACTAAAATAAAATGACCATCTTGGGTGCAGTACTAACAACATAAAAATGTCAACTTAAACACAGGTAAAAAATGAACGTACAATGCCACATAGACAGACCGTACTTAAAAACTGTCATCTTTCAATCTTTCTGTCAGGTTAGCCAAAGCTAACCATCTACCTCTTCACGTGCTGTGATTTTACATATACTTTTGGACTGTTTCACGCTATATACCACACCTAACATTTTTATTTGAGTTTGAGAGCAGTACAAATACTAGACTGATTTATGATCTATGATCTGAGAACTGGCACAGTACCTTTAAATTATATCTAAAACAATGTCATTTGAAGGCTCATCATTTATTTCCTTAGTAAAGGGATGTAGTGGCAGATATAAATAATCCATAATTTCTACCCCAGTGAAATAACCCATTGTCTTATTAAATTGCTGGTATATTGTCTATAATGTACTGAACTAATAAACTTTGACATTCTCTGCCCTTGTAAAGTGAAGCTTAAAGATTAGTCCAGCAAGGCACCAGAATCTGCCATATCTGACAACTGAATTGTGAAACAAAATGTGCTCTCTCAATTATGTCTTGACCACGGAAAAAAAAAAGTTTTTTCCAAAGCAAATCTATCAAACGTTTGTAAAGTGTTTGCAACTGAGAGCATCTCAAATCAATATCACACCACTCAGATAGAATGAAATTTTCAAAACAAAATGATTTGAGTTTCTGTAATACTAGTATGAATATGTCTTAGTACTGGCATAGAAGACATTATAAAATAATTTTAATTTTTTATTTAATATATATATATTTTTAATTTTATTTATAAGAATCTAGTTTTGATACTAGGTTTAGTATTAATATCTGGGTATAGATTTTTTTAGTGGTGGTCATTCTGGATGACAGTATGCATGGACTCTCATCTCACATTAAGATGGCGCTGGCTTGATGTCTGAGCTGAGTTTGCATGTTCTCCCCATGTCTGCTTGGATTTCCCAAGGGTGCTCCAGTTTCCTCCATACATTTCCTACTACACCTTGCTCAGATCTGAAGAAGGGCCCCGGGGACTGGACTGTGGTCACGCACTGCTCCTGACAAGTTGACCCACCTACACTGAAGGATCTATCTGTACCTAAGCTAATGTTATTTTATGGCTGATTTATGAATTAACATTGGACACAAAACTATGCAAACTCGTATTTGGGGTGCCACAATGGGAACAGGGTTGTTTACACAGTATTTTCATGTAGCAGTGATGAAGAGTGAGTGTGTCCAGGTGTGTTTGTGAATGAGTTACATAAACACAGCTGCAGTTCAAATGGACCAAGAGGAGGAGGAGGTACAGAGGAGAGTCCTTGCTGCAGGGAACAGCTCTCCACAAAAGCTCTGTGGGTCTCTGTCCAGCATATCAACACAGGCAGCCTCCCAGGGCCAAACACACATGTATAAAGTATGAGACTGTGGGAGCGCATACACAGAACAGGCCCACTCACATTAAAAGGAAACAGAAGAAAGCGAGGATCTCCAGGGCTGTAAATGACAGTAATACAAATTAATATTTAAAGGTGCATTGTGTAACTTTTCTAGAGGGTGGCAGGTCCATCAAATGTTATTGCTTTTACTGGAAAGTTTCAAAGTATGTTATTAAACCTTCATTAAATCTGTACGAATTGTGCTATACAAATAAACATGCCTTGCCTTGCCTTGCCTTCATGGAAACCAAACTGAAGCAAGTTAGAGGTTATATGTGTGGAGAGGCAACCCTGCTATAAAACCACGTGTAATTGATTAAATGTAAGGTAGAGCTGATCAATGACATATCCATAGAAACAAGCGGGTGTCGGACCCTCCGCTAGAAAAGTTGCAAAATGTACTGTACCTTTAAGGAAAATTGTCAAAAAGCAATAAAATTTGACTTTCCTGATTATATAAAAGTCAGGAAATTGATGAATTATAGAGCGGTGAAGACAAAAAAACAAAACAAAACGAAAACAACAAAAGAACAGTGTAGTCATAGTAGCACTGGATGTAGTTATTAGTAGTAGAGGTATTGGTATGGAGTATGGGTCTTATGGCACTTTAAAGAAAATTGATATTGGGTCCTTCAAGGGCAAGAGCCTATTCATTGATTCACAGTAGCTTCACTGGCAAAACTAATCATTTCTGCTCAACAAATACTTGGGTTTAGTATATATTAGTGCATATTACTACCATACATACACCACATACTCTGTACTCTGTTTCGACTACTGTATTGTGAGACCATCTATATTATGACCCATGTTAAATTCCTGGACAATTGCCATTCTCATTCTAACTGGGTCAATCCACCATCTATTCTACTGGGGGAAGGGGAAGACATGCGTTTTTGCTGAAAATGGAGGAGAAAGCCAACACCAGAAAACAGCTAGCTCACTGGGAACAACGCTACAACTGGTGAATCTAGGACAGATGCTACAGGGAACGGAGGAGGTGAAAGGATAAAAAGGCGTAGCGTAGCGAATGATCGGAGGGAAGGAGGTTGAGAGGAGATGGAGGTGGAGAGGACAGTGCTTTCATTAGCGAGATTGATTAGATGAACGGAGAAGCTAACAGCCTCTCTGCTCTTTAGCTAAATGCCATCTCTGGGCCTATCAGCACCCACTCCAACAACAACATAAATTAAGGGCAAAGCCTAGAGGAGCAAGGCAACAAACATAAGCTAGCTATTATCATCATCCAGTCACTTCAATATGGTGGTCAGAAAAGCACAGAGGTGAAAGAATTAAGTTTTAAATACTTCTATGGACTGTAAATTGACTTAGACGAGTACTGGCTATCCAATCCATTACCAACAAAGTATATTTAACAAGCATGCCCATGTATGAAGTTTGCCCTTTGTGTTCGACCCATCTATTAAAAGTAGTGTCACAAGGAGTATTTACCGTGCAAACTCAATTTTGCTACCAGGAAAATGCTTGATACTTGTTGTCAAAGTTTTCAGCTTGTCCAAGAAAGGGTGGAAGTAAAAGGCTGAAGACCAACTGGATGTCTTAAGCAGGAGAAGTTTATTTACCATCAATAATACCGGCCCAGGGGGACTTGAAAAGTCAACATAGTATGATTTCAAAAGTGAACATAGTATGGTCTTTGAGTGTTCAAGCCCCTTCTGACTATGTTTCCGGAGGAGGAGGTTTATAAAGCAAGTGGTGAGACGATGAAGGCCAGTAGACACCAGTTAAACAGCAATATGCCACAGATTAGATAATGGTTTGTCAATGGTATGCCAAGGGAAGATCATGGTGTAAATATAGCTTTTGTGGGTCAATGTTAAACTGAGATGTACGTGGAAGATAAATTACTTGAATTTTCTTACAATACTGATTTATTTACAACAATGATAATAAAAATACTTTAGGCACTAATATGTGATTTCTTCAGAAAATATTATTATTATTATTATTATTATTAAGCGGTTATATCTTTTGTTGTCAAGGTCATTCGAAAAACTCCAATTCCCAGTGAGATTTTCTTTAGTACTGATGCTTGTTCATCAATACAGCAATCAATACTTGTAGTAGTAGTAGCACTGATATGAGTTTTAGTATTGATTATTGTCCCAATTGTAACATTTTTTTCATAACTAGTCAGTGCAAGCCACTACAGTGTTTAAATATGAGAGTTAGACCTTTCTAGCAATGAGGGAAGAAACAGGTTTTCCTTCCCAAGCTGTAGTCTACTCTTATTTGCACAGCACTGGTCCTCTATGTCTCAGTATCTTGTAAAAACATGTTGTTAGTAAGCCCTGTTTCAAAGTCAAGGGCATT
Source organism: Boleophthalmus pectinirostris (assembly GCF_026225935.1). Lineage (NCBI taxonomy): Eukaryota > Metazoa > Chordata > Actinopteri > Gobiiformes > Gobiidae > Boleophthalmus > Boleophthalmus pectinirostris. The sequence continues at coordinate 22,053,379 of NW_026571473.1, read as the reverse complement.
TGACCTGAACCAGAGGTGGAAAGACATGAGTACTACTTGAGAATAATTGTTACTAGCACTATTACTAGTACTTGTACTTGTGACTGACTATTTTTCTCTTCTTTGTGTCTTTGCAGAAATGTAACTGTAAGGTATACGGCATTATGGCAATTTATAGGTTAAAAAGGCCCTTGAGAAAGTGAAGCCTGCCCCCAATTCCCCCTGAATTATAATAAAAACGCAGTGAAAGCGCACACAGCCGCTAATGACATTCACCCATCCGGAGGGCTTCTTCCTAAAATGTTGCCTTTTACATGGAAACTTAACAAGTGTGAAATTAGAAAGGTTACGAAATCATCCACACAGGCGCTCTAACAAAATGTGTGTCCCGGCTCAGATGTGGAGGGGAGGGAGGGGGGAGCGGGGTCCTAATTGAAAAAGACTCGGTGGTGCGTTCCTTCCAGGAGTGGAGACAGCACAATAAGGTAATTAAAAAGTGCAGTGTGATATGGTGGCTTTTATCTGCAGTGTTGCATTCTGACTGATAGACATTTTACATAAACAAATCATATTTCAAGGCTTATTAACTAGAAGCCAGCATGTGTTCTTGTTTGGGTTCAGTTTGTGAAAGAAAAAAATAAGAAATAACGTCTCTAAACTACAGGCACTGTTTTGGTGGCCCCTCCATGCAAGTATTATTTCACAACACTCACTCACTGCGGTGTCTCTATTCATTCCTAAAGATTAAAAAGCATTCATTGTCCGTCATCTGTACTTATGCCTTATCTTTCAGCGTGCTGTCTGACAAAACCATACACTGGCTTCCTGGGGCTTTTTTCCACATATTTTGACGTGGCAGAAAGAAATGCATTTTCACAGCTGGCTGCTTCCAAATAAAATCAGTGGTACACAACTCTAATGGAATGTGTAATTAGAACTGGGTGATGTGTATTCTGGATCCTGTAGTGTTTCCCTGTACAATTAAACTACATCTTTAGTGTCCACAAAGGCAAACAAACAGTTGGACAGAGGAGATCATTGTCTAACAGACTCAAACAGTGAGAGATACAGGACTACATTCATGCCATATTTCAATATTTCATACAACAGCTCAGCCTTATGTAACAGATAACCCTATGTGCTGTCAGTCATTATATCATATTTGCACTGTTTCTTCTTCTGATCTCTTGTATATAGCTGAGAGATATATTTGCATTACTAAATTTCTATATTTTATTTTTACTTGTACAGATACAGATAGATTTATATAATTGTGCCTTATTTGACACTAGTCTCTTGCTGTTCTGCTCTTTGTTAATATAATATATTGTACCTCCCTCCCATCAGTAATGTTAATCTAAATGTAAGTCACAGTAAACAAATTGCACTATGTTTCCACTCACTATAGATGTTTAAGCGTTAGCAATTCTCTCAAACCTAATTATAAAGCTTTGGCGATTATCTTGCATTAGCTACCAATAAAGCCATTATCAACAAAGACATTTCAACCATATGCAGAAACACAGAGAGAGCTGTCACAATAGAGTGGGCACTGCAAAGAATTGCCCAGCTAAAAGGCCTGAAAGACATAACAGTCCTATTTAATTCAATCCTCAAATGCTGTTAAAAGCAGAATATGTCGACCACAATAAAAGAACCCACTCCAACTTTTCATCTAAAAAGCCCTCCAAGATTGCTGCTCACATATGAATTGGTGACATTTTAGTGACAGAGAGATGACCTTACGGTTTTAGGTTTGAGATATTGTGTTCCCTCTGTAGGGCTCTTTCAGCTCACACTCTTCCTTTTTTGAGCCAACAGTTATTGACCAGTGCAGTGCTACAATTCTGGAAATGCTTTGGTCATGTCATACTGGCCTTGGAAAAAAAAACAAATGTCCTAAACGCATACCTCTTTACTATTGAGGATCTAACCTTCTATAGTATTATTAACCCTCTCAGGCTCAAATTAAGTTTTAGTATCAGGAAAAATCTGATATTTGGTTAAAAATTATAATATGGGGTAGTAATATACAATTCTGACTTTTTTATCCTTTGTAAAAAAAAAAAAGTATTTTGCACTTCTGGCAGGCCGTTTGCGTGTAGCCATTCTTGCACAGTCTGCATCGCCCACATTTATCAGCATGGATGGGAGAAAAGGCTCCTGAGTAAAAAAAGCTCATATAATATGGATGTGGAGTAAGTAGGTACTTGGAATTTAGCTGTTGCAAATCTGCAATGCCTGCCTGGAGAGGGTTAAAAGCCCATGTATTGACAAGTACAGACACATTATATAAGAGGCCAAAATAAGACAGTAAACTCTTCTCTGGCCACTGTAAGTTGTGAAAAGCGCTGTAAATAATTAGGATGCTGGGGATGCATAATGTAAGCAAGGGATAACTCTGGACCATTGCAAACCTTTTTTTTTTTTTTCTTCTTCTTTTTTTGGTTTTAATACATTAACAATCTTGTACAGCACCTTTACTTTCCCCTGTCAGTGGTCATGACATTCCTGATATGTGTTCACTCCATAACATAATGCACACAACGTCTCCCAATGAATTAGCATTATCTTGTAATTCCCAGGATTTCCAGGCAATATTTTACATGTGTTTCGCTCCTATCTTGCAGGCCATAGTTAATTACGAACCAGGTCTGACTCAGAGGGCATCTCATATGCCAGAAGGCAGACACTGTCGAGACCAGCACTCACCTCTCCACTCTCCCACAGTCTTCTTCACTTCAGGGAGCACGTAGTTTGCTCTATTAAACCAGTAATGAGATGCAAATGAGATGCAAATCCCTCCCAGAAGAGTGGACTGCTAGAGGGAGGGTACCTGATGTCACCCATAGAACGCCACAGACCCACAGTACAGGACGTGGAGAGCCTGTGCCTATGAATAAGAGAGGGAAAGGCCTGGCCATTGATTGCGGCTACAGAAAAATGTTTTTGATTTATCTTGGACAACGGAGCAGAATGGGACCTTCAGTATCAGTGCATGGCAGAAAAAACTCAGGGCAGGAAAAATAATACCCTCAATCTGTCCTCTGTACAGCCTCAGATAGGAGGCAGAGAAGAGAGAGAGAGAGAGAGAGAGAGAGAGGGAGGAGGCGAGGAGAGGAGCAAATGTAAGGAAGAAGATGGAAAAAGGCATGGAGGGAGGGGGAGCGCTGGAGTGTGATGCAGCCCATGCCTGTTGACAAGAGAAAAATACACCTTTCACGGAGAAATAAAGCCTCGCCTCCCTCACTGCAGCATGGGCTCTGACACAGGCTCATCGGAGACTGCCTCTCCACTGCAGCGGCAACTCCACACTTCAGGAGATTCAAATAAGACTGGCATGGTGATGACATGAAAAACTAATGGAGATTCTGAAGGGAAACTGCCACATACGAGTAACGGGAGGGAAAAGTGATGCAAGCCCAAAGCAAAGTCAAGAGGTTAGACTAGGCCTGGGTGATGATATGACAAAAAGTGAATTACGATTTTCTTCTTTCACATTACATTACATTTTCAATTTGATTTTCTGTTTTGTTCAAAAAACAAAAAATAGCTGAATTTCATCCTCCAAAGTCTGAGCTGACTCTAAAGGAGGATAGGCTGGAGACCTTTCTTTTCAAAATTCCAAAGCTGATCATTGATGATTAGACATGGCTGAATCTTCATCAGATTAACATTTTTGGCCCAGTCCTGCGCTGACTGTACGCTGAGGATAATGCTTGATGCATGAATCATCTGTATTTTAATTTAAAATTACAATAAATCACTGCTATCCCTGAGTTGTATCCAACCACAGTGTTTCTCACACCTTGCTACGCAGTTATGTTCTTGTCTAATTTAGGGAGTACATTTAGAGTTGTTATCCTTGGTTTAGTGTTCATTTAGAACTACTTTTGTTGTTGCTTAGTTTTACTCTAGACCTGGTTTTACCCTGGTTTAGATCTCATGATGGTACTTGAGGTGTAAAGACTGAGAACTGACCAATAGCTGCAAGCCTGAACCAACAGACCACAAAACGCACAAGAAACTGAAATACCAAATATGTGAGAGTTTGCTGAAACAATCCGGAAAAAAAAAAAGCTATAAAACAGTTTGGACTGTACTGAACAGAAAATACGACTCTAGGAGCACAGTGATCCTGGCATTTGCCTCGCACCTCTGTCCAACTGTTTCCTCAGGGCCAGTTTAATCTCAGCTGTGGTGTACAGATAAGTCCTATACATTGTTTGGCTCTGGACTCTGTAGACCAAGGCCATACACTGGACATCAACAGCTAAACATAAACATGCCGAGACCAATGCAGCAAAATGGTGGTATGTAAATGCATGTAAACCTATCTTTGTCATTGTAGTCCTCAAATCTTTCATATCTTCTACTCTGCATTCCTTCAGTATTTGTGTATTTGTTCTTAGATAGCATAAATATGTAGTGAAATCTGCACCTGTATTGCAGCACTGGCCTAGTTTCCAGATGATTTACTATTATGTATCTAATGTGCTGCATTTCTAATGGCCTGCTGCGCTCAGACAAATGTTGATGTGCTCTGTATGTACGGCCCGTCGCCCGCTGTGCACTGAGCCGAGGCCGAGGTTAAGTGACTTTCTCAAGGGTACAGCTCCGGGTTTGGGGGGAGCAGACTCTGGGACCACCAGATCACTCTCCTCCTGACCCAAACTCACAAAGAGACCACGCGCTCCAGAGTCCACCACTGTTATTTAACTAACATTTAGCTAATGTTTTTGCATGTGAGGAAAAGCATTATAATGATTGCGGGCTTTCAGATTACTTCACAACATTCTACAGCTCAATAAAGTATAATACTAAATGGGGGAAGGGGGATGCAGACATCTGAATATTACCAACTGCACGTGCTTATTGTTGGTTTTCTGATTGTGATGATGCCATACTCCCAGATGAGTCATGAAATATCCAAAAGTTAAATGCATAATTTCTATTTTTGACTCAAGACCCAAAAACATACTGTGTTACAACAAAAATCTACAAAAGTAGCTGTGTAAAAGTAAAAGTAGCATTTGTAATTAGTATTGGACTACAGAATGTTGTGATGTTATCTGAAATCCAGATACTTGTCTCAGTCAAACAATCACACTCTTAATACAAAACAAACTGCCATTTGTATTGTGAAATATTTCTATATGGAAAGAATTTCAATTTAAAAAGCCACTGTACTCTCTGTTTTAAATAGGTCTCTGACCCCGCTACAGAAAATATCATGGTGATATTGAAGCTACTTTATGCCACTATCAAAAATTAATGAACTAAAAGTGATTAAAATGTGACCTTTGAATGGTCAAAAGTCTTCAAAATGGTGTCCATAACTTAAAAACCAAACCAAATTGCACCTCTGGGATAGAGGCCCTTTGAACCTTGATGTTATGACAGAAACTCATAAAAAGGGAGAAACAGATCATAGCGTCCTATCACATTTACACAGTCGAGATACAAGATGTAAGCACCAAGTTCAATAAGAGCTGCATTTGACTTCACACAACCTATTGTGAAGGAAATCAACACCATATTATGTCTATGTGTAAAGTTGTGGGCTGGAATTAAATAATTTGAATATTTGTTTTTTGTACTATTCCTTCAGATTTGATTTTGTTATCTCATTTTTGTGGACTCGACCCTTTTTAAAAAAGTATTATTCTATTCTCAAATCAAGTATTTGACCACTTTGAGTTAAACATTTTTTCTTTATAGAAAAAGAGTGGTGGCCGCCCTCAGCAAACTTGTGGCAGCTGTCAATCATCCGCGGAGAGTTAGCTGCAGTAAAAGAACAAGCTCTGCACCCTAGACTTGAACCTGGCCTAGCCTGGGCACACAATGGGAAATCTGGGACACCCCAACTTTGAGCCTCATTGTGCTCACTCAAATCTTAAGTCACTCAAATCCTGATCACCTTTGAGCAAAAATGTTTACCTATTGCTTATTATGCACCATCAGGCACAACAATGAATAGAACGTGTGTGATGGAATACAATTGGTGTCATAATGCTGTGGTTGTTTAATGAATGGTGCATGTACAGAAAAAGTTTATGGGCTTGATATTAAAGATGGCATTAATCTTACAGGTTGGAGCCTCCACACCTCAAGCTCTTCATCCTAGTTTTAATTAAAAGTATTACCATGCGAGAGGAGGGAGGTCTGCAGGGTCCACTTTGTCACTTGGCCGATCACAGACCCCCTCCCTCCCCAGTCTCTCTCTCTCTGCTTGAGTGAGCCTCTCTCAGACACCTGCTCTTCATTAAGCACTACAGGGAAAGGTGACCACTTCAATCAGCATAGTGAGACAGGAAATGAGCCGGACGGGCAGGAAAAGAGGGGTGTACTGTGGAGCATCCCAGGAAGAGACTAATGTTTGGCGACGTGCCCAGACGCAGTGTTGTGTCCCTCACCTTGGCTTAAGTGAAAATCCTCCCACGAGCATGTGCTTTCCTGCCCTGTCCACCTGACATCTCTTAACAGTAATAATGCAATCTCCCTTATTAATATGTTATGGATCAGGGACTTTTTTATCGATCCACCAGCTCAGCTAGATTGTTACCTCTGGCACAATCTCTGCAGTCCACCTTAATGACACTCCTCCTACAACCCAAGCCCATATTCTATTTCAGCATTCACAAAGTTAACTTGTATATACATTTACATATGTGCTATTTACCTTTACCCTACTTTATAATAATTTGAGTACTATCCATAACATCGGAATAATCACATGTTTCTTTCTTTATCTGACATGTTAGACTTAAATGTAGACAAAGTTTATTGATCCACAGGGCAAATTATCTGGACACAGTAGCTCAGACATCACAATATGTTATAATAATAAAGAGCAAAAACATAAATGGTAATAATAAAGGCAAAATAAGTAATAAAAATAGCAAGAAACTAGGTTCAAGTTTCATTTTTTCCCTCAATGAATAAAACAGGCAAAGCTTTATACACACCTGATTCACTGCAGAGTACAGTATGCAGCCAGAGCAGTGCCCAGAGTTCAGGTAAGAACATTGTGACTGCAGCACTATGCAGCCTATAGCGTATGAAATATATATCAGTCTCCACAGATACAAGTAAAATACAGAGAAGTATACAGCAATCAGCCAAAACATTATAACCACTGGCAAAAGGACCGATTATCTCTTCATCCATCATTGGCCACTTATCCTGATAGTAAGTGGTATTTTAAGTGAAATAAACAATGTGTTGAATAAAAGAAAAATGATAAAAACTGTCAAAATTGTAAAATTTCTTCATACCAGGGTTAGAGCATCTTCAGTCATGCAATTCACGAGTGTCTGATCTGTAATAGTTTAAAGAGCTGCATGTAAGGCATATAAGGCAATACATTTTGAAGTGCACTATATTGATGAAGTAAATACAGACAAACAATAATATTGCAACTAATTTATGCCACTGACACGATAACCCAAGAGCAGATTTAAACCACAAAAATAATTCTACCATATTGTCACACACACACAAAAAAACTGCAATAAATAAATAGTAGAATGAAGCACATTAGTACTTAGTTTGCTTGTGTAATGAGTCATAGAATATATTAAATTCAACCTTTTACATCTTAAATCTTATCATATACCCAAAATATAACCAAAAATAGTGCAAAGGAAATGTACACATGATAAATATTGACCCCCAAAAAGTATTGTTCCATCTATCACATACTGAGCAATAAGTCAATATACTAATTATTGTGACAGGCCAAGCTGGTGATAACATTTTGGGAGGGAAATATTGAAACAAGTTAATAGCTTGATTTTTTTTTTTTTTTTTTTTTTTTTTTGAGAAGATCTAGGCAATCAGTTGCAATTATTAAGACGTTAAAGTGAGTTTGTAAATGCCTATGCTGAGGATCACACATAAAATAATCACATCACATCAAATTCCTTGAAAGATTACAATGCAAGTTTATAACTTCATAGTTTCTTAGACATTATACTCAATGTAATTTTGTATATGCTATTCAAGACAAAAAATTCAATAAGGTAACAATAAATAACTAGGGCTGGGCAAAAATAAAAAAATTTTTAATCGCGATTAATCGCATGAGTTCGAGGGATTAATCGCGATTAATGTTATATGCAAAACCAATTAATGAATTAAAAAGTAGAGTATAGCGCACTTTTATTGGAAATGTAAATGAAAGAGCCACACATTTGTTGTGCAAACAGCATTTCTTTCACAGGGGAACCATCAGAGCCTTCAAGGTCTTCATTGAAGGCTCAAGAAAAAATAATGAATGGACTTTTGTACTACTAATATATTTATTGAATATTTTTTATGCTGTGAGTAATGAACACTACACTAGTAATAATTTCTAGATCATTGTTATAAACTTGGACTGATATTTCTTGGGAAACAAAGGGTTAATATAATGGAATAGAAATGGATCCAATCACATTTTTTCTTCCAATGGTATCTGGGTAAATCAGTGACTCCAACACTGAACTAAAGAAACAAGCTCAGCTCAGCGCGCACGGCTGGTCCGGCCAGAGCCGGTGTCCGCGGCCGAACCCGCGGCTGAGCCCGCGGCCGGAGCCGGAGCCTGCGGCCGAGCCCGCGGCCGGGCCCGCGGCTCGCCGAGGCTCGGACACGTTGCATCTCACGTGGTTAGAAAAAAGTTAAAAAAGTGTAAAGAAAAGACGTCAAACTGAAAGAAACGCTCGCGGTGGACTTTTTCAAAATAAAAGCCAGTGAGAAACAGACTTTTACAATTAAATAAATAATAAAAACTGCGTTAACGGCGCTAAAATAATTGTCGGCGGCAAAGTTAATGCGTTAACGTGCCCGGCCCTATAAATAACATTATGACCACTTGTATTTTCAGGTGGTCATAGTGTTAAGGCTAATCACTCCAACACCATATACCATTATGTTGTCAATGGAACAAGTCTAGCGCCTCCTATCCATTAAGGCAGTATTGCCCGAACTGTAGATATCCCTTCCCTCAGGAGAAGGTTCATCGACACGACCAAACGCTCCATCACAGTAATGGATGCTCAGGTTTGTGCTGCGCTGCATATCACTTACAGTCTCCTGGATGGGCCGCACATAAAAACAGTGACTGTGCACTTTGGGGCTGTGCACTCGCATTATTTCTAAACTTATCTTTAGCCCAAACTTTTCTGCCGCTGAGACTGGCTGTTAGTGTTTACCTATAGACTGGCACAATAACAATAAGTCAACTGAGGACTCCAAGCTGCACTTTCGCAATATACAAAACCTCTGAAAAAAATCTCTCTACAAGACAATTAAGTAATTAGGTTCAAAATAAATGGAATTTAGGTCTACAGCAAGTCTTCCATACAAGTTCTGGCACAAAGTAAACACAGAATTCTAAGAAGGTATTGTAATTTCATCAAGTGTTTCCTGAAGTAGGGTCTCTACAGCCCAATGGCAGCCCATGAAGGTAAAGCAGCTGGGGCAAAATGGAATATACAGACTTGTTTACTGAAATCAATTCAGATGGAAATAAATTCATTTGAAGCCATTTTCACTAAGCACATTAAGTTTTGCAAGTTTTAGTTTAAGTTTTAGAGGAAATTTTCATGTTAGAAATTCAAATGCATAAACACTTGTGACTTTGAAAATGGCTGAGTAGATCTATATATGTATAAATCTACACAGTGAGACATAAACATTGAATCCAGTTTTTGAAAAATACAATGTTTCTTCACATATACAGTATTTGTGAAAAGAATTCCTACATTCTAGCATACTGTAGGATTCCCAAAAGAAAGAGTACATTTAATAAAATAGAGTCACATAGTAAAAAAGACATGAACTTCATAGCAGCAAATGAAAGCGACCGCTCCAGCCGCAGACACAACAGTGACTGTGGAGAAAATGTGATTACACTGAAGTCTCTGTCTCAGGGCAACACGAGTTATTACAGCTCTCTTATTATTACCAAACTAATATCATTCTCCCTCCATTACTTTCAATGCACTTTTTACAATATAGAGTCAAGTCAGGTCATACAAAAAGAATATCACACAGAAATAAGTTAAAACAGTGGCTTGGAAAATGTATTAATTCAAACTTTCTGCGATGAGGAGGGCTATTGGGAATCAACTTCATCTGGAGTGGAGAGGCAGCCCATTGGCCAGATTAGATTCCACCGCTTCCCTGACCAACTTAAGCATCAATTTGCAGCGCCGCATTGTGATTGGCTGTGACCTTGGCCTATCACATCGCAGTGTCTGGGAGCGCTTATAAAGGCTCTTAATCGGACTTGCAGGATAGAGACAATATGATGGCATTACTTAGACTTTATCTGCCTGTATCTCCGTATGTGTGTGTCTTCCTACCTTGTTCTCAAATGCTCCGGAGACAATGTCACTAGAGCTCAAATCTGTGCTTAGTCAACGTGACCTTTACACATAGACAATGGTCACTGATCTCAAATTCCCCTGTTATTTCAGTGCTGAAAGGTGATACTATAAATACCTCCCAAAGATATAAAAGAAAATATTTGTGCATAGTTACTCAAAAAAATAAACAATTGTGCTTAAATCTGACACTACAAAATCTGGCTCTTTCATTTGGGATTAAATTCGAACAAATCTGGAATTGGTTCTGAAATTGGTTGCTTTTGTTAAACAACCCATAAACTGCATTATTAAGTACTCTATGTAACTTTTCTGCTTTTATTCATGGAGCTGGTTTGTCTGGGAAGTGTGGCATTCGATCTTTTTTTCATTTATCAAATTCCTGATGTCTTCAATGCAAAAAACACATTGGAAAAACATGCATTCTCACTGTAAACAGGTTTACTCACAATAAAAAAGCCATTTGAAAGACATTTTTAAAAGTTACATGAATTGAAACTATACTTTTTGTGATTTGAACATCCATCTGCATGTTTTATGAACCATAATAAATTGAAATCACACTTTGGAGGGACATCAGGTATGTCTAATAATTTTGGCCACTGTGGAATACATGAACATCCCAGCGTACCAGAGCTCTCTCCAATGATGCTGAACCCCGTCCTGTGCCAGCCCTGTGTGACTGATGAGCCTGGCTTGTGATAGAGATAAATGAGGCTTCATTACAGCCATGATGGTAGCAGGAGGAGGCAGCGTCGGCCCCTTCATTCGCTCTATTCCACATTATACTGTCTAAGACCCTAATGTAGAGAGGACAGGCCAGTGCACTGTGAGTATAGATTAAATATGTGCATTTCTATGGCGAGTACTGCACAGTTTACACAAACACACTCCGGCCATGTTAAAAGAAATATGTGCATTTATATTGCTTATTCGCACATATAGAGGAGCTCTCCAGACCAAACTCAATCCATACAGCGACATCCCACTAGCTCCAAAGATAATGGAATTCTCTGTCAGCATCCATCAAGGAAAAGCTTTTATTCCCACATGGATAACACACAGGAGCTCTGGAGTGCCTTCCACTACCCCACACCTGTGCAGCATGTAACAAATACAAGTAAAGCATGTTGTTTAGGTACATTTGGCCTATTAGATAATAAAGTGATTTGTACAATCATGAATACAAAAAGCCTGTGTTCCACTGTGCCACTGTCGGCGAAGCGTGTGAGGACAATGTAATTGGATTTCTCAGCTCTTGGTCTAACAGATGATATTGCGTTGTACTGTGGTGGGTACAAACTTATGAGCATTGCCACGGCACCTGTACACATTCAGATCACTCCAAACAGCGAAAATGCTCCACAACAAACAGCCAGATATTACAACTGCCTCTAAAACAGTGGAGATCCGGGTTATTTCCAAACACAGCAATAATGCCTTCTCATATCCACTCTATATCAGGTCCAATATTCCAAGTCAATAGTCTGTGCTGTAGCGAGACTGAGGCAAGAGCAGAATTTTAACAACCTCAAGCTGGGAGTCTGTGGGCTGCTGAGTCACGAACTGTCCGGGATGAATTAACCCGGTGGGCTTCATTCTGAGGTCAGGGATAGCACATCAAGATGGACACCGCAAAAGAGAAGCAAACCTCATAAAATCGATATAACAGTCACAGACACAGACACATATCCTTCAAGCTTCAATGTACTTGTACTTTAGGAGTTACAAGAACATTTTGTGCATTTACAAGCCACATAATCGGACAAAAATCTAGTCATAACCAGTGCAGTTAAAACAAATGTGATTGGCTGAGGAAACGTGTGAAAAACTCAAGGCCAAAAGGAGATTGAATTGACTCATGCCATTGTGGGTTTAGTCATCAGCTCCCAGCGTTGGATAAGCTCTCTCGTGACGTACAACTGAAAATCAATGATGCCATAGATGCATTTTTGATCATTTGAAGTAAAACAACATATTAAATCAGACTCTCTCCCCACTGACAGCACACACAGACACAAACACTCACTCCCACACACAAACACACATTTAAACTGATGCTCCCTGAGGCTCTAGAGGCTGCAGCCTTGAGGCATCGCCCAGCCCACAGTGATTGATACTGGGATAGCAGCATTTAGTCCACGCCAAACAGAGAAACACAAACACTTCTATCATTTCAGCAGAGACAGAGCTGGCACCACATGCATCTACTTTTAGGTTCATCTGTCACTTGGATTCTCACTTTTTTATTTCTGCTCTTCCATATCAGCATCTCTCTATCTGGCCTCTGTCAGAATGTGTCTATCTAAAATGTGTCACTCTAAACTGTATCTCTTGAGGCTTATCTACTTCTGTAACATCTCAAACTGTATGAATTCACCAGTCAGAGGAATATAATATGAATTCAGTATAATCTGTATGTCATTGTAATAGCCCCCCATAGTGCTCCCTACAGTAACTCCCTGAGGCTGAGTGAGAGTGCTGACACACACCTGATGGCTTCTGTGTCCCGTTGTGTTTCTGCGTTTCCACAGCGGCTCGAAGGTCACTGCCGGCTCTTCCTCCTCTTCCTCCTCTTCCTCCTCTTCCTCTCCTGGTCCCTCTTCCTCTCCCGTGCGCCGGCTTGAAGATGAGAGAATCCGAGCTGGGGCAGGAAATCCTCGGCTGCTGCCAGACACTTCAAAGTGCAGGGGGAGAGGAGCGCTGCTGGCTGACTAAGCGCTGGGCGAGGAGGAGGGAGGCTAACGCGGCTAGGCTAGGGTCTGCAGCAGCCTCAGATACACATAGACTGGGAGATGCTAGCTCAACGCACACCGCAGCAGAGCACGAGTCAGCAACCAGACCCCCTCCTCCTCCTCCTCATCTCTAACTCTGCCTCTGTCTCTACCTCTCCTCAGTTACCACATTACACCTAATAGCACAGCATGAGTCAACAACTAACTGAGAGCATCGAAGACTAAACTTCTCAATGCAAATCATACACAGATAGATAAGGAGAAGTAAACATGCAACAAGGGCACTATAGGAATCTTCTCAAAATCATAAAACAATAACGAATAGCAATAGTATGTAGAATGAGTATTTCTAATGACCCCTTGTTCCGACATCAGATTCACAAAACTATGAGTGATTCTTACAATCACGGTAGCCTTAAAATGCTTCTATGCCCGTTTCCAGTTTTGAAAAGTTACCCTATTAGTCTGTGATTTGAATGAACCTTATGTGCACAGTTTGCCTGAAAGGAAACCCCAGCTCCTTGTGTTATTTTAGGCACTCATCCTCCTCTCCAAGCGTAATTCTTTGACAAAAACAGCCCATTCAGCCTACCCTAACACACGGATTAGACTCTGCACAAGAGAGAGGAGAAATCACAGCATAGGTAACAGTAAGAAGGGGCTTCAAATAGAGCACCATCCACTGGGGAAAAGACAGCAAAGGTCATTTTAAAGAGATTTTCAGAGCTTGTTTATATTTTATAGAGAGAGATGTACACTTATATTTTACTGTATAGTATGCTTTGTAAAATATACTTGCACATTTGGATATCCCTCAGTTCTCTTCTCTCTGTCATTCTTTACTCTCTGGCTCCTCTCCTCTGAACAAGGACATTCAGTGCATCACGGTTAAAAAAAAATTTCATCTCCATCACCACTCATGGCTGTTGCTATGGCCACGGCAATAAACCTCACAGAGCTGCTCACTCACTAAATGGGTCTGTATGGACAGAGGCTTAAATGCTTTCCATTTAAATGTAGGTACAAACAACAAGAAGGAGATGCAGGCCCCTCTATGACGAAAAGAGGTGAAGTCAGAGCTGTGTTAAAAGGGCACTATGAAACTTTTCTGGTGGAGGGTTTTCCATCTGGTTGTCTGCTTTGTCTTGGATGCTTCATAGTATAGCATTAAACGAATCTTTCCAATGCCACATACAAGAATAAGTCATAGTAAGAACACTTGTTTAGAGAGATCATTCTTAAGTACAAAGCTATGCCAGGGAGCGTTCCAGGCAAAACAATAACATTAAGCAAGTGACTAGAAAAGTTACTAAGGTCATTTCTTATTAGGTGTACTTTAATACCCTTTATAAAGTCGGATTTTATGAAATTACATGTTTCATTCATGTCTTATAATTGGCTGCTTTGCCCAGCTATAAAGTTCTTCATAATCTAAGCATTAGATAAGAATATAAGCACAAAATGGCCAGTTTATTCAATTCTATTAATTTTTTATGTAAAGCCTGAACTCGCAACAGCAGAGTTTAACAAGACAGTTGATTTAACCTATTTTATCTTTTGGGGGCTCCGGCCTTCCCACACTGAGGAAATTAGCTTGGTTATGAATCTGCTTTGAGTGATTTCCTGCAGATGAAGTTCTCATAAAGAGCCACTTAAAGCTCCTATTGACAGCGTCTCAGAGTGGTCAGGGGTGCACACTGATGAACTAACTGCTAACGGATGTAGCCTGTATTTTAGTCCCGATTGGCTCTTTAGATACTGTTCTGTCTGCTGCTGCTGCTGTCACTCGCTCATTAGGAGCATCAGAGCATGTCATTAACATACACACATATGCTCACCAAACCATATCATTAAATAGATTTAATTAGACCACTTTTGCAGTGAATCAAAAAAAAGAAGTGCACAGTGCGTTCAACTTTCAAACAAATGACTCTCATCCCAACATTTCTAATTAGCAAGAGAGAGAGGGGGGGTATATTAACCTGGGTTTAGTGTGTAGTGTGTCTCAATGCTTTTCTATGTGTGTGTGCATTCTCTTTCAAGTAATTATATTTCCAGGCTGCACTGCACAGACAGGGGCAGGCCTATGTGTGTATATTGCATTGGGCTTATCAGACGTGTCCAATCCGGAGGCAGATCAGATCCAACTGTAAAAGCTCATTAATTACGGACGGTTGCTGCGCGACTGAGAAAATGTGGAAAGAGCGAAAGGCAAAGGGTGAGGTTAGGAGGCACAGAAAAGCAGAGGGCGCTATAGAGGAAAACTCACTTCAGGAAACTGACCTTGGGTTCAGAGATTTGCAGATGGTTATGTAGCGGCTGTCGCAGACATGTAGTGAGTCCAGAAGATGCTGAGAAGACACTGTCCTCTTGTTGCACTCACCTGAAAGGAAAATGTTGGAGAGACATTAACATTCTCCTTAATTGCACTGTGCTTTTAGGAAAATTGTAGAAAATGAAATCAAGATTCTATAACATTTAAAATCGTCAACAAAAACTAGGGAACATTGTGTGAAATCAGAGAAAATACTACATAAAAGTTAGATCAAGGAAACCATCATTATTTTGTAAAATGACTGCAGAAAACATAAAGCATATGTGTGTCATTTAAAACCACATAAACCAACACATTTGATTTGCCTATAGCATATTGGTATTTGAAAATGCTCTGTACGGCATATTTAGTAGCCCTTAGCGATAAGTGTACAAATGAGCAGCACTGGCCCCTCCCCCCTCTGTCCCGGTGTGTGCTTCTGCAGGGTTCGTCTGGCTGTCATTAATCTGATGGCGCTGGAGTGGTACAGTGGCACACCTAAATCAATGCCTGATAAAGTATGTGTGTATACAGCAGAGTATTATATGTGCTGCCCTCTCTTTCGTGCTCTCTCCCGTTTCCACTCTCTCATTCTCCCATAATGCCTCTGTGCTGATCATCCACTCTACAGGAGACCCTAATGAGCCAACGGGACTTCATAAAGAGAAGACGCACGGCAACACATGTGCACGAGTGACTACAATTGTGTTCCTGAACTGTGATAAACGACAAATGGAAGTTGAGGTAAATATTTGCATGTGCTAATAGGTCTCATTAATGGCAGTGATGTGAATGGGTGGGGCCAGGGCTTACGATTGGCCAGTCTAATTGGAGCTTTTTGATGCACGTGCACGGTTTCTCTGTGCGCTGGGCTGTGGGGAATGATAAATACTTTCTTAGACACACATTGTACACACACACACGCACACACGCACATACACACACACAAGGACTCTTCAGAGGAGCCTGTCTCCAAAGAGGCTTTCAGCTAAATTGAGTTTGGGTTTAGGGTCCTGTTTATATTAATGAGTGCACTGTTGGCTGAGGTGGGCCCAGTGCTCTGTTATTACCTGCCTGATAATGAATGCAGCGTGACTGGAGGCTCTCACCGCAGACACACAGCACAGACTGGTCCTGTAGAGAAACAAGGGAAACACACAGCATCAAATCACCAAATTATACAATGCAACTCGTGAGCTTAAATGTCTTGAGGTTGTTTACAGGCCACATCTTAGACACATATTGATTAGTATTTAATCATTTGCCCTAGTGTTATCACAGTACTAAAGTTCTCTTATTATTAATGAATAATCATGAAATAACTATACTTTCTTCTGTGTGATCCCTCAGTCATCCAGGCAAGTTCCCATGGGTGTATGCAAGCCTGTGTGGTCTTATTCTGGTTCTAAAACAGCTAAAAATCATTCTAAAGCTATTCACGAAAGGTTAATTTCAGTCCTGTGAATGTTTTTTGTAACAAAAGAGTATCTAGCTTTGATATGAGTTTTAATATTGATTATTATCTGATTTTGGATACTTTGACAACCTTGGTTAGCTCTGTTGTACATGATTATTACAAACATAACAGTGACTTCTAACAGTTACTTGTATCCCCTTGTGGCTGGGGGAAATTAACTAAAACAAACAAACAGTCAAGTAGAAAATCACGTTTGTTTTTTGTTTGAGCTTAATTCTTCATGTTCTCTTCACAGGAGCAGCTGGTTCACTTCATTCACAAAAAAGTTTAACCAACTGGCTCCACAGTATTTTTGTTAACAGCCACAGTGGAGAAAACACAGTTTAACACTAACATAACACTAACTAATTTGACAATCTGAACATAAGTCATGGGAGTGTGAGCTGGGAGGATGTGTCTCAGTACTATGAAATATATTGCTGACTGTTGTGTCCTCAGACTGCAACAGTGGCTTTGCTCAGAGTGAACAGTGACTTGAGTCTGAGCCCTGTGAGGGTATTACACAGACGTGACCTCTCTGTGCATGTGAGCGTCTCTGTGGTCGCTGTTCTTCACGACTGTCGACTCAACAAGCTTTAATAATTCAGCGCTTCTTTCACTCCGAGACAAACCACTGTCTCCTCCAGCAGGGATCTCTCAGGTAGCTTTGATTTGAGTCCAGTTTCTCACACTCAAAATGCAGCACAACAGCTGCCCCGTCTGCACTGGCAACTCTGAAAATTCATTTCATCCCAATGAATTTAGTATTGTAGAAAATGCCATGTATATGTGAACTGACATAACCTCTTAACCTGCATCAGTTAGAAATATAACTGTACACAATAGTAGTTTGGATTTCCTGCAGTTCCTTTTATAATATATGTAATTTCCCTACTTTTACTGGCTTGACAGTGTTGTCACTAGAGTAGGGTGACCAGAATTTCAAAATAAAAACTGGGATATCCCCGTTTTTTAGTGGTTGGTAATAATAAATTTGTGAAAGAACTGCATAATTAAGGAAAACTGTTATGTAGAGACCATTCATGACAAACATGTGAGTCAGTATAGTCACATTTTCTTTGTGTTTTGGTCATTTTTAAGCAGCTTTTCTGTGTTTTACCGAAACAAATTACAATTTATGCCTCTCTTTACTGTTTTCAGGTGTCAAATTAGTCAAAAAAAATAAATAAAATAGGGACACCTGGGAAATTCCTTGAATAAAACTGGGACAAATCAATGTTTTTGGATAAATCGTCTGGGACAGAGGACACAGGGCTCAAAACTGGGACTGTCCCGGGTAAATAGGGACGTCTGGTCACCGATACTGACACCGATACCTGCTGTGGGGTCGCTATTGCCAATGCTAACGCTAGCACTCAGAACAGGTCAAATACAGACTGTGGAGGCTCTGCAGACACTTAACACAATCTAATAATAACAGAAAAGACATTTGTGTTAAGTTACCCCTTTGATAACTTCATTTAGTCTTTGGTGCGGATGCCCAACTTAGCAAAATAACAAAGATACGGAGAGTGCAACAGCGACAAGAGCACTAACCCAGACTTTGTTTACGCTGCAGAATTAGCCATGTGCTCCGAGGATTTGCGTCTTTTTACAGGCCTCACTGCTGTTTTAATTCATGCACTCTGGTAGAAAGTGACGAACTAGAAAAGTATAAGTGCTTAAATCAACACTACTTATGGTCAAGTTTATTTACACCACAAACTTGACCATAAGTAGTGTTGATTTAAGCATACTACTTAGTTCTCCAAATTAATTTATTCTTGTAGATTTTCTTTAAAAATAGCCTGATAGAAGATCCATTTTTTTGCTCTTGTAATGTGACAAAATTGCGTAGTCAAATTTCCCGCTATTCAATATCGGACTGGTATCGTATCGGTGAAGTACATCATTATTAGTTGTCAAGATACAAAAATTTCAAATTCGGTTTTAATACTAAGGAATTCAGTTCTCAATACTGATTATGATACCACAGTTTTAAGTAATGGACTGTAATTTTCATAAACAAAATAATTTTGTTAATTACTTGCTTTATCTTAACATGGAGTCATATATTTGTTCTGATAAAACTCAAAATACTAAAACTAATCAAGAAAGCAGTGCTTGCTTAATTGAGTATCTATGATATTAGTATCTGATTTTCAATAGGTACCCTACTAGACAGGAGATCCTAGTGTTTTAATTTACTTTATGTGCTCTCTACTTTTACTGTGCCTGTATTGTATTTACTGTTGTTGTTTACTTTAATGTGAAGCATAATGTGTTACAAACAAAACTGAATTGAATTAAATAGAAAAGCACAATATCGTAAATCTAAAACCCCACAGAGTTCTTGTTCAGTTGTTGCTGATATAAAATGCACATGCAGAATGTTAAGTTTGTAACTGTCTGACAGTGACGAGTGCTGAAAGGCCAACAGTGTAAAGCCATGTCTAATTTCACAGATGCTGAACAAATTGTGCAGGGCCTGATGAAGCCTGTGTTCGACTGTGTATTCATCTGGAGTTCAGACAATGAGAGAAAGTCACGGAGGCATGACCAGAGCAGCAGATGCAAGGGGAATATCTATAGTGTGCTTATACATCTACACACATACACATACATTATACTACACTAGACTAGAGTGCAGTAGAGCTCACAATATGCAGCAGCTGTCATATATTTGTCTGATGCAAGATGACAGTTTCCATTTGAACACATTTCCAGTCAGATCCAAACAAAGCAGCTCCAGGCTTTGAGACAAATGAGGGTTAAACATTCAACTGGAAGAGTCAGTTCTATATCACATTACTATTGTATGGGTGGTTACTGTGTTGTCAGCATCCTAAAGGGAATTATTGTTGTTGTAGTTAGCTCAGAAAATAAATCACATGTCAAGTCAAACTGTATGTTACCACCAAGCAAATATTAAATATGCTGTTATAATAATTAGTAACTTCCAAGTTAACTAGGTCTTGTCACGGCTATATTAATGGCTTGACTGCACTGCATGCGCATATCGCCCTACGCGAACTTAAAAACTCCAACTTTTGGATGCGTGACTGAGGTGCATGGAAAGTGACTAGACGCGCGTATTGAGCAGCATGTCATGCATGCAGCTAAAAGTTAAGTGTCCAAAAGTTGCAGTTTTTACGCTCTCATAGGGCGAAGTACGCATGCAGTGGAGCCAGGCCCTAAGACTTGATATTCAACACTGATGTTGATACCACAATGATACAACCTGTTTTTTGGACAATAAAATGTAATTTCCAAAACAAAATTATCAGGTTTCTTAATACAACCATGTGGTCTTGATTATGAAATATCTGAAATTATACTAATACTACTTGAAGAATCAACCAACTTTGTCCTAAGCTCATTATCAATATGTAATGAATTAACTGGTCTTTGGTTATGTATATTTGTCTGAGGTCTATCCAAAAAAAGCATTTCGCTTGAACTGGCTGGACATATAAAATCATACATTCATCAATAAGGTAGATGCATTTCATAATATTATTTACTTTGGTTTAATATATCCATGTCTAGAGACTGTCCCAGCCACCACAGGTATAAAAGATAATAACTAGCCTGCTTCATCACCAGACGTATGGGACCAAACGGTTATTGACATTGATTTGTAAATGAAATTTTTCTGTGGAGTAACATAAAACATGTGACTTCTTATTGTTTTCCACATCAGAAGAAGGCCCATTTAGAAGCAGTGATAAAATCAAAGTGGTGTGAAGCGTGCCCCTGTGAGCTGATGCGGTGCAGGCTTTAACCTTATTACAAATAACAGCTCTCTGGTGGCACTGCCCGGGCCCAGCTCTGAGCTCTGCTCTTTTCTGTGGGCCTTTGAAACACAATGAAATAGAGCTGCTCTCACTCCAATACCATTAACTAAATAGAAACATGAAAGACTAAGACAAAGTTAAAAGCACTGGGTGGGAAGTCTTGTCTTGACTGAAATAAATGGGAACAAAAATATTTAAAGTAGTAACAAATAATAAAATATAATAAATCTGATCTCTATTGCTGGGTTTCAGATTATGATCATTGCATAGACCATTCATTTTAATACAGACAGGGGCAGCAAATGAAATAATTGGGTTCAAAATTTGTGTATTTATCTTTTAGATATTTCATGGCAAATTACAATGTTATCAGTGGGAAAAAGTGTCTCTTGCCCCCCATCTGGGAGTACGACGTCATCACAGTCTACACCAGTTGGCCAAGATCAAGATTGTATCAATATATTCCATATGCTGTGTGCTGTATGCTAGATTTTTTTAAATTGGAAGTTACCCCATGTAGACATGCCACATGTGGCTAATACATTATATTACATTTACAGACATATACAAATATTTATATTATAGTAATATGGAGCTTACAGGAAATATTGCAGCAAAAAGAACCACATACTTTTGACTGTAAACTTTACCTCCTCATTATTCTCATGTGAATCCCCTTTAAACGCAGTGGTGCTCCTCAGCAGACAATAACAAACAGGAAGTGACAGGCTGATCTTTGGAGCCTGTATCCGTCTCCCCCACACCATCCATCTGCAGAGAGCAGATCAGCCCTTGAACGCTACAGTCACATGACATTTACGCCGTGCACTGTGAGCGCCTCTGCGGCTGTTCAGTGTTTAAGTTTTATAGGGTGTCTGTACGAGCTGAACACAGGCAAGGGGAAGGGAGGGGGATGGGGGAGGTGTGTGTGGGGGGTATGTGTCTGTACGAGCTGAACACAGGCGGGAGGGGGGTGAGCATGTGTCTGTACGAGCTGAACAGGGGCACGAGGGGGGATGAGCATGTGTCTTGTTAGATGTGACATTTCGGGGACATGGGCGCCTCATTAAAGGTCATCTGTTAATTACAGGGACATCTTCAGGTCAGATGGAGGTGATAGGCTGCTGCATGCAAAACACAAAGTTTATGGAGAGGAAATTAGGGGACAAAGTGATAAAAGGAGATAGAAGTCCCAGGCTGAGAGTGGCATTTCCAGCAGTAGTAGTGTAACACATGGCTGGATGTATAAAACAGATCTGCAGCTAAAGGCCACTATCAGATTGTGCACATATAGGCCTAAGAGATAAAAAAAATACAGCAATATCATTTATCATAGACATTTTCACCGCTGCATCACATTCTCACACTGCGTTTCCAAGGTTTTATACATGATCCTGATGACAATCTTTTCTTTTCCTATGGGCACTAATGTAGGAACATCTATGTTATCTTTAGAATGTGAAAGTCAAGAGAGAAATGAGGCCATAAATGCTTCTGTTTTGTCCAAAATCTGAAGTGGATGTTTTTATTGGAGAAACTTTTAGTCCATTTTGTACATTCTAACCTTCAACGTCTCTCTGTTTAGCCTGTGTCCAATTTTGTAAAATGCATTTGTAGAAGAGAAAGGACATTCAGAGTAAAACTGAAATTTCTGGGCGCCACTGGCTCTACTCCCCGATGCTAATGTAATCATATTACCACACAGAAAAGCTATTGTCATTTGCTTTTGTCAAAAGAGAAATGAAAATTGTAGCGGGCCCTAAATAATCCAACAGAAGAACAGAGTCCTGGAGAAGAGGAGAGTAAAAAAGCTCATACGACGAACCTAATTTCATGCAATCAACAAAGCCACTTTGTGTTGAACCTTTCCTCCTTTAAGCCCTTCTTTAGAGCAGCTGCAGGCCACACACTCTGTTGTACAAACAGCCTTCACAATTTCATTTCACACTGAAGGAATTAGACAGTGGACCAAATGTAGGGACAGTGTAAGGAAATACACTACAGGATCAGTGTATCACAAAACAGATTCCGCCGTATGCTTTATAAGAGTAGCTGTGTTCAGTTAGGCTCTAATCATACGGACGGTCCAAAGTCCCCCCCCCACACACACACACACACACACACTCTGCTTCACTCTGCTTCACTCTGCCTCCCTCTGCTTCACTCTGCCTCACTCTGCTTCACTCTGCCTCACTCTGCCTCTATGATCCATGTGCTGCAGAACGCTGAGGCAGCACAAACACAATATTTACAGATGACTCAGATGGATCTGAGCCCACTGCAGCTCCTCGTCAATCATCAGCACCACACTACTAACAGTCACACACACAGGCCTCTACACTTACACTATTATAAAACCACAGGCTGATTTTACATGCGCATGTGGGGCTTTAGCCTTATCTGTTATACATCAACACCATGTATCAGGCAGTGACTGGGGGCCCAAGGCTACTCTCTCCTCATGTGTTAATCCCCATTGGTTTGAGCAATATTCTGCACTGGAGGATATGTAAAGAATCAATTCAGTCCCAATGGACTTTAACAGACAGTATTATAACACAAACACTGTGCACTTAGTCCAGGTGTTAGTCTATCAGTCTACAAGGTCAACATGAGTGTGTGAGTGAGTGTGTGAGTGAGTGTGTGAGTACAGAGGGTGACCCTGGCCCTGTCTATGCGCTGCTGTTACCCGTGACTTCCTGCCAACAGCCTGTCTGCCTGTAGAGGCCTCCTCACCCGACCCTCTGCCTTCCACCTGCTCAGGGGACAGGGCTGTGTATCCCACATTTATTCAAAAAACACAGTTAGGAAATAAAAAATACCATATACCTTATACCTACAGCAAGTTATTCCTGTTTTAAGTAATCCATAAAATGTAAACTGAAGTCATGCTGCTCTGAATGAACTAAAGGTCTGAAGAGCACAGGCTGTGTAGAGGCACTTGTTTGCAGAGGCACCGAGAAAAAGCCCCAAAACTTGAGTCGACTCTGGGACATTAATAATAGAGGATGGCAGCAGGGGCTAGAATGGCTTCTGCAATATTCATATGTCATATTGACTTGACTGCCAGCCACTGGGCCGTACAGCCTGCACTTATGAAGGCTCACAGATCAGTGAGGATGCATCTCCTCTCTTTCTTCTGTATATCCTCCCATGCGCCGGCTGTCCTCCTCCAGCCCCTCCTCACCACAGCGCTGTCGCTCATCTTGTACCCTTTGTTTTTTGCTCCATTCTCATCTGCTGCCATCTCTCAGAAGAATTAGGCAAACCCATGGGCCAAGTTCAATTATGAACTAAATTAAAGAGATGCTTCTCAACTCCTTCCCCAGACACAAGAGCATACGCACTAGAGCCTCATACCCGCCCACAGGCTAATGTAACATGTTGTAATCAGAAAATAAAACATAACTGACAAGTACTGATACAAACTCATTAAAAAGGACATCATTCAGTCCACTCCATCAGCATTAACAGCTGACCATTCAGTCACAGTCAGATCAGATATGCTCACACAATGGCAGGAGATAGTTCTGGGCAGGCCTTGGGTTTGTTGTGGTATGATATACAGGTCTGCATTATTACCTGAGGAATATTGTGCTGAATATTTCCTAGGTGATAATACTGTGAAAACTAAAGTCTTACTACCACAATTTAGGCCTAGTACAATTTTTTTTGTAGCAATAAATCTAAAGAAGAGTTTCAAATTAGAGAGGACATCCTGATGAATTAGGAGCAGGATCATCATTAGCACCACCCGTCTTTATTTTAGATAATGTAAAATATCAAACCCAGGGAAAGACTTGGAGAGAATCTCGGGTCAACTCATTATGTTGCACTGCAGGCTGCACGATTGCCTTTCAACATGATTAGATCTGAACCCACAAGAGGACATCCGGTCCACTTGTTCCTCCACAGAAATCCTAGATTAAAAAGCACAGTATTAAATAAAAAAAGTATTTTGTATTCTCTATTTGAATGTCTGCGCCATTCATACGGCAGGGAGAAGAGGACGGGGAGACAGAAGCGCTAAGAGTCCCTGCATCTCTGAAAACAGCCCCAGGCAAATGGCAGGGAGGTGGAGATATCTTCAAAAATACAAATTATGTTTCAAATTCAATATAAGTTCCTTAAATGACACCACAGTCACATAAGAAACTAGCATAGTTTCTTTGGGAGAAATAACAGAGAAAATCATTTATTTCTATTACATTGCAGAGAAAATAGCCCGTTTACCACAGCGGTGTCATGCTAACAGACCAATTACCACTGAGCTAAACAAAAATGAGGGATTTTATTTTTCTTAAAGAGATATTGATTGATTGTTGTTGTTGTACTTACATTTTTAGAAAAAATCATAGAATGCGCTGATTTGATACTGGTATTGACATCCAAATATTGGTTCAGCCAGTATCTTGGTTGGACATATAAATTGATGTAACTGTAACAGACTATTTATTGTCATATTTGGCCCAGAAGGTCATAGTGTTTGAATTTTTATTACCACAAAGCTGTTCTGTAGTTACTTGAGTGATAAATAAACACATGTTGATCAGTTTTGTTTTATGATATTTTAGTTTGAAGGAAATAAATGCTGTTTTCAGTCTCTGCACTGGTAATAGCTGCTATCGGGTATCAGCAGTTACTTAAATCCAAATGTCTGTATCAGAACTGAAAAAGCTGAATCGGCACATCCCTAAAAAACTCTCTCCATAAACAAATAACAAGGACCGATTGATGTTTCTATTGTACATTTGCTGCAGGGTCAAAAACAACAAAACCAAAATGCCAAAGTGGTGATTGTGTCTGCAACTATAAACTGCAAACCTTGGCAGAAAGAGCAGTTTCTATACATTAATAACACATTCAACACCACATGCACATGCAGGGGTGGGTGTGGAACTTAATGTCTCAATATTGTTTTATTTTCCTGACTACAAAAACCTCTTCTTTTTAATTTTTTTTTATGGCAGACAATGCATAACAACTATTTCAATATTATCTTGTAGACAATATGTCAGTCATCTCTATGTGCATTTGCATCTCAGGAAAAAGAGTTACAGCAGATCTACTGAAAAGCCTGGTGCGGTAGTATTGGTGATTCAGGACGGTAACTGTGTGACAGGAGAGGGGGGGTCTGTGCCTTTGTCCTGTAAGGGGATCTCACAGCTGATGGTAGTGACTTTTCCACACTCTTTAATCCATTATCTGTGTTTAGTGTGGTTGTGTGTGCGTGTGCTGTGCGCTGGTTTGGGTCTGTGTGCATGTGTGTGTGTGTGTGTGCATATGGGGGGGGGGGGCAAGCCTGCTGCTGTTGTTGATAAGAGAGGAGGGCTTAGTCCCCACAGTCACGGGACACGCTCAGAGCATTAATGAACCACAGCACAGAGAGGAGTTGTTGCCAAAAAGGTCTTCATCAACAGCCAATAGACAACAGTAGTGTTAGGCTGCTCGGGGCTCCATGTATATAATATGGAAAAAATAGCTGTTTACAAAATGGGGGTGGGCAATGCTGTGGCTGTAGATCCAATGTTTTTCATATTTTCAAAACAGCTATTTAAAAATTCACTCTTTTGATGATTAAAATAGATGTTTTTATTATTAACTTTGCACATGTTGTGATATAACAAAGAAATATTGTTGTTAAAAGGTTCTAAACAAAACAAAAAAAGCAATATATCATAGAGTATCATGTGAGACATATAAATCATCTCATGTATTGCCATAAGGGATGTAACAATAACCGAAATATCATGATATTGTATTGTCAAAAGTCTCACAATAATACCGTGGGCTACCAAAATGTATCTAATTACAAAATCCTTTGCTTGAATGCATTTTTTAAAGTAGCAATAGCTAATAAACATAGGGAACTACATATCCCATAATTCATTTCAGTGCAGACAACATAAAGTTATATGTTTTTTACTTGAATTCTTGGGATTATGACAGGTAATAATTCACACCAAAATCTTGTCAGGGTATTTTAAAAGCAGAAAAGTGTTCTTGATTGATAAAAAAAAAAATAAAATAGGTAGATCAGACACTTTGGCCAAGGCATTGATCGTCTGTTGCAACTGTAAGTTGCCCATGTCTGGATCTTGTATTTCAGGGGTACACTAAACACTTACTATGCACAAAACTGTGCAGTGGTAAATAAGAGTCAAATAAAACAATTTAAAAGATGGACTATGTAACCTTTCTGGCTGAAGATCCATCACCTCTTTATTTCCATGAAGATAATTATTGCTTTGCCTGAAACGCTAGCTCCACATGGAGACAAGCAGGTAATGCCACAGGCCAAGATCCAGGGCACATCTGTGGAGAGGCGACCGTGGGCCTGTTCAGTGCTCACAGTACAAATGTATATTTAGTTTGAGCTTTAAAGGTTGTATAGAGGAATTTTAGGGAAGTGAAATACAGCGACAGTCCTTTTTCAAATGTTGTGCATGCGTGACACCACCTTCCTCCTCCACAGCTCCCTCAGTAGAAACATCTCCACCTGCCTCCTGACTCTAGAAATCACGCTTGTTTACATCCAGTGCGTGTTCAGAATTACTGTTGAAGTGACCTGTCAAGAAATATTTTAGCGACCGACGTGTCAGGTTTTAAACCCTTTGTCTGCTTCATCCGCGCCATCTCTGGAAGGAATCTCCAAGAATCACCTCAGTTTGTCTTCGTTCCTTTTCTCCTTCTCTTCTTCTTTCAGAGACCTCAAAAACTGACTTTCTTTTGCAGCGAACTGGTCATGGATTCTTGTCCGCCATCGCAACAAACTTTGTGTGAATTGCGAGGAAGCGACAGGTTGAAAAAAAACTCTAAGAACCGCTGCATAAACCATGTAATCCCTGCACGCCAATGAGTCAGTTACACTAGAAACGTAGGGACTTTGACTGACAACCTAACAGCCAATAGATAAAGAGGGAGCCTCATTATCTATTGGCTGATGTTTATCTGGTCTCAACGCGCCCACAGTTGATAGATTTTCATTCTTTTTTTTTTTTTGGTCATCATAATTACAAGGCTGTTGCCTCTCTATAATGGTATTTTAAACTTTCAATGACAATTTGAAACTAAAAAAAAAATCCTCCATACAACCTTTAAAACACCTGTAATTGAATAAATGAAATAATCAAGATAGAAATGTTTAATGCAGTGTTGTGAAGCACTACAAAAACATGTTTTCACACAAACTTTAGGACAGTACATATTAATGCTTTTCCAGAAGCCAAAACCCCTCCTCTAAACTGAGCCTGAAGGTGAGTCTGGAGGAGGAGGCGACGCAGCACTTCTGTTTGAAGCGCACATCCATCACACAGACACCTCTAACTCACTGTCACCACAACAACACACTATTCCACCAAGTCTGGACCAAAAGCACATTTCAGTCAAGAACCAAGGACTAGATAAGAAAGAATGTGATCCACTGATACCCCTATAGTCAACTTCCCTCTAGAGTCCCACTAGCACCATTTAACACTCAAATGTATCCAACATAGTCCTCAAAACTATAAACCTGTGGAAAACCAAATATTTTATGAGGAGGAACTGTGTGTCAAGAGTTTGAGACTATCAGTTACAAAACTATTATTTAACAATACTTTATATATTAGTATTCTTAACTTCAAACTTATTAATCAAGGTGTGGACCCCAACACGACAGCTCCAAAATGGCACATGTTTTTGATTTGCCCTCAAGGACATATTATGTTATTTTAAAATGCTTCTGTCCACAAAGGCTGTTCAAAGTTACACAAGAGATACCAAAAGGTACAGTCCCCAAATCACAGTACTGCAGCAAAGGAGTGACATCTGTTTCTAAGTGTGAGCTGTGAGCAGAAAGGAGCTGTCAGTCTGGAAGTGACACGCTGCAAAACTCCGCTGTCGACTCCTGCACTTTGATAAATGGCTTCTCCTCTTCCTCTGGTTTGTCATGTTTAAACAGGAGTAATGTTTTCAGAGGCAAAAATCATAAAGTAGCATTTCATACAGGGACGCACTAATTGTATTGAGCGGAAATATTTAATTAGTCAAGTGGGATGTTATTAAATTTTCGTTTGTTGTAGTGGCAAAGTCCAGAATGACTGGACTGGACATATTTGCATTAAAAATAGGCCTATGTGGGCTGTATCCTTATAGCCAGGCTGGGGCCACCTATTGCCTCCACTCAATTTCATTTCTCTCCAGCGACTAGGTCAGGAATCAGAATACACAAGACGGTCTGCAAGAACCCCAGAAGTTGTAGACCATGCAACGGCCAGTCACTGAAGAGTTGTGAAGCCATGACGTCAAACTCAAACACCTGGCTGGGTCCCTTTGTGGAACAGCACAATAGTAAACAAAGCGGTCGAAGATGGATGTAGATGAAGACATACATTCTGTGTTGGCAACGATTCCCGAGATCTAGGATTTAAAGCCGGAACAAAGAGAATGGTTTAGTGAATTTTATCAAGGGAAAGGATGTTATCGCCCTTCTTTTTATGGGACTTGGCGCATTACATACATCACAACCAAAGTACCCACTTACCATCGAGTGAATGAATCCTAATGCTGTGAGGTCAGAAGGTTTTCACAAAGTGAAACCGGCTGATGAAATCAGGCTAGTATCCTTGCTGTATATGATACAACGTAAGAACAGACAAAAAATCAAAAATTATATTAACTTTGAACACATTATCTTACATTAATTTCACTTGTACGGTGTTAGATTTTATTTATTTTTATGTTTTTGTATCTTAACTCCATTTAAAGTGTATTCTGATATTCTATTTAAATTATCAGAGTGAAGTAATTTTGTTGTAAAGTAGTAATATATTAACACTTGATGAGTAACTACAGGATGCTATACTTTATCTGCTTGTTGTGATTTTGTGCTACTTCCATCTCTGTGTGAAAAATATAGAACTCCTGTGTCACCCAAAAATATCAGTTCTTTAAAGTCATAAGTCCTGGGTTAATGTTAATGCCTACACAGCCTGTCCAGTAGCTCCTCGCCCTGCCTCAGCACCACTCAATTATTCAGCCTGAGTCCGCTGGGACCAGCAGACAGCTCCGTGTGCTACTTACAACATGCCCAAGTAGGCCAAAGAGAGCCAAACTCAAGTCCTACACAGCGTCACTCCATCCGCATGTGAGGAAAAAAGGCATGCATAGCTATATGCACTGGAGGTTTGTTCAAGTAAGTGTATTAATAAGGTTCATTTGTTTAGAAACTTTTTAAGGACTTTTCCCCATTCAAAAGATATAATATTTTGTGGTGTGAACTGTGCAAGGGAAATTCTTACTTGATTGCGTCTCTTGACAATAAGTAGACTTCAAATCAATAAAGTTAAAAAGTACGCATAAAGTATAAAACATTACATTTAATATTAATTGTACAAATGACTAAATAACAAGAATAACAATATACTAGCAACACTCATCTAAAAATGAATCATTATCACACTGAGTTAGTGTAAACAGGTCCAGATAACAACTTTGCAATATTCATTCCCTCAACAAATAATCAACTTTTGTAGCCACAACTGCCCTGGGTCAGATTTTCAGAAGTGAGGCTGCCAATTTGTGCCATTATACCCTCTGACCAGCCATCACTAATGCATACACAACATTCTTACATCAAAAAAGTGATGAAATGTCATGCCCAAGGACAATACAAGAGGATAAGCCACTGCCATCCCATACTAAAAAAAGTGGAAAAGGCAAGAACCAGACAGATCTATTTTGGACCAGAATAAGCTTGAACAACCAGCCCATGATCTGGGGACTTATTAAAGACTCCTATTACAGTTAAGCAAGCTCCACAGAGTCCTACCAATAAGAAAGAGGCGGCGAATACTGTGTGGCAGGGAGAGGATTACAGTTAGCCTTAGCTTTTTTCCCATCAAGCTTTACTTTCAGCAACTAGATCAGCTTACTAAAGTACATAGTTGATCGCAATTTCAGTAAGACTCAAAGGGGGTTGGCCAAAATAAAGACAAAAATAAATACTTGGGTTATTTTCTGATTTTGATAACAGTGAAGCAGGAACACCCATATGAGAGCTGCTAAATGCATTAAATATCTTAGTTTATGTTCAAATTCTGTACAAACTGCAAATAAACTGTAAAATCAACCTCCAAAAATGCAATTTTATTCATTATTCATTTATGCAATAAACTCTTAATTTGTTTAGTTTCCTCTATTGACAATATCTTCAACTATCTTTAAACTTATTTAGTATCCAGTTTTATTCCAGACAACAAGAGTCTGACGTGAACTGACAGAAGATGATTTTTACGAGTGCAGAGCATGGGGCAGTGCTGTTCCTGCTATTGATCACTGTGGAGACTCGCTGGAGCTAAACGGCTCAGGCCAAGGGGATGCGGTTGTACAATTGCTTGTCTGCCTGTCCTTTGGGGATGCAGATCGAACCACAGTCTGTATGTGTGTTTGTGTGTATGTGTGTGTGTGTTTGAGAGAGAGATGGTACAACACAAAAGTAAAACGCAGCAAGGCCTGAAATCACAAGCCTGATATCAACTCCTTATGTAACAGTAAAGATGATGCTATTCTGATTATACAAAACTTTGCATATAAAACATCCATATTTTAAATCAACAGAATTATTAAAATTAAGCAAGTTGTACTTATCTAAAATAGTGCAGTGGTGAACTGACATAGGTTTCTTGTCCAAAATTTTTACAACTTTTTAAAAAAGTGATCTGGTTTTAGTGTTGTGCCAGCAGCAAGTGACCATGTGGTTATGCAATACTCTATATGAGACAGAATCATGAAGTGTAAAAACATTCGTGCCACATATAGAATCATGAAGGATCTTACCACTCTAAAATTCACTAAGTTAAAATTAACATTTTTTGTGAGGCACTTAATGTGTTTCTTGAATGTCAGTGTCGCAACATCACTTCAGTAACATTACATTGCATTGTGATACAGACCTAAAATATGCGTTCCAACTTGAAGACTTTTTATTGGAGGCTCTGTCTAACTCATGTAAAAGGCATCATCAGTCAATATGTGACTCTCTGTGTAAAAAGTTTGGACACCCCTACTCTAACCTGTACTAAAATACAGTCAGTGCATACAGTCAGTGCTTGATTCGTATTTTGTATTATGTTCTTTACCGTATTCATTCCTAAATATGTAATGTGAGGGACCCAACAGCCTACCTAAGAAGAGCATCTATGAAAACCAAAATACATCAACTAATTAACTGCTGTGATGATACAATGGAAGGAACCAATGACCTTGAAGGCAAATTATGACAACTCTATACAGCTCAGATGTTCTCTCATATAGCAGATACCTCCTTCAGTGTTTCCTCTCCTTAAATTGTAGTCATCAATACAGTGTCCTTCAAACCAGAGCAACCAGAAACCATAGCAACGTGTTTGATAGCAAAATCTGTAAAAGGATAGTGAGGTTATAGCCAGACACAGTCTATATGGATGAAAATTGTAAAACATGTAAGACACTTCGGTACGGTTGGGCACTATGGTGATGAAAATATAATTGTGATCTTATCTATGGGACAACATGCTTTTTGGTGGTATTGTTAAATTGTGATTCAGTGCTTTTCTGTTTAAGGCTCTGAGTGACCTATTCACCAATCACGGTGAAGTACGAGCTCTCAGAAGAAGAAGGTGACTTTATTGACCACATAAAGCCATTACGTAGATACTAAGTCAACATGAATTGTGATAAAATCAAAATCATGATCTCACTTGAGGAAATTGTGATACATTTTTTAAAGATATGTAACTTTTCAGGTTGATGTGCTATTGCTTTGCCTGTTATGTTGCAGGATATGGTATTAAACTTACTTAAGATACATTTATTAAATTATGGGTGTTTTTATTGCTCAAAATATCTTTAAAAACATGCGTTCTTACTGTGAGTGGGGTCACCTCTTCACAGATCTTACCTGTAAATTGTCCTGGTGTCCTGTTTGTTTCTATGGAGATTGAAAAGTTTAATGTCGTACTTCTTGAGTCTGTTATGATTTAATAATAGATACAGACATCATATTATCAACCCTGTTTGTGAAAAGCAAAAATAATCAAATGTTTTTCAGAACCAGAATAATTTGGGGTATGGGCTATTTTGTAAAAACAGTGCTAGAGTTTCTTCTGATCCACTTTTGGTTTTCTCACAGGCAGCAATATATACCTGATTTACAATCTCATATTTTAAACAGACAACTTTAAAATGAAGGAACAGGGATTACATTTAAAATATTCAAACGTATTCCTTGACTAATCTCCAACAACATCCCTGCTAAGTAGCTGTAAGCAGACAGGAACACACTCAGCCCTTCACATACTGTAGGGCTACATCGTGTTTGTGGATAATTGCAGTAGTACACAGCTCATGTATCTGACTGTAGATGAAACTCACCCATTAAGCAAATTAGACATCAGAGCTTTAAAATAATACTTAGGCCTACATCTATGCTGTAGTCTTTACCGTAAATATTCTGATAGTATATTGTCTGACCGCTTGCAACTAATGCTCTCAAATCTTACCTTTTTTTATCACTAACACACACGTTGGTGATGGCGTTGTGTCAAGTGGAAATAATCCTTATGCATCAACTTTAGGATTAAATAAATGAAAAGTTAAGGCATTGCTTCTGCTGCAACATGTCCTGCTTTGGAAACACAACCTAAGCTAGTGGACGCTGTAGTCTTACTTTAGCATGATTGTTGGTCTACTTCCATGGTCTAACCCAGACCTGGGCATTATACAGCTCCGGGGCCACATATAGGATTTTGGTTGACTCTGACAGGCCTGTTTAAGCTCATTTGGAATTACAAAATATCAGTGTTGTGCATGAACACGTTCATTTTTCAGTGAACTTTGAACTGAACGCAACACTTTTGTAAATCAAGAACTTGAACGTGAATTTGTTCAAATTATGTGTGATGAACGACGTACGTCACTGTTGGGGTTCAGTTAAACGTCGGAATTTGTTTTCACCTGACGAGTGACGATCTGCTCGCACTTCACCTCGCGAAACCACAGCCGCGTGTCAACGCGAAGGCGACTCCACCGGCAGCTTTAGCGGAACGTACGGGCTCTTGTGTCTCTCAATGGGAAGTCAATCAAACTTGACTGGGCGCGTTTAGCTGCTTGTATTTACCTTCTGTACAGGCTGACCACGGCAAACGCAAGGATTTCAAAAGTAAATTTCAAAGCACTAATTAACAGTGTATGTGGATCTGGGCTCTTTCACATGATACACAACTGCCCAGGGAGCACAATGTGCTGATGGTAAATGCACAAATACAACAATAGATACATGCTCTCTGTGGATTTTGACGGAGATACGCGCCTACGCTCGTGTAGAGCGTTAAAAATTAGGATGGCTCCTATTTTCTGAAATCTACACGCACAGGACGTGCTGCTCCGCGCGCGTATTATTTTACTTGGTACATATGTCAGTAACGCGCGTCACAATGCTTTTTTAACCTGGATTGAAATGGTGGGTTTTTCGTTTTTCTTCATACAAATTTGCTATTTGCAAATTTGCTCACCGCGATATCAGCAGCGGTGAAACGCCGGAGGTTCGCCCGCGTAGACCGTGATCCTGAGCGAAAGGACCGACGCAGAAGTCCGCGCTCCACCGAGATAAACGCAGCTGACGCCCGATCGCACTCGGGGTTCTCTCAGGGGCGGTCCTAGATTCCAAGTTCTAGTCTAGGATTAGTCCTGGTTTGGTCCTGGTTTAGTCCTGGTTTAGTCCTGGTTCAATTCTGGTTCAGTCCTGGTTTAAACCTGGTTTAGTCCTGGTTTAAACCTGGTTTAGTCCTGGTTTAGATCTGGTTTAGTCCTGGTTTGGACCTGGTTCAGTTCTGGTTCAGTCCTGGTTTAGTCCTGGTTTAGTCCTGGTTCAGTCCTGGTTCAGTCCATATACGGCGCAAAAGTTCAGCATCTTAACAGTTCTTTTGGTGAGAGTAAATTAAAGTTTACAGTTTTACATTTTAAATACAGTAATATTGTAATGTAACAAATGACTTTGAAATGACAATAACAAGTCATAAATAACACATTACAGTTTTAAAGTCACTTGTCCAACAGTGTATCTTGTAAAGTTGTTGTAAACTAGAAGTCAGTTTGAAAAATAAATGCAGCCTTTCATTTACAGATCTCATCTAAATATAAAATGAACTGAACTTTGAACTAGTTCAAAATTAAAATTGTGAACTATGAACATGAACTATTCACTTTGAACAAGTGTGAACTGAACTTTGAACTAGTTCATGAAAAGTGTGAACTTGCACAACACTGCAAAATATATATATTTTATCATTTAAAAGCTGCATTGCTTTTATGTTAGATGTGTTTTTTTAAATGACATTTTTTAAGGCACCCTCACTTTTTCATTGCTTAGTCATAATACTCTTACCAGTCTTACCAGCTCGTCAAAATAATACTATTTACAGTTTTTTATAAAGAAATCCAATTAATATTATGCAAAACTGAGTTAAGCATGTTGGCCTGGCCCCCCACAATATTTTCTGTTTCTCATGTGGCCTCATGGAAAAAATAATTGCCTACCCCTGGTCTAACCAATATTATGCTGCCACTTAGTAAGCGGCACATGCCATGCCACATGAGGATATGGAGACTGGACATGTCTCACACATTGTTTCTTTCCCATTAAGAGTAATCCATTTGATGTTCAGAGTTTTCATGGACAAATAACAGAACATGGCAGTTGTTTGACATATGAGACTTCCCCAGGACAGTGGCTGTTTGAAGAATCAGACATTGACTGACGGCGTTGAGTCTGTTTGGGTCCTCCTTGCTGTTTTAACACAGTAGGCAAATGGATCAATCCACAGTTGTCCTGGTGTGTCATAATAAAACATAAAATAAAAATCATTCTATCTCTAGGTTACTTAAATATAAAAATGAGGCTTCTTTCTAAAACAAGGTCTAGTCTACATCCAATAAGAATACTTTGTTCTGTCTTAAGGGCTTAATTACAGAGGCCAACTCCAAGCTGTATGAACTTGAATTCTTATTGGATTTAAGCATATTCGGTGATGTGCATTTGTCTAACGAGGGAGGGTGTGGCCTAAAGAGATCAACACCCTTTATGCATAACAATTGGGCAGATTCTTTTCCTCAAGCAAAATGGGCAAAAAAAGAGATATAACTGACTCTGAAATGTCAAAAATTGTAAAAGTCTTTCAGAGGGATGCAACACTCTTGAAACTGCAAAGATGTGTGTGATTACAGAACGATCAAACATTTTGTTGCAAATAGTCCACAGTGTCACAAGAAACATGTTGAGAAAAAAGATGTAAATTAACTGCACTGTCATATTCCACAACTGCACCTACCTAGAGTGCCCAGAAGTACAAGGTGTTCAGGTGTTCAAGGTGTTCAGTGCTCAGAGACATGGCCAAGATAAGGAAGATTGAAACCAGACCATCACTGAACAAGAAACATGAGCTAAAACGTCAAGACGGAGCCAAGAAATATCTGATGACAGATTTTTCAAAGGTTTTATGGACTGATGAGATGAAAGTGACTCTAGAATTTAGAGAAAAATACACTCTAGTCCAATGATTCCCAAAGTGGGGTTGTGCCCACCTGGGGGGAGAAACAACAGGGTTGTCCAAAGGTTGTACACACAACAAGCATAAAAGAAAATTGAGTTTGAAATTAGCTTTACTTTATTTGCTTCATTTACGACTTTAAATCAGTATTAAGGCAACATTATGATATGCACTGTTAACATGTACATTTGAGAGGAAAACATTATATATTGGTTTGAATGAAGTATGCATTGTTATTGGGGGGCCTTGTATAATATACAGATAAAAAGAAGGCCCGTGGCTCTACAAACTTTGGAATGACTAGTCTAGACTTATGAATAGAAAAGATTTCACATTCAATATAACAGGGCCAAATAGTGTGCAGTAGTTGAGCAGTAGCTCTTAAAACACCCCGTAATAGACATTGCAGTAGCATATATAATGGTAAAAGCAGTTCCTTTTTGTGTAAAACTACTGCAGTGCAAGCCACTTTTGCACCCTCACTTTATGATAAGAAGTCTTTCTCTACTTATTTACAGATTAAAGGGGCGCTAACGTTTCTGGTGAGGGTCCACTGCTTGCTTGTCTCCATTGATAAATACATTTAATTAAGCCAAGCAATGACCTATATTGCATGTATCATATTGTATTTGGTTGTTTATTGCAATCACATTGACCAGTGGTGGAGACAACCAGGAAAGTTACATAGTGCATCAGGATCTGCCTTTGTGGACCTCACTGACAAAAATGTACTCAACTGTTTCATCCTCTCTTCTTTCCTATGTCCTCTCCCGTTCTCACTCCCTTCATTAGAGCATACCCTGTGCTTGTTGAACGACAGAGAATAAAGGCTGGTTATTCAAATTTAAATCAACACTGACAGAGAAGCAGATGTAAGAAGAGAGAAAAGAGAGGGAAGAGGATGAAGGGAGCTACAGAGCTTGTACCTGACGTTGTTAGTATTAATGTGATTCCACTGCCAGGGATGGATCGATGCAGGCAGATGAGGGACTGTGTTAACATCCTAATCTCTAATGGCATCAGAGGAGCCAGACTATAAAACCTGGACTAGTTCCTCAAGCACATACAATTGCACACAAGTTGAGATACATAAGGATGATAAGGAAGACTGAAAGGCACATGGAACTAATTGTTTGTTGAGAGGGGATCTGTAGATGGCCTTGATGACCCTATGGTGGACTGTCTTATTGGTTTTGCTGGAACACTATAGATTTAACAAGAATATCCATTGTTCCAATTCCACAGTGAGAACTTTTTGTGTGTAGTTTCGATATTTGCTTGTGTCTGAGTTGGTTTTAGATTAGCAATAGCAAGGTATGTATTCTGAACTAGGGGAATAGAGGATGTTTGATTGTTTTGTGGGGCAGGAATGGTTAGAGTGAAGATCCTAAAAACAAGTTTGTTCAGCAACTGAAGGATTTGCTTTGACAGATATTTCACATACACCAACTCGCTAAGAATGCAAAGACAGTGCAGATAACCTACTTAAAAACCTACTTAAAGGTGCAATATGTAACTTTTCTAGAGATGTGTCTGCCAACTGTTTGTTTCATTGGACAAGTTAGTGCCTACTGTGAATTTCACTCTTCACAGATCTGGCCTGTAACTTCACCTTGTGACATCACCTGCTTGTCTTCATGAGTATAGCTTTACTGCGGTTAGTAATCCAGAAGGATTTTTTTATTTTTTTTTTATGAAAAAAGGCAAGTTCTTTTGAAATATTTCACCTCACGTTTTATTGCTATAAGATGAGCACCATCTTGACATTCTGTGAATATTGCTTTGAAACAGAAACACTGTATTAGTGTCTGTGGTGGCCATAATGACTCCACTCAGGACTTCTAAAATCACAGACAGCATTGGGTGTGCTCACATTTAAATTAAGGTGCTAATGGAAAACAGAGCTGAAGACAGTAGTAATAAATCACCGTGTGTCTGGACGGGCTGTCGTGATTGGACCTCATCTCCATTCAGATTAAAGCTCTTTGGTATGCAGCGTGACAATCCTATTTCTTTTACCTATCATCCTTAAACAAAAAATAATGAGGAATCTTCATTTTACCATGAGCTAAATTTCTTTAAATTTAATCTGGACTCATTAGTAAGCCTGTGGAGCAGGTCAGTCTTGCGCTGAAGACAACCTCAGAGAGTTGCATGTGTGCACGTGAGAGACAGCATCTTTAATTACCCAGGTAACACAGCCAGATGCTCCATCACTCTGGCAAAGGCAGTGATTAAAAGCAGTAAAATATTCATTTCAATCAGACACCCACATGCCACATGTATAATTAATACACAGTGGAAGGACACAGCAACTTCTAGCACCAGGTATTTCCATGTATTCCCTCCATAGGCTTTAACCAGCTGCTGTTTGTGGATATTAGTCTTGTCTGTGTGGCTGAAAAGGAAAAGAAATTGAAAAAGAGTGTGCCGGGAGGTCAAAGGTGAGGCAGACTGCATTCTGGGACACCTACACAGCAGATGCGCCGGGCTGCTCCGTCTGCGCCCTGGTGCGCTGTGGGAGTATTTTGTTTGGGGGATTCAGCATATCCTTTTCGTCACGTACCTTGGAGTCTACTTTTCTCTTGTTGTGGGAGGGCTGCCTCTATAAAGCACCTTCTTCTACTTCTCCTGAGCTTGTCAATACTCAGGAATACCTAGCAGCACTTAGTCATAGGTCTCTGCGGTAGTGTGCTGTCTCTTGTGGGCGTCACAATAAACAAACACAAAACAATCGGAGACTTAAAGGTGAATTCACAGACACAAAGTAGACGTTAGATTTCTGAGTCACTTTCCTTTGCCCGAGGCATTTGAAAGGAAAGTAAATGCAGACAGACGGACCTGGACAATGCCATATTTCTATCTTTGAATAAAAATCACCCAGGAGCGCTCTTCAAGTCTTTCCCCCCTCTCCTGTCAAATCCCTTGGTTCCACTTTGTCGACTTTCTATTTTGGTCTTTGTTTTTTTGATGAAGGCCTCACCGGAATGCGGCTATCACAATCACGGAAGTCAATAGTTCAGTTTGGACTTAAAGATGCGTTGAGTAACTTTTCTAGTGGAGGGCCTCGTTAAATGCTTTTCTCCATGGAGATGTTGTTTCTTGGTCTGGAATGTTTCATAATATGGCATTAAACCTTTCCATCTTCATCGAGACCAAACTTGGCTAAGTTACAGGTCAGATGTGTGGAGAGGTGACCCCATTCACCATCAGAATGCCTGTTGTTGTTGATGTTTTTCTAGGTATTTTGGTGCTATAAAACCACCTGTAATTGAATAAATGTAACGTAGAGCTGTTTAATGTCATACTCTGGAACATTCCATGGCCAAAAAGTTACATATTAGACCTTTAGGATGGGGAACTCAAAGACAGTGGTTAAAATGGTCGCAAAGAAGGAAACTGAACAAAACAAGACAAAGCTGCTTATTTATCTAACATAATGCTTGTTTTTGGAAAATTGGTTTAAAAAGCTGAATAAAGGGTGCATCCCATTTCTGGTCCTAGATTCCTGATGATTTGTTTCCTCAATTCCTCTGTGGTAAAATCCCACCCACTGCCACAAACTGAGAAAAGAGGACCAAAGAGGGGGTTATCCAATTGACTCTCTCTTCTGTAAGTGAGATTGACAGGAGAGGAATTGAGTAATCAAGGAGGCAAGTGAACAGAAATGGGACTCGGCCCTGGATCAAGTGCACAGTAACTCAGTCGGGTACATGCAGACTTCACCAAGGAAGTCTGGTGCCGTTAAAGTTGACATGAATAATGATGCATTTTGTAGACTGAGATCTTTGCGATTAAAAACATACAAGGAATAGGATGCGCTCATATTTGAATTGTCACTAATGGTTTCTTTGTTTTTTTGAGACCTCCTTCTGTTGCAGTATCATTTGGACTACACAAAGAATCTATTGTATTACACTTTTTACAATTACCTCTCTGGTGACTGTCTCATCTGTCGAGGTTTAGTTTCTGTCTGAGTGGAGAGAGGCCGGTGATGGTGCCGTGATGATGTGACCAAGAAACAAAACGACAACGTTCAATCCAGGGCCAGAGGGAACTGTGAATCTATAAAGGAGGTCACAGCAGCCATTTTAAGAGATAAACTTATGTCACGCCAATACTACTTTACTCATCTTTTGCACTGAATTTTCTTGTTTATATTGTACAGTATAAAATAACTTGTGCATGTTCAAATCTCTGCCCATGTAATTTACCTTCTTGATCATTAAAGGCTGTCCATAAGTGTAAAGAACTGCTCTGACCATCAGGAATGCCTATCGGTGGATCTTGAAATGATTATCATAGGTGGATAGAGTAGCCAAAAATTATGCTCAATATTAAGTACAAAGCAGTGGTCCAAGAAATTACTCAAAAAATAGTACAAAAAAAAGTATTTGGAAAAACTACAACTCAATTAAGAGTCTGGAACAGTAGAACAGTTGCCAACAAGCCTAACTTAAAGAGTACCTGTCAGAATGAAATATATGAGTTGAAATTTAAAGTTAATGTAATTTGAAGGACAAAACATTAAATAATGCACCAAACTGGTAATAGGAAAAAAAGAGAAAAATTACATCATTACTGAGGGCCTGTTTACATGAGAATGCTTGCGGGTAAAAGTGACAAAATATTTTATTGGAAGTGCCTTTCGTTTAGATGGTGACAGTGTTTTTGGGGCTTAAAATCACAAAAATCTAAAACCATCCTCCAGAGTGGAAAGTATTCAGAGTTGAATACCCTCTGCTGTAGTGTTTCCGTTTACACTGCCCAAGACGCAAAACTCTGGTCAGATCTGGTCACGTCGCGTATGTGTTTACATCACATACATTCAGTACACAGAAACCTGGCATGCATACCCAATAAAATTCCACACACTTTTGCGTCATCGTATGCACGCAGATTTCCTCCCGAAAATGCTCGTCTA
Organism: Boleophthalmus pectinirostris; assembly: GCF_026225935.1. NCBI lineage: Eukaryota > Metazoa > Chordata > Actinopteri > Gobiiformes > Gobiidae > Boleophthalmus > Boleophthalmus pectinirostris. The sequence goes on along the minus strand of NW_026571473.1, from coordinate 22,012,238 downwards.
AACGCTGAATAAAAAGTGAAGACACAAAGCCACTTTTGTTTGTCTTCTATTCAGACCATCACTATATAAACGTAGCCTGAAGGAGCGAAAAAGACAAATGTTCAAATCATTTTATACTGAGGCTTTTGTCACTTGTAGACTTCAGTGTGTAACCCAAAGTTTTACTCTAGAAAGGGTACTGTTACTTTAATTTAAAAAAAAAAAAAAAAAAAAACCCAAACAGGGGTAAAAGTATGTTACTAGAAAAGTGAAAAGTACAATTTATTTTAAATAAAAATGTAAATCTGATCTGATCATTACACAATCCCATACGTGCACTATTTCTTCAGTAAATGTTGGATCAGACTGCACGGGTTACACAGGTTATTCTTAAGGCTTCATAGGAGACGTCATTGATTTGTCACAACAGTTGCTTTCTTAGATTTTTTATTTTTTTACTTTTATTCACTAAATTGCACACAACATGGAAGACTAGCTGTTTTGGAAATGCTGCTAGGATACCATGGAGGAAAAAAGATCCGCCTGGTGTTTCTAACCCTTGTGCCAAAATAAAAAGCTTGTCCTGTCTAAATGTTGTGCCTGGTCTGTGTTCTTGTATAATTGTACACTGAATACTCCAGGTGTAAAGCAAGTTGTAACAGTTGGCAGCATTATACAAGCTACATGACTAGGTATACAGCAGGGGATTCCCAGCTTTGATTTGAATACGACTACATTGGTTTAATCTCCGTTTGTACGAACTGTTTAATTTTACCTCTTTCTGATCAGTTCTAATTCCAACATAAAAGTATCTCCACAGAGTCTGGCATCATGACTGAGTCCTAAAGCTGTTCCTGGCTGTTAAATCGATTGAAGACACAATATTATGTAATGTAAATTCCTTTTAATTCTTTCTCATACATGTGGAAAATCTGAACCATGCGTATTTCTAATCCTCTTTTTTACTCAGCATTTATCTGTGTACACATCATTAGTTCCTTCCAATCATTTATCTTCTTGGCTACCAATTTAAACCTATTTTGATATGGTAATGTGTTTTGTTCTCTTGAAGCTGCATGCTAGAAAAATAAACACACATAAAACAAACTGAACCAAGGTCGATAGAGAACTAATTATTCTCTTCCATAAAGTTTCTAGTTCCCCCTTTATGATTGTTACTGTGATAAGTGCTTGTGGTCTGTAGAGCTGGCTAATTGCAAACCAGCAGCAAGTGAAATCAAAGCAAAACTTAAAACATCTAACTCCGATTTCAAGTCTCAGTCTGATTTCAGTATGTATTTTTTACTAACATAGATGTAACAAGTAACCGAAATGCATGAGAAGAAAAGAATTTGCCAATAAAAAGATAAAAACATGAATAAATTCTGCATACAAGAACCAAACAAATCAGCTGTATTTTCAACAAACTGATCTATTGAGTATTTCTTACACTGACCAATACACCTACATTAGCTGGTATGCAAGACTTGAATTAAGAATTGAATCTTCAGTAGAATTGTACAAGGACCATCCTATTAAACTAATGTAATTCAAGCCAGTACAAACCATAGGTCTTAAGTTTCTAGAACAGGGAATATATAAATAAGAAAAAGGAGTTTCACTGTATCCCCAAATGTGACTATGGTTGCATCATCTGAATACAGAGATATCAGTGCACAAGAAGTCATTGCTAGACTGCTCCCTCAGGCTCCTACAGTAAATACAAATGTTTTCTTATTCAACTCGCCATGCTTTAAATAAGATTTCACAAAACTCCCTTGAAAGAAATAGCAAAATATAATGATGGCTATTGGCATTCCTCGCATGGAAGGCTTTCTTTTCCCGAACTTGCCAACAACTTAAATAGCATAAATTTACACTAGCAAGTACCTTAGGCTAAGATATGCTGTGCTATAAGTGCTGTCTATGCTGCACGTATAGACAGTAAATCATGAGACTACAGACGGAGTCCTCGGTCGGTCATGGACAAGTCTCTATCATGCAATCACAAAGAAGTGCTCACTCTCCCCCGTTACCGCAAGTCCATGAATAATGCACACTGTAATATTGCAATGTATGGAGTCTTTACTAATTAATTCAGCATTTCCCACTTAGGTGATCTCATTAATGTGGTATCTTTGTAGTCAGCTCTGCATAACACTCTTGTGGCCTTGGATGTTCAAGCTGTCTATTCTAAGTATTTTCTCTGTGTACTTTATATTGGATTTGGCCTTGTTGTGAACATGAGAACTAGGTGGTCTCCTTGCATTTCATTTTGGAAACACTTTGGGACTACGTTAGCCTAGCCAGCTGTCCTTCCTTTTACATTCATATTTTAATTTTGCACCATTAAAGATATTTCGCAATAAAGATAAATCACAAAAATAAGCCATATGATGACAAATCAAACATAAAGGAAAGAAATAATTGCTGAAATTAAGTTTGAGAACACACACACGCGCACACACACACACACACACACACAAACGCTTAAAAAGATACAGGAAAGTGTAATATATATTTAAATATTTATTGCTTTATTTGTTAGAGCAGAATAGCATTGTAAGGGAAGGTTGTTTTTTCAAGTTTTGACTCAAATCCATGACGCAAGCTGTTGTTGCCGTGTCCGACTGAGTTACACCAAGCCACAGGCAGAAGAAGTGCATTTGATGTAAGTAATTTTGAATTGAATTATGCTCCATATCCCCACAAAGCTTTACTCACAAAATAAAAAGCTGAAATGGTGACTAAAAATCCCAAAGTAATGCTATAAACACAAAAGTTCATACTATTTAAGCAGCACTGGTCTTTTTGTTTCAGTAGACTTACAATAAATCACACATTCAGATAGTGATAGCTGCACTACCTCTCATCTGGGGCACTGCACTTTTTGATCAGCGCTGTCCGTCTCATCAGGATTGACCACTAAAGATGTTCTTGCATTGTCTAAAATTGGCACGCTGTTTTCCTGACCAGAAGTCAGAGCCATTGGTTGTGGTGTCAGGGCCGTAATGGCTGCAGTGGGGAGAGAGGGGACTGGACCTGTGCAGGGCCTGGGCATTGGCTCCCCCTCAGACTGGACTTTGGTCTGTTTTTTGGCATTTTCCAGCAAAACACGAACATTTACGGCGAATACTGCCCGAGGGTCTGCTTCAGGTAGAGGAGGACACACACAGCTTGCCCTCAACTCAAGAGCCTAGAGGGGGAGAGAGAAACAGAGTGTGAGAGAGAAAATTAAACATAAAAATCACCTAAATTGCTTTTTCTACTGTTATTTTATAAGTTTACTATAGACATACAAATAACTCTAAACCATGGTTTCTTTTGGGAATATGACAGGGTTTTACAAGGCAATTACAAAGTTAGTTAATTTATAAGTTCTCAATAACTCTCTCATCTTTGAAATTTAGAATCAACTTTTTAAATTGTGTTTACTTGTTTTTTACTGATAGAGATTTCATGCATTGCCCATTTGACATTTGACATTTGACATGTCATTTAAAATCAATGGATGCTGTAAAGGTGTAAGAGAAAACACTGGAAGAAACACTGGAAAGATGGATTGACCAACCAGTAATTACAGGCATGCTTTCTGCTTGTTTTATGATCAAGACTACTTATTAAACTTGCCCTCACATTCACACACAAGGCCACAGAACTTACATAAATGCACTTGGCTTCTGCTGCTCAACATGCTCTTCCTTTAACGTTATAAAATGTCTAAAAGTGTTTTTTTTCTCTCCAGTGGTAGAGGTGGAGTGGCCTCACATGAAGCCTGAAGCTGTCACCTTTTCCTCCCAGGTTAAAAACATCACATTATGCTTCATTTTCTCTGTTGATTCCTCCTCCTGGGGTGCTATGGTAATGCAGCTAGGAGATGGGAGGGGAAACTGTTTTAAAAAGTGTTTATCTGGTTTTCAGGGCACTGCCTGTGGCTACAGTCTGCTTGGTACAAGTGCTGTTAGTACAGGTCAATACAGCTCAGAGGGATTGGACATAACACAGTCAACGACACGGCACCTGATGGACAATTAGAGCCAGCCCCATCTGCTCATCTTTTATGATGGGAGCGTCTGACAGCGCCGCAACAGGACAAGTCACGCTCAAGGTTACATTTGCTACTTAAATATACTGTTATGGAGAGACACTTTTGGGACAGTTGGTTACTTTAAGATGTATAGTTTCACATAAAAAGGACATTAAACTGCATTTTAAATGTGTTGCACACTTGAAACTCTTCTTTTTCCATACTCAGTTAGTTGTAACAACAAGGAAATTTAGTTGAGTGTACTTTGTATATAGCCTTTTACATTGGAGTGTGTTGACATATCACTCCTTGGCAGAATATCATTCTTAAAAGTTTTAACAAAATGAACAAATATCCATTCAATATGTTACACTATAGAAAATGGATCATAATTATTGATTCACACAAAACACAAAAGACTATTACACATTTTCTAATCTGTTAATGTGACTAAACAAAAGATATACGTAAGACACTGGTTACTTCAAGTTTCATGTGTAGTGTGTGTATCCCCCTTAATCTCTCCCTCTCTCATTACTGTGGAGGTTGCCCTTTCCTTGGACGTCTTAACTGTGTCTTCATTTCCTTATAGCCTAAAGACACCATTGATTTGCCTTACTACAGCAAGAGCAGAACTTCTCATATTGAGCTGCTTTTTTTCTGGTCCCAACCTCAAAGCCTAAAGGTAAATTCATTAATTCAGGCATATGAGTCCCAGTGCAGTGAAAAAAAAAATCCCTAAACTGTGCATCTTCTTTTTCCTTCCTACCCAGTGTCTCCTTCCTTTGTGGCTGCTTCTCTGTGTCTGCAGGTGCAACCAAGTCTCTCCAGATGCTTCATTAGCTCCATTAAGATCCTTCCAACAGTTCCTACAGCTACACACTTCCTCCCGTACAGGTGCTAGGCCCACTCGTATCAAGGACTACTTTAAATGACACAAGCGGAGCTGCAGCACTGTTTGGATGCCATAGGTAATCTAAAAGCTATATGTATCTTTTAGTGAGGTTCTAAATAAGATATGAATAAAATAAGGATTAGATGTATTTTAAATAGGATTGAAATTATAAAAGAGAAGATATTTGCCAAGATATCACTCAGTTAATAGATGATGGCTGAGGAATAAGTGCATTTGTTAATATAGGGCTATATTAAAGAGAGAAGCTCTAGATCACACAGTATGTTGATATCACCACAATGACTTTTAGTCACAGGGTTTACATCAATATTAGATTTTTATTGCCAATGTCCGAACTGTAAATGGGTGAATGCGAAATAATAGAATGCAATAAAGAAGTCAAAATTTCCTCATATTTTGGCCATACCTGGGGTACAAGACGGTCCATGTGAGTGTATCTGTTCTTGTGAGAAGGGTGTGAGGAAAGCCACTGGGGCAGCTCAGGCTCCCCCATCAGCCGATCCCTCATCTCCATCTGCTGCCAAAACACTGGACCGGCCCGCACATCTGCACACGCCTGAACGGGACAGAAGAAGACGGCTACATTCAGTCTGAATTCAGTTCTAGGACTGTCACTTGTAGTTTACTAGGGCAACAGTGCCATCTAGTGTCTACAAGAAAAAGTACAGCTGAGCGCTTTCGATATATTATAAATGATACCTTAGCAGCCAACTGAAGCCCCACTTCATCAGCTTCTGCTTCTAGTTTCCTACTGTAAGGACGACTGAACATCAACTAAAAAACAAACAAACATATTGTAATTGAATTTATTGAAATTTAAATATTTTTATGAAATATATGACACTTATCTTTACATTTCAATATTTATTTTATATTATATCACCTCAGCTGACTTTTTAAACTTTTTTAGCCTTACCTGTGTGAGCTTCCCCTGTGCCCAGTGCCCCAGCAGCGCGAGGCTATCTCTGGGACAAATGGCCCATATGGCTGTCAGCAGAATCAGAGACAAGAGGTCCACCACATGTGACAGACTAGCTTGTTCTGCCTATGAACAAAATGAAAGACGTACAATGTTAAAAAGAGAAACAGCAGAAGGGGTCGATGAAGAAAGACTGACTAAAGTGCAACTAAAGAAATGAAATTGAAAAAGAAAACAAAGGTAAAGGTTTTGGGGAAGTGTAGAAAGCATATTGATTGTTCCCATCTGTATTGGTAGAAGTTATTCGCTGTAGCAGATTTAAAGGTTTTAACAGGCAATCCAATAGAGCACACCTACTGGGTAATACAGGGCCCATCGATGCTCATTCGCTTCGTCTAATTAAAATCTCCTTCAAGCATTTCCTCTGAGGACATTTAAAGTCTGGGAATACACACAACTTCATTTAACACTTTTTGAGAACAAGAAAGAATGGGCTTTTATGTCCAGAGCAAAAGCAGTTGTCTCTAGAGGATTAAAAAAGTACAGAAGTGCCCTGGGTCAACCGTGCTACAGGGCCACTCAGATAAAGACAAAGAATCAGTGTGTCTTTGGAGGTTCAAGAGAAAGAGACTTGAGCTCTGGCTGATGCAACAACACTGCAACTAATGCCCCCTCATTCTCTGACAGGTTAAAGCGTAGTTGATATTCACAGTTTAGAGAGCAAGTACTTAACATATTGTTCACATTATTACAAGAAGTCACTATAAGTTGAAACAGGTGGTAAAAGTTATTGGACATATTTTTAAACTTCAGCCCTAACCACAACGGGCCAGAAGATGACCTTTACTGAAACTCATTATTAACTGGACTGGTTCAATTGAGAAGAATGGACTGTACTGCTCACCTATTTTCTGCAGGTGTTTGTTAATGACTTGTAGGTAATGAGTGAATGTTTTGCTGGCATAAAGTAAAAAGCTAAGTCAAGCTCATTTTAAGGTAATAGTAATATTATGTCTAGTCTTTATGTATAATGCATAGTTACCAAAAAGTAATGTATTTAAATGATGCACTTAGAAGTTTCTTGCTAATTTGCATTGCTGCCTTGAAGCTAAAGAGCTCTGAGCTTGACTTACTGAGTGTGCCAGTAAAGCATGGGCCATCTCGTGTCCCAGAACAATGGTGAGCTGATGAACATCTGCGACAGCATCCAACATCCCTGTGAAGACAAACACCTTCCCGTTCTGCACACAAACAAAGGTAAATGTGAGCTGATTATGCAAAGCCTTTGCGGTGAGTACTTCTTTGTTGTACTCACAGAGAGGACAAAAGCATTAACTTTGGGGTCCTGCACCACATGAACAGTCCAGTCGATCTCAGAGACCTCAGGGATGTCCTTGTTCTTTTGAACAAGGTGCTGAATGACCCGCTCCACCACCTGGTGCCGTGGGTCACACTCCGGCAGCATCAGCTTTGCAAACTCCTCTATGTACTGACAAACAAAGGGGATTCAGATTTAGAAGAGGTGAAAAGGTTTGGGGAATTTCAACCCAACACAGAGGCCAAACTATGGGTTTTAGTATGCTTGTATATTATTCCAGAATAAATGTCTGAGAATCAGATTTTAGGAAAGTCCTGTACTGTAGTTGTACCTCACTGTACACTATAATATTTGCATAGTATTTAGTCTTCATCAAACTTAGTGCCTGCAGTGTAAAACTATGAATTCTCTGTCCTTCTTACCCCCTCTGACACAAGGGCTGCCAGCTCCATGTAGTTCTCTTTGCTGAACACCAGGAGGCGTGTCCGTCCTGTCAGCGGTGACTCGTCCAGGTGCGTCAGGAGCAGTATGGCTATAATCACCAGAGTGAGACCAGCCCCAGCTGCCAGTCTCCACCGCCGCTGCCACATCCACTCACGCAGCAGATGTCTGCGGTTGTCTGGTAGTGCCACCCACCATTTCCTTATGCTCCTGCAAACATGGTCAGACATGCACTGTCAATGATGATTAGAATAACTCAAGAAAAGTACATGTTAATAATCTATTATAGCCCTGTCACTTCTTATAACCTAAATTTTACATGCCTTTTATCTGGCTGTCCATGTCATTTCACTTTAGTTTTATTTGACAAAATTGGTCACATATTTACACTAAACATTGTCAAAACTTACCAAATTCACAACTTTTGGCCATGGCTTGTAAAATCATTAGATCCAATGTCAGCTTTAATATACATAATTATACCACATACCAAGCCATACTGGCTTGTCAAAGCGTGATCCTGTCAGATCTCAGAAGCTAAGCAAGGCTGGGCCTGGTTAGTACTTGGATGGGAGACCACTGGGAAAATCAGGTGCCACAGGGGGGTGCCAGTTGCAAAAAAACTATCAATGTGTCCTTAGGTAAGACACTTCACCCACATTGCCTAGTATGATAGTGGTGTGTGCATGAGTGATGGTGGTGGTCGGAGGGACTGATGGCGCCGATTGGTATGGCAGCCACATTTCTGTCAGTCTGCCCCAGGGCAGCTGTGGCTACAATAGTAACTTACCATCACCAGTTATAGAGTGAATGAATAATGCTTAATGATGCTCTGTAAAGTGTCTGTGAAAAGCACAATATAAATAGAGATTTACTTAAAATAAATAAATATTGTTAGCAATAAAAACAGTAAAAATAGAAATAAAAACAATTGAAAAAATCAATTCTTGAAGAATGAACAAAAAACACTCCGTTGCTGTAGTGGACTGTGGGAGCCTGGGCAGAGGGCACTCTTTGGTTCGAGATGGATACCTTTCATTATCAGCACGAGTACCGCAGCAACTGGACAAGACCTGGTTATTGATATAGGTGCCTAAGCTACACTTTTTCAAAGCATATTGTTATTATTAAGTATTATAAATGTACATTAAATAGAACATTATTTTGAAAAAATAAAACACTTTTTAATCATTAAATCATCAGTGTTGTCACAGTGCCTTAAATCTTGTCTATGCAATTAAAAAAGATATATACCAAAAAACAAAAAACTAAGAAAAAATAGTTATGTTCTACTGTGTGTCTGGGAGTAGAGTTCTTTTTGGCACTAGTTAAGTCAAATTCTCAAGGGCAAGTCACTGTATGAAAGGGAAAGTAGTGCATTATTTCATAAGAAAGCTACAAAAGTTACAACATGCCAAGTCAGCATACATCTTTTCAAGGTTCAAGGGATTGAGGGTTAGAATGATTAATGTATTGTTACTACAGATTATTCAGACCAAAAGTGTATATTTTCATTTTGTCCGTATCATAGCATGTAAATTCTGTCTATGACATTTGTTACTCAAAGTGAAAAGTCGCAGCAGGCAAATAGACAAGCCAAAGAGGTTTATGACTGAAGCACAGACTGGACTTTATAAATGTGCTGTGCCTGTGTGTCCCTAAATATTACCTCCCACTGTGATAAGCGGAAGTTTGCGTCCCTTACCTGCCCACTATGATGAGCAGAGGTTTGCGTCCCTTACCTGCCCACTATGATGAGCAGAGGTTTGCGTCCCTTACCTGCCCACTATGATGGCCATAAGCTTTTGCAGGGGCTTGAGCACCATCCACACCAGAGGGGCAGGAAGAGCTCGACGTGGAGCCGAGGTATGGAAGCGTCCACACCGGGTATGTGCCCCAGTCGTGTCCCGGGGTGGAACAGTATTGAAACAAATACATCTGCTGCCATTTCTCCAAAGTAGTAAAGGTTCAGTTGCATTTGTTAGTCTATGACAGCCGACAAAACTGTGTTGTTGGTTCGGTACATGATGCGGTTTGGAGAGTTGAAAGTTTTGCTTCAGGAAGGTAGGCAAAATTATGCGATTCTTCTTTAAAAAATTGCCAAGAAGCAAAGCCATTGTCAGTATTTTCAAGTAGCATTAGGTAGGTAGAAGGATAAAAATAATACATGAAGGTTAAGTTAGCATTACTTTGACGGTGACATGCCCAGGACCGTACATCTACCCGCTGCAGCTGTCAATGTCATTGCGACTTTAGCACGCTTTAAAAACCCCGTTAGCGCAAACCACGTTTTCCGGTGTCAGGATTTTCTCATAACATGTGAGAAACGTGAAGCCTCCATGTGTCATTCATAGCAAAGTACGACATTAGTAGTTTGGTGTTTGGATTTCTTTGGATAGTTTTATGTCCCTCTTCTGTAATGATCCCCCTAGAAACACGTCCACACTGATAGTTCCGATTCTGACAGGACTTTTACAATTTTCTCGCATATTCCTACATATCAACAAAATGTAAAAGCATTTGACGCTTAAAACAACTATGTCACATGCATAAAGATGAAATACAGAAACAAATATAAAAATATTTTATTACTAACAAATAAAGCGGCTATAAACACTGCCTTGTCTAAAAACACTAGCATTGCATCAGCAACAGCCTTAAACTATATTTGAATAATACTAGAATAACAACTCTCAACTTGTATGCATAAAAGTGAATAGATATTATCAGGCTCACAGCAAATAGTCATGTTCAGTGGGCAGCACAGAGCCCAGGTGAAGTACTACATTGTCTGCAGCAGTGGCCTTGGTGTGATCTGATTTAGAGTCCTGACTGGTGTCTCCTGTCTGGGACATCTGGTCAGAATCATCAGAGTCCAATGGTTCAGGGACATTCAAAGTTTCTCCTGCATCTTGGTCAAATGTTTGTTGATTTGGAATAAATTCTGACTGGAAAAGAGCTTGAATTTGTTCAAGAAAGGGGTCTCCTTCATCATCCGGCAGGGGCTCCAGGTACTTAGCCAAAGAAGACAACATCTAAAAAGACAAAGAAAAAGTATGAAAATGGATGAAGCACAAGAAATAGGAAGACGTAAATGTGACACAAATTTTAACACACCTTCTCGAGGCACGTAAGGTGTGAGTCTCTTCTGAAAAAACGGTTCATTTGCACACTTCTGGGGAAAAAAAATTTAAATAACAAAATAAACCCACAATGTACAGTATATAGGCCAGCCTTCTATTTCTGGCAGTTTCAAGACCAGCTAAAATGAGAAGGCTGTGATCACAACAGCTTAAAAAACAGTCAATAATTTACTGTACTGCAATTAGAGAAAAAGAAACATAAGACCAATCGCTCAGAAAAGAATACACAATGCACTTACCCTGGTGTTTGGGAATATTTCTGGATAATCCACTGTGCCCTTCGTAAAGTCTGATCCCAGTCTGGAATGTCTTGTGATGGTAGAAAGTCAAATTTGTATGGCAGCTCTGGAAAAAAAAAAATCAAGAAATTATCAATATGGTTGTTGTACACATGTTCCAGTTTTGTTTTGATTTCTTTTAAATATTATTGTGACTTGTGTAAAAGACATACTCTGTGATCCTGACTCGTCATGGGGCTCTTTCACCAAAAGGCAGGTGGTCTGAGAGTGAGGGGATGGATTTGCAGGATCATATGGACTCACAATCATCCCAATAAATGGAGCACCTCCCCTTGAGAAATAACTCTAAAATTACAGAAAGACAAAAAACATATTGTTAATTGAAATAAACAAAATAATCAAACCTATTAGAGATGTTTTAGAATATAAATATCACCAGTTATCAACTTTGGTCCATATCATAAAAATGTACACGACTGCTTAGCACTATTTGCACAGTATGTAAAAATTTTACTTTTTTAACTTGTAAATGCTGCGGCCACAGTCTATTGATTTACCTGGAACTGGTCCTGAGTGTGTATGTCCCGTACAGAGGGGTTGGGATGGAAGGAGGGGTGTGAGTGGTACCAGCCCACCACACTGTAGCCCAGAGAGGACAAAGTGTCACAGGCCAAAGTCTGAGACACAGGGTCCATCTCACACTGCAGGCCTGTACTCATGCTGTTACAAGGTTCAGCCACGCAAACCTAACAATTACACATGTAAGAAATCACACACATAATACAAAAGTGCCTAACATGATGCTAGTTAACTATTCCTCGTACCTTTAATATCTTATCTTCCTCATTGTAAGTTCCACCAAGAAGACCAATGACTTCCCCTTGAGACACATGAGCATGCTAAGAAGAACACATCCAGTCAATATTTACTGATTTCAAAGAAAAGAGCAAATCTGGCAAAAATATAGTAAATGTTTACCATGTCCATAATTAACAGGGTCTCTGCACAGACTATGGTCTGGAATGGTTCCTGTATAAATAATTTCATAGTAATTACTTACTTATTTCAATGGCATATATAGTTTTACTGTTAATATACTAGTTTATATGTAATATATTGTTTTATTTATTCTGTTTTGAATTCTTAGAATTATAATAAAAATGTCTGACTTTAAAAAATTAAAGCATTATGACCATAATTACATATAGTACATAAGATTAGTAAAAGAATTTTACAATGTACTACTGCAAAATGAGTGCTCACTGCCACTAACCTGCACATCCTCTCCAAATGATCTGCAAGGGATTAGCTTGAAGGGATCAAATGACCTGTAAAAGAATAATGTTCAATAAAACATACACTGTTTTGAATTGGACATAAAGTACCAGCAAACTCACCCCTTGTACCTGGACATCTTGGACGGTTTGGGCATGTTTTTCATCTCCTCTCTCCTCTTGGCGAGTTCTTCTGCGCTTAGATGCTGGTTTGACCAAAAACAAAAATAACAGTGTGGCACATAATTTAAATTGTACTACTAAAACGTTCCCCAACAAACCTCATATGTCTGTCCCTCCAAGTCTTTAGCATCACACCAGTTCCCCCAGATGTCTCTCACACGCCGCTTCCTTGTCCGCTTCATTAATCAAACAAACAAAAGGTAATAAATTAATATAAATATATTTGTGTCATGTGTTGGCCTTTGAACAGCTCACCATGCTCTGCAGCCTCTGAGCCAGCTGATAAGCCTCCAGCACATCCTTGCCCTCTTTTTGTTTGGTCCGGTCCACAATTCGTGGACGATTATACACTGCTTGCTCTAAAAGTATAAAGTAGGGTTGTTTATGGTTAATCAGTTAAACAATGTATTGCCAAAATCTGCATTGGTCAATTATTTGAATATACAAAATAAATGCTAAAATAAGGTTACAGTCCAATTGAATTAGGTTAATAATATAAAATGTGATGCACAGTCACAGCAACTGTTGTTTTTAAGGGTACTTTTGAAACAGTGTTAGAAAGTCTACTTACCACAGTTAAAGTTAATGGCTCCTATAAGCTCCAGGTACGTATGTATTCTCCCAATGCAGTTCACATCACCACAGTTTTTTAGCCCTGGTCGGACAGACGTCTTATTGAGGTATTTGGGTTTGCTCTTGGACCTGTTACAGTATATTAAAAATATATATTAAGACCAGTTCAACATAAACATTCGTAGAAACAATGAGACAAACCAACAAACCATTGATCCAGGATATAGTTCCTGATCTTTAAATATCTCTCAGGGGTTTTGGAAGGACGTCCCTCAAAGAACTCTGGGATAGCTTGTTTCTCATCTTCGGTGATGACCTCTGGGTCCATCTCGATTTCCTGTTCTGGAGGCTTCAGCTCTTCCTCTTCATCATCCTCTTCTTGGTTGTCGTCTGGTCCCATGTTGTTCTCTTCTGAAAGAAAAAAAATGTCTTAGAATTTTGGAAGGAACATATTATATTGTATTTACATTATTTACATATTATTGATTCAGCATGAGTTAAAGTTATGTAGTATATGATGTTTAGTGTAAGATTTTTTTTTTTTATTAAAAGATGTTCAGTTTATGCTCCTACCTGTGTCTTCATTGCATTCCTCTCTTGGTGGCTGCACCCTTTCAGAGCCATTAGACTGGTAGCATTGATCCTCTTGTTTAATTTGCTTTGCCTCTGCCTCTGAGATTTTGGCAAGAATTTGTTCATTTTGTTCAGCATTGTCAGGCTGCTTTGTGGAAACTAAGGAGGATGTGGGTCCATCTAAAGACCTGAGGCTACAAACAGGTTTATCTTCATTCTCATTCAAACTCTCTGTTATGAAGAAGCCTAAATCTCCCTTCTCTGGTCTTGCATTGTCTATTTCAGTGTCTGTGGCTTCAGATTTCACTTGGATGCTACTTGGTTTATCTTCTGCAGGTTTACAATCATCATCTGTAATGTCTATTTCTTCATCTTCGTCATCAGAAAGCTTCTCTATTCGCACAGCATTGGCCAAAGTGTATGGATGACTGGAACTGGTCTGAGGTTGCATTGACAGCACTGGGCCTTTAGAGGGAGCTCCAGCTTTGACTTTTGATTTGGCCTGAAAATGCGTAACATAACATGTTTATTACAAAACTATTGTTCTGACATTGGATTAGAACATACTGATGAGTTATAGATGCATTAGATAACTTTTCTGGTGAAGGGTCTGCCACATCTATAGCAATAATATTGCTTTACTTAAGATAAGATATTTCACAGTATGACAGTAAACTTTCCTGTTTTCATGGAGTCAAGTAGGAGGATGTCACCAGGCCAAGTAGCAAAAGAGAGGAGAGGCAAGCCCATTCATATCAAGAATGCATGATTTTACAAGGTATTTTTTGGCAATCAAACACTTGTAACTGAAAAACACTACAGGACAAGCTGTAGTATTTCAATGAAGATAGGCAGGCGACAGAACCTATTCCAGAAAAGTTGCACAGTGTGTCTTTAAACCAATTAAAATATGCAAAAAAAGACAGAATGAGGAAATAAAGTCTATGCATACACATTACCTCTTGCTTTAGGTACTGCCGGGCATAACTTTTGACCTGAAGAACAGTACGGCTTCCCATAAGTTTGGCAATCTTAGTCCACCGTCGACCATATTGAGCCTAGCAAAAATGAATAATAAGAATACTATATCCAGAGAGGAATAAAAGTATTTTTGCAAAGAACAGCTTTACTATTTAAAATCATACCAGTCCTTCTTCAAAACACTTCTTTTCCTCAGCAGACCATCGAGAGGAGGACGCAGGGGATGATTTAGCTGGAGACCTAAACAAGAAAAGGGTAATTAACAATAAACAACAAAACTGATCACACCTATTATTAAACCATACAGCTTAAATGAGTAGTAACTTACTTTTTGACTTTTGGCTTGTTAGACTCACTTTGCCAAAAGTTTTTAGGGATTTCCTGACCTGTTAAGTAGTATCTGTGTATTATTAAGGGGTTTTAACTGTAAATGTATGCATCTAATAGGAAATCTAATAAGAATACAAAAAATTAAAACGGCTTTTAGAGTCACTCTACAACATTACATTTAAAACTATATAGAATATCGTAGTTGAAGCTCATTTGTAAAGACAGATATGATTAATGAAGTAGTGAGTTAAAGGATACTGTTCTTCCAAGAGCATTTTCTCTATAACTTCTCTGTTTTCTACGCTGATGGAGCTGTCTAGTTCCCAGGGCTGTAAAATGGAAAACACAATGGAAAAAAAGCATAATCTCTCGCACCGATGTCAAGGCTGGACTATTACTGTTTTATAAAGCAACTACTCACCATTATCCCCGCGCTGCTTTTCCACGTCGACTGCAAAAACTGCTCCTGAATGAGCCCCCCACCGTCTAGCTCACTAAAACATGAGCAAAATCAGCTGTCAGACATAAACTAATTCAAGTCCATCTTTATGCTAGTACTAGAGTTAAAAAAGCGACAACAGCTAACCCAACTTTGAACCGGAAAACATTGTACCACATGCAGAACAAAATTACATGACAAATAGGTCATATATGTACATAACTGGGTGTAAAACAAACCTAATACTGCTCTCAAATGCATCTCCTTCGATGTCAACATCAACCTCGTCCTCCATGTTGTTGTCTTGTTTCTTCTGCGGATTACCAAATACTCAATCCTGCCTCCTACCGTCCTTTACGCGTAGCACACTGGCCTAAAATAAATAATACAACTGACTAATACTTATATGAAATATTATTCTTATTTTGATGACATGAAAACAGTTAAAATAACCATACAGCTACTATGTCTATAAATGCTTTTGTGTGGCAGCTACAAAAACCTTTTTATAACAAAGACAGTAACATTATTAAATCAATATGTTAAAAAGTAACACAGTATTATTTTCATCAATAATATACTTTTTGACAAAAATGATCTATTTTAGAAGCCTATCAGCATATTATAACCTTTATTTGGTTAAAAATGTGTTTTTAATCGCTGATTACTCGACTACTGAAGTTAGTCAATGTTTTCTTAATAATGTAATTTAGATTTCTTTTACAGCGTTTTGACTAATCAAAATGCGCTTCTATCAGTGTGCCCCAGGGCAGCTGTGGCTACAATAGTAGCTTACCATCACCAGGGTATAGAGTGAATGAATGAATGCTGAATGAATAATGCTGAATAAAGTGTAAAGCGTCTTTGGGGACAGAAATGTCTGTGAAAGCCCTATATAAATAAAGACTTACTTACTAATCCATTGTAAGTTTAACTAATTGGACATGGCAACATAGTCCCATAAAGATGATTTGATGGTTTATTTAACACTATAATGAAAATAAAAATGTATAATACTGGTCTAACTTGGCGCTATTGAATACGGATAAATGTATTATTACTGAATAATAATTATTATTACAAGGCTGGAGGAGTGTTAAATAAGGAATAATAAAAAAAAAAAGTTAAAGACAACAAAAAAAAAAGTTTTATTTAGAAATTCACAGTTTCTAATGGCACTACAGTTTTTGTAGTAACTCACTCGTGCTCCAAAATACTGTGCAGCTCTCAAGAGTAGACAGAAATAAAAATGCATACACAAGAAGACAGAAATCATATAGAAAGAAATTATAGCACTTAAGCTTTTAAAACAAAACAAAAAGGCATGGGGAGTCATACAAAGTGCCAAAGAACTCCTAAATTCCTCTCCAAAGTCTTTCAGAATGAGTACATTTTAAAGTAGTCCTTCTCTTAACACAGAGAAACACGCATACTGACACACAACCAAATGCAGACATACAATTCGAACAAACATACACATAAAAGATCATAAACATTCAAAACAAGTAAAACATTTGGATTTGTGGAACATAAAATCATGTTAATAGTGTTCCTAATTAATCTCAATCTTTCCCTTTATTTAAGAACATAGTATTTCATTCAAGGTGGGGCAGACACATGAGCGAAACAGCAATGATGAGTTGATAAAAGCTTGGATAAGTGTTTGAAAAAAAAAAGACCCAGCCTGAGAAGCTAAAAGTGGTTTTAAAAGCACATCTGTTAAAATGTTTCACAGTTACAGAAAATTCATGCAATGGACCTTCACTATGACTTATAGATGAAGACGTGTAGGAGAAAAATAGAAAGATAAAAACTGATTGCAAGCATCAGAAGAAATGTCTCAGTAAGAGGCAGGAGAGAGATTTGTGAAGTCTGCAAACTAGATCATGTCCAACCAAACAGAGCAATCAGAAATGCCAACAATTTGGAAAGAGAAAATATATTAAAACGTTATTATTCTAACGTAGTACTCCTTCTATGGCCAACTTACAGTATTAAATGAATGTTGTAGTAAGATGGCCAAGAAATGGTTTGAAGGTTTAAAATGGTACACACACTCAGAAGAGATGCTAGCTTTAGCCCTTCCCAGACAACACAAGCAGACGCATACAGCTGCAGCAGGACTATAGACTTAGAAAGATGAATAAACCACTCCTGTTCACATTGTTTGAGTACCATATTGTATGTTTTGAACTACTGAGACCCTGCAGGTTTAGGAGACTGGCAAGCCAGCGCCTACTTATAGAATCCTCTGTAAATAAATAAATAAATAACTGTGGTCTCATCTGCAGGGTCCCAGTAGTAGTAATTTTCTGTGTAAAAAGTAAAGTGTAAACATGAAATAATTTTGTAAGTGCAGCAATAGTGAGACGTCAAACAATCAACCCAAAATAACAATAAGAAAAGAGTAAAGAAAAAAAGTTTATAAATATACCTTGCCTTCCTTCATAGTGAAAAAAATATCTCATCTATACAACCTGATATCTGCTGCTGCTTATGTATTTACAACACAGGGCTGAAGCTAAACCACAAGTTCTACGACATTCACACAAAGGTAGTTTTCTTCATTCAGCTCTTATGGTTGGTTTGGACAAGACTGACAGACAGAACAGAGATAGGCTTGACACTGTGGTCCCATACAGCCCTGGAGCAGTGCCAGGAGGTAACACTAAAATGAGAGGAAGAAAGAAACAGATAAGAGTCAAAAACAGAAGAGTTGTTGTTATAGTTAAGTTCCATGCAACTGGTATGACACTTTGAATCTAAAAAGAGCAGCCTCTCCTAAACCCCCATGTATGAAGGAATGACACGTCTGTGAATCCAGAGCCTCCTCAATCTGAGCTTCTGTGGATGTCAATGGGTCTGACTTCATGAATGTTGTTCGCCCCACCACAGTTTCATTTTGTTTCACCTCATTTTAAATGTTTCTACTTAAAGGTAGATATAAAGGCACATAACCAAAATGAACTGTTTGACATGTTTTGGCCAGTACAATGTAGCTACTGTGTCCACCCTCACAGTTTGTCTGTGTGATTGTGGGAGTTGTGGGTCTTTGGTTGCAGCCAGATTTATCTCCTGTCTGCTACCGTACAGTGTTCAAGTTTTCATTAAATGAATGTGAGGCCTCAGACATGTCCAGTGACAGCGGTCACTCCAATGGTCCCAACACTAATGTCCTTGTTTCCTTTAATGAGCGTCTGCAGATTGGGCAGAGAGCTGACGCCACCTCTTGGCAGTGACGGGAACGGCAGCTCTGTCTGCTTGGATTTTCGCCTCTTCATCGAGCGCTTCTCCTGACGGGTTTTAGAGGGCTGGTGCAGGGCGAAGGGCAGACTGTGGCCATTACAGAGGCCATTAGGGGGCAGCACAGGTGAGGGAGGGGGCAGGCGGCTGGTGTAGGACTCCTCTGAGTGGGACGAGCTGCAGCTGCTGCTCTCCGATGGGATCTCTACAGTGGGACAAGGGGGCAGTAACAGTACCTCCTCCACTGGGGAGGGGGGCAGTGCCAGGGGGGGTGGGGGCGGAGCAGGAAGAGCAGGAGGCACCACAGGAGCAGGTAAAGCTGGATGAAAGCCATTGCACTTGAGAACACCATTAATCAGTGGAGCGGGATGGTCTGTATTCAGTGTCTCCACTTTGTCCAAAGACTTGGTCTTGCCACGTTTTTTCTGTGGAAAATACAAGTGTAATTTAAAGTTTGAAGTTGATATAGAGATGGGTAAATATAAAAGGAAGTGTTAAAAATGAAAGGCTTGCCAAGACTGGGATTGATGATAGCAATAATAAGCTTAGGGGACTACATCTTATTTTCTGTCACACCATTGTTCTCTGCATCAGCAAAAACCTTTAAACTATGTTCAGCTACGTACAGACCTACACAACAAAACATGAGCTAATACTGAACAGCAGCAGTGAGAGGAAACACTGTACCTTTTTCTCTGGAGAAAATCTTAAAGGTTCTACAATGTACAAGTCATCTGGACCAACTGGGGAGGGGAGAGAGGGGCAGGTTAATGATGAAATGGAGAACAGAATAATAGAAGCATGAAAGGATCTTCACAGTATCTATACCAGTATACATATATACTACACAAAAAAATCCACTTTTCTTTGATTGCTACTTGCAAATGTCTACCATGGGCCTGCAGAGCCCTAAGTCTGAGCCCTATTATTATGCTCCTTAAGCCCACATGTGGTCACAAGCTGGCAATGACAGCCAGTCAGTCTGAAGGACAATCTCACACATGCATACACAGTACACACCATGCCAAGGAATAATAGCCAGCAGGGGGAGTTTCAGGTTTCAATTTACAAATGCTTGTCTTTTTTCTGTTTCCTGGACAGACCCCCTACTCTATCCTGTTGCTCTAGGCAGTTACAAAAATGTATGTACTGCTTCTAAGAACTGGCAACCAAAAAAAAGGGTGAACTGGATAACTGCAATGATAAACAAACTATAGTACACAGATGATCCTAAAAACAATATAAAGGGTAATACAGAAGGAAAAACCTGGTGGGTTGCATATTTAAAGGTGAAGTTTGTACCTTCTGTTGAAGACAAGTGAAAAGACTTGGAGCGGACAAGTGGACATGCCACCCTCCGTTTTATACTCATGTCGTCATAGGAGGAAAAACACCTGAAAGAAAGCGTATACGTAAGATTTCAAACAGGTCAACAATTTAATTATATGCATACACATATAATACACCTGACTTCTAGTTCAAGAAAATTCCCTTCCATTATCGCTCTGCTATCAAAACTAGAATGTATGATCTCATATGCATTTTAACAGACATAAGGAATGAGGAACAAAAAAACACAACAAAAAATGAGAAAAAACAAGGTAACAACCAGGTGTGACTTTTCTAGTACCACATTAGAGTGAGAAAAGATAACTGTTAAAACAGTTTAAAATCTGATACACAATATAGTACTGTACTGTACTCATATGGTAAATTAAGATTATATAGTAGAACAGTAGATACTGGAGGACATGGTGGAAAAATCTTACCTCTTGGGGCTGGGGTAGTGATTGCTCTTGGGCAGGGCCACAGTGCTGATGTTGGGGCTTGGAGGAGAGCTCCTGCAGCACTGCATACACAACATGATACCCAGAAACAAGCACAAGACCAGAGACACCACCAGGTAGCTCTGTCGGTCTGATACCTGCAGGCAAATGTGCAATTATTTTCATAATTGTTCAATGAAAACCTATAGAAAACAGTTTGCCTTGCAGCTTGTACAGGTGTGGTACTGTTACCTCTCTCTGTAACTGACTGACAGTGGCGGTGAGATTGAGCATTAATTTAGTCACATTTTCCAGTTGGTTCTGCAGAATCTGGATGGACTCAGTCTGCTTCTGGTCCTGGAGAAAAAACAACATGTAATTGGAAAAAATAAAAAAAAGAAAGACTGTTTATTCTGACCTCCAACTGAATAATAGTAAAGTACTGACCTGCTCCTCTGCAATACGTGATGTGTTTTGAAGTTTGATGATGGTCTTATTGAAAGCTCTTTGCATTTCTTCCATCTGTTTGCGATACCTTTAACATGCAAAAGTAAAATCATGTATAATACTGAATATTTAACCTAGTACAATCAAATGTCTATACTTGTATTATACCACAGGATTTACCTTTGGCTGAGCTCTTCCAAGTATCTGCTGGATAAACTCATATTCATCTCTAGTGCTTTGATCCGGTTGTTCAGCCTCATAAAGACGCTTTCTTTCTGACTGGACCCATGGACTGCTCCTCCATTGCCGTTCACTGGCCCACCATTATAATCACCCCCATTCTGCAGCTCTGCATAGAAGTCTGTGGCTGTTCGGTGACCATTCCCATTGCCCGCACCGTTTAAAAGGTCATCTTCAACTGTGTGATCATTGTGGTGGGCTTCTCCATTTTGAGTGGTAGGGTCCCCATGATCCCCGTGGCTCTGAGAGGACTGCTCTGCCTTGTCGGCGTCTGTATGAGAGTCAGTTGTGGGCAGGTGAGCCGGTAGTCCAGTTGGTGGTGCTATCATGTCCTCAGGTCGCGAGGCAGTGGGTAACGGTTGGATCGGCTGCTCTTTCACCGAAGGAGCAAAAGCCGATGAAGGTGCCTCTGATGCCACGGATTGAGGCGTGGAGTTGAGAATGGGGGTCGGGGTGGCTCTGCTGGCCTGCTGTGTCTCTGGGATGGACACAGCCTGGATGGGAGGGGTGGGGAGAGGGTCCAGGGCGGAGTCTTTGACTGGAGGTAGAACCTTGTCCTCATTGGTGGGCGTGGGCCGCGTGAGGGAGCTGTGACTGTCTGAAAAGCTCTGCGGTGGGATGGAGGAGGTCTGACTTGGTTCGAGGAGAAGGTTGAAATCTGGAGTGTGTGTGTCGTTGATTTCAGCTGTGAGCACATCATTTGTAACGTCACTCTCGTGTGTCTCTGGTTCTGGAACAATTTCTGTGACAGGGAGGATGTCTTGTGAAGGGGGAGTGACAGGTGCAAGGACAGGGGTGTGTGTGGGTGAAGTGGAGCTGTGGTTGTGTGTGTGATTCCTCCTGCGTACACTGCGGAGTCTTTCTTTAGAAATTCGGGCCGAACACCAGCGGTGCAGAAGCTCGGGCAGTGTGGCCATACAAGACAGAGAGAGGGAGGTGAAAGAGGAGAAGGGACAGTATGCCTGGCTCTCCCACTGGTTTCGATCAGCCTCTTTCCTGCCCTGCTCCTCCCTCGTCTCCTCCTCTTCCTCAGTCTCCTCCTCCATCAGTGTCACTGTGGATCGCTGCGGCTCTTCCTCCTCCTCTTCCTCCTCAACCAGAGTCACGATCTGCCTCTCCTCCACAGGCTCAGGGGGGGTCAGTGGGGGGGTGGAGGACTGAGTCGTATTGATCTTTTCTTCAGAATGGGCTGACTGTCCAGGCTCCAGGCTAGAAGTGAACATGAGAGATTACATTTTATTGTCAGAAAGTGCTCAGAGTGTTGGGTCCATGCTAATTAATTTTGTTGATAATCTGTCCTTACATTGCAGAGGGTTGGATGCTTGCAATATGCTGAGAGGAATCCTCTTTACTTCCATCAACTTCATTCTGGGCCTCACTTGATGCATTACCTGAAAATGATTGAAAGTAAATATATTTGCTAAGGCTTAAGGAAAGGAAAAGAAAAAAATATACATGTTACTTTTGATTTTGGGATAGCTTTGCTAAAAAATGGAATTGGGGAGTAGAACAATGTACATTTATAATCTTGGAGTAGCTGTGGGAGGTAGGGTATAATACAATCTTTGCCCTCTTTTGGGATACTAGCAGGCCTGTGTTTAGATATAAAAAAAACTAAAACTGGTCTGAACCAGTCTGAACTGATTCATTTCCTTCAGTATACCCCCCTTGTCCCTCTACAGAGTGCCTGTGAGGTAAAGGCTTTTTCACCACCAGACCCCAGGACCGATAGCGCCTGCCAAGATTCGCATAAACATCTGGCTTTCTCAGAATATGTACTGTATGTATGGCTTGGGATTGGACTGTGCATATGCAAACATTTTAAAGCAGAGAAAATGACCTAGATTCAGAACCGGTTAATCTAAACATTGTGTGCAAAAGCAAGTTCCAAAAAGCTTCTAGGAAGTCAAACAGAGTTTCACTGTGGAGGAACTATGCTCAGAAAACCTTCAAATGTAAATTAAAATGCAAAAGTGAGAATATACAGCATGCCGATTGTATTTGTGATGTTTCTGGTTTCTCTTTGTTTTTTTTGTTTTGTTTTTTTATCCCAATATTTAGTTTTGATACTACTTTTGTATTTAGTAAATGGGTATTTATACTTTTGATAAATGTAATTATTAACTTTTATAACTTTTTAACCACAAATCCCTTCCTGATGACATCAGGAGGTATTTACGGCACCTGGTCACACCTAAAGTTTTGTAATGTTGACAAAGACTAAGAAATGATCCTTACATAGTGTGCCTCCACTCTTATTTTCAAAATAGACTGTAATAGACCTGGTACACAATGCATGATGAAGGTGTACTTGTTATATTACAATATAACAAAGTGTTGGAGTTCTTCATCTTAGAAAAGCATTGACTGAAATAGACTATAAATTGGAAATTGGCTCCATGCCACAGAATACTCAGAATACTTAAATAAAGGATAACAAAGTGTTACGCCAGTACACCTGGAATACATACCATTTTCTGCTCCACCCTCCATCTCTGGCCCTCCACCAAGAACGTTAGCAGCAATGTTATTTACCATGTTAAGAATGGCATCTATAAGAAGACAAAAAAACTCATTTATTCTTTTGTGAGTGTTTGGACATGAGGACACAATTTGAACAATGAACTTCTTTGAATTAAAGAAGCATTTCTAAGTAACACCAACACCAAGTAAGTGATGAGAATTTAAAACTGAAAGTTGCAACCACAGGCAGCTAGAAAATGAAAAAAAAAAACCAAACAAAAAAAACTGTCTCATAAAACATATTGCTACATTTTTCTTTCAACTACTCAAAATGAGTGTTGACAATTATCACATTGTTGCATAATTCTTTCTATTACGCAAAGCCAAACCAAATGATGAAGTTGTGTATTACATGGCATGTGTAGCGTGCATGTGTACATACTGGTAGCTGAGCCCAGGAGGTTTTTAGAAGCCTTGTCTTCGGATGGTTGATAACCTGGAGGATAATCTGATAAATCAAAACACACAGAGGAAATTATGTCAATTACGTATGCATTAAAATAACTTAATTTACATGTATAGGGCAAAACAAATGCACAATATGTCATTTGAGAAAAAAAGAGGAAATGGCTGAGCTGGTATTTATAGTCAACCCTAGCCTCAGGCATGTGGCTACAGGGCCTGCAACATGACTCCGCTGATCTGTAGGAGATATGCTGCATGTGCATTGTTCTTCCACAAGTAACATAATGGCCATTTTGTGATTAAAGTATCAGGCATTAAAACCATGTAAAGTCTTACTAAAACACAGAGTGATCCATTTTGCTCAGGAAAGGGACAAAAAGTTTAATAGTATTTTTTTTTCCCCCTGCAAACTACTTTTCAACGTATCCTTTTTTTGTGTGTCTTACCATAGTCTTCGTCTAGAAAATCTACTCTTTCTGAGGGGTCCTGGGAATCTGCGATCTCGTCATACTCCTCCACCATGCTAGTACCAAACACTCTACAAACACAAAGACCAAGTTACTGCTCTGAACATGACTTACAAATCATTAAGCGTTTCCTCAGGTCATAATGAACCGAAATGGCTATGTATGAGATGGAGCAGCGGAAATTGAAGAAAACTAATCTTGAGCAAGTAGCATGTATTTACTTCATGAGATTTTCATCTGTCTTAAAGGTTCAAATAACAAAAAATGCATTTTCTTTCATCCCTCAAGCAAATAGTTTTAGATTAAATAAATATGCAAAATACAGAAAATATTAAAAGTCAGAAACATCTAAAAAAAAAAACTAGTAGATTAAAAAAAACTGTCACTAAACAGTTAAAAGTTCAAATTCAAGTCATTTTTACAAATCCATATTCCCATTTGGCAGTTTAGTTTTCAAAGACTGTTGCGCTATCAACACAAGCTCATTTTCCACATTCCTGGCCCATCTCCCCTCTACCCCACAGAACATGTGAATATCAGCATTTGCTGTCAAACCCAGAAGAGCTTCATATGTGCTCAAGGCAAAGTTACACTTTATGTCCCAACAGTGTATGGTATGTTACACATGCAAATTATGATTTAGGAGGGAATTACCGAATGAGACTGAGAGGACAGAAGTGTTCAGATCCAAAATGAGAGAGAAGTTCCACCTGCAGAAAGGACAACATTACACAATTTAACATATAGGAAAATACAAACGTACATCCAGAGACTACAACAATGTGGAAAATAAAATTTTATTACTTCAAGCTAAATGCATACATAGATTTAGCACACACACAGTATAATATGTACATAGTAAGATCTAAAACAATATACACCTTTGCATTATGCAGTTATAAAATTTGAGTTTTTAGCCATGAATCGCATAAAACTTCAAGATAACTTAGCGTATTCTGTCCCCTCACAATATTTCACTCTGTGTGTACTGAACCAATATGCAATTTACCTCAGAAATAATTTAATAAAAAAAATAAAAAATCTTCCAAAGTTTCTGGGGTGCCACTCCCAAAACAGTGCTTCCCAAAGCACAACCCACAATCCCCCACGCGTGAAAATGTGTTTAACTTGGTTAATGTGCATGCATTAAACACAAATAACTCTTCCCATTTAGACAATGACCATTTTAGAAGCATCTGACCGAAAGAAGAATGCTAACCTTTATGTACTTGATGAACATCTGAGGAAAGAGGAAGACAGGAGAGGGACAGGAGGCAAGAGAAAACAGAAAATTGGTGAAGAACAGTTTAGCTAAAAGCAAATCGTGAACAACAGCCATCATTGATTGTTTTTATGCTTAATTAACAGTGGACTATGAATTCACAGATCCAAAATAGAAGAAAGCATTTGAAGAATTTCATAATTGCACAATAATATACCCACTGTATTATAGATAAAATTATTTCATGATAAAGGCAAGTGAGCAAGTCTGAAATGAACAGGAGTTTAGAAAAGGGTTGTAATATTTGAGCTCAATACATAAAGGTAAATGAACAGGAAGGTTCACAAAGGATCTTGTTCAAGCACAATATACATTACGATTTGTACTAAAAATGTAGTTTTCCTGTTCAAATAAAGGCATGCTAAATATTCCTCAATGAATCATGATCAATGATTAATATAAAATGGATAAAAAACAGACTTCAACAGTTTGATGGAGAACTTATGTGTAACTCACCATGAAGTCATAAGTGGGTCCCCTGGGCTTAAAACCTCCTGCTTACTGTTCAGTGTGTTTGTGAAGTGTGATGCAATAATGTAATACAATACAGAACTCCATAGTTTTGATCAAATTTCTATCCTTCAGACAGTTTAAAAGGTACAAAATTATTAAATTATTACCTTCACATATTTTGCATAAAGTTGCTCATCCAAAGGAAAACTCTGGACTGTGCGCTTATCACGAGCGTGGAAAGTGCCGAGCTTCACCCACTTATTTGTAGGATATCTGCACAAACAAAAAAATATATATATTTGTTACAAAACAGTAGTGAAATGTGATTACTCTGAACTCATGGTTAAAGGTGCATTATGTAACCTCTCTAGTTGAGCACATGCCACTTTCTTGTCTTCAAAGTGCATGGATATTTTATTACTTTGCCTTGAATATTCCATAGTATGGCATTAAACTTATCTACATGAAAACCAGCATGTAACACCACCAGACCAAGTAACAAGCTAATCAATGGATTAGCAACTCTGCTCACAGTACTGCATGTTTTCAAAGGTTTTCTTTAGCTATAAGAACACCTTCAGTTGATTAGAAACATTCTAGGAAATGTAAAAATGCATTGAAACCAGCAGGTGGCATACCCTCCAGCAGAAAAGTTACATAGCGAAAAGTTACATAGCGCAGCTGTGATTTGGCTTTGGAGAAATTCTTTTACAAAGAATTGTCATTTTTGTATGTGTACTAGAGCACTGAATTAAACTGGTGAAGCAGTGTAGTACCTGTCACTGAGGGAAACCAGGAAGTCTTTAGGGGTGGATGAAAAGAGCTCGAAGTTGGCAATGTCCAGCTGTTTGACTTGAATGGGCTCACAGAGCTCAATCACAAACCTGTAGAATTGAAGCAAAATTACATTAAAATGATGATCATTGGGCAATCCAAAGATAATAATAAAGATGTACTTGCCATATTTTGGTGCTGCAGGGGTTAAGCATATACAGATCCATATTCTCTTTGAGAATAGCTGAAGTACTCTGGAATATACATATTTAAATCAGTCAGAACCACCACCAGTTCTCACAGGAAATTATTTACAATAATCATAAACAGAACATAATTACAAAGTTGTCAGACCTTGGCCTCGCTGTTGGCAGAAAGGATCTTGGCACCACACTCCACAGAGGCGTAATTATTCTTAAATTTGCTCTGCACTTTCTTCACAGGATGAGGGCTGCTACTAGTCGAGGTGTGAAGAGACTGACCTGCAGAGAGAGGATTCAAGTATATATATTTTTTAAATCTGTGTTTTGAAGTAACTAAAGATAACATATTTTATACATAAAAAGTACTAACTCTTCTCCTTCTCGACCTCCATAACCTGTTTCTTCCACTCGTCAAAGGTTGGGATGTCTTCTTTGGTGGGCACAGAGGGATCCGTTTCCCTGGCAATACTGGCATCTCCAGCCTAAAACACACCAACATGGAATTTAGTCAGAACTGATAACACAAATATGATTATGATTACTTTATTAACAACAAGTAGTTAACTTGACATAATTTTGCCATTTTATAGAGCTTTAGAATGATGTGAAATATTGACCTTCTGTTCTGTGGGGGTTTGTGATGAGTTGGCCTCCAGGTGATGTTCTGAGAGCCCAGTGTCACCCTCCTGCTGCTGCTCCTCTGGGCCTGGAGCAGGCGGCACCTCAGACTTAGTCCCAGATGTTTGCTCATGTTCGTCGTCTAGTCCAGCTTCATCCACACTATGTACAGAAAAAGAGACTATTTAGTTATAGTGCAATGTTAAAAACAGATAAAAATGAAATTAAGTTATGAAGACAAATTAAAAATGATTAACAAAGCTGGTGGATGCAATCTGACCGTAGCTGCTGCTTGGATTTACCTTTCATTTACCTGTGTGTTTTGATTGGCCTTTCTTGAAGTTAGATACTCACCTGGGCACAGGGCTGCCAAAAGGGAGGTTTTCACAGGTTGCCAGTTCAGGGGCATTGACCCTGCACTGTGAGTCAGAGAGCTCTGCAAAGACAAAGCTGTCTACTGGGAGATCATCTCCTTCACTGGCAACCCGCTCTGCACTGAGGGAAAGAAAGGACATGGCATTTACCACACCTCTGTACACAGAGAAAGGCAGAGAGAGGTCGGGCGAGGGA
This sequence comes from Boleophthalmus pectinirostris, assembly GCF_026225935.1. Lineage (NCBI taxonomy): Eukaryota > Metazoa > Chordata > Actinopteri > Gobiiformes > Gobiidae > Boleophthalmus > Boleophthalmus pectinirostris. Next base: position 21,983,912 of record NW_026571473.1, on the reverse strand, counting down.
GCGAGGGAGAGATAAGGTAGGAATGAAAGCAAGAGGGAGAAAACAAGATGGAGAAAGAGAGAGACAGCTGGGAAATAGATAGAAGGAAATAGCTAGAAGGAAATAGGTAGGGTAGAGGTGTCCATTCAAGGCAAAGCTGAATGTGTCCATTAATGTTGATTGACATTTCCAGAAATTGTCCACTTCTTCAGGTAATTAAAGTTGAAAGTCCTTAGGCAATCTTCCAGAAGTTCAACTTGTTCATCGTTTCCGGGTTTTGAGGTTTACATGGTATTCCGATTACTCCGATATAATGTTGCAGGGCAAGTCACCAGTTCCAGGAAATAGGTATGAATTTTGGCCATTGATGCAGTGATGCATTGATACAGTGGTAAAACAAAAATTCACAATATGTTCCAAATAATGGAAAAATGATACCAACAAAAAGTTAAAACAACAAACTGTAACATAATGTAACAAAAGACAATGTAAAGGAAAAAAACAAAATGAATTTCATTTATGGTGCAGTGTTGGAATGGAAGTGGCTTTAACCACAGGCGTGAAAAACTGAATCTATTACATTACAAATTGAATAACATTTTCTCTATTGGTTAAAGCCAACCTCCACAGCCGCCATGCACCTATAGTTGGATTGTGTGGGCTTACCTGGTGGGTGGAGGCGGGGTGCCGGTCTCTGAGGTAGGCGTGTTTTCAGCTTCATGTGGGGGTGTGCTCTGAGCTGAGGGAGGGCTGGGGGGGTCTGTGACCTCACTATCACTGGGGATCTCGGCTGCTGGAGCTTCTGAGGGCACGTGGACTGAAGCCAGGACTTGATCAGGGGAGGGGGACACTAGCACCTCCTGGGGCTCGTCCCGGGACACGGGAAGTGGAGCTACATCATTCTGTAGGTCTGGGAGGGGCTCTGGCTCAGCAGTGACGGGTTGAAGGTCCAACTCTGGTTCAGGCCCAATCTCCTCTGCCTCTGCATCTATAGTATTCACATTCTGGAGAAGAACCCACACCAAAAATTAAATGCAAGTATACTGCAGCCATAGTTGTTTTGTTATAAATATAGTGTGTATGCACAAGAACACTACACTCCTTAATGGATATGTCATGTCAGAATCTTGAAGTCTAAAATAATTAAGACTTTGACTGGAAAGCAGAAAACCAGTTGCCTACAACTATTTTATACATGGCATGCCCCTTTGTAAAATATGCAACTGTATCAAAACCTTACATTTTATCTTGAATGTTTTTTAATTAAAAGTCATGCACCAGAGATCCAAATAAGACAATGATAAAAACAAAACTAGAAGAATAAATAAATACATCAGTAAGTCAAATAATGATTGTTTGTATTCTTTAGCAAAGATCTCTCACCTGGTCTGGGGTTTCACTGTGTGCTATTGGTTCCTCTAGTGTTGCTCTCTCCGTCTCCAGTCCAACTTTGTATGATGTGTGTATTGTCCTTTCCTCCTCCACCTATACAAACACAGAAAATGGTACACGTACGATACATTATAATGGAATCATACTGAAACACACATGTCACACACTGTCAAATATCCTTTTATATGAAAATAATGAGTCTAAAGTTTCACATGAGTTTGTGAGAGTCTTTTGTTTGTGGACAAAGAGCGTGTTATACACTGGTGACAGATTGCCAGGCCTGTTGAACTGCCTGGGCAGGCCTGTTTGTTGCACAAAGATTTTCCTTCTTTAGATGCCTGCACAGAAATCTCATTCATTTATCCCTCACGTTGACACAAACCTCCAGATTTCAAACTCATTCAGAAAAATACAAACAGATAGTTCAACCAAAGCCAGTTTAGAGTCTTGTTTTTTTAACAGTTTGTAGAAGCACCAGACTTCCCTGCTCTGTGGCTGAACAATGCCAGGTATTAAGCAGATTACTTCCATTACTTCCTACAGTGACATGGAAGCAAAATGAAAATGACTAATCCAGACTGGCTTTAAGGGAATTATCCAAACAATATTTCTATTAAGTTGCCTGACTTTGAGTAAATATAATGAAATTAGAATGCAGTCAACATGGTTAAAATTAATTTCCCACCAGGCAGCGTACAACAAAGTGCATTCACGATGGGTAACCTTGGTATTCATACAGACTTGCCACAGTCTATTCTGGCATACTAGTAAAGAGCTGCTATATTTTACAGGACTGTAAATGAAGCCTCAGAGTCCATCCCACTGGAAGATGAGGGCAAATAAACATCAGATTTTAAAGACAAAGTAATAGCAGTATTTTCCCCACTGCAGTGCCCAACTGGAGCCTGTTTGAATGCACTTCAAACTGTATATCAGCAGGTCTCTATAATTCATAATATGTACTTGCACATTCATGACATGTACAGTTCACGCTTATCTTACTAAGGATAGCAATAACAGCAATTAGCAAACAATCAGTATATTCATTTTAGTGACTGATTATAAATAAACATGAACCTCCCACAAAACGTCACTGACCATTCGTTTTACTGCTTTACACGTGCTCCCATCTGTACATGCCTCTCCATGACAGAGGTTAGCAGGTCAAAAGTGCTCAACCTATTACTCACCACTGTCCTGTGGCCTAATACAGTTCTGCTAACTCGCATGTTTTAGCACGTCTAATAATACTCACCAGGATGAAAGAGCAAAAACCTATATGCAAAGTTTAATATGGTGGGATTTCCATAGAACCTTATCTAGTTAATAAGAACAATGGCATGTATGTGTTGCATTTAACAGTTTATTAAAATTGCAAAGGGCAAAGGAGAATTCTTGTAAATAATGTTGAAAGTATTATGACTGCAGTAGTTTTATAATTTGGAATAAAGATAAACCATTACAACACCTTTACTTCACAATATTGAACTAATATTCTATTGTACATTCATTAAGATCTATTTAAATACATTTTATCCAATATAAGAGGTTAAAATAAGGTGACTAGACACATACTGTAATAAAAATGTGTTTTAGAATCTCTATAGTCCAGTTTACGATTACACTAATCAAAATACCATTATTTCAGTTGTCTACAAGTCATAATTATTCTGATTAATCATTGCAGCCCTAATGTTCACTAAGAGCTGTTATATTCTTAATTATTCATGAAAAACAAACAACAAACTACAGTATAGTATTATTTATTTAAGTTGGCAGTGCTTGTACACACCTTCTGTTGTGTGAGGTCCTGCTCGTGCTCCTTCTCGTCCGGGTCGGTGTGCCCAGCAGACTGACCCGGGCCAGACAGGCTCTGCTCCGAACAATACACATGATGACTGGGGTTCCTGCAACACAAAACCAAGACAAGATCAGGCTCATTGTCAAAAAAAGAGGCCACGGGTCTAAATTTAGTCTACACGGATGAATGAGTAGTTGCGTAATAAATGAAAATAAAACAAAGAAATGGCCTATATGCATTTGATGGTGTGATAAAAGGCCAGTGATGCAAAGACGCATAGATACAGCTAACTATGCATTCAGCTGCTGTAAAGTAGAGTCCCTCAGGGGGTAATGGCACACAGTTTTAAAGACTGCTAAAAGGTCCAGTTTCATTTGGATACACAATATAAAATACAGCATGTAGTCCTTCAGAATTATATATTAGCCACAGATAACACATTCAAGGCAACAGGGCTTTTGATAACACTTACATTGAAATGCAAGGCAAGAAACAGTTTTGGCTCTAGTATTTGAAAACAAGGAAATTCAGCCAATTCAACCCACAATTTGTTCAAAGACAGCTGGGCCAATGGCAACAGCAAGAGGCAGGGCGTCTAAATACATCTGAATAATTTATGTGGTTCTTAAAATTGTACTGTAGCGCTGAATAATACATGGCACAATGAGAAACGGTTAAGCCTTGACCAGATAACGTAAGGTAGTCTAAGTGATAATGGTGTTTAATGGAGGCAGAAACACCAGATACTGAAGAGATAAAAAGTAACCTAGAACATTCTATCAGTTCAGTGAATATGAGAAATAGCAAGTGGAAAGTAATGACAAAGAACAGCAACTGCAGACTTGAATAAACATTACTGAAATTGACTCAAGGGAAAGTGTAATTGGATATAGCTCAAAAATATAGTTTAAACACTGTAGTGACACGTTTGATATGTAACTCAGCAATAATAAAATAATGAACTGATAATTGTATTTACTAATTGAACAAAAAAAAACTGTTTATTATATATAATATATTATTATTACATTATTATTATATTCTATTATTAATTATACCATAATTATATCACTGGCAGACTTATTTATTATTATTATTATTATTATTATTATTTATTTATTTTATCATGAAGTCTACCATGGAAGTGAATCACATTACTGTCTGATTAACTTTTGCAACCACATCTCATGAAATTACTGAGAAATTTTATATTGATATTGGATCTAACCAAGGAGGATTAACCAGATTTCCAGGATATTGATTCAGCATTAGTCCAAAACACTGACGTGATGAGAGTGTTTACTGGAGAGTTTGGCCCAAAATGTCTCATAGTGTTAACACAAGGTGGTTCCACAGTAACCTGCATTAATTAATAGTTTTATACACTCATCACATATGGATTGGGTACATTTATTTGTGGCTTGGTTGGGGTATGGGCAGAGAGTCAGGGTGCATTCACCCTGTCCTTATCCTAGTTGGATTGGTGCCTCTCTAATTGTATTACACAAATTTTATATTGCATCGTTAAAAACATAAGTCCAGGTGGACTTTTTTCAACAGTTCACAAAGCCCCTTTCACTCAGTGTCCCTCTAGGGCAGGACCATCGAGGCCAACACTGCACGGTAGATTAAAGAGTGTAGTAAGTGTTTCCTTAAGGCAACACAAGCAAGGACACGAGGAGCTCACACAGACCCTGACAGGAAAACCCTGTATACAAGATGAGGACAGCACATCCCACCTCGAGTGTCCTTTAGGTGCAAAGTCTCCTCAGCGATGGGTGTCATGAGATTGTGAAACCGAAGGGGTTCTATGGCCGAACACATGGAGAGACGTGTTAGCGCTCTGTCAGAGGAAGAGCAACGCACACATACTCATCATCACACAGTACCACCATCTGTGCACGTCACACATCTATCAATCAAGGTGGCTGTACACCGTCCATGCACACATCAACTGAGCTGACAATAACTATGACAATACCAAATATCTGAGAGGGAGCACAAAAGTGTAGAAACATCTGATTGAAATATGGCTAACTGTATTGCTTTAGTAAAGGCAAAGAGTGGAGTAATACCATTAAACATGCTTGCCTTTTTCTACGCTAACTACAATCCAATAAAAAATATAAGCAGAAGTTATATCTGCAGATATATTGTTGTGCCTGGCTGCATTTTCACTTCCCTGTACTGTTGATATTGGATATGCATAATATTTATATGAGATATTAAATACATTCAATTTCATATAATAATGGTTACATATGTTTACTTGAATTGCAAAAGTGTTTAAGATATTTGCCTATAAAAGTGAACTGTGTTGTTTCAGATTCCCACTGCTGACACTGATACCATGTAGACTTATGGTGTTAACACACTGTGATGTATGCTTCTCAAAAACACTTACAGAGGGAGGGGTGACAAAGGCAGAGAAGGACATCCAAGGCCCAAATGCGTTTGAGGGTGCGGCGTATAGGACTTCTGCTAAACTTAGATCCATAGCTTCAGAGTACGTACGTAGTGGTTCTTATGTCTTATGTGTCAACCTTGACCATTCCAACAGGGCAAGAGGAGGTGGTCTTGGTCATAAATCACTCAGCACTGATAGACCGGACAAAGTTACATAATGTGGTGTGGAAGAAACAAATCATAAAGTCCACAAAGAGAGTCTATTTGAGTGTTGATTAATAGTATTTTAGATATTCAAAGTAAGATATGTGAGAAGCAGTTACCACAGCAATACTTGATACATTTGTGCTAAGTATAGGTCCAGCACAGAACACTATGCCAAATTATTAACAAGGTCAAGGTATAGGATACATAGATTAAACCCGAGAAGAATTTTAACCCATTTAAGCAGTGTGGAAAAATGCAAATGTAGTTTACTTCCACACAGAGGCTAACATAAATATATGTTAAATACAACAAACCTCTGAGGTTCAGAGCAAAACTGAAATACAAAAAACACTACAAGGAAAACTAAGTTAGAAAATTGTAATATAAGTTAAGTTACTCCAAATGAAAAAACATGGCGCTACTCCGAGTGGTATTGATTGATTGACTCTACTTTTTCTTTCTTGTGTTGAAGTAGTAGTTCCATCAAAGCACTAAAGTTATTTGACAGAGGATTACAATAAAAAGTTTATTGATTAAATGCCTTCAATGACATTACTAAAATCTAAGGAGTAGAATTCCAATAGCTCTCTATGTTGCAACTGGGTGAAGTCAGGAACATGAGGAAATTCTGAAGGGAAAAAAATGCCTTTAAGAGGGAGAGCCAATCTGAGAGGAGCAGCAGAGGGGTGTGTTCTGACCCACATTTTAGACTCGAATCATGACACAACTAAAAAGGGATACACTGTGACCTGCAAACGGAGTAAGAATAAGAAATTAATCTAATGTATAGATAAGATACAGGTATTACATGTTTCAAAGCCAAGTTATTGCATAAAACTAAGTGAAATTGCGTCAACATGTAAATCTACATTCATCTCTCAGTTTCATGTTCCTGTATCAAAGCATTTTAAAGCTGTGCATGCATTTTTTTTTTCTTTTCATTTTTGTGTCAAGCTCAGTTTCACGTCAAGAGCTTTGCCACTTCTAACAGTGAATGCATGGTCAGCTTAAAGATGACCAAATGCAAGATGTTAAAAGAAATGTGGTCTAGGAGTCAGTTATAAACTATACCTCCATGCTTTGACCATTTTTTTGTTTTTATAAGTCATAAACATGAAAAAAAAGTAGCTTCAACAATAGTATAGTATGGAGGTCACATGTGAATGAAAAAAGCAAACCTGCCAAAGGAAAAATGTGAAATGTGAAACAAATGAAGAAAACTCCTGATGTGAGATTTACCAGTAGTTTTGTCCTGTTTTATTAACAAAAACAGACAACATGGCATTCAGTGTAGTGTAGAGACTGGCACCAGGATAGCTAACAAAATACGCAGAGAAATCTTAGACCAACAGTGGTTCTCAGAGAGAATCAGAAGACAATGGGCTGCCAGTGCTCTGCCCAGACACCAAAGCCCTGGTACGTCCTGTTGGCTTTGCTCTGTTCAGGATCACTGGACAGCACATAAACCAGACCCAACCAACTGTATTATTATCACTGGAATATAAAAACATCATCTATACAAGACTGCAGTTTTGGGTAGAGGTGGAATATACACACTACTTTGCAACCATTTGAGATGCTGGTCCACCCCATGACAGAGCATAGCTGTACTTGGCCTAAATGCCTGCTGAGCTTGTTAGTGTTTGTTATCCACAGGCCCTCACACGTGGGGAACTTTAAAGGGCTTAATCATCTTAAACTGTGCTACTGTGTCAAGAATGATCAGGGGAAAGTAGAACAAGAGTGAAAGTTGTTATATTAAAAGGTGTAATTAAGTGTGTCCTCTGCATCTGGCCTGCCCTTCAATGCCACTGGGTCAGGACCAGCAACTTTCATTTTTTTATTCCTGACCTTAGATAGTCAGAATTACTGCTTCCCTTCCCTATTTGAATCACACCATTAATGAATTATTTGCCTGAAACCCATGAGTTGCAGTAAGGATAAGATAAGCTTTGCAATATAAAAACACACTTGTTTTTACTTGTATTAAGCAAATACGAATGATGTGGCATTCTTTCTGTTTACTTAACCAAAGCAGCAAACAAGCAGTGACATCTACCTATTGACTTTTATGGAAGTGTTAAGTGCAGATAACACTGTCTATCTAGACTGCTTCCTGCATATTGAGCAATCAAATGTGTTTGATCTCAATGTAAATGCTATGAAAATGTATTTATTACACAAGAAGCAATCACATGTGATGTAAGGGTGTCATTAGCATTCTCAGTGTAAAATTCAGGAGTGAAAGTAAAAGTTCTGGACATAACTAAGTTTTAAGGGTCTATAAACCAAGTCGCATGGAGTTTATTATTCAAGTCTGTATAAAACTAAAAAGGAAAACGTTTTTTGGGCCATGGGGTTCAAATGCTCATGTGATGTTTTTTTTTTTGCCAAGATGACATTACTGTGATGTGAAACGTGTGGTGTGTGATTCAATTCAAATTAATATTGTGGGGACACATGCAACCTACTGATGTGGACACTATTTAAATCTGTAGTCATGCTTAGAGAAAACCTGTAAATAAGCATATGCTAAACTGCTGAGACTGTGAAAATGTGAATAAAGGAGTAATATAGTTTTCATGTAAGTCTGAGCGTGCAGACAGAACAGCAGGAGGTGAGGAGTTCCACGTGGCCCGAGCAGAGTCTGGGCCAGGGAGATGTGCCAGGACTCGTCTGTGAAAGTAGGCCACTGCATCTGCCTCACAAACACTGAGAACACTGTGGGCCTATGAGCAGCGGCATGGGTGTTAGTAAAAGAAAAGACATCCCAAATTATGAAAACGCTAGGCTAATTAGCACTTCACAAGTATGACAGATTTAAGGACTAGACAAATCCACTTTCATTATAGGGTGTTTATAGTTTGAGGAACATCTCAGGATGTTTGTGGATCATACAAATGCAGAAAATGCTGACTTGAATCTTTGAGGATGACAACTGATTAACTCAACTAGATAATCATTTAACATGTGGGAATGAAAATGGCAATTACTAAGCTATTCACATGCCAGCAAGAAAATACACTGGTGAGTGACACAACAAAGACTAAATCACCAACTACTAAATGTGACTCATCAACTGCTTATTGATACTTTGCAGTGTCATTATCCCAGGGGTGTTCTGCCTGTATGTCTATGACAGAATGTTGAGCAGTTACCATGGTGATATACTGCACACATTATCAAACACCAATGTCAAAGAGTTTGTAGATCACCTGAAAACTAAAAAAAAAATATATTAAAAAAATAAATAAAAAAAACCTCCAAAATAGATTTAAAGAGGGAGTATTGTACTTCTATGAAATCTTAAATGCTAAGACAAAACATTTTGATCACAAAGTTACCTTTTATTGTTTTGAAAATGCTATATTTGAGAAAAACTACATGTGAAGTTTTACAAGTTTGAATTTCCCCACCCTTTGCTCCAAGTCACTCCACTTTCATAGCACTATCACAACACAGTCAGCTTGCACACCACAAATGAAACTACTGCATATCGCATCAGGTTTGTGAAGTTGTTGTGTACAGCTTTGTGTCATGCGTTTGTATATTCATGGAGAATTGTCGTGTGGGAGCATTGGTGAAGTGGGCATGTGGGCTGAGCATTGCACAGAATCTCACAGCTATCTGTGAGGATTTGAACAGGGCCCGGGACACTCATGGAGGACATCTAAATATGACATCTAAAACCTCCTTTGGCATATTTTAGATGAGGGAGATGAATGCGGAAAGCTCATGGTAGAAAGCACAAAATATTTTTTTCCATAATATCCCCTCTGTAAACATTTAAACAACACATTTTAGGGCACTGATACAAGCATTGAGAACCCTGTTTGATTTTCAACAAAAAGGTGCGCATGACTACTGGGAAAACTAAAACAAACTATTAGCTAATGCTAGTTAGCTTGAGTTAGCTTGTGTTAAAATAAGGCTCAGATTAACATCTCACTTGAGTAGCAGAGATTCAGACAGAGAAGTGCCTACAGTTAGCATCACACCTCCAGAGAATGTTGATAACATCAGCTGCAAAGTATCAATAGCTAATGTGGTTCAAACCCAGAAGTCTAGATGCTTTCATACCACAACATGACAAAGGTAAATGAGATCCATTTTAGAGATAAACCGATAAATTGGTTGGCCAATATAAACTGGACCAATATTTGAACTTTAGTGTATCAGTGATCGGCCTTAAATCTCCAGCACAGGCTGCTACTTCTTTTGTGTGACCTGCTACATAAAAATACTTCTTTTCTTTATTTGAACACTTAAGTGCAAAGACATAACTGCAAAGACTATACAGCTCTCCTAAAGATTTGAGAAGAAAAAAGGGCTGTGGTGAGTTGAGTAAATTTAAATGACAGAAGTTGGGGAAAAAAAATATGGTATTGGCACCGGCCATGAAAAAGATCCCTATCGGTTGATCTTTACTACATTTTAGTGCGGTTACTAAGGATGGGCATTCGATGAAATTTTCTTAATCGATCGTCGGAAGAATTAACGATCGATTATCGAATAATCATTAACGTTTTTATATTAAAATGATCATCATTATTATTACTATCTGTACTACTAATCTGCATAAATAAATTCAACTTTACGACATATAAACCGTAACGACTCTAGAGCCACATCAATCCGTTTGACATTATAATGTGTTTAATTCAGTTTTGCGCAACTCTCACAGAAACGAAACATTAAAACCGCATCGCTAATTTGCATAAACTCAGCGAAGATAAAACTACAGCTCTTTCTGTTGGATTAAAAGACATGATTCAGTGGAATACAGGTTAGTGTAACCATATTTGCGTTTGTCAAAACCAGGACACCGTACGGGGGGAGGGAGGTGGAGACTCGTCATCGACATTGCGCGACTCTCACCTGGTAAAGCTTTTTCCCACTGGACACCGAAGCATATGTGCTGCTTTGTTCACTGTGCACATGGACTCACACTTGTCCCTAACGCAACGGAAAGTGTGGAATTTCTTGTACAAATCATCGTTAAATATGCATTTATGCTTCGGTACGCTGCAGACTGACCGACTGTTTGTGTCTCGCTCCTTCTGATGCAGAGAGACACATATACGGAACCCCTGTTTGGTCACGCTACGCACAGCAACCTACATTCGATTTGTCGATTAAAATTACCGTAATCGATGAAATTCTTAATGATCAATTATCGATTAATCGATTAATCATGCCCACCACTAGCGGTTACTATTTCTTTCTGATCTTCAACCTGTGTTGAAACAGCCGTGAGAAATGTCGCCACATATCTAACTGAAATGCTGTCCTTTGTTCTGCTCTTTCTGTTACTCCTAATCTTTTGGACCAGTGCATCCTCAGGGCAGAACTCATTGAGTCTACAAACCCATAAACAAACGTGCACAAACACATAATATCATCAACAGATTCAGAAGTCACCACACCAACGCATGTTTACCAAGACGAAACTGTTAATAACTCTTTGAGAAGTTGCCCCCAAGCATGACTATGTTGCTTGTTATGTCGTTTTGAAGAGTTCCTGATGCAAGTCATTTGTCAAACACCGCTCCCTCCCCCTCAAGGCTTGATAGGCATCTCAAAGAAGTTCAACATGGTGACTCTTGTATGCCTTCACTTCTTATGTAAACTAGGTGAAAAACTAAACTAAAACCAGTTATCCATGTCATGGGGACGTGCATTTCTTACTTCAGGAAACATATTACTGAAATACTGAAACAGGCGGTATCAGTTCTATGCTTTACTGCATTAAACTCCTTTCTGAAAAAGGTTCAAAAAGGGGGGGGGGGGGGGGGACACATTAGTAAAAATAATATGTAGAATGGGGTGAGGGAGGTATGACTTATATTTAGGTAAATTTTCATACCAATTGCAAGAGTTGCTTATATACAATATATCTGTACTGGGGTAAAACTAATGTAGCTCAACTACGTGTACAGCCACTGTACAAAATACGACACCATAACACAGCATTGTTGAAATACTATCAGGTGTTGGGATACTGATTTGCATTAATGTTGTTTGGATTGTGTCTAATCAGTAATCAATAGGACACTACACATTATTGTCCCAAATTCAACTAAGATGACAAAAATACAGGCTATGCACATCCTGGAAAAGTGCATCCTGGTTCTTCTGAAAAAGAATAATTAAATCTGCATAAAATGTCAGTGTAAACATTACACACCAACTCTAAATATTTAAAGACACTATATTTAAACACACTATTTGTTCACTTGAGGATGTATCGGTTAGGGCATGAAGCCTTGTGACGTATGTGTAAGTCCTCTCTGTACACAGCAGGTCTTCTCTCAGATACCACTGAAGGAACACAGCCTCTCTTTGAAAACAGGTCCCTCTCCAAAAACTGAGTCACCAACAAACACTGCTGTGCCTGTGGAGAAACCAACATGATTCAAAGATAACAACAATCTAGACTTCAAAGCGTTCATTTATTAAATAATTGGCTTGGCACAATATCCATCTACTCCAACCGTTACCACCAAACACACCAATCTTTATTGTGAAGCATCTATCTCATTTCAGTAAATTAAAGGGTAAATAATACAGGGACAATACAATGATACACTCCTCCTGAGCTCTGGCTAAACTTTGCTTCCAAAATGTCTATTGCTATAGTTTGGTCGTACTGACAACAGCAATAAAACAGTTTCAAGTTTCAATTATAATAATTATTATTAAGGTCAGTATGTAGGCTCTGGTCCGGCCTAAGCACGATGAATGTCTCTCCCCACTCTTCATCCACATTTGTTGTATCCACAATTAAGCTTATAGGCCAAAAACTCAATTTTGATACTAAGAAAAGGCTGAAAAAAAAATATTTTTTTCAATTACTATGTAGTTTCACACATAGATAAAGGATATGTGTTAACTGTTAATTGAACAGTAATAAAATTTGAGATTCAGTCATTTCTAATCATCAAGAGGGCTGGGTATCATTAAGAAGTTGCTGATACGATACTTGCCTCAATACATGGGTTACATATCTCGATATTCGATTCGATACAATATTTCAAAGCGATTCAATATGGTTCAATAAAAAATAAAGGCTAAATCATGGCTGTGATACTAAAAGTCTTTGTTAAACCACTTCTTGTGCATAGTTAATATGAATAACACCCATTTTACTCATCAACACAGTGAAAATGTCAAATGTGTTACATAAAAGAGTTTCCTCCCTCTAAACAAACAATACTGTAGAGCTGTAACAAAATAATTTAGTAAAATATATCAAAAAATATATATTGATGCAGCAGCCCATGATATTGATACCGCCATCACATTAAACAATACAATATATCAATATTTTGATATTTTTGCACACCTCTAATCATCAGTGATTCAAAATGATCATTGTTCCTTTAAATTTTGATAAACACCTGCTCAAACCAGTATCTAATCAATACATGTTTTATAGATAGTCTATTGTCAAAAATCTATATTCTAATAACAAGCTAATAAACCCCACAAGTAGTGCCTGTGTAGAGTACTACCAACCAGAGTCAGACAGGGATCAAGCTGGCTTTGGGTAAATGACATCATAAACAGCAGCCAGGACAATGGGGCAGATAAAGGGGGTGAAGGATGCAGCCATCTTGATATAATGTCATTTGATTAGGGATTAGCTGCTGTTCTGTTGCCCTGATCTAGGTATAGTGGGAGTCCATGCTACAATACACGTGCACTCCTCATTGGTCGAACGCGTCAGCAACATAAAAAAAAAAAAAAAAAACTCATCACAGTCGGCTCTTCAGGACACGGTGTTCCCATGTGCTGCAAGGCGGTAAAACATTTACATTTACTATAGGCGCTCCAGTGTAAACAGTGATCTGCCCCAACCAGCAAGCTAATGCTAAAGACAATCTGAGATGAAAAAGAGCTGGAATTTTGTCACATAAAAATGAATATATTATAAAAATACTAGTTATAAAATCCAAATGTGTCATTCTTTTACTTTTATGTAGAACATTATATCTGTTAAAGAGTGTAGTTTGTAATGTCATTAGAGTGGTTTATGGCTAATATGTCTAATAAGCAAGTCTATGTAGCAACAGTACACAATGTTCTTTAGGATGTCTGTATCAGCTATCAACAAGCTCCTGTACATTGCCCGGGCGCATACATTTAAAAACATGAACGGCTGTCCTTTTACTAATAAGTTAAAAGTTATATTACAAAGAGAAAGCAGGGGGATTTATATAGCCTGTAGACCAGTTATTCACATAAAGCAAGAACCAAGAGTAAGACTGAGAGTGTCTGCAAAAGCTGGAGCAGAGCAGCAGAGGGGGAGGGGAGCACCATTTTCAGGAAAGCAAAATAGTGCCTTTCTGTGCAGCCTGAGCAACACAAGCTACTTTTGGATCAGCTAACATTTGCCATTACTCCAGAAAGTCCAGTCCAGTAAATAGGAAGGAGGACTGTCATTTTGTAATTTAGTCAATTAATCAGTTGATGGTGCCAAAGTCAACCCTGTTTTTATTAGACAACAAATTATTTTATTAGAATTATTAAAAGAATTATGCACAAAGGTGGAAAGAAGAACGAATGGACTGTTTACTAGTTTTAGTTAAATCAGTCTTTTTACTTACAAAGATGTGGAAAGTTCTTTAATTTTTGAGAGTATAATGCCGCACCCCCTTTTTAGTCGATTATTTGATGGACAAGGCAATACTTGGAATCACTTGAAAGCTAAAATTGAATAACAAAAGTAAAAAAAAACAACTGATATCAACCGACACAGGTCCACACCTAAATTAATAACGCCAATGACAATCACCTGTCATCACAGTTCCTTAGGCGATCTGGACACCATTCAACTGTCATACACTTTCACAGGAAAGCATTGTAAGGGCTGCCCAAGCTTAAGTCATCACTATCAGTTAAAACATGTAAAATCAAAGAGGAACCAGATCTGAATCAATCCTTACACATGGCAACGCTCAGGAATTTAAATCATGTTAAACAGCTGTAGGCAGAGTTCAAGTTGGGATATAACTGCTTCATATGAGAGGGTGGACTCAATATCAGTTATATTTCATTCATTTAATTGTCTTTGGTCTCCATCTGTGTGACTTTATTGAAAAGAACAGCATATTAAACTGTTATCCAAGCAGAAAGACAACACAGTGACTAGGTGAGATATCAGAGTTTGTTTAGCATTTTGTCCGTGTGCAGTGGGTAGAAATTTTTTTTTTTTGGTCAATTCTCAGTTCACGGAAAACTCAAGACTAAAGATGCATTGATTCTGAACCTGCTGATACCAGATATGAACCGATACTCGTTCAGAGACTGAACACAGCATTTATTTAAACTGCTCAAAAACAAAAAAAGTGATGCCCCTCAGAAGATCAAACTGCAGGATCAGATGATGGAAGTCATGTTTGGTCAATCGATCAGAGAAAATGGAATGAATGAATTGAACATTTTTTTTCTAGTAAGAGTTCATTTTTTTGTATCCTTTTTACCAGATTAATGTAAAGTCAAGATGTAATGAGTTAATTTACTGAATGACTGCTCACATTTTTACAAGGTCAAAAAATCATCTTTATTCAGACAGTGTGTGTGAAGATGTGTGTAAGTAAACAAATTTGAAAAACATAGCTGAGACCAGACCACTGTTTAAAAACCATTCCAGTTCAGAATACTTTTCTACTGTACTGGACATGACCACGTGTGCTCCCACACGTACGACCTTTATACTGGGTTGTGCTGTAGGCACGTCAATGTAAAAGTAAATATAAAGAAGGTAAAGACATCTGTAAATCATTCATCCATTTCTATAGCCACTTATCAATGCACAGAAGGGACACGATGGAACCCACGACAGCTGGCACTGGGTGAGAGGTGGGTGCACCTATACAGTATGTGTTCACCCCAAGGTGCACCGTGGAGAGTGCACCAGCTCAGCGCACAGCTAATGCATGGAAAAACAACCAGTGACGCAGGTCTGATCAAAAAGCAAGACAGCACATAAGGAGCATTCAGCAGTCCTGATGGAAAACTTAAGAACCAGAATGAATAAATGTTTTAGATGTTAATATGAGTAATATGGACACTATGTAATATGGACACTGTTGTTTTGAAGATATATAAAACTAGAATATGAGAGTATTGTCTATAAGAAAGCTATCTGAAGCTGAAAAAAAAAAGAAAAAGTCTTTCACAGAGGAGTCATTTCACATTTGTGTGATCATGAACCTCAGCCAGGGCATTTATAGGCAAATGTTATCACACTTCTGATAGACTGCAAAAACATTTGTCAATATCACATATCCCAACTTAGTAGTTATGTAATCTCTTATCACATTTAGTTTTGGTTTTATCTTCGGTGTGGTTAGGAGATTGAGAATTTTGTGCCCATTTTCCAAGAGGGATGACTTAGGAAATCAAGATTCCTGCACACCAGCTACACAGCACAACTCTTCCACTGAAGGGGGGGCATGACGCAAACAGAATCTGGTAATGACAAGCAAAATCAAAATGATATGAATATTTCTAAAATGGCAATAATATGAGCCCACACATAAGCAATTGCAATGGACATGATGTTTAAACTTGAAAATTTAACAGATGTCATTAAAGAGGCGGTAAGTGGATGAATAAAATATACAATCTTGTTAGGACAGCCACTGTACTACCAAGAAGCCTGAACAAACTCTTGTCACATTAGTAAAACTGATATTAGCTGGGTCTAGAGCTGTCAACATCTTTAAATGCTGGGTACAGGTGCCAAAGAGAGTGCCCGGGATAGTTACAAGCAGAGTGTTAATAAGGCCAGTGAAAACTGATGCGTACAAGGAAACAACAAGGAGGATGTTCTTATGTAACTCAAGTCCAACATAAAGGGAACTTTTACGACATGGGCTGGACACATAGTTCTTTAAGAGCATGTGCCCCCCTTGGACCCTATAGTAACTAGTATATTAGCAGAATGTAAAGGATAACTGTTTGACAGCTAGCCTAATGATTTGCAATACAGTCCAATGACGAAATTACCTTGAACTTGTCCGAACAAAGCAGAAAGCAATGTTCCCAAAAGAAAACAACTCCTTACACAAAGACCAAAAATACCACAGCAGCCTAAAGCGGGTCTATTCACGTCATCATCCTTTAATTAAATAAAGATGAATGAGAGGTGAAAATATCTGACTCAGCGGGCAGCAGTGGGTAGCTCAAAGTAACCTGCATACGAACAAACATATCACTGGGCTAATGCTGTCTGAAGACGGTTTGCAAGATAATGGATTTTAATACAAAAGCTCTGGTAGGTCCATGGGCAACATAAATCTTATGCTAATCGTGTGGTATAATAATACTAAGCTTGAGTATCAAACTAATAGGACAAGAAACAAAAACATGAGGACACAGCGCAGGACATTTCCTGTAAAGGTTGGTTAAGTTCTTCTGAAGATCCCATGTAATACTCAAACTTTTCAGGTCAAAAGATATTGCAAAATATCTTCCATGTGAGAAGCTTTTTTTGAAAGCTTTGGATGAAAATGTTCTACCAAAACAAAAAAATAGTAGTTAAGCTCTTATAGACTTGCTAAACGTATTGTCAAAAGTATTGAAAATCAGATACTGGAACTAGTATAGAAACTAGATACACATTTGACCAGCTATCGATGCTAAAAAAGTCAAATTCACAGAGTGGAAATGAACCTTTCCTGAAAATCTTCTTGATCTTGAGCTGTATCAGAACAAGTATAAGACCACATAGACTAGTATACGCCCATGGACTACTACGGAGCCTGCCTCGACAACTGAGCAATCACACAGATATGGCACTATGATAATATAAAAGAAAGTACTATTATTTAATGTTGAAAATCACATTCTATTGTCTAAAGTAAGAGTGTATTATCATCATGGTATAGGAATCAGTATTGAGTATCAAGTCTATTCCACAAGTCTATATCAAAATTGAGTTTGAAATTTTAATATCTTGATGGCATTAATTTCTTGTGGCATTTAGTTTTGGCTTTATCTTCTTCAAAACAGCTTGTGAGGTTGAAGTTAGGAATATTGTGCAGGCTTGCCAAAGTCCCACAAAGGACTGAGAGGCTGCCAATCTAACATCGGCCCCTCCAACTATCCCCAATCATTCATGCACACACTTTGATACTAGGCTTTAGAGGTGTCTTGCCTAAAGACACAATGACAGAACTTGGACTGAGCGGGAATCGATTCTCCATCTTTCGGGTTAGGGGTCTACTCTAACCACTGAGCTACTGTCGCCCCAACATGTAGACCTGTCACTATAATTACTAAATCAACTCAATATTTATTTTGTGTACGTTTTTGCTACAATAGTAGGAAGAATTTTACCATTTTTATGTAGTAGAGTATCATTTAAGCTGTAGAGCACCAACTTCTAAGGCTAATTATCAGTTTATTCTATTATTTATTTGTTGCAGCTCAGGACTTTTAATTATGTATTTAAAATGCTTACTGGGATTACAGTTTACTTTTATTGTGTAAGTTGCATAAAGTAGTTTCAATATTATCGTTTACTGGGATACTCCTCTCTAGCAATATATTGTACTTCAAAATGTTATTCAGGCTCCTCAAGTGAAGTGGTAGCATAACACCAACAGGATCTGGTAATGAATCTGGTAATGACAAGCAAAACTATTAAATTAATAAAGATAATTTAAATATTACCCAGATGACAATAGCATGTCCCTGCATGTAAGCAAAACCAACTGCAACATGATTAATAAACTGAAATGTATGGTATAACACTGCTTAAAATTGTTCTCATCTCATATCAATTGCCACTGGGACATTGAAGAGTTGGCACAAGGTAGTGAGAATGGGTTTGCATTTGTAACAAACTCAGCAGTGCGTGTTCCCGCATGGTCATTACGTCGTTTGTGAAAAAGTGAAAAGGTGCGCCAAGGTTTTAAATGCCACAAACACAGTAATCCCCTTTGCAGCCGTTACCATGGAGCAAAGGCCACTTCACCTACACAGTGGTTTAAAATGCAAAAATACAGAGCTCCTACAACGTTAGAAGCCATTTTAAATATTGATGAATGCTTCAGATAACACTTAACAAGATAAAAGATAAGAAGAAAACATTACAAAACCAAATATTACTACAAAGATAAGAAAAGTACCACAATTATTACAAATTTGCACACTTGAACATCTCTAAATGAAAGCAATGCAAGTCAATAATACCTTGTTGATTAAAAGTGTATTTAAAAATCATTTTATATTTTAGAAAAGACAAAGTGAAAAGCTGCAGTCCACAACAGCAATATTGGTTGCAAATTTTTAATTAGAACATCTCTCTCTCTCTCTCTTTCTTCATAAAATGTTTTGTGTCCCCAACACAGGATTACTCATAAATTAAGTAAACGGACCACTAAAAAGCTCAGCTTGTGTGTGTATGTGCAGTCAATACTCTGATATTGGCAATTGCATTTTATTTTCTACCACACACCCACTCTTATGTGTTTAGCTGCCTGCTACATAACAGCTGGTTATCTTATTCAATTATTGACCATCCAATGGGTGGGTTCTTTTACCCATTCATGTTTTCACAGTACGAGAAATCAATACATCCGACTTATGACGTACCTTTAACGAAACTAACAACTCAACACAAGTATTATCCATTATGGATGTGAAAAAAATGTTAGCTCTAGCATGCTACTCATTGGTGAATATTGATTAGGGGATGAACGTGTATACATTGGTGTGATCTGAAAACGCAATTAAAACTTCTCTTTACTGCTACAACGGGCGTGACAGATCACGAGTAATCATGCGAAAATGAAAACCATAAAGGAGATGCCAGTCTTACCAGCACAGGAGAGCTACAATGAGGCACACCAGCACAACACGCAGCCTCTTCATTATCTTCCCGCGGGGACCAACATCCTCGCTCTTTGGGTGTTTTTCTTGTTTTCACCCCGTCACAAATCACCAGTACAGTATTTTAGTTAGCTTAGCTGTGAATCAGTTACAAATACGGGTGATTCTTCTTTTTGTGGCTAAAACACACACTTAAACGTTCCCGTGTTCATTGTACGGGTCAGCTGTGCGCTTCTTCCTGCTGCGTTGGTGCTTCTGCTGTTCACGGGCGACTCGCTTCTGTAAAGTTCAACCCCCGCTCACATCTGACCAATCAGATAAGAGTTTTTAGATGACTTAGCCAATTGGAGGAGACTTCACCTTCGGGGCTTCGACAAACTCCCGCCCCCTGATGTCAGAGATGAGTTGGTCGCGGTCGAGCGAGACGCGTCAGCCTTTTGTGATAAGTAAATCCATAAAAAAATGCAATACTTAGAGATGGTTGCGAAATTGTATGTACGTTGGAAAAATGCTTTGTCGAAGTATACAATTTAAAGCCCAATCGAGTGGAGTACTCATGAGAAAAGTGAGAGAATCTATGAATGACAAGAACACTGTGTACCTTTTGCCAGGGACACTAAAAACTAAAATTATATTCCCTTTATATAGTAAACAAATTATAGATGATTTGTTTAAATACTTAAATATGGCTCGCTCTTATATTATTGTAGTGTCAATAACAATCAGTAATAATATTTTTATTATCTACTTTTGTATCCAAGTATGAAGTTTTATCTGTAAAAAGATTTTTCTCATATATAGTAAAAGGAAGCCTTCTTCGGCTTACCTTTTCTGTGTCTATTTACTTCTCATGGTAATAACGTGGATCTATTAAAATAACGTGCAATAACCACAATAACCTGAACTACATCTCCCATGATGCATTTAGAAAAAGGTGCTTTTAAACTGCCTGCCCATTAACAATGAACTTATATTTAATTCATTGCAATAACCTCAGTAATATTATTAACATTTTACTTAATAAATACAACTATTTAATCGCAGCAAGCTTTTCTTATTATCACTAATTTTAGACAGGCGGGGTCCCATCTGTCGGTCGTCACTGTAGTAGTTCAATGTGAGAACATTTTAGGATCCAGAAGTTTGTCCAGTTTTGAGATCTGTGTATTTTGTTGGTTCGCTTTTGAATTATTTTAGGACTTTTATGCACTTTTGTTCATAAAGACCTACAATGGAGATAACAAGGGGGGTCTTTCACGTTTTACTCGTACTGTTGGCGTTAGTCTTGGAGAAGTTTGCGGTGTTTGCTGCTTTCTCGCAGTCAATGGACAGTGATTTCACGTTCACTCTTCCTCCTGGTCGAAAAGAGTGTTTCTTCCAGACCATGAAAAAAGATGCCTCGCTGGAGATTGAATACCAGGTGATCAATAGCTCCTCCTTCACATAATTGAAGGTTGATAAACTTCAACATTTTAAGGGTTCAAATTCAGTTCAAATAGTGTGCTATCTTTACGTCGACATTGGCAACTCTACCTGAAATCTAAACTGCGGTCTGATATAATCACAGGAATATTAACTTCTGGTTGTAATATTAGAACTGAAGCTGAAGTGCATGTCAATAGGGAACCAGTTAGGTGAGTTATATTGTGGAGAATAATGAATGCCTCTTGTATCTCTTCAACTCACTTACACTTTTTTTTGGTCAAGAAATAACAATAATAATAATAGAAAGATACGCTATCATACTAGACTGTATATAGAATAGACTGTCTATACAGTATATGTTTAAGATGTAACATGTACTGTGATAAAGACTAGAAGATATATTAATAACAACAAAATACAGGATTGACTACACCAACTTGTTTCCCCACTTCTCTCAGGTACTGGATGGGGCAGGTCTGGATGTGGATTTCTACATTGCTTCACCTACAGGTCATGTGTTGTTCAATGATTACCGCAAATCGGATGGAGTACACACGTAAGTGAGGCTGATGCTAGGTGTGCCTTGTTGTATGTTTTTACATTAAGATCATCCTGTTATATGATGTTTCACTAGAGTTGAGACAGAGGATGGAGACTACATGTTCTGCTTTGACAACACATTCAGCTCAGTGTCTGAGAAGGTCATCTTCTTTGAGCTGATCCTTGACAACATGGACGCAGATGAAGACCCAGATGACTGGAAGGAGTACGTTCATGGGACAGACATGCTTGACATGAAGCTAGAGGACATCATGGTGAGATTTGCTTTTGTAGATTTATGTTTGTAAAAGCATGTTTATTTCAACAAATTACCCATTTTATATTCAACATAAAGGTTTAAAGATGCATGGTTATATCAGTATAAAGCTCTGTGATATATTGATTTCCGTGAAACATAATATTATGCACTTAATGCATAATCATGTGACGTATGGCACTTTTATCTGCAGTCTCTGGGGGTAGGAGCTAGAGCTAGGCAATATGACAAAAATGTAATCACAATTTTTTCCCTGATTGATTGATTCAGTTGTATTAATTTTAAATAATTTCATGATAACAATACAGAGTGGATAATTACAATTTGACAATAGTCACATTTCTTCCTTCCTTCTTTGCTCTAAATCACAGAGGATTGGCGGTCGGCCCCTTGATTTAAAAAGTCTAGTTGATCATTGTCAATTCGAAATTACTGAATCTCGATTTCAACTAAAATACAGCTGAAAATGCACAATTTAAGTTGGTTAATGAGCTGATATCTTTTATTATGGATCACAGACTACTGTATCAGACAGCATGGTAGTCGTATCATTACATATTTCCAATACCACATTGTCAAGTGTGTCCTATAAATAAACACTATATTGTATTGTATTGTGACACAATTGTTGTTATGTTATCAAGTCCTCTTTTGTTTCCTCTATGGTGGTCTGAGCTACCCTTTCACAAATGGCCTTATTTTGGGTCAGAGGTCCATTTGGCAAGCTGCCTTAAATTCAGGAAATGCAGTCCCCAGCTGTGAAGGATGTTGTTCTTATTTTGTACACAAGCAATAGTATTCATAACATAAAACAAGGGCTGCTGAGCAATTAGAAACAACATTGAATAATTTCAAAATAGTATTTTATCATCTTGGGGCTGTTAAATATATGTCTACAGACTACTTTTGGTGTTAACCGCTAGTCAGAAGTCTGTCTTGTTCATGTTCATGAAATACATTTTGAAAGCCATACTTTTTTATTTTTTATAAGGAAAAAAATGATTATTTATAGCTTGTTTCATTCATATCCTTACTTTTCCATTCCAGGACACAATCAACAATGTGAAGGCTCGGCTGTCCAAAAGTGTTCATATTCAGACTGTGCTGAGAGCATTTGAGGCTCGGGACAGGAACCTTCAGGAAAGTAATTTTGATAGAGTGAATTTTTGGTCTATAACCAATCTCATTGTAATGGTAATTGTATCGGCGGTTCAAGTGTACCTTGTGCGCTCACTCTTTGAAGATAAAAGAAAAATTCGCACATAACATTTTCTTATTAGATTTCAAAAACATAGTTTGCTTCTAATATATTTATCTTGTCAAGGTTGAAAAAAAATGCACAAATAAATTTCACATTTCCCCCAAATTACTTGGCTTACTGAAGAAAATGATTAGGGACTGCAATTTGTATTGGCATTTTTGATATATTTCCATACAATTGGTAAAGGTGACAAGAAGTCTGTTATATTATTTTCAATTAATTAACTGCTGGCCAAATATTTCTATAGCAGAGTTGGTCTATGCCAGTGTGCTGTCTGGTTCTCAAATATTTTTAATATAAATGTTTTATATTTTATGAAGATGCCTTCAGGGTTGCATTTGGAGTAGCTTCATGTCCATTAGGACCATAGTATTCATGAAGTGAAAACAGTGTCCTATTTTGAGCCATTTTGCCACCTGCAGCAGCCTAAGGACCATGAACATAAATGAAAATAAATGGAAACATCACAGAATCATGTAATGGCGATTGCTCGAAATTTCTTGGCTAAACTTGAGTGGACTTTGCTGCTGAGAACTCTCATGGTTGCTGACAAGGGTCTGGTTACAAGCACCTACTATGTGAAGATGTCTGCCATACTCTCTGGTGACAACATGCTATTTCTATCGTATGGAAACCTGGAAGGTCATTACCACTGTTATATATGTGCACTGTTCAGTTTAATTATATGCACAGGCCATTCATTGCCTTGTCTGATTTTATTTTTAAATTTAAGTGGGTTTTTATTGTGCCATTATCAAACTAAATGGTCTTTGCACTGCCTACAATGCCATCGAACAACATCAAGTTTGTCTTTGAATATAAACTTGGGTATACTCCTTGCAGTAAACAACACCTTTTAATTCACAGAAGTTGTTTTGGGTTTTTTGACACTTTGAAATATCAGACTACAATTTCTTGGTGTCATAGTTACTGTTTTTTATTGACGTTTACTGGGTATCCGGTTTGATCCTCCAGGTGGAGGGATTCTTACTGTCATCCTTCTGAGCATTTTCTCTGTTAAAATGACATAATGAGTTTGTGCATGTACTATTTAAAGGCTTTGATTTCTAAAACAATTACCCAGTGGTTCTGTCATTGGTAAAGTATATTTGCTTATGCCTGTTTAATCAAGAACCTCATTTATTGTTTTCATAAAACCCTATGCAGGGCTTTTACAGATTTTCTGTTACTTTTATGTACATGTCTTTTATGAGGTCACGCTATTCACGAAGGAGAAAGACTGACCACATATTTATTCTGTTCATGTTCAGTTAACAGTAAAGTGTGTAAATTAAATGATTTTAAGAAATAATTTTTCCTCTGTGTGTTTTTGAATTATTAATTTGTGTACTTGCCTGTGACGCAGGGCCATTTTTGGTTTGAATTGAAAGTGACTTGATGATCAGACACTCATGCAAGTAAGAGGTAGACGGAGGTACTCTGAAGCACAGCGGACGGAGGCAAGGTGATCTTAAGATTGAGCACAACATTTTTCCACAGGGGATTTGGAGGATTTTATGTTCACTTAGATATTTGATATCCTTACTGGTTCACTACACGACAAGATGATGAAAAACATTTGTAATCATTTATAACACATGGTCCTATTTGCATTGGAATGCTTCTACAAATAGAAAAAATACATGAATACATTCACTCCACATTACTCCACAAAGTAAATAAAAAGAACAAGTCCAAGTACCCTTTGGTCTTCTATCTGATCACTGGCCTTGGATGAGTGAAGGGGGAGCTTATATTAAGTAACATCACCTGGTAAAAACGGGATAGTAATGAAGCATAAGAGTGAAGAAAATGCATATAAATGATTCCATACATATATTCATCTTATTTTTTTTTTCTTTTAACAATGTATTTTAAATGTTAAATACTGTATCGAAGTGTACCGACAGAGGGTGCTATGGACTATGTAACGTGGATGCTCAACGCTCACTGCAACAGGAATTTACTTCCGGTATCATGTTATGAAGCGTAAGTGACAACATCTGATTTGATTCGCATCGACAAGGAGCGAAACGTCCCTCCCAAGTAAGTTAAATGCTCTATTTTAATGGTTTGTCAAGCAATGACATCACTGTGTGTAAAAAGTATGAGAGTTTCTCTGTGTTTTCAAAGAAATGGGAACAATGTTTAGAAAACCGGTTCTGCAACAGCCATTAGCCTACAAGTGTAGCCTATGATTTACGCTCAAAATGAGTTGATACTACAGTAGGTGGGCCTATAAACAAGTGTACTGGAGCAATGGATACAACATAATAATTACAGGACAGAAACGGGTTAGGTGATCTAATGGTTGTCTTTGAATTCATCTTTCACATATTTTCCTATTTTCTTTATGTATTCTGTATGTATCGTCTAAATGGTAAATGGTCACTGTGATTGGTGGTTTTATATAGTGCTTTTCCACCTTCAGGTCACTCAAAGCACTTTACATCAAGGAACCACTCACACGTTCACACACCAGTGTACACAGACAATGGGGGTGAGGTTGATTAAGTGTCTTGCCCAAGGACACAATGACAGCATTCATCTGTGGGAACTGGAAGCAAACCAGCAACCTGTGGATCGGTGAATCTGACCGCTGTATCATTGATGTTAATGTCGAGATTCGAACCACCAACCTTCAGATCAGTGGACAAACACTCCAGCACACACCAACTGAGCTGCCATCACCTGCTAATCTGAATAATGACCAAACCTTCACTTTCAGGGTAATAATCAGATTGTGTTCTGCTTACAGGGGATGGGTCCTGACAGTGAAGCAGGCCCCTCTGTGCCCTGGAGAAAGGTGCTCTGGGAGCGTCAGCCATTCCCTGATAACTATGTGGATCAGCGCTTTCTGGAGGAGCTTCGCCGCAATGAGGGCCTGCATCAGTACCACTACTGGGCTGTGGTGAAAGAAGCAGGCATTGTGGGACAGCAGCTGTCTTGTGTTGCCATTTTTATAACACTATGGCTCTACATGGAGCAGGTAACTTAAACTGGGGCTGTAACTGTGTGACTTTAAAAAAAGTATTTTATTTTATGCTGTACCTGTTTACTCTTGTTTAACTAGGGTTTACTGCCCCCCGAGACACTCTTGTGGACCAGCCTTCTGATAGCACTGCTGGGGTATGGACTTCATCAGGTTTTAAGCACTAAACAAGAGTTGGACTGCAAACCACGGACACATCTGGCAAATTTACAAAGTGCCACTATTTTCTTGTCTTTCACTTTTGGTTTCTCTCCTGTGCTGAAGACACTGACAGAGTCCGTAAGCACAGATACAGTCTATGCCATGTCTGCAATGATGCTACTGGCCCACCTGATGTCATTTCCTTACACCCAGCCCTCTCCTCCAGGCAGCCTCTCTCTCAATGCTGCTCTGTTTGCCTCTGTGTGTTTGGCCTCCAGGCTGCCTGGTGCTCTGCATACTTTTGCCATGCTAAACTGTGCTCTCCTGGTGTTTGCCCTGTGGCCCTGTTTGTTACAGAAGATGAGGGAGAGGACTCCTCATCACTTCACTGTGGTCTCCATTGGAGTGTGTATAGCAGGAGTAGCAGGGTTGGGATCACAGTCCTGTTTTGGAGCAGTGCTTCTGGCCATGGCCTTATTAAGTGTGACACTACTCTGCCCTATTCTGCTTATCAGACTACAGCAGCAAAAGGACAATATTTCTGGACCATGGGATGAAGCTGAAATCCATGAAGATATACGACAGTTTGCTCAGTGATGGAATAAGATGGCACACTGCCTTTTAATCTGACTTGCATAAATGTAATCGTCACACCAGATGTCACATACTACAGTACTAAAATTGGTAGTATCTTTTTAAGCTGCTGGTGTGATGTGCACAGGTACAGTACACACAAGTATTTTTGAATGTGAGATGGCATTGTACAGTAGCATACTTTATCTCACATGAACCTAACCAAATAAACCAAATATTAACCAATGATTTGTGCTGTTCAGCTGTAATGATCTTAAATCATAATAAACCATGTAATTCAAGGTTTACATTTGTTTAATTTCTTGAGTTAGCAACAATATTAGTTATTAGCAGAAACTGCTGCTGACATTAATTCAAGCCTACTGTTATTTTAGATTTATAACAAACAATCGCTATGTTTTTGTTAAGTAAGTTGGTTGGAGAAGCTCTGGAAGCGTTGAAATTAACCATACATAATAGTTTAGGGTCGTACCTTTACTTGTTCCCGTTGTTTAGCATCTGCAAGACATGAGGCACGTTTCGATGTCCATTTTGGGTCGGATGGTGGCGCCATTTGTAATGTTTGCCGAACAAACTACGCAAAAGCTTAACTAACAAAGTTCAGTCGCGCTTAGAAAAAACGAGATTTCAGAATATCCATGAAAAACATTACATTGGAGCAACAACCAAACCGAACGTGACGCCGAGTAGAGCGCACTAAAGAATAGTTTCATTATTCCTTTAAATTTTCAACTAAATCAGTCACAATCAACATAAACAGTTTATTGAAAAATACAGAATGACATTTCTGTTCACATTAAATGTTATGGCATTTTCATACTGAACAGGACCTCTCTCTTATTGTAACAAAACGAGAACTGCACACATATGGCATAAAAAGGTAGTGCTTATATGCTGTTTTATATATAGGCTACATAGTGAAAAGTCTGTATTGTAGAAACAAATTACATTGCATAGATAAAATATAAACAATCTTAACTGAAGACATTCTGCTTAGAGATAAGTATAATCCAGTATTTATAGCTATTGATGGTATACATAAAACAGACAAGAGGCACAGTGAATTTTGCAGACAGCAGCTCCCACAGGACACAGCTCAGCATCATGCATCAGCTGGGTTAGACATCAGGCCATGGGTATCTTTGAATTTCAACAGCAACTCAGCACATCACAGGAAACTCACAATTTGAGTTTGGGGACAGCAGGGGGTTGCCTCCTACAAAGATAACAAGATTAGATGTCACCACTATAAATGAAGTAAGTCAATTTGGCATAAATGTTCCAGGTATATATTGTTTGTTATTGAGTCTACAAAGGGCCATTTGATGTGTTACCATAGGGTATAAGCCAGTATAGATGTGGATGGAAATGCTCAGGAATGGGGAATAATATTTGGGAAAGAACCTAAAGAACCATTGGAGAGCACAAAGGAAATGAGGCAAGGAGAGAGAGGGAGACACGGGCCAAAAACTGGAGAGGAACCAGTAAAAGAAAGAAACGTGTAGAGGGAGAGAGGGCAATAAAACAAACTGATCCTTGGAACAGAAGACAAGGTAGAGAAAGAGAGAGAGAGACAGAGACAGAGAGAGACAGGGAGAGAGTGAGAGAATGTGTAAGGGACAGAGACGGATGAAAACTTGACAGAGTGCTCAGTCTGTTGTCTCTGGCTGACTCCAAACGAAAGCTGCACAGAGAGAAGTTCTGACTCCTGAGGCTGATGGGAACAAGTCTATGAGAAACACATTTTCCAGCAGACCCCCACCCATCTCAAATAACAGCTTATTCTACCATTGGGTTTGTGCATTGGTTGACTGTAAAAGATTGCATAGATCTTTTTGGCATTTTTAAAGACAGACTTGAAGTAACAATATTATTTGGTTGTTTCAAACATACTTAGGCACACAGCGAGTCCTGCGGTGCTGTTGACGGTTATGGTGACTATCCTCATCTTCATTTACGGGTGCTGGTGCTGGTGGGACAGGGGCAGGAGTACGGGAAGCAGGAGTACGGGAAGCAGACCTACTCTTTCTTCTATGATGATTTGGACTGAGACATGAAAATAACAATGAGTACAACTAATGCAGTGGAGTAAAAGTGATTGAAACACAATAAGCACAAAAAAGGTAAATGCATACCCTTACACAAAAACGTGTTAACATTTAAAGCAATCAAAAAATTTTTATAATGGGATGGAGCGCTTAATCATGAATGCCGGTTTATATTAGTGTCAAATTTTACACCTGAATAAATATCAAAATCAGGAACTACACTGCTACTTTTAAGACATACGGTTACTCTACAGTAGATTTATTCAATTTATTTAGTATTTTTTGAATCTCTGTATTACTAGCATCTTTGTTTGCAAATAAAATGACGCAAGTTATGTTTGAAATGCAGATGACTTTTTTCTAGTTCGACACACACACAGTACCTGCGTGGAAGTACCCAGGATGAGTCTACAGGTGGGGGCAGTGGGGTGGTGCAGGTAGCTGTGGATATCTCTCCGATCACAGACAGCGCCTCCTTCAGGGCAGTGTGTTTTCTCAGCACGTCTTCTCGATGCTGCTGCTGCTCTGGTGACTCATCCATCAGAGAGGAGCTTTCTCCCAAAGCATAGAGCTGGGCCAGGAGCTCCGAGCTGATGAACTCCTTAACCTGCATAGAGGGGGATTATAAACAGCTGTGACAATTTTAACATGTACAGAAATCATGTAAAACTACACCTTCTTCTGATTTAGGACCAGCACTTAACTCTTAAGAGTGATAAAATTGTACTTTATTGGTCTGGCTTTTATTATTTGATCAGGCAAAATGTATAAAGGTTGCCAAATATATAAGGAATATGAATTAGCTAGTAAGAGTAGAAGCAGTGTTAATAGTCCAACCATAAGAGAGTTGCAATTTCTTCCAAAACACTATGCAAATGTGTAGCCTCTTTTCCATGGGCATGGTATGCTTGGGTCAAATTGGTAGGGGCACTGTACATTAAAAAGTTACCCAAAGGAAAGGCTTGCACTACTCTTTCACAACTGTATGGTTGCAAAATGGACTATTAATCAGCGGTATATTTATAATTTATCCTATAACCTTACACAATAGTCTTAGTACAAAAGTTCTATATCCAGTGTGGCATAAAACCTACACTGATTGAATATGCAATCTAGGTGTTGGACATTTTGCTGTGGTAAGTCCAGAAAGAAAAAAAAGAAAGAAGAAAGGATTTTTACAAAGTCAAGAATGTCTTACACTGTTGATTATGAGGTGCATAACAGTCTTGGGCATTAGGTCCCTGATGGTTTTGTAGATGATGTTCATGTAGGAGTCGACAAGGTTGCGTATGGTTTCCACCTGGCGCTCCAGCTGGGGGTCTGTGAAGTTTTCTGGGGTCCCATTCCCCTGTAAAAGACAAAGTTTCATCCTTAGTCATTTTAAGCTTCTGTATTATCTGTATAAGCTAGACTACTTTGGACGTTAAGCACTGAATTATTACTGAAATGTGCAATAAAACACAACTTCAGGTGATTTTGATTTTGAGAACTGAACATTATAACATTGTATAAACCTCAACAAAGTCTATTAAGGATAATAAAGGGAATTATACTAATGGTTCCTCTCTTAAAGGGTGACCCGACTATGCATACTTTGAACTAACGCTGTGTCCAGATAAATGAAGAGTACTAGTGTGATTAGTGCATGAGGGCATTGCCAATAAATTGTGTGAATTAACTCAAGCTAGAAAGCAGATGAATTACTGTGACAACCCTAGACAAATCAGGCAAAAGAAAAAAAGATGTTATGAGTAAATTATTTAAAAGACATTGATCTGTCATTGTTTTAATTATCTTGTCATAAACTGGTGTCAAAGAGTAGAGTAGGGGATCTTTACAGACATACAGCAGAGCAGAGGGAACTCAAGGGAGTCAAGGAGGAGTGGGCAAAAGAAAGAAAAAGAGGGAATGGGTGAGGGACAAGGAACTGCTGATTAGAAACAGACACACATACACATATTGTAGTGACATCATGTGTGCGGAATGCAGTGCTGAAGAGCCAACGACAGAGCAAGATGCAAGGGGTGGGGGACTAACTTTTTTACAAGAACTGGGGAAGAAAAAGAGGGAACATGTAAAAAAGTGAGGTGGTGGCCTGGGTTTAAGGTGAACAAAAGTCAACTACACAAGGATACTGTTTAAGTTAGTGTTGCTGCCCATAGAGAGGTTAAATGGGTTATGATAGTGCAAGGGTACGCACAGTGGTGTTCTCAGGGTAGACTCCGGCCCGTAACAGAGAAGTCCTCCAGCTGTCCAGCTCCTCCTGAGAAACACAGGCCAGCTCGAGGTATCTGTAGTCCTTATACACATTCCTGCAACAATAGTGAGATTCATATAAAAACGGTTGGTGATAAAGTCAAGTCACGCTCAGCTCTAGTCATTTCTGGAATCTTGAAGCAAATCTAATCAAAACTAATAGTCAGTCATGTCATGTCAGTTTTCTTTCTTTTCACAAAATTATTATGCAAAAAAGTTTAATGATTTTTCCAGACGCCCAAATTGCTTTACAATTTTATGCACATTTATGTACTTTCCATACTGATTAGTTATAAGATTAAAAAGTCTTTCTAGCTAGGCATGACATATCATTGTTGAAGACACAGATTCAATGCAAAATCTTACAGAAAGAAGCAAAATATCAGGAAAACTTTTTTTAGTAGTTGGCTGAGCTCTTAAATTTGAATTGTTCAAGAGTCCAATTTTGTTAAAACAATTACTGTATTAAGCAATGTTTAGCAAAGCCAGTCCTACAAATGGCTACATATTATGCTTTTAGAACTAGTGCACAATTTGTAGAGTGCAAAGTAAGAAACAGGGAAAGGCTTTGGATGAAGCTGGGGCCCATCTGTTAAACATTTTTCTTTAATCACTCCGTTGTTTCATTCCTACTTTTGTTGTTCACTCCTCACATTCATCAGATGTAGCAATTAAGCTCAAATATGTGTGGGGAAAAGAGAGATGCAACAGCAGTGGTCATAGGTGCAAAAAAAAATAAAAAATCACAAAATAACAACAAACGTGGTCGAAGAGTTGTGAGTTAGTATAATTGGCTACAATGGATGAAGTCAGGGTGTGGTGGCTAACAGCGACTGGCCAACAATGACAATACTCCAGTGCTATTGCAGGGAAATCATAGCCTATTATTTGGATATACACGAGCGACTATTAAACGCATATACTTGATTTACGACTCACATCCATTTTTCCCTCAATCTCTTTTTTCACGCTGTTTTCTGTTCTTGGCCAGATTTTAGTTTGATTTTTTCCCCCCTAACTCACACAGGGGGAATTCTGCACAGAACCCCAACTGCTTTCTATTTGAAGAGTTTCCTGAGGTTTTTGATTACTGTCAGACAGGGACAAAACCACTGCAATGTCTGCCACACACACACACACGCTAATACAGAAAGAGAAACAGAGAGGAGAGAGTCAGGGTGCAGGAAAAAGGGGGGACAGACTTTTGACACATTCCTGGCCGATGGCTCTGATACTAGCTCTCTCTTGTTGCTTACTTTCTCCTCACAACCCCTCTAACTCCTTCTCCCTCTCCCCCCTCTTTTGTGGTGAGTCGAGCAATTCTTTCCAAACAAGACCAGCCTCATCTCTCATCCAAGCGCTCTGGCTTTGATTAGCTGCTTAATGAGCCTGCCGTCGGTATGCTGCGGTCTATACACAAAGACACACAAATTGGCTCAAGAACATACATACTCGCATACATACTGTGTAATGTACATGCAGAGAAGCTTAAAAAGTCATTAATGTTTCTTATGGCCAAACAGCATAAAAAGAAAAGGGTTTGGTGGTAATACTGTTCTTTGTGTGAACTCTAATTTTATTTTATTGATATTCTCGCTTTGCATCTCTCTCTCTTTCTCTCTCTGTCTCTCTCTCTCGCTTACTTTCACACTCGTAAACCTTGCAAAGCGAGTTCAGCACAGACCAAGCTGGAAACCAATCCACAAGAAAAGTAGTAAAAGTAGTAAGAGTAGATGTAGTTATCCTTTTTCGTTTTGGCATTTCCATTCCCAGGGCCATCACAATAAATCATTCACCTCCTACTGATGGGATCCACATTCATACAAGAGTTTTCACTTTTAGATTGAACTATTTTGAGAACTAATATAGCTGGATTGATAGTAGTAATAGTAGAGGTAATACTTTTGACAACACAGTATGAGTTGTTGAAATAGTAATGGTCAAGTGGTTTATAAAACAACTGCAAAAAAACACACTATGGTATTCTAGATTTGTAGTTCTAAACTCATGTGTGAGTCCACATTCAAAGCAGCCCAGACAAATACAGTGGTTTAGGATTAAGAGGTATGTTTTGAATAAATTATAACTCATAATAATGTATTTCTAAGGTTTCTGCTAAGTCTTTCCTTGTCTCACACTTGTAAATCCAGTGAGCCAAATTCAGTGATCCTTGTGATCATTGTTATTTTTGTAGCACAGTTAAACAGCAAAGGTCAAAACAAAGATAAACAAAATCTATGTTTCCTTCCTTTTTTTCCAGCATGAGCAACCAATAATTTCAATGCACAAGTGGCCAACCACCACTCCTTTTTCTGAGTCACACAGACCTTAGCTCGGTGTTGAAGAGGGCAAAGCTTAATTTGCTGGACATGAAACTCTTCTCAACATCCCTGTATTTCACATTGTCCAGTGGCAGCATGTACTTTTTCTCCTTCTCCTGGAAACAAAAGAAAACAGAAAAATAACCGTTGACAGGAATACTCTTAATAAATGATGAGATCACTGAAGGCCAATACAGGTGTTTATAAGACTAAGAATCACTGTAGGAACTTTCTCATGGAGGCTGAAATAGTTGTACATCTGGAGCTATATTTTTAAGCATCTGTCTCAAAAACTGAATAGCCGATGGGGAACTATGGCGCTCGAGTGTGTTGAAACACTGGGGTGCACTGAAGGTCTGGAACAGTACTCCTCACTTACTGGAAAGGTTCAAATACAAATAACCTATTATTAAAATGGTAGAAAGTATACTGAAAATGTCATTTTTTATGCTATTAGCTGTTGTAGTAGCAAGTGTACATTTTAAGTAGTAACAGTACTTGTAGAGGTAAGGATTGCATTTTGGCTTTGTCTTTCTTGGATCACACCAAAAAATGTTTTTTCTCCAAAAAAGCAGTAATTTGATTTATGCTGAAATTCAGTGTATCCAAGTTAGAGACTGATACACTATTCACAGTCTTGAGGCTGGATTGGTTGGTAGTAGTAATAGTAGTACTGTTAGTAATAAAAGAAGTGTTATTTCCAATCCAATCCAACTTTATTCATATAGCACATTGCCAATTAAGTCTCCAACGTGCTACACAGAGTAGGTATATATACATTAACACACTGCAGATAATACAGCATAAAAATAAATAAAAGAAAATAACAATAAAAGCTTAAAAATAAAAAAATTAGCAACAGAAAATGAAATCCGTGAAAAACTGTTAGAGGACCACCATTAATAGAAGGGGCGGTCTTAATGCGTGTGTGTGTGTGCGGGGGGGATGACCACAGAAAAGGACCGGTCCCCCAGCTTTTGAGTCTCGTTTTCAAGATGACAAATTGGAGCTGGCCCTCAGACTCCAGAGCGCGTGAAGGAGTGTGCGGAACAATGAGGTCTGAGGTGTACATGGGGGCCAGCCACTGCAACGATGATAAAATGGGTGTGATGTGTTCTCTACGATGTGTGCCGGTTAAAAGACATGCTGCAGAATTGTTAAATACTTGAGATGTATTGTCTGTTCGGGTTATGACATACAACACTATCAAACTGGAACTGTAATTTGAATTGACACAAGGATCAGCAAAGGATACAATTGTAATAGAAAGTGTTCTGCAAACAACAGAACGTATTTTAATGGAATGCATTTATCCTGAAGATTAGACCTACATCTTGTATTGGGTTAACAGTTCATATTTCTGTTTTCACCAATGCTCCTGGTTGTGTTTAAAATGAGCATTGTGAACTGAAACCTAATTTAAATTGCAATACTATTTCCCACATAATTATGCACCCTAAGTACCTGTTATTGCGGGTGATATTTAAAATTTTTTCCTTGTTATTGCGGGTGATATTTTCAGAATGTTTTCCCCTTTACTCAAGTTCACATTTGGGTAAGCCCGCCAGTCTGACTTATTAACATCCCACTAACTAGAGGGACCCAGGCCTGTAGTCTGTCGTCCCCATGGAGACTTATGAATGACAGAGAACAGTTGGACGAGGTTGCACGGACGCAGCGTGAGTTGAAGCAGACAGTATGGAGTTGGAAGGGAGGGAACGAGGAGGACAAAATGGAGAAAGGCCGGGCGCACATGTGAAAGTCATTACTCAGATTCTTGCTCTAACACAACATTTCTCTCAAAGTACACTGGCCCTTCCCCCTTCATTCTTATACGCGCGTGATTTTTACACTATAAGGCACATCAGAAATTGGTTATGGCTCCAATGTGGATAGGTTGCAGATGGAAGTCACCACTGAATATGAAACTCTGGATTTGAGATACACAGCATCCCAGATTCAAGATACATGTCGGTGTTTATGGATGCTAAAAGGTGTTGCGCTTTGGTCTTCCCCTACAAGTACTCCCTGAACCCTGCGACTTTCTCCCTTCATTCCTCTTTCCTTCTTTCCAGAGGGGCCCACTTCCTGTAATGGAGGACGAAAAAAAATGACAAACCAGGATTGGCGCTCACACAGCAACATCTGGGATCGCTTTAGACATAAGGGGGAGGAGACTCGAGAGAGTATAGGGTGCCATGATGATGTAGAAATAGAAAGTACAGATGGGTTAGTTAAGACAAGGAGGGCTATGAGGGTAAAAGGAGGTGTTTTTTATAGTGAGGATGGGTGAAGGTATGAAGAACATGAAGACCAGGAGACACTGTGGAGGAGAAGAGAGAAAAAGTTGCAGACCACTCTAAAGTCGATTCCCCAAGGGTCCCATCAACCCATATATGGCTGCTAAGTTCCTCCCAAACTCTCTCTCCTTCCCTCACTCCCCTTATTTCCTTATGCCTTCCCAGAGCGAACAGCCAGAACCCTAGCTTAACCAAATGCGTAAATATGCCACGTCAAGACTGGATACTGCCTGGACACAAGTACCATGGAGCAAACCAAGAACCGAGAAGAAGTACTGACATCTCCGGAAGAGACCGGAGAAATGGACGCCTGATGTGAGACCGCTGTGACATAGGATTGTGACAGGATAGACCAAAATAACACAGGAAAACTTTGCTTAACTTTCCTATCTGCTGTGATAAGAAGATCAGCTGCAAGCATCCAGAGTTGGGAAAAAGGCAAGGCTATATCAGAAGTCCTGCTCCGTCATCCCAGTGTTCAGACTACCTGTTCAGGATCTTACTGGTGTACAGTAGTCTGCACATTGGTTAGACTGTGCACGGAAATGCTACAATTACCTACAATAACATTAATGCTATGGACGCTTTGAAAATGTGCATGTATTGCAGGCCATAGCTTTTATTTTTATTTGTGTTACTTGCATGGCAGGCGTAAATGTTCCCAACTGTGCACACACTTATGCTGTCAATTCACAAAATTACATTATCTTAAGAAATTTGTATGACGAAGTGATATAGCATGTTCTTTGTAGATTCGTTCATGTGCACAAAACTCACAAAAATTAGAGTTATATTTTAATGTCACACAGGCTAGTTATTTTAACGTAGTTATACAAGCTAACATTTAGCAGATGTTTCTCTATAATAGAGGTTCAGGATCATGGGTGTGAATCTAGAACCGATGAGGTATTGTGTCGTCCCAGGGGTGCCAGGGTGGTCGAGGAGTATAATACATCATAGCTTGTGTGACTAAAGTGGTGTCTTCTCTTCCTGTAGACTAATGGATTTAAGATACCTCAGAGTCCTTTCTCTCGCACACTCATGCAAAGGGAGCATGTAGATTAAGCGTATAAGCAGAGGCCGTCTGTTTTTCTTCAGGGCTTGCTGGTGGAGCTCTGGCAGCTGAAGGGTACAGGAATGCATGTCTGTTCAGTGTGTTGGGGAGATTAAACTCTATATCTTGATATTGCTTTATAAAATGAATGAAAAATGTAGTGATATAATTTATCTTGTGAGGCTAAAGATGTGTTTTCTGTTAGGAGTTAAGGTGGCTGACAAAGTGATGGAGAGTCGAGTCAATGGGGGTGAGCCGAGTAGAAGGGTATGTGTGAGACTGCGGAGGAGGTTAGGGTGGGGGGGTCAACAGGGGAGAGAGGGGGAGGAGGTCTGCAGTGTAGAAACAGCCATGTGGGATTTCTCTGGGCAGATCTTGGAAGCTGGTGTTTGGACAAAGCCTCAGATTTTCCAGCCAGGAATGTGCACGGTCCCAGGGAGACTGCCAACCACAAAAAGGTAGAGAGAAAGAGAGAGAGAAAGGGAGAGGGAGAGAAAGAGAGAAGAGAAAGAATAGGGCAAGGCTGGAGAGATGCTACACAAAGTAAAAATGATTTGGATGCAGTCTGGGTGACAACTGAAAGATGAGGAAGCAAAGCCTTGGTCAGTGTAACTTTGTGGCAACATAGCTTCATCATAACCATTGAAGTCTATGTGAACAGACCAGCTATTGCAGTCTAACATATGTGTATCGTTGCAGTGCGTCTTTGATGTGGTCAGAAGATATTTGCTTGTCTCCCTTTGTCTATTATTTATCACAGATGTGCTAAGTGTGTGTATATGTGTAAGCCGAATGGTAAAAATGAGGAGACAGCCATAGGAAACCTCAGTATCAGTATGTGTACATTATCCATGCCTAAAGGCTGTGTCTGGGAACAGAGTGATCAAGGAGTCTAGGAGTTTATCTAAGAAGTGACCATGTGCCTGATTGAGCGTATATTTTCCTGCACTATTTGCACGCCAGTTTGTTTACATCAGGCTTCTTGTGTGTATCACATACTGTATACACAACGTTGTCCACTGTGTATTTGTATGCATTTGTGTGTGAGTGTGTGTCTGTGTTTGGCTTGGGGCAACTCCAGCTGTGTCAGAGTGAGCTGCTCCAAATGCCTGAACTCCCAGAAGAGGAAGAAAAGGGGGAGTCTAGAGCGGGACGAATGCGAGAGGAGAAGGAGAGGGGGGTGAATGGGGATACAAGGGCTCAGTTGCAAATCCAGGTGGCGGTCAAGAAAAGCAGAGAAAACACATGGCTGGCAGAAATTCAAGGTTTAGATGCTTTTGAGATGAGTGTAGTACTAACGCTACTATCACATTACAACTACTGTGTTTAGGTAGATAGCTAACTTCAGAAATGTTTGCTCTACACCATATAAGCTATATATATATATATATATATATATATATATATATATATATATATATATATATATATATATATATATATATATATATATATATATTTATATATATATATTATATTATATTCCCTACACACAAGTAGTAATGTCATAATTAGCAAACTTAAACATAATGTTCTATTTTGAACTAAATTGTCATCAACTAGCATTGAACATCTATGACTTGAACGGTGTGATCTGTATACTTTGATCCATGTGCTTAAATTTGTGAGCTCACTTCCTGCCCTGCGCTGTTCTCATGACATCAGAGAGACTGTTGTGGTGTGTCTGCCTGTCTACACTTGCTGTGCAGACCTTCTGCTCCTGTACAGCAGGCACAGACAGGCAGACACATGGCAGCCCCACTGACATCACATTACTACAACCAACCATCACTGTACCACCATATACCTGAAAGATTTATAACCTTTTGCTAATCATCTCTGTATTTTTCATTTAATCCAATGTCTGGTTCTATACTGATACAAAAATAAACCACGTTTGTATACTAATTACACTGCAATTTAAAGTTTGGGTTTTGTACAAATAAAAATGTACTTTTATAATTGGAAACATACTTGGTACTTTATATTGTTACATTGGTACACATTGTCAATGTGTATCCAAAATTATTAAACAAATAAAATGATCATATTATGAGAAGTTGGCAGTGTTTGTTTTACTGTTTGTTTGTTTTTTCTACACCTAAAGTAGGACATTTGAATAAATAATAATTGTGAATGCCTTACCTCATCATCTCTGAACCAGGACAGGCTCTCTGCAGTGAGGACAAACCAGTATTCTCTTGCACCGCCTTTCATGATGCCAATATTGTTGATGGTCAACCAACCCTTGCGTATCACCTGTGCATGAATCAAGGTTAGGAAGTAAGCTGACAAGAATAGAAAGATTATAAAGAGATTTCATACAAAAGTGCATATAAAAGGGAATAGAACAGCAGCAATATAGTGGTTACTGATATTATGGAATGATGAAAACTCATCAGTGACATTCAGTGATCTAGAACATGTAATAAAGAAAAGCGTACATTTGTGTGGAGAAAGACAACGGTTTAAACAGAAGATATAACATGACACAAAACATTCTATTGTGCATTAGAGTAGAAAAAGTGTGATTAGTAGTTTGCAAAAGCCAGTGCATGTATTTGGTAAGATTATTGACATGCCAACCCACAGCCATTTAGCTTGAGTGCTGCACAAAGATATGTCCAGAGGAAGTGTCATAGAGTGGAAGAGAGGCAGTAGGCTTAAAGAGATTTTTCTCCTACTATTAGACTTGAGAGAGGGGTCACACCCTGGGGAGAGGTAAGAGATGGGTGGTAAAATTACATTTAAGTAGTACATTAACCATTATTCTTCTGTAGCCTTTACAGTACTATCTAGTTTAAACACTATGCACATATAACTTCTTTGAGATAATAATAAAAAAGCACTCTGCGGTAAATGTAATATATTATAGTATAGGTAATATACAAAAAAGATCCAAGTTAATAATTATAATTAAGCTAGCAAACTAGCAAAGCATTAAACCATGGATAAAATACAACTGCATGCTATATTCAAAACAATCAGTAGTACCGTGGATGTACAACAATCAATCCTACCTGACTTCCTACAACATTTGCAGCAGTCTTCTTATTGTTTATTATCTGTTGGGCACTGACAAAGAGGAAAAGTATTTTTAGTAACTTCGTTTAATAGTATTCAGGCTTAAAGTTGCAGTTTCACTTACCAAGTAAAACCAACAAAATCTTCATGTTTGGTATTTATGTAGGCAAGCTGTACTTCAATTAGCAACAATATCTGAAAAGACAAGAAGGAAATGATGCAAGCATTTTATAATGAATTGTATAAAATTTTCAAGTACTGTAAATAACCTGTTCTCTGCATTTATTTTCTTGCTCCCGTATTTCGGTGTTGACAATTTTTTCAGTTTCATCTCGTAGTTTGGGAAAAGACGCAAGCTGAGGAAAAAGAATGACCATTACACTTACAATAAATCGATTGACTGGTGTGTTTTAGTTTACCTTATTGATACACTGGTGTATAGTGGACATGAGCTCTTGACTGACCAAATCAACAAGCTTCATACAAGGCTCATTCAGTCTAGAGATCTGTTTTTTGACAATCGCTTCAAATGCCAGGTCTGGTGTGAACAGCCCTGTCCTGACTCCATGGATATTTCTGATGGCATATGTGATCTCTCGGCGAAGATCCCTTTCATCCGAGTCTAACTGCAAATGTGAACAAGGTTGGTGAATCTCTGAAATTAATGTTACAATAATAGAAAAATATACCTTGACCAGTTCATGTGGAAACTGTTGATGGAAGATTCTGTTAATCTTGGCACCTCCAGATAAATATTCTGTGTCAACTTTATCACCTGAACCCTCAATTAGCTTCTCAAAGTCAACAGCCAAGCGTTGAACAAGCCTGCAAATGTATTAGCCATAGTAGTTTTATAATAGCATTTGTATAAAGATAGTAGAACATGTATACCAAAGTAGACTGACTGTAGTAGTGTCTTGGTCCTCCGGGTGGGGTCATCAGGGACATATTTCCTGTACTCCTCTGCCTCTCTATTCAAGGACAAAAGCTGGCTATGTAAATGACTACGGAAGGCTGGTAGCTTCTCCCGGATATGACTTGTCAGTTGCTGTATAACAAATCATATTAGCACAATGTTTCATGCATGTACTATATTTTGAAACCTGTAGTATAAAATCGGTCAACCTGATTAAGCATTTTTTGCAAATACGGTGTGCCCATTCTAGCAGCCATGTGACTGTAGGCTGGATGAGATCGAAAAAAGTTCTTCTCTGCCTGCAGAGCTGCCTTAATATCCTTTTTCCCATCAATGTCCTTTTGACTGCGGTTCACCACCCCAACATAACCTGGGAAGGAAGAGGCAGCAAAGGAAATAAAGACAAGCACCCATAGCAAGAGGCTATGACAACAACTGCAAATGTATAGAATTTGCTGTAGTTCTGTAGAAAATAATCAACTGAGACCATAGTTTGAATAATTATAATATAGTATAATGTACTATAATGTCATTCTCAAATTTAACAGAGCAATAAACTGTATGCATGTACTCTGTACTAGGCTACATAGCTCATGTTTCAGTCCCCAACTCAAAGTTATTTCAGTGGGTTTCCATGGCTAATGCATTAGTACTGTGAAGAAACACCTGGTTGGACTTTACTAAGTCTGTATAAAATCACGGGTGTAAGAGTTTGCCAACTTTTCTCCATGCACACATACAAAACAATGTATTTATGTAATATCTCCATTATACATATACAGTATGTCTTACTTAGACTACCCATTTAACTGAAACTCACTTATTATAATATTGCTATGAAATTGGATCTAGTGTTCTAGTTTTC
Organism: Boleophthalmus pectinirostris; assembly: GCF_026225935.1. Lineage (NCBI taxonomy): Eukaryota > Metazoa > Chordata > Actinopteri > Gobiiformes > Gobiidae > Boleophthalmus > Boleophthalmus pectinirostris. Next base: position 21,942,268 of record NW_026571473.1, on the reverse strand, counting down.
TAATTCCTGATTAAACATGGGCAGGTAACCTAAACACTGAGTCATATAAAAGTATTTGAATGTAATTTTCATGTGGTTTATGAATGGAATTATGCTTTTCTTTGATGGACTCCCTCAAACTCAGCATTAATTCATGCACTTTTCAACTTTTTTCTTCTTCTTCTTTCTTTCTTCAAAAACTGGTGCAAAACTGTGACAAATGTTTACCAGGGGTAATATTCCATTATTGTCTCTAACCAAGTAATAATTAGAAGCATTAATCCTCTTACATCACTTAAGGGTAAACTGTAGCATTTGCACACAAACACTCTGGACTCACCTCTGCGTAAAGGAAGCAGTCTGTTCTCGAGTATTTCCCGAGCATCAGTTCCTTTATCCATGAGGTCTAACTTTGTGATTACTCCTATTGTGCGTTGGCCTAAGAAAAGAAATGAGAAAAGAAAGAAAAAACAACATGTCTTTTTTGTTCCTGTACATTTCCAAATAATCTGACAATAACTTTGCCAACTATCTCAACAATAAAAAAGAAGAAAACATGCTACTAATCAAATCACTTTTGTAATACCTTGTGGGTCAACATCTTTTGCTAGTTTCAGTGCATCAGAGTTGGCCAGGTCTGTGTTGGCTGGGGTAACAGCCAGAATGAGGCAGTTCTCCTTGCAGATGTACTGCATGATCATGTCTCGTACTAGGTACTCAATATCTGCAGGCTGATCACCCACAGGCACTTTTGTAATGCCAGGCAGATCCACAAGGGTTAAATCCAGTACTGCAAAAACACACACATAGAATATGGCTTATTTGATTCTGGGGTTATTTCAGCTGCACTGTCACAGACTACACAACCCTGCAAATTTCAGTTGTAACTTGTATACCATGAGGAGAGTGGATTTGTAGATGAATGGGTACAGGGGAAATGTTCTTTTTGGTCCCAGTGAGTCTGTCTGTCTCAGATTCAATCTCCGCTCGAATCTCATCAAAGTCAGTAAACTTCTTTCCCCTACAATGTAAAAATTCTCCATACTCTGGAAAAGAACAATATCAGTATCAGTGAGTTTTATTTGTCATGATACCAATAAATGCCAATCATTTTAATGGCGTTCCAAGCCACAGTGTAAGTGGAAACAGACTATAAGACAGATACATGAACATCATACTGCCATCTGGTGGCTCCTGGGGTAGATTTTACAATGTTTAGCACAAACCTGTATCAGAGTTGAGAAGCTGTAAAACTAAAGGTCTCCGAGTCACAATTCCAGATCCCCTTGGAAGAAAGTCTCTGGAAGCAAAAGGAGATGTGACCAAATGTTTTAATGTCAGAGCTGAGCAAGATATCTAGGAGATCCTCAAACAGAACCTTTTTCTGTGTATATTTATGTATTTTATGCCATCACACATATAAGTTCATATTCTTTGTTACATCATATATATATATATGTGTGTGTGTGTGTGTGTTATTCTTTCCAAATAGAGTCATAAACATACACAGTACTAGAGACTAAAGTTGGCCAAAATACAAATCAGATAATGGTTGTGGCCAAAGTCCTTGCTTTTCATCATTACAGTAGTCCTTTGTTTTGCTGTGGGCAAATAAAGATGAAGATTCATTCAGCATTCCTCATTGACAAAATGAAAGTGCTTCAGGGCTCAGCTCCATTTCCTCGCATGTCCCTGCATGATGTCAGCCTTGTTATATGTAATAAAGTGAGTGACCTGTAGAAACAATGCATCACTTTCACATTGTTTCAATACAAATAAGTAGCAGGTTTTTGTGGGTGTGTACGACCTTGTCAGCAATTCATTTCACACTGCCTCCTGTCAGCAGGTTGTTGAGATAGTTTCTGCCCTGGGCTCTGTCAAACAGACACTTTTAGGAGAACCCCATATGAGGGGGCACGTTGTGACGCGTTTGTTTAACAAAATGCAACATATATGACATTTACTCTCTTTCCGTTTCATTTTCACTAAATTGACATAAAAAACATTTTACATTAAATTATGAATATTGTTACTACATATCACACATTTTGTAGACCTAGAATAAATTCAGTTTCAATGCACTTTTGTGTAATGGGATGGGACGATCCTCTGTCCTCTTATCCTACTTCTGAGTGTGTCCACCATCACCCACTGATCCATGCATCACTGGGTTTGGCTTACCTGCCGACAAAGTTTTCTAGTACGGAGCTCTTGCCCGCACTCTGCGCCCCCACCACGGCTATCTGCGGCAGATGGAGGCTGTATTCCTGCCCCGCGCTGCCCACGGAGCTCAGGGCGTGCTGGAGCCGGTTCACCAGCGGGATGAGCTCCTCCATCCCCCGGTTACCCATCACAACAAGCCACCTGGGCTACACCGCACCGCGGGACCCCGCCACCGCAGCTAACATAACATAGCACTTTACTAACTGCTTATTGCGGTTTTTTGGAGACAAAAACACAGGCGATTCTCGTTTAGATCCATCACAAGTTACAATTACAAATACAATTCAAACTTTTTGCCAAAAAAGAAGTCGTAAACGCGCAAACGTGAGTGAATCTGTCCGCTGTTTTCGTGTTTCCCAACTCTTTCTCATTCGGAGATAAGACACCGAAAGAAAGAGATATAAGAATTTCTAGTGGTATTCCAAAAATAATTATAGCTCCTCAAATGTATCTTGAATGCATTAATTGGCTCCTGTCCTCAAAGTTTTGATAAAGAAAAAGAAAGTGTACATTGACAGCTAACGGAGTGAATTTTAATGCGCATGCGCATTGACAATCATAAAAACTGGGGTGGGCAACTCCCCTCTCCCTTCCTGAAGAAGACAGACAAAGTTACAACCCAATTATAAATGTTCCTTGTATCGCACATGAAGGCAGCCCCTCCTCTGTTGCAGAAAGTTATTTAAAATGACACACATCTTGTATGGGTAGGGCCTAGCAGCAGACCTATAAACAAACTAATGTGTCTACGATTCAACTACTGTAAATGACACTCCAGCATTCTTTAGCAGTGAGGAAGGCCTGTGTTTTCCAGGGAAGGCCTAAGCAAAAGAGAAAGAGAACATTCATTCCCTCACAGAAAAGCAAAGCAAGAGGTGACATTGAAAAACACTAAATATGGATAAGTAAATCTGTAGCAAATCAAATCAATAAAATTGTCTTTACTGACTTTGTACAAGAGAAAATACATTCTGAGAGTCAATGTATCTTAATCTGTCCAAATATATTAATTAAACACATGCTGATATCAAACACTTTCATGCAATCTGCATCTCTTTTATTAGCTCTGAAATGTCTATATTTGGACTGTGGTTGCTGCCAGTCTTATCAGAGACCAGTGTGGTCTGCAGCTTTTTGCCTGCTTGGCCTAGGGACTCCATAATGTTTGTAGTGTCAGGTGACTGATTGTCTCCTTTATGACACAGTAGTACTTGGTTGACTTCTCCTTCAACGTCACCAGAGATAATGGTGGGAAATATGCTCTTCAATCGCTCCAGTAGGCTTTTCTTCAAGAGGGTGTCTCGACACACAAGATTCAAGATAAAGACTCCTGTACCAAGAAGAATATTTGTTGTTTATTATTCCTTTTTTTTTTTTTTTTTTTTTTTTTACTATTAATCAGTTTCAGGTTTACATAGCATTTACTAACAATTTTCTATCTAGCTTTCATAGAAAATAAACATCTAACAAATTAAGTAACATGACTTTTTTTGATTAAAACAATATCATACCTGTTGGAGTTAGCAGTCTATAAACTTTCTGTAGAATTGAGACCTCAACAAATGAAGCAGGAGGGCAGCTCATGCCAACTGTGTTATCTTTATTATCAACATCAAACATTATGGCATCAAAAAAGCGCCCTGCAAAAAAATAAAAACAAGTTATAATTTTCTTGTCCTTTTACTACTAGCTCGGAGATCCAATGAAAAGTTTACTTGGTTACACTTCAATTCTCACCTTCCTTTTCATAAGCTGTGATACGTTCAAGGCCATCTCCAAGAGTTACAGTCAGGTGCTCATCAGGTCTGAATCCAAACCATTCCTTTGCTACTTCTAACACAGCAGGATCTAGTTCAACTACTTCAACTGTAACACTGGGAACAAAGTCTCGTAGAAACTGAGGCAAGCCCCCACCTCCAAGTCCCACCAAAAGCACTGATGCTGAAAAAAAAATTAAGAAAAGTTGCTATGTAAAAATGCAAAACATATGACTAAAATCTGAGTGTGATAATATTATCATACAATTTTTTGGTTGTGTATCAATTCCAAGCATGGACAGACCCGCGACCATTAGTTTATGATGTTCACAGCAGAGAAAGCCTGTGTTCACTGACAGTGAAGAGGAGGGCACTGTTGAAGGAACTGTTGGCTTGACTTTCTTTTTGCCTTTTTTCTTGTGGCCTGCTATTGTTGTACAATTGAAAAATAAATGAAAAATAGAGAAATAAGACAGAGAAGGACTTTGCTATATAATCAAAATAATAGATTGATGCAACATACTTGTATTTGGTGACACAAGCTTGCTCTCTGATTGGATAAGAGCAGCATTGGATAAAAACACTAGTCTTCGATACAGTTCTCCATCTTCTCCTCTGACATTCTCCACACAATACTCTCCACTTAGCTTGCTGACTCCTGTGCTGACCACATCACGCCAACCCAAGTCACCAGTAGCTGACAAAAAAGGCACCTGAATTGAGGAAATGTATTTTAACAATTCAATCAATTAAATGTAACAAATAATAAAAGAGAAATCATGTTAAAATATACATAATGCACCAAGCTACCTGGTGGTTGTGGGGCATAGCAGGAGGAGCCAAGTCCATTACCATGGGTGAAAGCTCAGCCTGGACTGCCTCCATACTGGCATACTCTTGATTTCGGTGCATTGCAACAATTACTAATCGTCTGAAGTTTGCACTGGCTGCCAACTGTTTGTGGCCTTCTGCAGAACTATAAAGCCAAGCAGTCTCACTACCCTGTGGTACTGGGGAAACAGAGATAGAACGATACAGTAAACAGAAGGGGATGTGTGTTCAGGGTATTATAGTATTGCACCAAAGACAAACTCACCAATAAAAATAGCAAAGTGATTGGCTTTGGGCACTTTGGCTCCAGGAGCAGAGTCCTGAACAGTAAGAGTATATCTGGGAAGGCCTGTCTTTACGTGGCAAAGAGTGAGTGAGACGTTTGAACTGACGTCTGTGCCTGTACGAAGCCTTTTCCTCAGCACAGAATAGGCCTGATGTTCTCTCACAGTCGACAGGAGCTCTGAAACCTGAGTGAAGCGAGTCGGTGCACCATCCTCCCCAAGACACATCTCTAGAATGGGCGTAGGCATTGGTTGACGAAACTTGGTGCAGATCAGGACAAACACAGGCAAAGCAAAGAGTCCTCTTGGCTGTCAGTGGCATTCTGCAGACAGTGGAGTCTCACAGCCCAGCCGAGCGAAACAAAGTGCTCTACAGCTAACTTTATGACACTCTCCTGGGCCAATGTGATACAGACATATCTGCCCCCAAAACTCAGCACTCGACTCATCTGTAGAAAAAAAAAAGTGCCTTTAACTGTATCAATAATGTCAGATATTGTATAGGTTTTTAAAATTAACCAAAGACTGCAGTACACTTTTCAACATGCAACCAGAACATGCAAATGCTATATAATTAAATGGCTCAGATAATTTCCAGATTTTCCAACAAATGTTTCACAGATTTTCCATACTGAGACAGTGAAAGAAAGGGAAATGTGGGAGAATATAGTAAAGGTGTACTATGTTAACTTCTCTGGTGGAGGATCCACACCTGCTTGTCTCGCTGGCAATATTACTTTGTCCATCATGTTCCACAGTAAACTTATCTATCTCGAGGAAAACAAGCAGGGGCAGCAACCAGGCCAAGTTATGTGTCAGATCTGTGGAGAGGTAACCTGACTGACAGTAACAGTGGTTTCAATATAGTTTTGTTTTAGCAATAAAAAGATCTGTAATTTAATAAACGCAAAACTGATATGTTTAATGCATGTCATATTGTGGAAAATTTCAGGCAAAGCAATATTATCTCCTTGGAGAAAAGCAGGTGGTGAAGCTTGCATCAGAAAAGATATGTAGTGCACCTTTACATCCTGCACGTATCCATACATTACCTCTGTAAGCATACTTGAAGCCAGTGCTCCCTCTTCCTCTGATGCCATGGCATCTAGGGTGCCCTTGTCTAAAACAGCCTGAAAACTGCCATCCTCAAAGGGTGTTTTGGTTGCGTCAATCTGCTGGAAGCTCAGGTCAGGTCTGTGCCCAGCATTTCTTTGGTTCATATGGTTTATTACTGTCTCACTGATGTCAATGTTGATTAGGTGTTTGTAGCCAACATCATACATCTGTTCACTCAGCTCCGAATTTCCACATCCAACCACCAGCACCTGCGGACAAATACAAAGAGGTCAATGATAACAGTAATGTGATGTTGGTCTGGATATAATAGAACTGACACATGGTCTTAACAGATTATTGTACTGGAGCGTCTAAATGTAATGTAAATGCAAAGTTTAAATTTAAAAGAAAAACAACGTACCTTATCTTTCACTTTGATGTATTTGTGGAGGACTCCGCACAGTTTGTTGTAATCTCCATACCACTCAAACGCCTTCTCTCCACGCTTCTTGAAAAACCTTTCCCAGTATTCAGCTGAACTGAACTCGCCCGCGGTGCGAGGAAGCAAGCTCATTGTACTTTTCAAATGCAATAACGCCAAATATCTATTTAACTCATGGAAGTATCCATACTTTCCCACATGTCAGCTTTAACCCGGACATAATTTGGGACTGTACTGTTCACCGATTGGACGATTTCAGTGGAAGGCGGAGCGTCCAGTTCTTATATTCTGTGATCGTTTATATGTGTACTTGTTTTATAACCAGTAAGGTAAGTCAATAATTTTTGTAAGTAACTTCTGTCTGCTTAAGGTGGACTTTAGATTTATTTTTTATTTATTTATTTTTTGCAGACAGTAGTGAGCAGTGTGCACGTGTTTTGGTCCGTCGCCTCAAGTCCTCCGGGTGAGCTCTGGCATCATGGCTGTGCCTGCAGGAAGATCTGTGGTGTTCGTGACTGGAAATGCCAAGAAACTCGAAGAGGTAACTCAAAAATAACAATCGCACAAATCAGCCCTTCACGCCTTTTGTTCCAACTGCATATGGTTTCATTTAGGAAAGCGTTGTTTAGAGTGCTGTGATACAGTTGTCCAATATGAGTGTACACATTTATCTTGTTTCTGGATTTTCAGGTTGTTCAGATTCTTGGAAGTAAATTTCCTTACAAATTAATTTCAAAGAAGATTGATCGTAAGTTTGAAAACTTATTTAATCTCTCTTCCTTAAAATGCTTTAATTTTCATTTATGTGATTAACTAAATGTATAACGTCATTCAAGTACCTGAATATCAAGGAGAACCAGATGAAATTTCTATTCAAAAGTGCAAGGAAGCAGTGCGACAGGTAAGGATTGTGCTATTGCAACATTTACCTGTATGTATTTAATTTGATAACTGTATTTTCTTCAGATCGATGGACCTGTAATAGTGGAGGACACTTGCCTGTGTTTTCGAGCTCTGGGAGGACTCCCAGGCCCTTACATGTCAGTGTAATTCTCAGTCCATGCACAGTTTGTGTGACTATATACTAATGGTGTTATCTGCTTCCAGAAAATGGTTTCTGGATAAGCTTAAGCCTGAAGGTAAATAATTTTTCATCATAGCATACATAATCTAACATAACTATTGATTTATTGTGTTTTATGTTAGGCTTGTACAAACTTCTTGCTGGGTTTGATGATAAGTCTGCATGGGCTCTGTGCACTTTTGCTTTCTGTGCTGGAAAAGATGAAGAGGTGCAGCTCTTCAGAGGAATCACAGAGGTGATTGTCTGCCTTTCTCTGAATCTTTTTGTTATGAGTTTGTCCCTAAGCCCCCTCATATACATCCACTTATACTTTATAATCTAACAAGGGACACATTGTGGAACCCAGAGGTCCCCGAGATTTTGGATGGGATCCTTGTTTCCAGCCGGAGGGATATGATAAAACGTGAGCATATTTTTTCTTGCTAATAATTGTATAACCACTAGAGGTCATCATAGTGTAACACAATTCTACACTATGGCTTCTGTGTCCAGCTTTGCTCCAAATGTCCCAAGATTATTTTCTATAAATACTGACAGACATCGATTGTTGCAGATACGCTGAATTGCCAAAAGAAATCAAGAATACAATTTCCCACCGCTACAGGGCACTGGCTGCCATGTCGGACCATTTTGCTGAGGTGAACAATAGCTCTCCTATGTCTAAGAAGAAAAAGGATGAGGCTTAATTTTTTTTTTTTATAAAAAAAAAAAGTGTTTTTAAGTTAACTGACTTGTGGACTCTTGTTTTGTTTGCTGAAAAATCTTGTTTGCATGTACTTATTTTTTATGTATCCCAACTTGTTTTTCTGACCCTCAAGTTGGATGTTAAATATTCCACCTAGAAGAAACACAAATAGTTTTTAATACTCAGGAGTGAAATTCTTGGTCCCATTCTTTAAAGATTTGGCTCCCCAGAGTTAACAAAGATAGAATGGAAAAGGACCATAAAATTAAAAAGGCACTGATGAGAGCAGCAGATGACCTGTGGCTTGGACACAAGATTCAGGATCTGGCAGCAGAAGAGAGGCAACAGTCCAAAGAGGGGGAGGATAAGGATGTTCAGCACTACACACCACTGACAACAGGGAAGTGTGGGTAATAAATGACCCGGGAGCTGGAAGTCTCTAAGCAGGAACTATGCATACACCTGTGACGGATGGCTCCCAGATGGACAGAAAATGTTGCATCTGACTGACACTAGAAAGTTCCAACAATTTACAGAAACCACAGACAGAACAGGACATACAAGTCATCAGCACTTAGCTTTGCCTTGCATTGAACATTGTATTTTGTGTCTCAATTGCAGGGGATGAGAAGGAACTACATTAATAATATTTTACAAGATTGATAGATAATAAATAGTTCTCTATTCTTATATACCTGCTGCTGCTTCTGCTGCCATGACTACTGACAACTTAAACTACCACTGTTATAAATGTATAACCACATAGTGCTGCCACAACACGCAACTCAAACTATACTATAAAGTAAAATCAGAACACCATTGTGTGCAGATCTCAAAGACATTGTGGGGTCGGATTGATTGCTATGACAGCACGCACTGTTATTCTTTTTTACCTCTGTGTATTAAAGTCAACAAAGATTTTTGAATGGGGCCCATGAAGCTGCTTCCTCTGTGATGTGCAAACCTTTTTCAGATGCTTGAAGATCAAGGACAGTAGTGGAAAATAAATTTAAATTGTTTTTAAATGAATGTAGTTATTTTATAATTATGCCACATCATATTAATCATATTAAAAAAGCCAACAAACATGTGTAAATTCTATTTATGTATGATATATCACCTGATGTGTCAGAATATGTAGTAATCCTGTATTTCCAATAGCAGGATATGTAAACAAAAGGTTTGTTTATTGAGTCATTGGCTTTATTTATATGCACACCAAAATCTGATTATCGCCTGATCTCCGGATCTTTGAGATTATTTAAATGACATTCAAACTGCAAAATTAGATTTTTGTAATCAGAGGGACTGTGATCAGATGTTTACATGTCATTTTAATAGTCTTATAACTCAAGAAATCTGAAAATAAACAGATTTTGAGTATGCATGTAACGGCACACGTTTTGTGTGCTCAGAATAGACATTAGCCATCACTAAATCACTAACAGGAATAAATGCCTAGCTTTATGAGATCCTTAACCACCAGTGTGATTACAGCAGAAGATGAGGGTTTGATGTGGCTCAGAGCAGACAGAGTACTTCCTCTAATTTAAGACCTACCTGCATTCATAGTCTTATTACTAACTGGAAAATCTGGACAAAACACCAGTCACAGCATGTACTTTGAGTTAATCATCAGTTTCATTATTTTTAACATCAAAGTAAAAGGCATAAGGGTAATTTCCATCGTATAAATCTGTCTCTTAGAAAAAGCTTGAATTATGCCTAAAAAGCTTGAATTATGTTTAATGCGTATAGACATTACCTTTCTCCTTTAAATGAAGCCAAAATATCTTTTCCACATGTGACTAATGAAATATGTTACCACAAGATGCTTAATAGACTGACCAGCTGATCTGACAGACATGTGACACTTATTGAAGAAAGCAGTTTTCTGTTGTGAGAGGTGGCATTCCTTAAAATCTTTTGCAAGACAAAAGTGTAAGCACATTGTTGTTGTTTGATTATCATTCAGATCAGCCAAATCTCAAGAACTAATCAGACATTACAACTTTAATTCAAAATATTTATTTGAACATTGTCTGGGCTCACATGTTTCTAATTTAAGTGTTTTGACATACTCTGTAATTTTGGAAGAATTTAGCAATTTTGCAACATGTTGTATTGACCAGAATACTGACAATGATCTTTGATAGATACTACCGTAGAAGATGTTTTACCCAAACAGTCCTGGATCATGAAGAGTGAGAGACTGAAGCAACCTCTGAAAGTCCTGAACAGTCCATGGCTCACTGTGCATCCCGGCTGAACTGGCACTGCTACTATCCGGGCTTATACTCTGCGGATCATTGAATGTCACCAAAATATCTGTGGAGAACTGAGGCAGCCGAAAAAGGCCAAGGTGAATGGTCACTGTATTCCTCGCTTCTTCATTGAACTTTGACACAGACTGGGTCCCCGTTAACAACCAACCAGAGCTGCACTGTGACAGAGACAGCTCAGACTTAGGGAGAGGGATAATATTAGTGACTTGAAAAGTACCCGGCTCCAAAGCTTTGTTACTCCCTGCAATGTCTTCAAAGTGATACCTGGCAGCATCCTCGTCTGCTACCTGGGACTGGTACTCGAGAAGCTCCACGATGATGCTCTGATCGGTGTGTGGATGGGCAAACACCTCCTGGTTGTCTGGGATTTCCCTCAAGGTGCTGATGTCCGTGGAGCTTGGAGGGATGGCAGCAGATAGGGCTCCTCCAAAAAGCGGATGAGGCTTAAGAGGATCGTCTCCCACAGTTTGCATGTCTCTTGAAATCAAAGACCAAACGTACAGTGTCTGAAAAAGACAGACAGAAAGTTCTAATAATTAAATACAACTTGTTTGAAACGGTTTGACTCACGTTTGACAGATGTGAAATAACACGTTTTGGTATATTTGCAGATAGATATGAAATTTAGTTCTTACTTTTTAACATACTCAATAAATACTTCGTAGGGATAGAAAAAATACTTACTGCTGGCTTTTGTATTATATTTTACGTTTTGTTACAAGTTGAAAGAGAAACGGCGGAAGATTGTCTTCTTCTGGTAAATTGACAGAGCGTAATGACGCCCTCTGCAGGGGAAACAGATTGGAGCAGTTTTGAACAATCTCAGGAAATAGAACAAACGTGTTAACAAAAATAAAACATTATTTATAAGATTATTTTATATTTCAAATTTTCTTTGTGTAATTATTATGTGTCTTCTGCAGTGGCGTGTTTCCTATGAACAGATGTGCGCCTCTCCTCATCCAGCTGTTGTGTTCAGTTCCTGGTCAGCTGATGTCTACGGAGGAAAGACAACGCAGGCTACATCAGGATGCCATTCGCTCATCAACGACCATACAGACATTAAACATGTATTTTTCATCTTTTATTGCCATTTAGAATACTAATAAAACCGGGCTTCAGATCCGTCTTTGTGAAGAATCACTGCAATCGGAGCATCGAGACACGACAGGTACAATCATGTTAGCATCCATGCTAATTGATAATGCATTTAGCCAATGCTCACTGCTAGCTTAGTCTTGGTCAGATTTTAACCAAGCGTCTTAATTAAACTAGACTTGTCTTCCTGTTATATGGGTATTAGTCAGGAGTTGTATATGTATTTGTTTTGTCGTGGCAATAATTTAAACCTCTAGCCAATGTATTATCTGATAATAGCACTCAAATTGCACCATAAACTATGGTAATGGATGATGAAAATTAAGTATAAATGACCATATTTCATGGGATTACTTTTATAAAAATGTATAGAAACTACAAAGAAACGCTTAAAGATTAATCCAAAACAAACCTTTGTAAACTATTTTATGTGCGAAAATATTCTTTAGCCCACCTAGAGACTAGAGACAAGACAGAGAGTATGTTGTGATAAATCACCTATTTTATATATATACTTCCTTCTAACTTATTAAATCCCTATGTTTTAACTAAATATTTATTTTCTTTTGCATGCCACTTCAAACTCAAGCTGCTTGCTCTAATTTCTTTTTTAATTTATCAGAGATTCTTGCTCTTTCTTTCCCCCCTTTGTCCCCGCAGTTAACGAAGCCCCCAGTTCCTTGCTTGTTTCCTTTGTTTTCTGGAAGCTTCCTGACATCTGCTGGCCCCTGAAAGGCCTTTTCAACAGCATTGCCATTACAGGACGCTCAACTAGCGCCTGGCTCAGACTGAACTGGAATCAATGGTATTAATTCTTTTGTTTGAGCAACCTAAATGCATGATACAAATAAATTAATCCTTATGCAGTAAACAGTAACTGATTTCACAAAGTGGGCATGTTGTAATGGCTTCATGGTGTAGATGTTGTTGTTTTATATATAATTTGGCCACACAGATTAATTTGGGCATACACTTGTTACATAACATGAACTGTGAAAAGGATAGTCTGTGAAAAGCTCCTTGTATCCTTCTTGGCCTGCTTCTACTTAAACCCTAATGATCCACTTCCAGCTTCCCTGATTTAAAAAAATGTAAATTACCCATCTGTGCAATGTTTACGCTCATTTGTTCCATAATTCCTACCTGGCTTCACTTCACTTCATTTTTTTTTTATATGCCACAGAGGGAGCCAGATCGGGAGGAGCAGCTTGATGAAAACATGCCCCCTAAATTTAAACGACATTTGAATGACGATGAAGTCACAGGATCGATTCGTAGTGAGAGGGTAAGGCACACTGCATCAACACTGACCAAGGAGAGCAAACTGATAGACTGCAAAGTTCAATGCCTGTTATTATTATATTAGCCACAAGGATAGCCTGTCACAATCCTGGATAAATTTAGGAAAGACCATGTGCATAAACAGTGTACCATTACTGCATGCTAGGAGGTGGACTTTAAGCACATGCAGTTGCTTTGGCAGAAGCCAAAACAGTGTTTTGAGAGGTTGTAGCCTAGGAGGTGAAACTGTTTACATTTTGAGTTGTATGGGAAACTGTAGTACCCAGAGGAAACCTGCACAGACATTGCCTGACCAGCCAGTCCCCTCTACATTCTGTTCCAATCAATATAGGTCTGGAACTGGACCATAGAGCATGAAAAACCTCTGGTCTAACTTGAGATGATCCAACCACAGCCGCTAATTTGTAGCACGTGTCTCTCAAATGTGGAAGATCTGTCCTCTCAAGGCTTTTCAGGCCCACAGAGAACTGTGCCGGTTCCGGTTCCCGCGCCTAATCTTGAACTGACTCACATGTTCACACTGGAAATCAGAGCGTTTGGGAACTGAAAAGTTGGTTCCCAACAGGAACCAAGTAAAACTTGTTTTTTCTAAGCGAACTGTGACGACACAGAAGATGTCAGCATGTTCATTCGGGTCACACGCAGCTAAATAAACAAACACAAACACAAAAACTATTACGTACCATTCATTTTGCATGTATGCGTTTTCGCTGGATAAGATTACATCTTTGTATTCGGCGTCGCTGCCGTCTTCTCCACAGCAGATCGCTGTTGTAGCAGAGCTTGGTGCACATAAAGAATGACTTGTAGAAGTACAAATGCTCGCTAATGTTGATGATGCGATCCATGATTGTTATTTTCCTCCCTGTGACATCCGTTTTCATATTGCCTTGTTTTTATTTGGTGGTAAATCCACACCCTCTGTCGATGACGCGTCATGGGTTCCCGTAAATAGTATGAACGCGGGCCGTTTACCGGTGAGCACTTTGGTTCCCAGTGGAACTGGTGCGGGAACCGGCACCGGCACCGTTCTGAATGGCCTGAAAACAGCTTCAGGGAATATAACTTCTTTCACCTGAAAAAAAATAACAGTTTAGTTCTTTAATGGCTGATTAATGTTATTTTCCCTCTTTTTAAGCAGCCATGTTTGTTTTGAAATCAGGGAGACACTCCAGATCTACTCCTCTTTATAAAATTTGGTCAAGCGTGTGGTTCTGGTTGGCCAGGTAAACACAAACAGAGGCAGAACATGTAAACTCCAGCTAGAAAGCCCCATACCGTTTGGTAACTGATACCATACCTTTACTGTAAGGCTGAACCGCTTACAGGTATTCAACAAATGTGTTTGTAGCAAGTGTAAATAACAACTATGTAAGTATCCATCTACCTGACCCTCTTTATATCCTGCTGTTGCCCTACCTAATCTTGCATCTAATTGATGTGTTTCCATTGTGGGCTGCTGATTGCTGTTGAATTGGGATCAAAGCGCAGCTCACAGGGAGACTTGCATAATAACCTGCTCCTCTCATGCCTCTACTTTAGCTTAATGACTAACAGCTTTTTCCTCTGTGATTGTTAAAGGAGAGATAGGTTGAGCTGCCACTACATACCTATTATATTTTTATCATCATATGGTGACCATTTGAGTTGAGAGCCACGACCAAAATTATGTGCTATCTTTCTACTGGCAAGTTCACACAACATATGTCTATTATGCAAAATGTTTTTCTTTCTTTTAAAAGTTAATTCATATTCCTACGTTATTTAACTTAGTTGGTGTAAACCTATGGTTGTTTTTGTTTTTAAAAAGGAGAGTAATCAGTAATAACTTGATTATATTATAATATTACTTAGACTAGAGGAATGAAATTATTGTAAATGATGTATTCTTATTATTATTACAGATTATGAAAATAACCCCTAAGAATGGAAGTGATATGAATCATTTATTAAACACTAGAACCAACTGTTAACACGTGTCCATCAGCTCCAGTTTTTTGAGATCTTGCGCTCAGTAACATTTGTGTATAGGAAAATAGCTTAAACTGTTGTTTGTTACCCAAAGCACAACACTCAAAGCTCTAAACTTCCTCTGTGATTTCTGTTAAAGCTTTTACTTTCTATGGTTCAACAATTCTGTGACCAAAACCAGAACAAATGAGACTACTGTTGTGAAGCATCACACAAGTGGTTTTAGGGCTTATAAAGCATTTATGAGACTCACAAATCCGTTAAACTATGGAGCTATTTGTGTTTACTGCAAATATGTTACTGCTTTGTACTATCTGCATATGTATTCTTGTTCAGTGTCCTATTTTACAGTCCCCATGAGCTCAGTGAAGTGGCTGCTCTGACAGTTTTGTGATTTCTTGTCAGGATTGTCATGATAGAAGTTTGGTCTTTTTTTACCACTCACATGTTCTTTTCAATGTTTTACAGAGGAACCTGCTTGAGGAGGACTCTGATGAGGAGGAAGACTTCTTTTTGTGAGTATTCTGTATTGTATTACATGGAAATACTAATGCTGAGCAACATGACAATATAACATCAAATCATTATCTAAACAAGATTATATTCTTACCCTTTTATGTCATATTATATACTTATCTAAACACTATGTGGTTTCATTTTGAGTATAAAATCAATTACAAAATATTAGTCACACTACACATCATTCTGTCTTTCCCATGGGACTCATCTGTGCTGATTTTGCACTGTCCCCTCATTATATTATTTTGAACATCCTAGCCATAAATCTTTGACTCTCACAAAACTTGAAATCTGTGTAATTCACTCAGTTAGTCCCATTTAATTCATATGGAAGAATACATATTGCATATGTGTTGTGTCAGATATATGCTGGAGTGTTTAATTGACTTTGAGTACATCTTTTTTCAGGAGAGGGCCAAGTGCTCCCAGATTCGGGGCTCCTAATGAAAAGCTTAAACAGTGAGTTCACACACATACACACACATTCCTCTTTCAACTGAAAGTGGGAGGTTCATTACCAGCACGCTCTGTTTTGGCGTTGCTATTATGTAATTGTGTTTACCAAAAACTGTGTAAGTTGTGTAATACTGTCACATGTAAGCAGACTGTATCGGGAAATCCTAGAGTAGTTTTTCCGTATTAACCTGAAGTCTGAACAAGTCCGGGAACACTGGGTACCGTTGTTGAACTAAGTCTGGCACATACGACCCTTTCCACCAGCGAACAGTGTTGATTTTATTATTGTTTTTGTGAGCACACGGGACTTTAATGCCAAGAACAAACCTCGGTTCACCAAAAAGGTCAGATGTTTATTAGTCCAGTCTGGGTAACACTTGACAAATCCTAAACATACATGTGAAAAAATAACTAGTAGTATAAAATAAAAAATCACTGATACAATAATACTAACAGCGGTGTAGGTAATGCTGTATTTGCATCAATTAAACATTAGTAACGTGTTTTTGACTCAGTGGTGCCCCTTAATAATGAATTATTGCACTGTCTAATATGTTTTTTGTATTTTATTTTCTTCCTAGTAATTTTATTCAAGCAAAAGTAACTGCTATTCACCACGACTGATTACATTCTAAGCCTTGTAGTACATTGATTTTTATAACCCTCTTGCCTTTGATGTGTTAGACAGATGTATTTTTTATATTGCCCTCAAAACAATAGCCTTACAGTTCAAGTCTTAAATCTGTCTATTATTCAGTCTCTTGTCTAAAACGATCACTATCACGTTGCTGGAAAATCTGACCAAAACATTTCCTTTCTTTTCGTCTGATCATTCTTTGGCAAAAATACGGTATCATAATGTAATCTGAAGTCAGCTTTACAGGACAGACCTGAGGAGGGGGCCATCTGGGATTTATGATTATGACTGTGAATCTGTTGTCCTTAGGGTGCAGTCTCAAGTTGATGAAGTTATTGATGTGATGCAAGAGAACATCTCCAAGGTGATCGAGAGGGGGGAGCGACTGGACGACCTGCAGGACAAATCAGGTGGGCTATAGCAGGCTTCACATGTGCCCAACACATGTCCTTTTCTTTGTATAAACTTTGTAAAATAAATGGCTAACCACGCTACAAGTGCTATTTCTCAACTGTTTTTGTCACAGAGACAAATTGCGCACATATGTTTTAGGTTTACATTTGTGGTCTGGGAACAGTCTGGTGCCCAGGGTGGTTACAAGTTACAAGGTGTAAGAGTCCGGTCAGTCAGCCTAAATAGATTTTCCATTGTGTGCAAAAATTACAAAATATTGTCTGGTATTTGTTGACTTTTCATGGAGTCATATTAAATATTGGATGAGTCATTTGCTGCATTTGTTAAAGGTTAAACAATATAAAAGTCGGTTCCATTATTAACATCATTATACAAGTCGCTAATTATTCTTTGGTTAATATTTTATTTTTTATGAGTGTTCTGTTAATCTTCCCTCTTTTCTGATGATGATTTATGATTATTGGTTAGTTTGAATCAAATCACCATAACGACAAGCTTGTGGTTAACATTTAATCTATAGACATTATTAAAGTGATTAATTAATTCATGGCAAGGCAAGGCAAGTTTATTTGTATAGCACAATTCATACACAAATTCAAAGTGCTTTACAGAATAAGAAATACATTAAAATCACAATAAAAACAAATCAAATCATAAATAGTCATCATGAAATTAAAAAGAGTGAGAGACATTAATTACATAAATTAGAGAGAAGAGTGCAGAATGAAAACCTTTCGGTCATATGCACAGCTAAATAGAACCAGTTTGAGCCTGGATTTAAACAGTGTTAAAGTAGAGGCCTGTCTACATCTTCCGGAAGACTGTAACAGGTTTTAGCTGCAGGAATCTGAAACACTGACTCCTGACTGGCATCAGCAGGAAGCCGGTCCCTGAGGTCCTCAGAGTGAGATGTTTCATATGACACTAACATGTCACAGATGTACTTTGGTCCTAGGCTATAGAGAGAATTGTACACAAGCAGAGCTGCTTTAAAGTCTGTTCTCTGAGGCACAGGAAGCCAGTGCAGAGACCTGAGCACAGGACTTATGTGCTCCTACTTCCTAGTTCGAGTCAGGACCCAAGCTGCAGCATTCTGGATGTACTGCAGCTTCTCACAGCTCGTTTGGAGAGGCCAGTGAGCAGACCATTACAGTAATCTAACCTACTGGAGACAAACGCATGGATAAGTGTCTCCAAGTCTGATTTAGACAGTAAACCTTTGATTTTTGCTATGTTTTTAGATGGTAAAAGGCTGCAGATGTTATTGATTTGATGTGGCTGTTAAAGTTCAAGTCTGAGTCCATGATTACCCCAAGATTTCTTGCATGATTTGAAGGTTTTAGAGAGAGAGACTGGAGGTGACTGCTGACACTGTCTCTTTGTTTCTGTGGGCCAAACACTAGGACTTCAGTCTTGTCTGAGTTTAGCTGGAGAAAGTTGTTTTGCATCCACACAATGATCAGAGTGAGTCCACTGGTCCATAGTCTCCTGCTGCCAGTGAGACATAGGTCTGAGTGTCGTCTGCATAGTTGTGGTAGGACACATTATTGCTGCTTATTAACTGGATGTAGAGGTTTAGCAAAAGGGGACCCAGGATCGACCCCTGGGGCACCCCACAGGTCAGAGCCATGTGATCTGAGACAGAGTTTCCAATTTCAACAAAATACTTCCTGTCTTCTAGATAGGACTTGAACCAGTTTAGTACAGTACCAGAGATGCCCACCCAGTCCTCTAGTCTCTGTAAGAGGATCCCATGATCGACAGTGTCAAAAGCAGCACTCAGATCTAACAGGATCAAGACTGAGACTTTGCCTGCATCAGTGTTCAGGCGGATGTCATTTGTCACCTTGATAAGAGCAGTCTCAGTGCTGTGGTGGGCTCTAAAACCTGACTGGAAAACATCAAAGGAGTTGTTCTTGTGGAGAAAGTTAGTAAGTTGTTGGTAAACAGCTTTTTCAAGGACTTTGCCAAAAAAACAGCAGATTTGAGATGGGTTGGAAATTGTTCAGTAGTGTGGCATCAATACTACTTTTTTTTAAGAGAGGCTTAATGGCCGCGGTTTTCAGCGCTCTTGGGAATGTTCCAGATTGAAGTGACATGTTAACTATGTGAGCGAGTGGTGAAAGCAAACTGTTGAGGATGGACTTTAGAAATCTAGTTACTGCAATTTCCAATAATGTCCGAAAAGTACCTCTCTCTTGCTCTGCCCAAACTGTGGTTGTATATATACATTTTTTCTCTGTAAATCTCATAATAAACCTGCCATTTTTGCTCAGCCCTCCGGCACTCCCTTTTCTCTGCCCTGACTGAGTCATCATTCCTCCATGGAGCTTTTTGCCTATCTTTAACCATTTTAACCTTTATTGAGGCAATGGCATCCAGAACATTCAAAACACTTGAAGGTGTGGAGGAGAAGGAGAGCGAAGAGTATGTTGATGGAGTAGATGTAGCAAAGGGGACTCCCGGCTGGTCTGGCTGGGGAGGTGGTGGGTGTGTTGCTGGGTCTGAGACTGCTGCTTGATGATTGGCACAGATTGTCCATCTCTCTGCACTCTTTTGCCAACTTTATTGTTCTTCTTTTGTTATGACAATTCATTTTCTGTTTGTACGTTAGCATCAGTCTGTAACAATGGTAAAAATCAGTTTTTTAGCTTTATTGTCGGTGATATAACAATATTAGCATTGTCTTTTATCACTCGCTGCGTTGGCTTAGCATTTTGGTCTGTACCAAGTTTTGGAAAAGACACTGTATCCCCACGTTTAAGTTGAAAGATTTTTCACCCTCTTCTCTGAAAGTAACTGTGGGCTGCTCACCACTGGAAGTCACTGGTAGCGTTTGATGAAGTCCTTGTTCAGTTTCTAAAATAAATATCTGTGCTTGTAGCTCATTAATTTCTTGTTAATAGTTTCGACAGCGCTCACAGATAGAATCCCCTTGGTTTCTTCCCACCGACATGTTGCTGGTTCATCAAATGATTTGTTTAAAAAATGTAATAATGGTTTAAAAGTCTTGATTTATTTGAAAGGAAATCAAAAACAGACACATTATCCGGTGTTGGAGGAGCTAAACTGATTAAAAAGCAAAATAATGAAGGAAACAACAGGAGCAAGCAAGGATAGTGTCTGCACTCTTCAGAAGTAGGAAGTACTACTCACTGAAGGAAATGAACAGAATTTGCATCTCGAGTTCTGATAAATAAATGTTGGAAGATGAAAACTATTTTTTTATTATTTTAGTAGGTTTTGTAGGGCATTTCTGTCTTAATATGTTACATGCAAATGTCACGGTTAAATTCTGTTGTTTGGTGTTTTTGGGAAGAGGCAATATTTTGCTTGAGTTGCACAGGATTTTTTTTTTTGCACGACCTCTTAGGCTTTATGTTTTCTGTGTGTAGCAAAAGCACATTTTCTCACAGGACAACCAAACATTTTAACTGCAGTGTCCACCAGTGAAGGGGCGCATGCCTGTAAATACTCCAGTGTCCTTTAAAGGTGTTAATGCTAAGTCCAGGTTTAGTGCTTCACCAGGTGCTTGTCTAAACCCTTTGTCAGACTTGCTATTTTTTTGTTCCCTTTTAAATGGGACAGGTGCTAAAAACCTGCTCTGTTTAAACCCAAACTTTAAGCGCCTTTAGCCTTTGTCTTATAGGGATAAGGTGCAACTCTCGTCTTCCTCCATTTGACACTGTTATATAACTACTTCTTATGTCCTGTCCAACCAAAGCTAATAATAGACATCTGGTATCCATCAATGTGCATGTCGGTGCAAATTTAAGTCCAACGCATGTCCATAGGATTTAGACTTTTTCTTTTATGTGTGCGGCTGTATAAAGCTGTGATTGACGTGAGCAGAGGAGCTGGTAACCTGTTAAATTCCTCACGATTAACAAGCATCTTTTCATCAGCCCGCGAGCCCCTCTTTGTAGCTTTAGGTTGTTACCCGGGCACATGGGCATGAGAAGAGCCACAGAAAGTCAGGTGATTCATATACACATTTACTGTACAGGCATTATGTATGCCTAAAAATACAGGGGGAAGTATATTTCATATTATATTAGTGTTCCACAGTATTCTGGAAAAAAAATTGCCCCCATGGCTTTTTTGGAAACCTTTTGTTAATACAGTTGTAAAACGGTATACAAATAGTTGATAGATTGGAATAGATCGGAACAGACCAAAATAAGGCTGTAGTGAGACTCAATTAAGGTGGTCATGATTAAAAGCAAATTAATTATTAAAGTGACAAAACTAACTTTTCTGGTGGAGGGTTCACAACGTGCTTGTCTGCATGAATTTGTAACTGTTTGGTGATGCCACCAGGTGAAGTTACATGTCACATCTGTGGAGAGGTGACCCCACTAACAGTGAGAAATCCTACTTCTCAATATATATTTTTACAATGAAAATACAAATGTAAATGCATTATTTATTTAAGATTTAAATGAATAGTAGATAGAGCAGTTCAATCCAGGTGAAGAAATTACATTTCCATGAAAACAAGCTGGTGGAAGAACATCAGAAAAATTACATGCTGTACTTTATAAGCATTGTGTTTCTTGCGTAATGGACAATACATTATTGCCAGACCAATTTTTGTAATAAAATGCACAACCCTAGTGCCATCTATGTAAACAACACCTCAGTAACAGCATCCATGAAACACCCAAACAGTCGGGCATGTGGGCGAACTGTTTGGGAACGGAGACGGCAACATGAAAAAAGGAAGTTTAAAAAATGTGCTTTGTTCCTTTTTCCCTGTGTTTGGCTACACACACGTCTGTTCATGCTCCACCACAAAGAATGATCTCACTCACAGACCACTCAGGGATTGCATAACTCCACATAATAACAAGAGCACATGAGCAGCAGAGGGACAGAGAGCACCAGTCAAACACCAAGCTGAAGGCAGTCAACAAGCTATTCACAGATATGTAATCATTGTTTATGGACACTCATTAACAGTAGCCCCTTTACCTTGCACTGCAGAAAAAAAGAGATTTATGCTGGGCTTTCAAGTTGCACAAATACACGGATCACATATATTTCAGTACAGTTTTGGTAGATTTTATAGATATTTTTGCATGTTTTTTATTTTTATTTTATCGTGCTATGTATTTTGTCATTCACAGAGAGGACATTATGTTGCATCTGTAAACTTTGTAATTTATTTAATAATGTAAAACAGTATTTTCAAGTTCATATTATTTTTCTCTCCCCTTTCTGACCTGATGATGACCCAGAGAGCCTTTCAGACAATGCATCTGCCTTCAGTAGCCGAGCCAAACAGCTGCACCGGAGGATGTGGTGGAGAGACACAAAGGTAGGCCGTCTGTCTGATACCTTTACCATTCATTCAATACAAAGCAAAAGACATTTTTAATTTTGAGTAATCTAATCAATGTTTTCTTTCTGCCATAGATGAAAATTATTATTGCCTTGGTAGTGATTGGTCTGCTGTTAATTATCATTGGTGAGCATCAGAAATCAAAATTACCACATCCTGCTGACAAGATTTGATTTCTAATGTTTATTATGTCTCTTTCAGTTCCAGTGATCCTGCGATATCGCTAGTGTTTTATGCTAGAGGGCACCAGCGAGCCTGCCTCCTGCCTGTGTCTCCTAAAAAGGGATTACCTGAAACTTGTCTTAATACTGATCTTACTTGTGACACTTTGGGAGGAAAGCTCTGTGGGATCAGTACTAAGGTATGGTTTAGTTTATATTCAGCTGCAGACAGGATGAGCGGGACAAAAGGGAGATTGAGGAGATAGAACACACCTCTGGTTATAATGAGGGAGGATTTCATTTCATGATACAGATCGCGTGCAGAGACATGAATGCTTTGATGAAACTAAAATCTCATAAGTCTGACATTATACAACAAACCACAGTTTAGACACACTGGGTTGAAGAGTAAATGAAAGCAGATTTAACATTTCACAAAAACAATAGTTTCTATTCATTAGATCATAATGCATTTATTGAAGAATTTGTTGCAACATGCTTAAAAAAAAAACAAAGAAAGCAAAATGATCCAAATCTATATTTAGCTATATAGTATGTATCAAAGAGCCAATAACAATACCAAGTATAAAGGAAGATTTTATTTTTTTTTTCCCAAAATAAACAAGTTCTAGGTTTAGATGTTATGAGATGAAATATGTTATGAGATTTGGAAATCATAACATTCTGTTTTTACTCACATTTTACAAATTGTCCAACTGTTTTAGTCAAAACTACAACCAGTGGTTTAAACACTGTCCATTTGTCTCACTGCAGCCTCCTCATACTGTGAAAGGGAATTTTGTCAACAAGTACTATAGACATTTTCCAGCACCCAAATGTGTGTTTTGTTGTAAGATAAATTTTTGAATCAAGGCAAGGAAACACCAGACTAGTAGTATAGATTTATGTAAGTTATTATTATCTTAAAAATGAATTGTAATACAAAATTCCTGGGCTTTGAATGTCTTTGAATGTCTTCTATTTTAATTTTTTTTTTTACTTTTTGAACTTCTCACCTTCCTGCTGTCTGGCCCAGTTTGGTCACGGTTCTCTTACATCCATGGAGTCCCCACGAAGTTACATTACACTGTCTTCATGCTGCATATGGTTATGTTTGGGCAACTCAGAAGCCTATATTTTCCTGTTTAGTTTGCTGCTATGCTTTGTGTGGTTGTAAGGCCCAGGACGTTTGCTATAGAAAAGGCTGAACTGTCTCTATCTGTATTAAGTTGTATGATACATGAAGCAATCTTATTTTATTCTTTTAATTTATTTTATCTGTAAATATTGATTCTGTATTATACTCTGGCATTGCATTGGAAGACCTAATATTGAACTTAACTTTTTTTTTTTGCTCTGAATTAAAGTGATTTTAAAGGGCTCTGGTGTGATCTGTTGCAACTGGCTTTTGACTTGAGGGAAAGAATAGACACCCTGACACAGACAAGAAAGGATAAGTCCCATATGGAAAATAATAAAATTTGTTACTATGCCACCAGTCCCTGCTTTGGAGGTTCTGTTCAGGTCCAGTTAAACTCTTTTATCTTTGGTTATGAGCACATTTTAATAGTCTCTCATTGGCACAGGTGAAGTCCCAAGTCACCACTAAACTTGAAGGAACTGGAGTCTATGAAGTCTTATTGTTCTGACAGACCACTGCTGTTGTCCTCATAAGAACTGATTCTAACTAACTTTGACAAGCTTGCCTCCATTGCCCAAACTATCCTCAAGTCATGATTGGCCCAGATGGGGTACTATAAATCCACTGATCGATTGCAGATACCTAGTGTAAACAGCATGAGGTGATGGTTTAATTCCAGCTTTAAAGATAAATTATTCATGATAGGGTGGTCAGGGCTAGGGTCTGTCGCATCACTTATGATCAAAATGTTGATAATGATTGTTAAAACCAGATGTGCTTTGGGGATGACTGAAATTCTTGGAGTAAATAAAAGTCTTTGTTAGATGAGTGGTTGTAAATTGTTGCAACTCAGTCTAGATCTTAACTGATAACATGGCAGGGACCACTGTGTCCAGGATGCTAGTCTACACAAGGTCCAGTGTTTGTAATCTACAGTACAGTGGAAATATGTAACTTTTAAAAAATCAGGCTTCAGTGTTTCACTCGCAAAGGTCTATAGGGCGATTGTCACATTTTTCTAGGTTAAATGCTTTATATGGCCACAATATTTTGTAGGCCTAATGGTAATACACAAGGGACCATATCATGTAATTTTTTTTTTAATTAGCTTTTAGCTATGTTATGATAATGTCTTTGCTTACTCAGAATTATATTTAGATTGATTCATGCATGTTTAAGTAATTCTGTATCATGTCAGTGCTCACTGCTTTGTACTTGCAATTATGTCAAAAAAAAAAAAGACTGACTTAAAATGGATCTGAATCTGTTAGTAAGTAATTTACATGTTATAGTATAATACTAAATGCCCACAAAGAAGCATGTGTAAGCCTTTTCTTAAAGTAAAGTACCTATTCGAAAAGAAAGTGAAGTTCTTTGGTCAGAATTCCTTAAAACTGTGTTGAATTTTATTCTGATCTTAATCCAGATTCTATTTTATTATTTGGACTATTTCTGAAAATTTGTGTATAAAAATAGAAATCTTACTTGCTCCATATTTTGAAGGTTCACACTGTACTTTCACACCTCGTTAAAACCAATAGACAGGTCTGTTTATTGGATATTGGTCCCCTTACATCCTTTCCTTTCTGGCAGACAAGATTGTTTTGGTCCTCTACAGACCCATGCTGAGCTCTCTCAGATTCCGAGCATAGCAGCTGTTTTAAAAGTCACATAAAAACGAGTATAAGATGAAATAAGAGGAGTGGACAAAGTGGCGGCCAGCAAAAGTCCGTCTCCCTCTTTCTCACACACACCAAACTGACCAATGACCTGTTTGATAGATGTAACTACGGGAAGTGGAGAGTACATTTCCAGAAATAGAAGGTAGTATGGAATAAGAGATTTTAAAAATATGTGCAAATGGCTTTCATCATTTTGTTTGCCTCCTATGACTTTCCCAGGAGCGTAGTCTTTCCATCGCTCCCTGTTTGTGTGTGATTTAAACCTGTTTCTGCCTATTGACTGCAAACTCTTATTTAAGTCACGTGTATTGCCACTGCCTGCTCATCTTCCTCTCATCTGTAAGACATTTCCGCTTGAAGGATGTGCCCAAACTGCAAATACAGCAAATCAAACACATATTGGACAATTCGTCATGTTGAGAGCCTCACTAACCAGGGTACAAGCAGGAGGAATTCGTACAAGTGTCATGTTTTTAGGATTATGTACACTTGTTCGCCCCCACAGGAGCTGTCAATCAATCAGCATAGCCCCTCTGCGCTATGGCCTTCCTGGGGTGAAAGATATGGGTCAAGTTGTGTTTTAGGGGTGAGAGGAGGCTGATCTAGGGAGAGGAACCCAAACAAGACACACAGGATATGAGGAAAAGTGAAGACTGTTTTGGTTTGAAAGGCACACCTCTCCACAACTTTGCATGTGGACCTTTCAGTTTTGGGCCATGACTCAAACTAAGATATCAAATTGTTGGCTCTTGTTGACATCTGATTTAACTTCAAAGTAATAGTAAAACTTGTTCGGGTTTAGGTTTCTTTTTATTGGAAGAAATTTGGCTTAAAGAAGGGTTCAATAGCATATGAAAAGAACATAACCTTAAAGAATAGCTCGACGCAACCTGCAGCCATCCATGTTTCTGATATAGGACATGCATTCAATTACATAAAAAATGTGCAATGTTACTCTGCTGCCTGCCTGCCTCCTTTGGAATCTTTTGGATCTGTTTATTTCAAAGAGCCGTTCATAAGACTTATATTTATTTATATGACACAAGCCAATGTGAGAACTCATTTTATCTACAAATCAGTCATAGAGAGAAATTTGTAATTTCTCTCTATGACTGAATTGTAGGCTGAAGTCGTTCAAACAGAAAGTTGGAGTGTGTTTACCCATTGAAATTATGCATAAATCTAAATAAAACATGGACTACAAAAATCATTTAAAAACTAAATGTTATTATGATGCCAGCTGTTTTTTGGTTTGGTTTGGGGTTTTTTTGTGCAAAAAGCTGTCACTCAAGTTGTCTACCCTGTTTCTGTGCTCTGTTTTTGTGTTTGTTCAACTTAATCAGTGTAAAAATGCATAAAAAAGAAAGAAAAAGATTTGAATGAAATGCAATATAACTGTATTTTCACATGGCATAGAGGCAAGCAGGTGGAGGACCCCCTCCACCAGAAAATGTACATAATGTAATTAAGTTATTACCATTGCTTATGCAAAGGTAAAACATATATATGGTAAATTTAGAAGTGAAGTGGACGTGTTTACATTTTCAACATGTTCTGGTTCAAAGTTTCGAACTAGTGATGGGGTCTATGTTGGGGTCAGCGTCAAGTATCCAGTCATTTCGCCTTTGGTGACCTCATGCCCTCATAAAGACCCTCTTTATCATGTACTTGCGTCATGTTCTGGCCCCCTACCAATATGAAAGCGGACACTGGTTTTCAAGAGGTAATCATATCCAGCTCGAGCTCGCTTGGCTCGTCACTGCTTGGATAGTTAAACCAAAGGAAGCAATACCAGAGGATTTTGACAGGTTGATAATGAAAAGCATGGAGCAAAGATGCTGCATCAAGATGCAAAGAGTCATGCTTGTGCTGGTCCTGTGAATGAATAAATGGAGAAAATAGAGCACTTATATGTTTCCATATTATGTCCAGCTGCTATGTGTGTATGCATATATTTAAGACGTAGAATAACTTTGTTTCTTTTCTTTTAAACTAACCTAGTAGAATAGCAATAAATATACAATAGTGTGGGTAAGGATAATTCAGTGAAAAGGACACAGACATAAATGACAATTGACATGAATGGTTTTCTTTAACATAAGACATTCTGACACAGGCTTGGGTCCGTCACAATGAGTTTGTAATGTGTTTAACAGGTTAATTATCCATAGGAAACCTGATGCTAAACAAGTCATTTCATGTTAAAGGAGGCAGATGACCTGACCCCAGAAAGAGAAATGTAGCAGTGATGTCTAAAGCATGACAAGAAGCAGTTGTTTTTAGCTCTGCAGAAAAACAGAGCCACTCAAACCCAAAGGGACCTGGGATGTTTTTGTCCTCAAACATGCAACAACCTCAGTCTCATCACTTTTTTCACCGTGTGACCCTCCCCGCCCACTCTCTCCCTCCCATTCACCTCAGCCCCCTCCAGATTGTATAAATATCTGTGAGCTGGTTGGGAGTGCTCAGAGTTACAGACCTGAAGAACAACCCTGAACCTAAAAAAAATAGACAGAATTTTGTAGAATTTTATTTTGGCTTTGCAAGATGTTTCTTCCTGTTGTGTTGTGCGTTTGTGGGCTCTTGATGCAAGGTGAGGCACAGGACAGAGCTGCTATGTGGAGAGGGAATGACCGAAATGGAAGATGCCAATACACCTTCACCGTTCCAAGTCCAGCAGAGACCACCTGCCCACAGAACGCAGGTCCAGAGGTGGAGGGATTGAAGGCAAGACTCAGCCTGTTGGAAGTCCTGGTAGCCCGTTTGAGCGGGGGTGAGATAAAGACCCCACAAGTGTCCCAATCCAGACCCCAGAATGACCTTCAAGAGTCTCTCAACAGGGCAGTAGGTGAGAGGAACCTACTCCAAGCTGAAAAAGAGCGCTTGGAGAGAGAGCTGGAGGGACTTCAGCGCAGACTGGAGGAGATGAGACGGGAGACAGAGAGGCTGAGGAACAAACCATGTCCTGCCCAGCCCCCTGTGGTGCCACCCAGCCCTCCGCTCCAGGATAGCACCCTCAGGAGACCCGCAGGAGGTAAGAGATACACTAACACCCACACACACATGGACAGCTATCGCACAACAAATCTTAATGACATTTACAGAGAATAACATTTAGGCGCCTGTCAGCATGTAGCCTGTTTTAGAGGCATATGAGACCTTGGCATGGTTTATTTCTATTTAAAGGTGGAAAAGGTGGAGACTCGGATGGGAAATGTTGATTGAAAATACACGCCCTCCTCACGCCCACTTATGTCAAATTATATGGTGCAAACACATACAAATAAAATGTAATACATGTTATCTATTATTTACACAAACTGAAACTGTATATTAGCATTTCCCATTAATTGAGGAGGCTATGGTACAGTCAAATTTTTGGATCTTAGTTGCAAAATGAACCAAAATAGTGATACAAATGATAGGTAGTAATAGAAAATAACTATTCTATGAGCAGTGTTTTTGTTTTTTATCAGTAGAGGCAAAAAAAAAAAAAAAAAAAAAAAATGTATTAAATAAAATGAATAAAATATGGATCAAATGTGCCACCATAGTCTCAGTAAAAATCTGTGAGAAACATTGTACAGTATGACACAAAAATAAAACAAATATGATCATATTTTTAGATATAGTTTTATACATTTTACTGCACTGTCCTGTTTTTGGTAAGTTGTTTGTCACTGTAGACACTTGCAGACAGGTTGTTGCTGCTTTTCCTGAATGAGAGATTAAAGGGTTAATAGGAGCATAGAAGTGATGACACAGACGTGCCATATACGAAATACCATGCACCGTATACATTACTCTCCTGTGCCATAGTCCATCAAGTCAGGTCCGCATGCACTGTATTCCCCCTCATGCAATTTCAGAGGGATTACAGTGTATATGTGTTGAGCTTAACCCTATTTGTGTGTGGCTAAGAGTCTGTTTTGATGGCCCCATAAGTCTGCAGAGACACACGCTTCAAGTTACACAGCTCTCTTCCTGCCTGCATTTAGTCCAGAGAGGTTCAGCTTCAGTATTTATGTGCTGAACCCTGGTTTTATGTGGAGTGGTGGTTCCCTTTGCGTGGCGAGGAGGGCGCGAATACTCCAAGGAGGGTCTGAAATGTGAGTGCTCTAGAAATGGAGGTTCCGTGCACCAGGGGGGTTTTTGATCATGCCAAGCCCAGCCACAGAGGCACAGAGTGGGTCAGCCGCGTTGGTCAGAGGCAGGGTAGGGGTGGAGGGCTGAAGATCCCGAGAACACGATCTCTCCAGAGGTTACAAGGCCAGGCAGAGCGTGAGAAGTTATGGCTCCGTAAGATGAATTCTGGTACTCTGTTTGCAGTGGTCAAACATCTTCTGAATTAGACTGGCGACTCATAAATCATCCATCTCGATTGCACTTCTTTCCTGTAGTATTTTTCCCTCCTGCAGTCACTACAGCTAATCCTGGCTTGTAATGTTTTGCATATTCTTCTGGGATATTGTATTTTAATTTATGTTTGAACACTGATTTGGGGGAAATTTCCACTGTAGCCTACTGTATACAACCACAAACAGATAAATAAAGATAAAAATAGGCCCCCAAAAGAGCCTGATGTACTGAAGCAGGGATGGAGCAAGGCTAAAAATGTACTAAAGGCAACTGCAATAAAACAAGAGGGATAGGGATTATCACTCACTTTAGGGGCGTAACAACCAACAAACAAACAACAAAAGATGTGAGGAGCCATATCTTTACTGAAGAGAATTTATTTAATGTAAACGTAACAGCAAAACATTATGCTGATTGTAACAATATTTGAATTTAAGTAGGAATTTTTTCTTTTTTTAAACAAATGTCTTCCTCTTTTTTTTTACTGGGCATAGCATAAATCCTACACTGTATCTTGAAAAACTTGGCAGCTGTATTGTAAATCACACCAACAGGAGCGGACATAGGGCACTTATCCAATATTTTAATGTTATTCTTATATTAGAAAAACATTTTTGCGGATGCTTCTGCCATTTTCAAAACTGTAGCAGCAATAAAAAAGCACAGTGAAATACATGTGGGGCCTGCCTATAAAACAAATACATGGCAGCAGTTTGGCCCGAACCTGTGGAAGTGGTGGAGCTTAAATAAGATGTAACTCAGCCTAATTATCCTGCTGTTGTTTGGGGGAAATTGTGGGGTGTCTTGTCAGCTACTGCTCACTGGTGTTCCCAACAGAAAGCCAGAACTCCACATGTTTGGCCAACGTGCACTACAAGAATGTGCCTGTTGTTTACCTGCAATAATGATGAATGGGTGCATCTCATGGGAACAAGCCGAGTTAAGGTGAAGACATTAAAAAGGTTGTAAAACAGCGTTGGTTGAATGAACACACTTTTAAAACCCCGAAGTGGTTTACAGTGTTACAAGCCAGGACACAAAGGAGGAACTATTTACCATTTCAACCCTATTTCCGACTCCTTTTCTTTTTCTTCTTTGTTAACAAACTTCCAGCTGCAAGCATTTTGTGTTCTCCATCATTAGACGTCATTACGCCTCTGTGCAAGCTCCACATGAGGCAACAAGAAGCACAATGTATCTATTATACAGGAGTCTATTCCATGTTTCAGAAACATGGTGATTTGTGTAGTTTATGGCCACACTGAAAAGGAAATAGAAACTATATTGTGGCAGCAGATGACGGCTAATAGTATTTGTAAAAGCAATATATGAAAATGTGTTTCTTTCTAAAATGGCAAAATGTATATACCAAAGTCATTAGCAGTAGTCGTAGTAACAGAAGCACTAATATCTGTAACTACCTGCAAGCTCTTTTACACTTTTTAAAATACTTTTATACTCTTGGGTAACTATACTTTAACCCCGTGGCTTTTCACATCAAGTACAGAGATAGAGTTGGCTTTCTGTGTACCAACATCTAAATCAAGTAACAAGACTATCCCAGGTCTAATCTAATGCTAAACCAAGTCTATAAGTGGACAAAATAATTTCCACTGGCTCTAAACAAGATTATTACTTATAAACAAGTATTCAAAAGAGGGGGGGGATTGATAAAATGAACTCAACATTAGGCGAACTGCAAACTGAAGTGCGATCCAAGTACCACAGTTTGAGAAACAACCTAATGTAAATTGATTTGAACCAGTATCATTTTTTTTTTATGTTAAGTATAGTTGTGTTGTTATGTGTGATAAAATGCAACTCTTCATCACTTCTGTTTGATGAAAAATTAAGTATTTTGGTGAAAAATTCAAATGAGAATGTGTGGACAGTTTTGGGGACAAAGTACAGGGAGAGTTATGAAAGATTTATGTTGGGGTTAGTGTGTGACTTCAGGGGGAAAAGACCCCGGTTGAAGTTGTAAAGAACCAGGACGGGTGTCAAGTGAGTCGTGTGCGCTACTCCTCGCCCAATCCAGCGCCTGTCTGACTCCGGGGCAGCTGGGAATTTATTCAAGGGAGTATGTTTATTTCAGCCACATTCCCCTCTGACAAGTGCCACTGCCATTAACACGAGCCTGGACTCTTACAATGTCAACCCCTGAAATCCACTGTACACCAGATAAATTATCTATAGAAATATTTTTACATTTTGTGATATTATTTATTTCTCATTGTTTTTCAACCCTTTGCACTTATCTAAAATAATCTTATATTAAACTGCACTGAATATGCCTCTCAAGGTGTGTTTCATTGTTACTGTTACTAGGGTTTGGCCCCATGTCCCACCTGATGACCCGGCCCAACACACGGGGAGACATCAGCAGTTTGAGAGGTGAGGCAACCACATAAATGACAAAAAGTTATTCAAAATAGCCCTACACCACAATTATTTTAGGAGTGGTACATCTTAGTGACAGGAACATTCAGTCTCACATTCATAGGTAATTTTATTTATTTAAAGGTGCATTGTATAACTGTTCTGCTGTAGGGTCAGTCAAATGCTTTTCTCCATGGAGATGTTATTGCTTTGTCTGGAATGTTTTACAGTATAGTATGAAGCCTTTCTGTCTTCATGAAGACCAAACCAGACAAAGTTACAGGTCAGGTCAGTGGAGAGGCGACCAAGCTCACAGTCAGAATGCTTGTTTTTCTAGGCATTTTTGAGCTATAAAACCACCTATAATTGGATAAATGTAGGGTAGAGCTGTTTAATGTCATACTCTGGAACATTAGAGGCAGAGCAATGATATATCCATAGAAACAAGCAGGTGATGGACCCCGAACCAAAAAGTTACACAGTGCACCTTTAACATATAAAAAAAAAAAGCCAAAAGGCCAAAAGCAAAAAACATGGTCCCAAGCTCACACTAAAGAGGTTTTCTGACATCTGCCAAACAAACATGTTAGTTGTATATAGGCCAAATGCATCACACACAAAGTATATTGTAAAAATGTGCACTTGACCTGTGATTATTTAAGTGGCAACAAAGTTCCTTAGAGGTGTTAATTATGACATTAAGGTCAAAAACTCTTACTATTTTACTTTAATTTGAATTTCTGACATGTTTTACTAGATTCTGCATGGCAATATGGATCTCCCGGTTTTCAAGAGCTTAAGGCTGAAGTGACTGAGGTCCCTGCTCCGGGTGGCACTGAGGATGGCACTGGTCAGTAGATTTTTTTAATATATGTACATTTCTCATTAGTAGCAATAGATACACCATTCAAAACAGCGACACAAACTTTTAAATCTAAGTGACAGCCAGCTCTATTCTGGGTGAAGATACCTTACCTAAACATGAGAGAGAGCATCAATTACAGGTGTCAATGTAAAACTGTAAGCAACATACAACCGTCACTGTAAAGCTAACCACTTAAAACATAGTCTACACCAATGCATTTTATACCCAGGGTTATTTAATGTTATGATGCAACATCAATATATTTCCTCTCCTTTTATTGAGGTACTAAATCTAGTGCCACATCCTAAACATCCAGAGAGGATGTATTTTAGGAAGTGATAAATATAAAGCTTGTCTTATCAAGTATCAAGTTAAAACAGCTTGGGCTTGGGACTGCAGAGGCTTGCTCAGGCTTTGAAAATATTGACCTGATGCTAACAGAGCTGTCGGGCAGAATAACGTGATCAGGTTGTCATCAGCTTCTTCAGTTGGACACAAATATCACTGTAAATCAGTTTCAAATATGAGTGACAAAAAGTAGAAAATCAGTGAAAGTAGGGCTATTTAGAATACAGAGCTCTGATTGGACCATGTAACTCCCTGATAGGCCTCTGTGTTTGATACATTTACAGGTATTTTCATACAAGTATTCATATACATAAAATGTGTAATGACTTTGATTGACTGACATATTTAATTTAATAACCTTTGTGGGGCTTTATTCAGTATAGGCTATTCAACAAAGTCAAATCTTAAATGAGACAATGTATGAGAAAACTAGTTATTCAACACCTCCCCATTCATCATTATAATCCCATTGTTATACACAAACTTCTTCCTCTGTTCTCTTGTGCAGGTTGTGGTGAACTTGTGTCAGTGGCTGAGCCTGTCACTCATAGAAAGACAGACAACATCATGGGTAAATATGGAGTGTGGATGCAGGACCCAGAGGCAGTTTCCCCCTATGGCCCCAACATGGTCTGGAGGATCGACACGGTGGGCTCTGAGATCAGACAGCTCTTTGGATATGATGACATGGACCAGCTCTCTAAAGGATTCCCCTCAAAAGTAAGTTTCATTCATAGACTGCCAAGACTATAACTTATGCTTTTTTTTTTCCTTCCCTTGTGCCAACAATGGCTTTACCTACATCCATCTATTTTAGTCCTCTGCATCACCTTTTCTCAACCAACTCTTAGCTACAGCTTCACAACATTCATAGGCCTAAATCCCTTTGGTCTTCATCTGGAACTCTATACCCAGTGACTTCCAACATCTTTTTTCCCCCCAACTCAATCCTCCTATAGTGTATATGAATTTGGCTCATGCAGCTCTTTACTGGACACACTGCAGAAACTAAAATCTAGCCAAGTTAAGATGACTTGAATTAAGAAAGTTTTGAGTCAATTTTACTTGACAAGTAAAATGATTTGCCAATGGAACAAAACTTTTTGTACTTAAAATATGAAAATACATCTTGCTGCTACACTTAAAATATGAAAAACAACAACTTTTTGCACTTAAAATAAGAAACACAATCAAACGTTGCTTGAATTAACCCTCACACTCTCCTTGACCCGAAGAAAAAAAAATTCTCCTTCCCGCTCTCTTGGGGCGGGTCAATCAGACAATGTGTTGTCTCGCCTGGCGAGAATTTATGTAAAAATACATTTTTGGGTCTGATTGACCCGCCCCAAGAGAACGGGAAGGAAAAAAGATTTTTCTTCGGGTCTATGTGACCCCGAGGACAGCGTGAGGGTTTTAAGAAAAACACACTTATTCAATTGGTAGAATTTCACTCGTCAAGTTGAATCACCTCAAATAAAGTAAAATGTTCTTTATTTAAGTAATTTTAATTTAGTTAGATATTGTTTTCTTGCAGTACACTCAAGAAACAAGTCACACTCACCAACGTGTTCATCATGAGACAAGGACACAACTATAGCAAACTATGAATTCCTAAAAATTCTTCAGAAAACAAACAAACAAAAACAGGAGATTATAGGTTTCCTGAGGTGCATATAAACATACATAAATACCAAATAAGCAGATTACTGATCCATGTGGTTGTTTAGGTGCTGCTGCTGCCTGACCCAGTGGAGGGGACAGGTGCCACCATGTACCGCGGCTCACTTTATTACCAGAGGCGCAGAAGCAGGACCTTGATCCGCTACGACCTGTCATCAGAGAGCATCGCGGCCCGTCGTGAACTGTCCCACGCCGGCTTCCACGGCCAGTTCCCCTACTCCTGGGGCGGCTACACGGACATCGATTTGGCCGTGGACGAGCAGGGTCTGTGGGCAATCTACTCCACCACCAAGGCCAAGGGGGCTATTGTGATTGCGCAGCTCGACCCCAACAGTCTGGAGGTGAGGAAAACCTGGGAGACCAATATCAGGAAAAACTCGGTCGCGAATGCGTTCATAATTTGCGGTAAGTTGTACACGGTGGCCAGCTACACGTCCCCGGACACGACCGTCAATTACGTGTATGACACCGCGACCAGCCAGGGCAGAGCGCTGGGTGTCCCGTTCAAGAATAAGTACCGCTACAACAGCATGATCGACTATAACCCGGTCCAGAAGAAACTTTTTGCTTGGGACAATTTCCACATAGTGTCCTACGACCTGAGGCTGGGGCGCCCGCAGGCCAAGTGAGGCGCGCGGAGAAAAAAGACTGATGGAGCGGTGGCGCTATTTTACGCATTTACTCCAGCTTCAAAGACTCTTGGATAATTGTGGGTAAACGCAGTGGCTGTAAATAAGATTGTTGCTGCCAGGTCAGGTGACATCGTAAATTCAAAATTCGTTCAAAGTTTTTTCCCCTTTTTTGAATGTTTTTTGTGTGGCATGGCCCACACAGGTGTTTGTAGAGTATTATTTTTATACTGCCTGTATTTCTGTCATTTTTGGTTCCTTTGATAAGCTACATGCTCGGATATTTAATTTAATGTTTTCCCATTATGATAAAATGCATTTCTGCTACAATGTAGGCTATATTACACTACATGCTTTTGTTGAACATGTTCAAACTGCATATTGATATTGCATGTTAATTGTAGCCCTTGTTGATGTAAAATCTTTGATACTCATTTCTGTCAACCATAAGGTATTTTAAACAGGGCTATGTTTTATTTGTAGTGTTTAGTACCACCTAGTGTTCACTTGTAGCATTGCTGTATGACTTCAAATAAAACCACAAAATTGTCTCCGTCGTATATATTTTTTTTATTAGTTTCTGTAACCAAACCAAGAGAATGTAAATAAGACCGTACATATTTTAATACAGCGATGAAACCCCTGTACAACAAAGAAAAAGTCTCCCCTTCCCTCCCTCCCTCCTCGTTCCTGGGACAGAGGCCTCAGGGTATACATACGCCTGTACAACTCTGAAGGACCACGGCCCTGACAGAGCTTTGTGTTCAGGACAGCCAGCGGAGGTGAGGCAGAGACAAAACAGCACTGATTGCTCTCATCAGCAAAACAACAAAACGCAAGTGTCCTTTAGCTTAAACACTTCAAAAATGGAGGCTTCATATTTCATCTTTTGTCCTTATTCTTTCAGATTTTTACTCGCCTCCAAAAGAAGGACTGAGGAACGCACTTTATTTACCATTTTAAAACAATCATCTGACAGTTTTTAGTCCTCTAAATAGCCCTAACTTTAGCTAAGGGCACTGAAATCAGTCGGTAGCAGCAGTTCTGGTGCTGTACAGTTACATGTGTGTCTGTGGCAGCAAAAATGGGTGAAAGCAGTGACAAGTGGGGGACCGTAGCCCTCAAAATTTAGTGATCATCTCTGAAAATGCTTAAATTCAAATCTTTCAAAGCAACAGCAATCAGCAAAAAGGCTGTGGCGCCATCTCTGCGCTCCTTTAACCTTTGGCTAAATATTCAGGAGAGAGGGCTACGCGCTTTCCTGTTCATCCCAAAACACACTCCCAACATTATCAGGCAAGGACAAGAGAAGGCAAACGCTCACAGGCAGACTGATCACATCCAATCAACTATCATTTCACATTTCCATTGTGGTAAAACAAAAACAACTAATTCTGATTTGATGTCTCCATCCACAGAATGACAAATGAAACCGTTACATGAGATATGCTTCTAGTAAACTGGGCCATCTCCAAATGATGTTTTTTCAAACATTGTTCAGTTACAAAAAACAAAACATACTCATTCTTTTGTTAACAAAAAAGGTATCTTCTAAAATATGTGTGATCCTATTGCGAGGGAAATATAAAGAACAGAAATTGAGAGCTATAAAATGTCAAACTCAGCAGCAAATCTCAAATTCTCCGTTTAACACTCTCCTTATCTACTCTCACAGTAGACTGCGTAAAAACAACTGGAACAGCTGTTTTAGTCTAAACATGATGGAAGTCCAAGTCAATGTCCCTCCAACATCGGTAGATTTAGGGGAAAGAAAGAGGAGGAAGAGGATTATTAATGTGCAGATGGATGCTTTCTCTCAACCACAAGTCCACCCAGCTCTGCATCTCTCTCCTGGACTGATCGTGGCGACTGACTCTTCCTCTCTCCTCTCCGTTCATGTAGTCTTCTCCAGAGGCTGGATAGAGCTCTACTTGCCCTCCTCTGGTTTGATGGCCTGTGGTTTGATGGGGCCAGTCCGTATGGGTTTGGTGGTGGAGATTGGGGGCTTGTCTGGTTCAGGACGCTCGTTCACCTGATGGTTGGGTGCAGGGATGTCGACCGTGGGCTTTACCCCCTGGTCCAGACGAGGTGGTTTGTTCACTGGAGGAGCTTTGAGCTGCTGCTGCTGCTGCTCTGAGAAGAACTTATGAGTGGACTGCAGCACCTCAGCCCTCTGCTTTGCCTGAAACGGGTCATGGACAGGATAAGTTTAAAAGGTTTTGACAACATGACAAAGTTATCTAGCTATAAAGTCACTAAAACACAAGTCTGTAAGTCCTCAGTCGTCCAGGTGGGGTCTATAGTGTAAGAAAAAAATCAATTGAACTGTCAAAGGACAAAAGTTTTTTTTTTTTTTTTTTTTTTTTTTTTAAAGTGAAGATGTTTCACTCCTCATCATCAGCATCAGCATCTTCAGTTAATGATCTTTTTTCTTTTGCCACTGAAAAATATTCTGAGACCAGGCATGCTTCTTCACCAGATATTTTACTCTGCTTGGTGGCATCAACTGCTTGTCTCCATAAAAATAGATACGCAAGCCACAACATTCCAGCCAAAGCAAAGGCATCTCCAAGGAAGCAAGTAGGTGGCATAACCTTGATCAGAAAAGTTACATGGTGCCCCTTTAATGAAGTGAAACCCATAGCAAAAGAACCTATATGTATTGCAGTCATAAAAATTGTATATGATAATTTAATACAATGAAAGTAACATATGTCATTAAAGTTATAATTACATGCATAAGCAGCTCACCTTTAGGTCCTGTTCAGCCTTCAGCGCAGCCTGGGTGCCTCTGGGTGCCAGAGGGGGACCAGGTGGGCCTCTGGGCGGGTGCTGTGGGTGCTGGCTGTGCTGTGGGTGCTGTGGGTGCTGTGGGTGCTGCGAATGCTGCGGGTGCTGCGGGTGCTGGGCACGAGGGTGAGGCATCAGACCTCCGCCAACATTTGGGGAGCCCATAGGAGGGCCCATGGGAGAGCGCTGGACTCCACCCGTAAACGAGTTGGCGTGAGGGGGGCGAACAAGAGGAGATACAATATTCGGCTGTGACATAATCTGAAATGGGACAAACCATGTGAAAACAACATAATACAAGTACTTTTCTTATTTGTGAGGCTCATGTCTGTTACCTGTGGATTGAACTGTCCGGGGAAGTGCTGTGTCATTCTCATTCCAGCGGAGCTCGGCTGGAATTGCTTCTGATAAAGCATACTGTTCATCTTACTGGACTGGCTACTAGGAGACGTCGAGCTGGCCCTGCAACATAAGAACATCATGCCTGTCAAGAGCGCTACACATAAAATGCATTATGCTGCATAAATACTGATAGGTACAGTTGAAGCACATAGTTTTGTTGTTGGTTTGTGTCATTTCTACCTGTATGGGCTGGAGGTGGGAGTCGTACTTCTGGCACTAACAGGAGGAGTCCCAGGTTTCACATCCATCCCAGAGCTAAACAGCTTCAGATCCATGTCCATCTACATCAGAAACATTGAACATTATTATGACAGTAGACACAGGGCTAACGCAAAAGTAGCATGTGAGCAGTGTGCTAGTACCTTGCTTGTCGGAGGCTGCATCATGCTGTGATTGGGGCCCATGAGGTTCCTGTACTGTTGGGACACTGTGGGTTGCCTGTTCATGTTTGGAGGCTGTGCCTGTGGAGGAGTGGGAGGCAGAGCCAACAGAGGCTGACCACCACCAGAGCCAAAGTTCGGTAAGGACAACTGAGAGCCAGGCAGAGGGACAGTAACCTGGAGGCCAGTGAGTGAAACTTAAATGAGCCATGTGCAATGCTGTTTAGAGTTGAAGAATAACAATATACGTACCTGTTGCATGGCTGAACTGGGTGACTGAGTGTTACTGTAATAGCTGCTTTGGCCATGCTGCTGCACTTGCCCCGAATACATGTTTGAATGCTGATTCAACCCCTGTCGAGCCTAAACAAAATTAATTGTATTAAGAGCTAATCCTATCCTGCATCAAGCGCATTTGACCTCGTAAACCAATGGTTCTGAACTGGTATGGCATTGGAAACTGCCTTCAAGTAATTATGGTAAGTCTGGATTCAAATAAAAATCAATCACATTATATAATTACTCATAATACACTGTGTCAGTGACACACTTTTGGGTTGCAATTGACCAGCTGAGAACCACTGTTCACACCAACTGCTCACCTGTAGTAAGTGTGTGTCAATGAGCTGGGAGCCTCCCATGCCTGAAGGCTGGTTAAGCTGAGGCTCGAACAAGATGGGAATGTGCTGTGTGGACGAAGGCTGCTGATAGGCCAAACTGGACTGAGGTTTGCCCAGGTCTGGAGCCTGAACTCCAGGGTAACTGTGTAGCGAAGGCCCTGACAGCATCATGGAGGGCTGGGAAAGACTGCTCTGCATGAATGCCTGCTGGGATCTAAGGAAAAAAACAAACAGCTTTGCAATTTTATGACCTCAGTTGCTTGTTAGGCTACAGTACGGTGAATTCCCATAGTGACTACATGGAGATGGGAGTTTCTCAGTGGAGATATTGGTGATAGTGGCGTACGTCTGTATGGGTAAACTGGTTATTGGCCACAACAGCAAGGCTACCACCTGATAACAGTATTGTCTGAAAACGTCAGTGTATATTTCCATGTGCCCCAAGAATAGCCAATGAATTACCTGTAAGGCTGCAGGGAGGAGCTGAACAGGTCCTGTGGCTGAGAAACCGGGGGCCCCGTGTTCAGTCCGAGCTGTGCCTGGTGGGTGTGTTGGTGCTGAGGCTGGCCCTGCAATGGGGCGTAAATAGGGATGGGGATCTGCTGCACTGCTGTTGGCTACAGAGGAAATAGACAGGTTTTTAAATTTGAAGAGAAACTATGTAAGACCGTAAGTGTAACTGAAAACTCACCTGTGAGAGGCCAGGCTGAAATCCTTGCTGCTGCGCCAGAGACGGAGGGGCCAGTCGAGGGTGAGGTGTGCTGAACAGGTGGCTTGTGTCCATGTAAAAGGCTGGAATCTGAGCTGCAGAACCTGCCAATATACATACCTTTGTATTATACTGTATATCACTGTGCATATGACAAAGGGAATATCTGCCTTGTATCCAAAAATATTTTTATCCACAATCCCTTGGTTACTGTGCATGCTGACATGTGCTTACCAGCTGCAGACTGGGAGACGTACACCTGTGGGGTCTGCTGTTGTTGAGGCAGAAGCGGTGGGACACAGCCAAGTTGAGAAAAGCTACTGCTCGATGACTGCAGCTGCTGAGGCTTGACTTTACAGATGTTGGGCGGGTCAGATGCTGTGGTGGTCTTAGTGCTCAGAGAAGAGGTGGTGTAGGTACTAGAGCCTGGGAGAACCATAACATAGCACAGTGTTTCTTTATACAGATTTATAGCACTACACTGAGTCTATTGTCCATGTGAATTCTTATGTTTATTATTATTATTTACTGTAGTTATTTAATGCATTGCATTGCTCAATGGGATGAAAAAAAACTGAAAATGCCCTGACTGGTGTTTGACTGACAGACTGAAGAAGTTACCTGACAATGATGTGCTTGGTGTAACAGAAGCCACAGGGATCTGAGGCATTGAGGCTGAAGAGAAAGAGGAGTACGAGGATGCACAGGATGTAATTGGAGAGGACGAGGAAGTGACCGGAGAGTTCTTCTCCAGACTGGGTGAGTTTTCCCAGGCCTTACGAGCAGACTCCATCTGAGAAAAAAAATGATACAGATTAAAAAGAGCAGGTAAAACATTTTAGTAAATGGCCCAATAATAATAAAATATAGCTGTATATCCATGTACCTTTAATGTTAGATCAACAGTAGCAGGGGAAACTGTGCTGAGGCTTGAGCTCTGTTGCAGAGTCTCTCGTCGAGGAAGAGGTAAAGAGTGGGGCAATGCAACCTAAGACAATGAATTAAATAAGAACAGCGTTGGTGGCTGAGCAAACATGACATTATTAAACATATTGCAATTACATACATTAGCAACCAAACTCTCTTCCATTTTATTTCCTCCTGTGGGAACACTGTCTGCCAAAGAGGAGGATGGGGTTGTATAATCTGTTACAGACTCCTATAAGACACAAGTTTAGTGCAGATAAATATTACTATATTACACATTACTACTGCACGGATAAAGTACTAGTTGATTGTGAGCAGATCAACTACGTACCTTTGAATTGCTGGTGTATTCTGCAGAGGGCACAGTGATCATACCCTCAATGTCTCCACCGAGCTCTGGGACAGTGGAGTCGCTGGTGGGGGGGCTGGGGTCTGTGGCTCTGTTCACTCCAGGCCCTGGTACAACCCCCTCCATCACATCGCCTTCTGCTCCACGAGCATCTTTGGCTTTTCTGTTCTTCAGGGAGCGCTCCTTACCAATGGGGCCTGGTTTGTACTCCTTGGTTTCGACAGGCTCCATTTCAGGAAGCTACAAAGAAGGCAGCATTTTATATTGAAGGGTTGAACATAGGTGATATAATCATGGTGCATTTCCAGCGGCTGTACCTTCTGTGTCTTGATTGGACCAGCGCGAGGTTGTTTCTGTCTTTGTTCTTTGGGAGCAGGTAGTTTATTGTCAGATGCAGACTCTAGCAAGACGGGGACGCCATCACTGTCTGTGCTGCCTGCAGACGAAGGTGCTCCAAACTGAATACCGTCTATTCCCAATTCAACACTGGCATCTGCACCTGACTTCACGCCCTAAAAACAAAAAAAAATATTCAATTTGTGCATCTTAGACCAATAAGCCAATAAGAGGAAAAGACCCCTACCTCTGATGCTACTGTGCCTGTGAAGGAGGTAAGAGGTTTGTTCCAAGCACTCACAGATGGTGGCTGGGGAGGACTAATGG
This sequence comes from Boleophthalmus pectinirostris, assembly GCF_026225935.1. Lineage (NCBI taxonomy): Eukaryota > Metazoa > Chordata > Actinopteri > Gobiiformes > Gobiidae > Boleophthalmus > Boleophthalmus pectinirostris. The sequence goes on along the minus strand of NW_026571473.1, from coordinate 21,899,817 downwards.
GACCAACTGAAACACAACTTCACTTTAGAACATTATTTTAATTTAAATTAAACAATAAATTTAAAAAGCATACTTACGCTTCTTGACGTCAGAGAGGACTGTAGAACCAGCTACCTTGTTCTCCCAGAGTTCAGTCCCTAGAGCACTGTGCGTCTGTGCCGGGGCAGTGGGCAGGCTTTTGGAGCTGAAGTCCACATTATTTGGGGGAATAGAAGGTATGGAGGGCACAGCAGCTTCCAGAGTCTGAGGTGAGGCAGCTGGCTGGGATGAGGGCAAAAGTGGGGGGTGCTGGGGGGCAGTGACTGGTGGCTGTGAAGAGGCCTGTGTTGTCGGGGGTGCAGAAGGCTGTGAAACTTGTGGTGGTGGTTGCTGCTGCTGCTGTTGGGTTGATTGCTTTTTGGCAAATCTGGGTGGCAGCTTTCCTCCACTTCCTCTGTTCTTCTCCCCTGAGCCTTTTTTACCCCAGTTCTGAAACCACAGTTTTTTTTAAAGCATAACCATCAAACACTATGGCCAAGACCAAAGTTATAGATTTTCTCACCTGAGTGGTCTGTTCTTCCTTCTTCCGCTTTTCTTCATCTTGAAGTCTTTTCTGTTGTTTGCGAGAGACGACCTCCGTAAAACCATCATCGTTTGTGCTGGACTGTGGGTCATCTGTGGTGGTGACCTCTGGGTGATCATCAATGATCACTACACCTGAAAAAGCATATGCTCTTTAAGGCTCTGCATTTTAAGATAATCTGGTATTTATTGATAAACTATCACACATAGTTCCTTTTATATGGTTATTGTAATTTATTTAAAACTACTTAACAGTGTTTTCATTTATGAAAAATTGTTGCAATTTTGTGTATAATCCAGAGTCTGAATGTTTTAAATAATTCTCAAGCCCGAATAGCAGGAAAATAAAGGATTTCTCATGTTTGAAAAATCATAATACAACTTTCATAAGGAAAAATCATAATAGCTTAAAAGGTTGTAAATGAAAAGTAAGCAATAAGTAATAGCAAAATCTAAATCACCCCTTTCTCTCTCATGATTTTACTCAAAAGCTTTATTTTGATTGAATCATGCACTGTATTGTTCTGCATTAAGGCTGGAGAGCTCAGAATATGTTGGGGCTTTGGAGTAGGTTTAAAAATCGGGGCTTGGGAGAACTGCTTAGGGGAATAATTACATTGGGTGTAGGGTTAAAAATGCTGCATAACCACTTTTCGAAAATAAAATGAATAAATACAAATCTTCTGCTTGTTATGGTCATATTAAAAGGTGGTCCTCTCAGTTCTGCAGTTTTTAACAAAGGTCAATGGTCCCATTCCTATTCGTCAGTAGTTTTAGATAATTATTGCTTTATACAATAAACAAAATGTAAAATGATAGTGTATTACCAAGTACCAGATTAAAATAATGTCTTTTTCAATGTTTTTGGATAAAATCGGGCATGAGTATGTTTCACATGTACTTACTAGCATAATTGTTCAGATCAAACTGAGAAAGTGCATTCTCTTTGGGCTTCTTAGCCGCCTGTTTAGCCTCCTCTTTGCGACGAGCTGACTGTTCTTTAGTGGGCCTTTGTGTCTGCCCTCCAGCAGTAGGTGCACCCCCGTCAAGGTTCTGCTGAGCAGGTGGACTGTAATTCAAAAACAATCATTATAATCTCATGTATATAGACTTCATTGAAAAAATTGTACAGCTGTTTAATGTACCCTTTTCTCCCAGCTTTGGCCCCTCCCCTCCTCTCTCCTTTGGCCCCTGGGTAACTGCGTCCTGGTTTGGCTCCTGCGTTTCCCCGACGACTTGGTCGTTCAGTTGGTCTTTGACTGGAGAAGCTCCGTTTAGCAGCAGGAGCCATGTCCCGTTTGGGAGTGAGTCCTCCATCGTAAGAGTTTTTACTGGGAGTCACAGAGCCCTGAGGAGGTGCATTCACCGGGGCAGAGGCAGCTGTGGCTTCATTAGTAGCCTCCATATTGCCTTTACGCTCCTCTCGCTCTCTCCTTTCATTAAAGTCACTGCTCTCTGAGGCAGTTTCCCACTCCTCATTGGCCTGGTCTGAAGAATTTTGGTTGGATAAGTCGGGGGACTTGGTGCCAATAGCTGTGACAGTAGAGCTGCTAATATCAGGTAAAGAGGCCTCTATAGAAGAGGGTAGATCTGGCACTAGGGCAGCAGATGATACATCTGCAGGAACAGTGACTGGAGTTCCAGGAGCACGGGACAGTGTTGGGGAGAGGGATGCAGGGGCACTGCTCAGAGTACTCCCCGGAGCAGGCCCTGGGGGCAAAGGTACTGGAGGACCTGAGAGTGTGTCGCCACTCCCCAAACCTCCAGCCTCACGCTCCTTTAACCGCCGGAAGCGAGGCGGTTTGTCCTGCCTCGGGGGTCGGGCTGGCCTGGATCTGCGGGGCCTCTCTCTGCTGCTCTGAGGAACTCCATCCACAAACTTCTTCCCCTCGGACTTTGGGGGGCGCCTGTCTCCTGCAGGATGGTCATATCTGGATGTGGTCTCAGCATCTTCAGGCCTAAAGGTCTCCATTGGTTTAGAGGGCCACTGAGAGGATGACTCTCGCGGGGGTCTCCGAAGAGGGGCTGAACGAGGACCTCCACGCTCTCTGGTCCCACCCCTTCGGCTGTACAGTCCCCCTCTTCCGCGACGAGATGGCTCTCCTTTCGGAAGAAACCCTGGCTTAGGCCTGCTATCGTCCTCCCCTCTAGGTCCTCTGTCTCCCATGTGCGGGGGGCCAAAGCCAGGTTTGTGGGCACCTGTTCGGTGGTCTCCGGGGAGGTCTCGCCTGAGCGGGCGGCTGGGTTTAGTGCTGGGCTCCCTGTCAGAGGGTCCTGTGTCACTGGCAGACTCTCGTCCTCCTTCACTTTCAGAATCTGTGTCAGAACCTCTGCGTCGTCTGCGTTTGGGCATAACTTCCAGATCTGAGCTTTCACTGCGTGTTTCACTCTCCTCTCTGTTACGAAAAGCAGCAGCACCTCCAGCAGAGGGCAGGTCAGAGCGGGCTCTTGGCTCTCTGTAAGGATATTCAGGGCGGCTCCGACCGCGGCTGCCTCTGCCTCGGCCGCTGTACGTGCCCCGGTAGCTCCTGCCTCTGGAGTAATACTCGCCCCGACCACGCCCTTTAAAGTCAGATGGAAACTCGCGGTCTCTGTCCATTTCTTTGTCTCTTTCACGATCTCTCTCTCTGTCTCGATCCCGCTCTCGCTCTTCTCTGCGGTAGGAACGAGGGGGAAGATTGGACTCTTTTCTGGAGGGTAGTTTTGGTTCAGGATGTTTATCATGGCTAGTTGGTTTGTCAACCTTGTCTTCCTGAGAAGAGGAGGTTGGGACACCTGGGGAAGGCTGGGACTCTCTGCTCCTCTGAAGTATAGAATTGGGCTCTTCTGCCTCGGCTACTTCTCTCTTTACCTCACTTTGAGCTCTGCCTCCTTCAGACACTGCAGCAGCTACAGAGGGGGCTTTGGCTGAAAGCTCTTTTTTGGAACGGTCCCCTCTGTCTCCTCGATCTCCCCTCTCATGCCGCTTTTCTCTCTCCTCCCTCTGCTCCCTCTCCTCTTTCATATCTCTCAGTACAGGTTTCTTTATAGGTCCAGATCTGCGGAGAGGCCTCTCAGTGCTTGGTCCATCCCTGCGGCCTGGACCAGAGCGCCCTCCCCAGCGGAGCTCAGTCTTCTGTTTGCTCGGGGCTGGCAAAGGGAGTTTGTCAGGTTTGTGCAGTCCATCCACAGGAGGTGTGGACCGGCTGCTGGTCACCCCTGCCTGTGGGTAAAGGTCATTTAGAGGTTTTTCCTCCACTCTCTCTCCAGAGTCCTGCAGCTCCAATGATTTAGCTCCCAGAGGTAACCCTTCAAATCGGGGCTCTTCTACCTTCAGTGAGTGACTAGAGCCTTGAGAGATGCTTCTCTGCAGCATAGCCTGACCTAAAGCCTCCACCTCCTCTCCAGTGGGCAACCCTGACTCCTCATGGTTAAAGCCTGATCCCACAGGGATCCCATCTAAAGGTCCAGGGCCGTCATCAGGACCCTGGTTGAATGCAGACAAGGCCTCTGTAGGGTCCCGGAAGAAGTTACTTTTACGAGAATCCAAAGCACTATGGTCCTGCGGGTACATGCTCTGCAGACCCCGATCTAAATCCACACCGGAGTCCATTCTAGAGAGAAAGAAAACGTCTCAAATCAACACTGTTCACATTTGTATGAAAATCATAATAGTATGTGATCTTACCGTGGGTCCTTGGTGTCATCACGTCCCTTTGGAGGCGTTAAAGAAGGCAGAGGCTCTGGTTGGGGGTAAGGGTCAGACCCCCACACCATTCTAGAGTCTGAAGGCAAACCATGTTCACGCATTGGTCGGGACAAATGGTCAAATGAATCTGAGCTTGAGCTAGAGTTGTCCCCAGGATCTCTACGGACAATCTGTTTTGGGGCCATCCTCCCTATAAAGTCAGTAAACATTTTTTTTTTTTTTAATAAAAGCTTTCCCATGATCACAACATCATAAAACAACATATAAGGTACATAACACCATCTTAGTACCTGGGTGAAGGTTGGTTGGCATGTCCATTGGAGGCCGTCCCGACATCAACCGAGGGTCCATATAAGACTGCATCATTAACCAACGAGGGTCAAAGCCCATAGACGCCAGGTGCTGATGGTGAGGACCCATGGGCTGGTACATTGAGCGGTGCTGCTGTTGCTGTTGCTGTTGCTGCTGCTGCGAGGGGACTGTCCCACTAGAGGGAGACACTGATCCCCCACTCTGCTGTTGCTGCTGCCATTGCTGCTGCTTCATCTGCTCCTAACAGGACATTTATATGGCATTGTATATTATTTAATGATAAGATTTAATGTATAGTCTGCATTTAATAAAAATCATATTGTCTTTAGAAAGCAAACTTTGATACTGTGTAAAACTGCAATTCAACATCTTCAGATCATCTTTACCTGTTGTCTAAGGAAGCGTGGTGGTAAGGACTTCTGAAATTGTTTGGAGTAGCCTGATGTTAGCGACGGCCTCATTGCAGTTGCAGCTTCTCCCTCCAGCTGTGGGGGTGCCACTGAGACTTCATCTGCACAAGGAGTGTCCATGTGAGGAAGAGACAGAGGAGACTCATCTGCTGTCAGATGTAAAAGAAGAACACCAAGTTAAATAAAAAGTGAACATGTTAATGCCACATTAAATGAGAATTCTGGGCTGTTCACCTCTGCTGTCCTCGATACTGAAATAGTCTTGGATAGGCCCTGCTGTTCTGTCTGCTGACATCTCATCCACAATTGGCCCAACTTCAGTCTGGATGTTCTCATCCTCATCCTGGGGTTCCACAGCTGCAGGTCTTTGGACTGGAGAGGCGGCCTGCCGGACTAAGTGATCCTCCTCTGCATTTGGGTCTACCCTGAGCTCCGGTTCAGTCCTCTCACGCTCCACTCTCTCAGGTGCACAAGGCTGCACTGGGGTCTGTGATTGTGAACTTGGGATCACAGGAGTAGCATTAGATACAGCTGATGTTGAACTGTCCTCAAATGAGACTCCAGTGTCATCACTAGAGCATGGTGCAGCCTTGCCATCAGACTGACGCTGCTTCTTGAGGCGCTTCAGTTTTTCAGCACACGCAGCAAGCCGCTGCTCTTCCATGCGTCTCTCCTCCTCCTCTCTCCTGCGTCGTGCTCGCTCCACAGCTTCAGAAACCTCAGGCTTTTTTCGTTTCTGACGCCAGGCCTCAGAGTCTTCATCAGCAACAGTAGCTGTTGTAGTTCCTGCTTTGTTTGTACGCAAAGGTGCTCCGCCGACTGCACGACCACTCCCCTGGAGGAAATGAGAATCACCAAGTCACATTCCATAATCACTTTTTATTCAAGCTGTTGAGGATCATCAGGACACTTCTTACTTTTAAAATATAAAATAAGAGGTCATTTGTCTTACCTGATATTCCTGTGGAATTCCTGATTTATTGAATGAAGCCACACTGGAAGGAGAGGGGGCGCTGGGTTCCCCACCATCAGCACAGGAGCCTTTACTGCCACCACGTCCATCAGAGATGTCCTTCCAGCCCTCCTGTGAGTCTGGGGCCCGTGACCTTAGACGCTCCACCTTCCCCATCCATTCCCTAAAGAATCACATGCGTCAATCTACATTCTGATATTTCAGAGCAGACGAACATGTAATACAACAGACCAGTTTTCGCCTTTGTCCTTAGACTGGTTTTCATCATCGTCACTAAAGTTTAGCTTCTCTGTGTAATCTACTTCCATTTGAGCACCTATAAACCAAAAAAGTAAAATAAGATACTGACTTGGAGTTCAAACAAAAATCACATCTCTGGATAGCGACCTGCCCAGCCTTCATCTGCATCCGTGTCCAAGTTGTCCAGCTCTTTCAGTTCAGTTGCACTGATAATAGAAGGTCGGTCTGGGTCTTGAAGCCAGGACTGAGGAGGAGGTGGCTGAGCTCGTCCCGAACGTGATCCCCTGAAAATTGATTAATTAAGATTGTGAGAAAAAAATTAACACACAAACGTCACACACACAAGCGTTGCTATTGTAATTTACTTTGAGCCATCTTGAGGTGCAGTGAATCTGAAATTTCCTTGTGTAGCTCCAAAAGGCATCTGAGTAGGATAGGCCTGGAACATCTGACACAAAGAGCCCAAATTTAATAACAGTAAAATGTGAACAGTGAAACAGTGCTCTAGTCTAAGGACTTACATAAGGTGGCATCATGCTTCTAAAAGCAGGGTCAAAGTGCGTTGGCATCCCAGAGGGAGGAGGCTGTCCCCCGTTGAGTTTAGGCTGAGGAGGGCCTGGGGGTGGTCCTCGGTCCCTTTTGTCTGATGACACATTTCGAGTGGGCTCATCAGCTTCCACAGGAGGTGTTGAAGAACCTTGGCCCGAACTGCCCTCCTCTGGAGGCCTGCTGTCCATCTCAGAGGGGCTGGGGGCAGTGTTCAGATTTCTCCCTCCACCCTCACGCCAACTACCAACATCTACAAAAACAGAACTCTGTTAATTCTGAATTTGACTACTTCTCCCTTCCAAATGAAAAACAGTCCATACTTTGAGGTCTGAGACTGGGTCCAGGTCCATAGGGCTCTTCCTCTGAACCATCTCCTTTCTCAGCTTCTCCAGCAGCCTGTAAGCTCGGAAACTCCTGGTGAAAATGGCTGCTCACACGTGGAACTCCTGCATTAGAGTATACTACATTTAACACTACAGTTTGCATCAATGTTATATAAGTGCAGCATGGAGCTATGACAGTTAATGTACCGTCTAGACTCTGCTTGCTGTTAGCCCAAGACCGACTCCCTCCAGTTGAAACCTCTTGCGTCACTGGCTTGATCTGAGGTGGAGGAGTTTCCTGTTGTCTATGGAAAAAATTAAAACAATAAAGTAAAAAAAATTCTTTATACAATTTAATGCCCCAGTGTAAATGAACAAGTACAGACAGTTTTACCTTTCTTCCCCCGTCTCGGTTCTCGATGCCCAGCCACTGCCGTCTTTGGGAACGATGTTGACGTTGGGGTCGTTTCCCTTGTTTTCTGCCTTCAAGCTGGGCAGGTTGGCTGGCGGGGGCATGCGCCGGCTGATAGCAACTTTGCCCAAACTCTGGAGCCCATGTCTGGCAGCAACTGAAACCAAAAGAAAAAAAAGCTTCACAGATGCAACTGTAAACATTTTACATTTTTTTTATGTAAAATAGAGCTGTTGTATTTTAATTAACTGAAAGACCATTACTTAGATTCAGATAACTACTTTATTGTATTTTTTTTCCCTCTATTGAGGAACAACACTTTGAGTTTGACCTCATAAAGGCAGGTATAAATTGTTGTGGGATATACCTCCCTGCATTTTTACTTTTTCACATTGTTTAGATAACAGCAAAATGTGTGATTGATTTCACACCTCTACTTGACTGTTTGAACTTACCAGCAGTTTTCTGGGTTTCCAGAGATTTGCCTTTATAGGTGTTGAAGAGGCTAAGGGTCGCATACTTGGTTTTGCCATCCTTTGCCTTGGTGCTCTGCCCTGACTTCTCTGACATTTCGCTGGAAACTCATTGAGTCTGGTCCTCTGGCCGCGCCCCCAGAACCAGCCTCCTTTATGACCCGGCAAACAAACAGAAAAGAAAAAAGTTCATCATTCAGTTTAGTTACATTGCTGTAAATCAAATACTGGAGTAAACATCTTCAGCAGTGACATGCATCCAAATGCAATAATGATAAAGCATTTATTAGTCGAAAGCAGGTTTTAGGAAGTTCAAAACAACAGCAACTAATGCTTTTACATCATACCCTTATTAGGACTGTGCTCAAAATATCAATATGGCAATATCATCACAGACTTCTTGGCAATATGTGTAGTGATACAGAAAAGCGTATTGTGATTTGTAATACTTTTAAAATATACATCCATTATAAATTGACTGATCAGTAACTACCTGCTGGCTGAGAAGGTGACTTATTCAAAGGACAATTGTGTTCTGATATTAAGGGCACTGTGGATGCAAAATTCCAATGCATTTTGTAATTCTACGTACACAATAAAAATATTGATTTAGTCAAATTTAACAATCAGAGTTTCGGGATATGTATCATATTGCGGCCCCTGTATACCCCCATGAGGTATTTGGCAATACACAGCCCTAAGCCCTTATGTAGTCACGACAACTTCAAAATCAAACATCAAAAGCAACTGGGGTAAAGCTCAGCAAAGTTTTCATTCAAAACAAAAATGGAATATGTGCAAATACTGTTGACTAGCACACCTGGCATAAAACTTTTCAGAACAGTGTCTTGCCCAAGGACACAACGACAGCATGGGAGCTGGAATTACACTGTCAACCTGTGGGTTGGTGGACCTGTTAATGAACAGATTATGTTAAACAACTTTATGAATCAGGAAACTGTATCATAACCAGGTATCCTTATTCCATTGAGACATCAGAATAATACAAAAACTAACAAAGCCACAAATGAAGGTGCCGAACAGAGTGCATGTCCTTTACATCACACAGAAAAGAGAGGCCTGTCTCCAGTAGCACATGTGGTCAGTGGTGACCATTGTAAAACCAGACAGATGCAGAGACTTGAGACAATTGATCAAGTATTGATCTCTGAGTAGGTCAAAGAGGTGCTAGATGTGGCTTAAATCTCCGTCAATGAAATAGCCCACTCAGCCTGACATCAATCATCAGTCTATACACATACATATAAATGTATGGCAATTCTTTTCCACCTATCATGGATGTAAAAATATTCATAATAGTTTATAAGATCACAATGTTTCATAATGCAAAGAATAAAATTATAGAACAAATGAAGATTAAGGCTAGTTGATACATCTGTGTTATGGCACAGGTGAGATAGTTTCATGAAGAGAACAAAATGTGACTACATGCAATATTTTCATAGTATGGTTAATGGTTGCAGATTAGTATTGAAACAGCAGGATATCACCCAGCCACCACCAATAAACTATATAATAGACTTAGATTTTCAGCAAATTCAGCCACATGAGGGGCCCTTAGAACAAGCTGTCAGACGGCTGTAAATGAGCTAAAGTTAAGAGTCCGCAGGCCATCCCACTGCATGAATCAGACCCGGTGGGCTGGGGCTGGGTGGCTCATACCGGCAGCTCTACAGGCCCCATCAGGTCCGGAACTGTCCCAGACTGGACACAAAGCCCCCGAACACTAGTATATATTACAGGCCATTCAGCAGCCCTGCCATTAACAGCACGTGTAAGAAATAGAGCATGGTATGTGAGAATAAAGGTCAGCAGCCTGGACCCTTGAGCTAACACAGTTTCGTTTCTGTGCAGTCGCCATCACATCACTCTCAGCCAGTCAGTGGTCAGAGCATGCTAAGCAGCTAACGCTGCAGGGACACAACACCTGCAATAGTGAACAAGTTTAATCTTGCGGATGTGCACACTCACCTGCCACCGCCGGAGCTCTCTGTGTGTCTGTGCCGGCTCTACGGTCTCACTTCAGTCCGGTTTGGGCCTGATTAGCACAGAACCACTGTGTCTGCCCGGCGGATTACAAAAAGCTTGCTAGCCCGCTGTGCTAACCCAGTAAGGCTAGCAATAGTTAGCCACTTAACACGCTAACAGTAAACTACTATTAACATGCACCGGTCCTGTTTTAAGTTGTGCAAATGTTGAAGCCAACAGTTCCTCTTCGCCTAGTGGGCTCTGTGCGGGGGCCGGTCTGCGGTCCTCCCGTGGGTCAAAGTGTCTCCGTTATCTCGTGCCAGACCGTTTCAGTTCAGTGAGGCCCCGCTCGCGCCGCGGCCTGTCGCACAATCAAAGATGGAGACTGTGTTGCCAGATATGTCCCACAGTCTTTCTCTAACAGCATCCAGCCCAAGAGGAGTCCCCGGATCAGCAGTGGGGCAGCCCCTTACGTTTATTTCAGAAGAATGCACTATTAACACATTCCAAATAACTATTGAGCATGTTGCACTGTACATCCTGATGGTGCCTAATAATCGAACAAAAATCTGTGTTTAGTTAAAGGTGCACTATTCTGGTGGAGTGCAGTATTTTGGTGGAGGTCTGTCACTTGCTTTCGATAGAGATATAATAGCTTTTTCCTAAAATGCTCAATTGTATGGCAAGGCCATTTTATCTTACAGTTATTTGTATCTTATTGCTCAAAATATCTGGAAAACCTGTAAGTGGGGTTGCCTCTCCACAGATCTGACCTGTAGCCAGAATGCATTCGTCTAAGTAGCTATAGGCAGTCTTCACCCAGAACAGTTAAATAGGCTATGAGCCTTAAGCCTATCTTTTAATTTATTATTACAATTTATTTCCAATGAAAAAAATTACTCATCTAGAACCAATAAAAAATACGTAAAGCACATTTTAGCAATAGACTGTGATTTCAGCACAATCTTCCTGAGGGAGGCGCTGTAACAAAACCGGGATCAGTAATTCTCATTCAGGACAGGAAGGCTATATTATCACACTGTACACGGTAAATCTGGCAACCCTTACGATAAACAAGACGTGTGAACCATTCTTGTTCCGGGGTCCACCGGCTTCCACTTCCAACCACCTCCAACGCGTATTAGGCCCTTGAAGTCCAACGTGTAGCAGTGTATTTCATGAATCTTGACACATAGACCTAAGTGGTTACAGCCACAGTCTGCGCATACTGAGACTGTAGGCCTATAGTCCATTCTTCATCATACTGTCTATGCCTGGCCCTAATTGTTTTGTACTTTTTAAACTTACACTTTAAATAACATTAAAAGACAGTGGCTTATATAGGCCTATTCAAATACAAAATTGTGTTCACATTGATTTCAGTTAAATTAATATATTTCACGGGTTACTTTTGATTGAAATAGCCACAATCCTTGAAAGACAAGTTCATATGATGTATGAGGCAGTAAAAAAAATGACCGTTTTGAGAACTGTTTATTTCAGGCCAGGCTTAATTGACAAATCCAAATTAGCTTAAGTTTAAAAAACAAAATAACATCTGCTAATAGCCTATGGCACACATGCACCAGCACTGGATATACTGTATCTAAAGTTTATGTAAAACTTGCATGGAGCAAAGTCAAGGCTATTTCATTGTCTGAATAAGAAACATTTTATCTTGTCAGATAGTGCACTAGGATCCTGCAGCAGAGGTAATGAGCAATAATGATAAAGCATTTATTAGTCAAAAGCAGGTTGTAGGAAGTCCAAAACAACAGCAACTAATGCTTTTACATCATACCCTTCTTAGGACTGTGCTCAAAATATCAATATGTGTAGTGATACAGAAAAGCGTATTGTGATTTGTAATACTTTTAAAATATACATCCATTATAAATTGACTGATCTGTAACTACCTACCTGCTGAGAAGGTGACTTATTCAAAGGACAATGGTGTTCTGATATTAAGGGCACTGTGGATGCAAAATTCCAATGCATTTTGTAATTCTACGTACACAATAAAAATATTGATTTAGTCAAATTTAACAACCGGAGTTTCGGGATATGTATCATATTGCGGCCCCTGTATACCCCCATGAGGTATTTGGCAATACACAGCCCTAAACCCGTATGTAGTCACGACAACTTCAAAATCAAACATCAAAAGCAATTGGGGTAAAGCTCAGCAAAGTTTTCATCCAAAACAAAAATGGAATATGCGCAAAAACTGTTAAGGCTTAATTGACAAATTGAAATTGGCTATAGTTTAAAAACAAAATAACATCTGCTAATAGCCTACAGTCGACATGCACCAGGACTGGATATACTGTAGCTTAAGTTTGGTAATCAAATATTAGTATTAATTTCTGCATTTGTTGCTAATGTTATAAGCTAAATAGAGCAAAAGAACAAAATAGATGTTCCATATAAAACTGGCATGGAACAATGTCAAGGCTATTTTATTGTCTGAATAAGAAACATTTTATCTTGTCAGACAGTGCACTGGGATCCTGCACCAGAGGTAATATGCTGCTCCAGTTAACATACACAACCCATCCCATGGCAACCGTCAAAATGAAGGGCCACCACGCCCTCTGTGATTCAGGGTTGGGATCATTGCATGGCCGGGTCTGCATGGGCTCAGCAACCCTATCCCACTGGGTCAGGATGGCCTGCCGTGCCCCCGCCCATTTCCCCGGTCCCCTCAGGCGGTACTGGTATGGAGTGGCAGGACCAAACGTTATTTTGGACCAGAGCCTGGGGTCGGTCACCATCAACTTTAAGAAGTTTGGAGTCACACCGAATTGCTTTGCAATTTCATCCATGTAGTCAATGTAGTCAACCTGGATGGTGTGCCGCTGACTGGCAACATACCTGTAAAACAGATTTACCACAAGTTATAGATTTTATCACAACCTTAAGTCTGGATTGATTTTGTGTATTCTGTTGTGAAGAAAGCATTGGTGTGATAAAATATGATGGTGAAGCATTTGATAGAATAACATACATATAAAAAAATAGACTAATAAGAAGATATTTATATATATTTAAAATATAGCTTAAGTGTAGTATGGTTTATGCTTTTGTGTTGTAACTTAAACTGCACTCTCTGCCTGCTATGCAAACACCGTGCTGGCAAGGGTTCTTGGAGACACTTGAAGTGAATATCTATGGAAATTGTATTATTTATTATTATTATTCATTTATTACTAAATTAACACCTTTTTTTTTCTAAATGTGAAAGCATACACATTAGAAACAGGCCTAAAATCTCTTTATTTTGTACTGTTGTTTTTTCTATCTCACTTTACCTTTTAGCCATTGTCTCCTCCTTGCATCTGATGTCTCTTTGCATGACACAAGTTGAAGGCAGCTTGACAAGACCTGAAGCATAATTCAAGTTTATAAATATCGCAGTTGACAACAATTCTAATAAATCTATAACAATTAGTCACCTTTGAAAACCCGTGTGGCCCATCTGGCCTGCATCTCAGAGATGGGCATGATGGCCCCCAGAGGTTGCACTAGACCAATGATGGCCAGAGTGGGTTTGTCCAACTCAGGTGGAAACACATACTTGAACAAAGACGCTTTATTATTGGACACTGAAACAACTTGGGATGCAAGGAATGGATAGGAGAACTTATAACCAGTAGCAAAAACCTAGAAGAATAAGATATTTGTGTGGTCATATTATTCATTTGAAGATCACTTCAGAATAAACAAATGGTGATAAGCATAAAAGTGTATGTACCACAAGATCAATATCTTCGACAACACTTCCATCCTCAAACTCAACACTGGAGCCTTGAAGCCTCCGGATGTTGGGTTTTACCTGGATCATTCCGGCAAGAATGCGATTGGGCAGGTCATCATTCACTGTGGGATGTTGACTCAACAGCCTGAAACAAATAATAAAGGGTAAGTATTTCACAATAAAAGTCCTTCAATTTTGTGAAGTATGTACATCAAAAAATCTTCATTAATGAACAACAATTATGTTTCCCTACAAGTCATACAAGGGAGTAAAATCCACAATGCAAGCGATCACATCTAAGGCTACGTTAAAACCAAAGAGGGAGAAGCGGCCTCCACCTGTGTTTGGGTCTGAGGTTGTACAGACTATGGTTGAATCTTTGGTCCAGTTGGTTTTCGCCCAGAGTGCAGAACATTCCGAAAGGAAGCAAGGTCCGAATGAAACGTACGACACGGTTAAAATATAAATCTAAAGGCATGCCCTGGTGTCCAACTCGATTCAATATCCAAGCTCCTCTTCGAGTGCTCAAGTAAACCTGTTCCAAAAGATGATACACAGTAATAAATTTGAACTTTTAAACTGAAATATTCAGTTGTGTTGAATATTTATTTACATCAGCTGCAAGTAAATATTTGGTCCAAATTAAAATAACATGCATACAAATGTTTTTCCTACTTCATAGTATAATGTGTAGCTTACATACTGTCATGGATAAATATGCCAACAGTGATGTGTACCTGCTTTGCAAATCGGCTCAACTCCACAGCAATGTCTCCTCCAGAGTTTCCTATTCCAATCACCACAACCTTCTTATTCCTCCAAACCTCAGGAGTCTTGTAGTCTCGGCTGTGAAAATACTTTCCAGTAAAGGTATCAATCCCTGAAAAATTTGATCAAAATATTGTGAGACACCGATGTTACAAAAGAGGTGTTTGGTTACCTCTGGTGGTATATGGGCTCCTTCCAGGCCATACTGATTCTAGTTCTGGATTTATTCATTGTTCAGATCTGGTTTAGTTCAGGTTTACCATATTCTAACCAAGTTCAGCAGTTTATTTTTGCTTAGCCTCAATTTAACGATTAATATCCTACTTCTGTTCACCTGCATAGATGCATATCCAAGTCTTAGTCCATTAGCAAGTGTACTTTCGCTATATATTGTCTAAGGTGGCAATTGGATGATGAGAATTAATCATTTACCAGAGATACTTACGCAACATGAATACAGAAGTAATTGAGAAAATATTATTTGTGTTGGCTCAGGATATCGGGATAATAGACCACAGTCTACAGCATTATCTCTTAAAATGCCCTTAAGTTATTAATTACTTTTAATCAAACAGTATTATCTATACTCTGATTAATGTTTAATAATTTTAATTTATTATCAACACCGCACTCCAAACTTGGGCAAACAAATGACAAATGGGCAAATTAATTGATATCTTGATTTTATAGCTGAGCTGTACCTGGGAAGTCATGAAGAGGCAAATTGGGCTGGCAGTGGTGTCCAATGCAGATCATCACAGCATCAAAAATGTGCCTCTCCTTTTTGCCCTCTTTGTTTTCTGTCTCTACCTCCCACTGGCCTGTGCGAGAGAAGTCTGACCGCTGTTTTATGTGCAACACTTTGGTCTAAATATAGAAAAGACAGAGCACATTAAATATATTCCATGTTATTTCTTTACTAAAACATGTCCTTTTCATTTGTTGTTTTTAAATAAAGATATGTGCAAAACCTGCAGGCGGATGTATTTGAGGAGGTTGAAGTTGTTGGCATATAACCGGAAGTAGTCCATTATAAAACAGTTGTGCATGAAGTTTGGATAGTGTCCAGGAATGGGAAAGTCACTGAAACACATCATCTCTTTGGATGTGTTGATGATAAGAGAATGATAGATGCTTGCCCTGTCCGGCTCTGGGTTCTCCTGTAACATAGTAAATAAGTAATAATGATGCTATTAGTCTTTTAGATATACACTTGGTATACACAGCTGGCCAGGTGTAGGAGGCCAGAAGTGTAGTTGCTGAGTACCATCAACAATCTCATTCTTTCTTATAAAAGGTTGGTGAATTGAGTTGTCATACCCAAAGACACAACGACAGTACTTATTGTTCAGTTACATGCAGTTCATGTATGCACTAAGTCTTATTATGAGGAGCCCACCTTGTACCTCCACAGTCCCCCGATGTCATCGCTGCTCTCGAAGCACACCGGCTCCAGACCCTCGTCCAGGCAGCACTTGATGGAGGTCAGACCCGAGGCACCCGCTCCAACGATAGCCACGCGACGACTCATGTTCACTTTCCTTTTGAGTTCTTATTTATTTTGACTGCAACAAGACAGATACCACATCAACCCCCCTCAGCGACTTTTACTCTATATGTTTATCAGAGTGACGTAATGAAAAGGGGGGAGTTTTTTTGTTGTCTTTTTATGCACTTTAGAGACAAGTTTACACATGTTATGTTAAAATTACGCATTGGTCTGTTGGTAGTTAAGCAGCTTTGCAGAAGGCTCTTTGCAAACGACAAAACGCAGATGTTCAACTTCAGTGAAAAAGGCTATGTCCGCCTGTGGGTTCGCCCAGTGCAAGAAAGGCAACAGTTGCGTCGGTTAGGCTACAGGCGCTGTGTCTGAGGTAGGATACACTTAAAAACACATATATAGTATGCAGTCACTGCGTTTCAGAAAACTTACCCAGTGGTGTCTTCCAGAGCGGTGTAAAAAGAACACTGACCGACTTGAAGAAGCATAAATACGATGGGCGGAGTGGAGGAGTACGTGCTCTGGAACAGCCTGGATTGACCCTTGAGTCCACGGAAGAGGACAAGCACAGAGGAAAAGTAAACAGTATCTTGATTGAAAACCACGCTGGGCACGGTTGTATACCCAGATATCATGATAGATCTGGAACAAATTCAAATAAAGTATGATAAGTGTCCAATCGTGTTTAAAAAAAAAGCCTATTGCTAAATCAAGAAACACATAAGCAATATAATATGAACTTACTAAATGGACTCAAAAGCCAAACTATTTATCTCTCTAATTGTTGTATTGTCTATTTGCCAAAAGACTTTGTTTCATTGTTGTTTGCAAAAAATATCCAATACAGACCCAACAAAACTTTATTATTTTGTTGTTGAAACATTTTATTACGCAATCAGTGTAAATCATTCCATCCGTTCCGCTGGAATTGCCAAAATATTACAAAATCGCCATCTGCTGGAGCTTAGAAGCAAGACCTCCTCTTAAAAATATTGAAACCATAGTCAGAGTACATGTTTTATTTTTGGATAAATTGCTGACTTTGATTGTCTACTCTATTAAAGTATTATAGCTGTGATTAAAATGTTTAAAAGTTGTAGTAGTTGAAAAATTAATTATAGGTGTAGATGAAACAATTTTATACAAATACAAGTACAAATATTACAATGTTATCAATGAAACTTTTGGCAAAAGTTGTCATTTGTACAGTAAGTAAAACATGAGTGCAGTTCCTGACAGTATGACAGTGAATTTTAGTTTGGACTTGGGTTTTCTCTCCGGCTTCGGCACCACTCTGGTTTTGAAGGGCTGATACACACGGTCCCATTGAGTGAGGATGGCCTGGCGTGCTCCACTCCACCGCCCTGGCCCGGTCAGGCGGTACTGGTAAGAGGTACAGGGGCCAAAGAGGACCTGCACAGCCAGGCGAGGGTCAGTGAGGAAGAGCCACAGCAAGTTGGGAAATACCCCCACCTGCTTAGCCAAATAATCCATGTAAGGAATGTAGAAGAGCTGAAGAGGATTGTGCTCTGAGCAGGAAAACCTACAGACAGAGAACTGCATTAAAACATTTGGATTTGTTATATACACATTTGTAACACTAACTGTTACCGCACATTATAGAAGGCTACAGGCAAATACCACAGACAGAGTTAGAAGAGATTTGTTGAATCAACACTTTATGCAATGTGCAATGTATTTATTTTATTTTTTTAACTTAATAGGTGCAATATGTAAAATGACATTTTCTTGTGGCGGGTCCATCACCTGATTATCACATTTTCATAAGACAACTACTTTGCAGGGAATTTTCAGTGTTATCCAGTAGGTCCATCTTTCATTTATTCAATTTCAGGTGTTTTATTTTGTGGAGCATTCCAGATAAAACAACATTTTCATGGGAAAAAAGAAGGCAATAGGCTCTCTACCTAAAAACAAATCCCTTTAACAAGTAAAATAATTTTGCCTACCACTTGTGCATGATTTCTGTCTCCTTTTCTATTTCTCTGTTCATTGTTTCTTCTGAAGGTAGCTTTATGATGCCTGTAAAAGACACAAAGAGAAATGTCAAAATTAAACAAATGGAGACATTCAGCATTTTTAACACTCTACAGAGCCATATCATTTATATGTAATCTACCTTTGAAGACCCTTGTAGCCCAGCGCCCCTGCATCTCGGACAAGCAATTGACCGCTCCTAGTGCGTTTATGAGGCCGACCACAGCCAGAGTGGGATGGGCCAGTGATGGAGGAATCATTTGTTTGTAGAGACGCAGCCTGTAGCCAGTTTTTTTCTGTAGCTCTTGAGGCAGGAAGGGAAAGTTGTAGTCGTACCCAGTGGCGAAGATCACCACATCCACCTCAAAGTAGACAAGATATACTGTAAAGACTCACACTCACTCCTCAGTCACATGTCAAATGTGACCTGGGCCTGAGTTAAAATAAACATCCTGCCATTCTATGACACATTTTTACACAAAGCAATTCTCACAAGTTATAAAAGAATTAATTTAGACAAATAAATCTATTTACTTTTAGACACTGCAAGGGCAAAATTAACACTTTATTGTTTAAAATAGAAAACATTTCTTCTAGTGTCCATGTCAGTATTTTATATTGTTTGTACATGGTCAATGATTTGGTACACCCTTGGCCCACTTACTCACAGAGCTGACTTAAACCTAGAACCTCCTATAGCTAAAATACCTTGTCCATGACGGTGCCATCATCAAAGAAAACACTGGAGCCAGAAAACTCTTTGACATTTGGTTTGATCCGTACTCTTCCTGAAATGATCCGTGCTGGGAGCTCATCATTCACCACAGGTATCCGTGCAAAAAAACTGCAACATGATATTATTTGCATTTAATGAAGAGATTACATGTATATGGTTGATATACTATATAAAAATGATTTACTTGTGCGCTGGCTGGAGACCATATAAAGTGTGATCAAAATGCTCATTCAGTGCCTTCTCTACATTCTTGTTGGACCAGGATGGAAAATAAGTCCCCCAAAACTGGTCCATGCGGGAAATGGTAATGTCAAAGGGAAACCCCCCTGGTCCCACTCTACTCGCTACCCATGTACCATTCCTGGTACTGAGATACACCTGTACACAGAACAAACTTATTCATTGCATTATACTGTATATTCTGTGGTTAGAATGATGAGAATTATATACTGATGTGGATAGCTTTATTTTATTATATAGCTGTAGATATAGCTCTATCTAGAATTGGGTCTTGGCTTTACAAACTAGTGACATTATGTCATATTTACATATATAATTTTTGTTAAGTAAAGTAAAATGCCTTAGGTTTCAATTGGTTACCTTTTCCGCAACTCTACTGATGTCCACAGCAATGTCAGCCCCAGAATTCCCAATCCCGATTACCACCACTCTTTTCCCCTCCATACCTTGTGCATTCCTGTATTCCCAGCTGTGGAAATATCTGCCCTCAAAATTTTCAATACCTAAAATGAACAAAATCTTATTATTACGGATACCATAGCTTTGTTCAAAATTATGACTATATAAATGCTCACACCTGGGAAGTCTTTCAGAGGAAGACGAGGATGTGTGAAGTGTCCAGTGCAAACCATCACTGCATCAAAAACATGGGTGTCCTTCTGTCCATTTTGTTTCTCTGTGTACACCTCCCATTGTCCGGTCAATGCAAAATCTGCAGTCTGTCTCACTTTTTGCACTGTAGTCTGACAATGTGATTGCAGCATTAAAACAACCAGATTAAAAAGTAACTAATTAACTTAATTAATTAAGACCAAAACCATCCCATCCCAAACCTTAAACTGTATGTGCGGCAGGAGTTTGAAGTGGTCGGCATAGAGACGGAGGTAACCCAGGACCTCAGAATGGTGCATGTTATTGGGCAGTTCTGCTGGAGGAGGGAAGTCACTGTATGCCATCATCTCTTTGGAGCTGTTAACCACCACAGACTGGTAGATGTTGGCCTTGCCCGGCTCAGGCTGCTCCTGGAATTTGACAAATTTATGGATTAAATGTTATAGAGAGCCATGTAGGATTTAAAACGTTTACACCATGTAAAATGTTTTTGAGACACCAAAGTACACCAAGTACATATCTGACTTATTTGTACCATGTGTACCATTTAACACTCTGAGGGACTAAAAGACCGGCCACCTGCTGGTGCCAAGAGTCAGGACTAAACATAGGGGGTCTGCATTTCAGTGTTATGCAGTTCAAAATCTCGAACAGTCTTTCTGAAGATGAGACAGGCCTCTGCTCTGACAATGTTTAAATCCAGGCTAAAATGGTTCTGGTCAGCTGTGCATAGCTGTGCCTGAAGAATTTTAACTGCACTCATTAGTGATAATGATCTTTTTTCTATAAAAGCACTTACACAAATAAACTTGCCTTGCGTTGCCTTCAATAACAATATTATACAGGATAGGATTTTGATGACCCAACCTAAACAGGTTTCTCTCCAACTCCAAACATGGACAACCAAGTAGGCTCACTAACCTGTACTCTTACTATTGTTACTTCAAACTGAAACTGAAACATGAATTTTTAAAAAAAAGACACAGCTCACCTTGTATCTCCAGACCCCTCCAATATCCTGGCTGCTCTCTCAAAACAGGTGGGCTGCAGTCCCTCCTCCAGACAGGTTTTGATACAGCTCAGCCCAGAGAGGCCAGCGCCGATCACTGCTACACGCTGAACCATGCTGGAATAAGAATATTGTTGTCACTATAGAGGTTTTAATTCCAGACAATCTAATCTTTGTTTTTTTATCAGTCATCTTGTTTAGTGAATTTGAAACTTTATCGTAATAAAAAGAGAACCGTGTGCTACTGTGTGCCTTTTGAATTTTTCTTCATTCCTTTTTGTCAACCATATATCATACAAGGGAACAGTTAAGCTCCTGAGCACCTAACACATAAAGGGAAAGCTGTGACTCACTTATTTTCAGTCAAAGCAATGAACCAACACTGTATAATATCTGTAAATCTCATTTTAGTGATTGATTTGGACTTCAGCTTTAAAAAGGGATTTGTCAAGACCATTGACATGCTCAGTCTACCATCTATCAGACCATCCTTCAAACAGCAGTTTTACCTATTTACCCACAAAAAAATTTAAAATCTGCTTTTACTCTGCTCATAGTTTATTACCATTTATAACTAGAGCAGATCAAACAGAAGACGAAACTAAAGTCTCAGCTTCTAGTCTAGCCATTTGTTTGTATGGGTTATAGGGGATTATAAAAACTGAACAGTGAATATAAACTACAATAGCACACCCACCACTACCAGTCAATGAACTGAATGTATCTCTCCACACTCATCACCCAATTTTATAGAGTCTACTCACTTATATCCCTGTGCCCCTTATCCTAGATCAGATACGCCACAATAGTGAGCAGAGCAGACAAAAGATGTTCACAAACTTGAATGCTCCAAATCAATGAGTGACTTGAGTGAATCTTAAATCCAGGATGTGGGGTTCACTAGGAGCAGGCTGAACTAACTGAGCTGGTTTAATGAATTCCAGGTGTGAGAAAGAGAAGAGCACAGGAGAGGAATGTCCCTGGACCAGAGTTCATTCCAGATCACTCTGGTGTATGCAACTCAGGAAAAATACTGTGGTCAGTAGTAAATCTAATTCCAGATGGTCTAGTCTTTACAGATAATGTTTTAATGTCTGTTTTATCAACAGTCTAATTAAGTGAATATTCATTTTATGTAGTACATTTTTAATAAAAGTTGGTTAAAGGGCTCATATCTGTGTTACAATGTTGTCTCCTCATTAAAAACATACCTGAAATTTAGTTTAGCTTAATTCCTTTCAGAGTTTAACACACTAACTCTGCATATTTAGGCTGAGTTGTTCTCTCAGATGGAAACGTGGTGGAACAGACCACCTTGTGATGTCATGTGGTTATACAGGAAGTGTTCCATGGTGTTTTTTAAACTCCCATCTCTACTGAACCAAAGGCAAAATGTAGCTGTTAACTAACTGTTGTGAGGTTTGTCCTATTGCGGCTACCGTATATGGCGAAGACTACCACTAGAGGGCATACGTTATAGTTAAGTTGGATAAGTGAGTTCAAGTGTGCGCTCCTGTTGAGTTGTACTAACGTTGTAATAAACACGTTTCGAGAACAACTCAGTCTTATGCTTGCCTCATAACATGACATGGTGTCAGAATTGAAGACTTCACGCCTACATTGAAGAAGAAATGGCTAAGTTTGGACCTCCGGAGCCTTTTGATTTTACACAACCGGCAGAGTGGCCGTCATGGCGCCAACGGTTCTCCCGGTTCAGAGTCGCGTCAAAACTCGACAGAGAGGACGGCGAGGTGCAGGTGAACTCGCTTCTGTAGTCAATGGGGAAAGATTCAGAGCCAATCTATGGATCATTTGAGTTTCCTGCTGCTACGGAGGAGAGGCCACATCCAGAATATGACTTTAACTCTTGTGATGGGAAAGTTTGACGAGCACTTTGTCCTCCCTAAAAGAAACGTTATCCACAATCGCGCCTGTTTCCACAAGCGGAGCCAAAGGGCCGGGGAGACAGTGGAGGCTTTCGTGCGGAGCCTCTATGAGCTCGCGCAGCACTGCGAGTTCAGCGCTAGCAAAGACGAGCAGATCCGAGACCGCATCGTCATTGGATTAGTGGACAAGGAGGTCTCACAAAAACTGCAACTGGAGGCGGATTTGACCCTGGAGAGAGCCGTCCAGCTAGCGAGCAGGTAAAGCAGCAAAGCGCAGAGCACCTGGAGACAACCGTGAATGAGGTGAAGCAAAAACATTACAATTACGCAAGAAGGAGCAATGACAAACCGCGAACACAGGCGCACGGGCAGAAATACTGTGAAAGTAAGCAGAACTGTCAAAGATGTAACAGAATGCATGGTAAAAGAGAAAATTGCCTTGCCCACAATAAAAGATGCAGGAAATGTAATAAACTGGGACATTTCGAGGTGGCAAAACTAAAATGCTAAAAGAGGTCAGAGCTGAGGCTGTAATGGATTCAGATGAGGATTCATTTTTCATTGGAGAGCTTTTCCTGGGAGCAGCAAAGTCAAAGCCAACAGTCATCAAGGAGTCAAACGCAGACACTGACTGGGACGTTGAGCTACCTGGTGGATTTTAAAATCGACACTGGCGCAGACACTACTGTTATGACACAAGAGACTTTCAAAAAGCTCCAGCACAAGCCCAAACTGATCCAATCCACACCAACTGTGTACAGCCCAGGTGGGAGAGTCAAATGTGCCGGTAAATTCCTTGCCACTACCACATACAAAGATCAGAAATATCAGCATTGGATCACAGTTATCAAAGGACAATATGCCAGTAATTTGCTAGGCAAGACTGTGTCAAAGCGCATGGGACTAGTAATGACAGTCAGTCAAGTCAAAAGTGAGTCCACTGGCTATGTGTTTGGGGAAATAGGACTGCTGAACTCTGAGCCTGTTAAAATAGAGCTGACTGAAGATGCAGTCCCATACAGTGTCAGCACACCATGCAGAGTCCCCTTTCCACTTCTTCCAAAAGTTGAGAAAGAGCTACAACGCATGTTAAATCTCGGGATTACTGAAGAAGTTACCGAGCCAACTGACTGGTGTGCACCAATGGTGCCCACACCAAAACGCAACAAGGACCAGGTCAGAGTGTGTGTGGACTTGAAACGCTTGAACAAAGGAGTTAAGTGCGAACGCTACATCCTACCCACACTGGACGACATAACACCCAAGCTTGCCGGAGCAAAGGTTTTCAGCGGGTTCTGGCAGATCCCGCTGGACCCAAGTTGTCAAAAACTGACCACGTTCATCACTCCTATGGGAAGGTTTTGTTTTAAGCGTCTGCCATTTGGCATCACATCAGCGCCTGAGATTTTCCAGCGACTGATGAGTGACCTGTTAAAAGGCCTGGATGGGACAGTCGTTGTTATGGATGATATCCTTGTGTTTGGATCTACTAAAGAAGAGCATAATCGACATCTGAGTGCAGTGTTGCACACAGTCAAAACATCTGGTCTCAAGCTCAATAGGGCCAAGTGTCACTTTGGGAAAACAGAGCTGCAGTTTTTCGGACACATCATTAGTGCGGACGGTTTGAAACCTGATGAGACAAAAGTGGAGGCTGTTACTAAGATGCCCAACCCGTCAAATATGGAACAGTTGAGACAGGTGCTTGGACTTGTAAACTATGTGGGGAAGTTTCTGCCAGGCCTGTCCACTGTTTTGCACCCGTTAACCAATCTGCTTAGAAAGAGACTGCATGGGTTTGGGGTGAGCCTCAGGACCGAGCCTTTAATAAAGCAAAGGCAATGCTCGTGGCGGCACCAGCTCTATGTTACTATGATGCAAGCAGACCGCCAGCAGCTATGGGCTGGGTGCTGCACTGTTACAAGACCATGATGGAGAGTTGCGCCCAGTCGCCTTTTCATCTCGCACTCTCACAGACGCAGAGAAAAGATATTCACAGATCGAAAAGGAGTGTTTAGCATCGGTCTGGGCCTGCAAACGTTTCGCCCGCTACATCCAAGGTATGGGAAATGTTCGTTTACAAACTGACTGAGAGCTCACCTATGCATGGATACTACACAGCCAGACACCATCTGTCAGAGTCTGAAGGCCTGGTGCTGTATCAGGATCGCATCATGGTCCCTAAGGCTCTCAGATCCGGTGTCCTGGACCAGCTGCACGTAGGTCACCAGGGCCTCACTAAGTGCCGGGAGCGAGCTAAGCTCACAGTGTGGTGGCCAAAGACTGGAGCACAAATCACAAGCAAAGTGAGGACATGTAACTTCTGCAGAGAACACAAACCTGCACAGAGACGTGAACCGCTGGTTACAACTCCACTGCCCACTGGTCCGTGGCAGAGAATTGCAGTGGATCTGTTTGAGTTGGAGGGCAAAAGTTATCTTGTCACTGTTGACTATTTTTCTAGAGACATTGAGATTGCTTCTCTCACCACTACTACCAGCAGACAAGTGATCAACAAGCTAAAGCACATTTTTGTGAGATGGGGTATTCCGCTAGAACTGGTCAGTGACAACGCAACACAGTTCACATCTGCAGAGTTCCAAGACTTCAGACAGACGTATGGGTTTTCTCACATAACCTCCAGCCCTCATTATCCACAGTCCAATGGAGCTGCTGAGAGAGCGGTACAAACTGCCAAGTACATACTCAAACAGCCCGACCCTTGCTTAGCACTTATGAGTTACCGCTCCACTCCAATCGCAGCAACTGGTGCTAGTCCTGCACAGCTCGTGACCGGGAGACAAATCCGAACCACTGTCCCTGTACTTGAAAAGACACTACTGCCACATCCAATTAATCCAGACCAAGTCCTCCTGAAGGACATGCTGCTAAAGACTCTTACAAATTCTTCTACAACCGCAGACATTCAGCTCGACCACTCTCTGAACTTCACCCTGGACAAAGTGTTAGAGTGAAGATTGATGGAGAAAAGGGATGGACAACTCCTGCTAAAGTCATCAGTAAATCCAAAGAGCCAAGATCCTACCTCGTGGAAATGTCCAATGGAAAGGTGGCCCGTCGCAACAGACGTCATCTTCAGGCTGTTCCTGGGACAGCAGAGAATTCCGAACAACAAAGTGATGACACCACCACATCACAGCAGGATGTGTTCCCCGCTACAGCAGTGGCAGCTTCTCCAGATCCTCCGACAAGCCAGCCACTGGCAGGTCCTCCCCAAGGGCCTCCCATACAACCTGTCACTCCTGTGCTGATGACCTCAAGGGGCCGAGAGATAAAAGTGCCTCTTCGATTCAGAGACTGATGTTAAAATGGCAAAATAACCCCTTTCAGGACTGAGGGCAGTCTACCCCAATGATGTCCTGCACTGTTCTATATTGATTATTGTTAATTTTTGGAAAAAATATATATATGTAAGGAAAACATTTATGGTTTATGTTACCAAAATGTATATTTTGTTTGTGTATTTAGTACACCATTTGATTATCTGAACATTCAGCTAAAGCCTAGTACTGCTAAAAGGGCAGTGTTTTTTGTTTGTTTGTTTGTTTTGTTTTTCAAGGGGGAAGATGTTGTGAGGTTTGTCCTATTGCGGCTACTGTATATAGCAAAGATTACCACTAAAGGGCATACGTTATTGTTAAGTTGGATAAGTGAGTTCAAGTGTGCGCTCCTGTTGAGTTGTACTAACGTTGTAATAAACACGTTTCGAGAACAACTCAGTCTTATGCTTGCCTCATAACATGACATTAACTAACTAACTAAATTCTACTGCTTCATGACATCACAAGGTGGAACATAGCATTTTGAGCATGTAGACAGACTATAATAAGGGTTACTCAAACATGTATGAATGAAAAAAAAACAGAAGTCCGGGTCTGTTTTTGCAGAGGTAATAACAGGTAACAAGCTCACAAGTGTCAGTTTTGTGCAATATAGGACATTTAAATGTAGTATTTTTTTTCTTTGGGTTCAAGCTTCTTACATTATATTCTTATAATAGATACTGATTGATGTTTTATGTATTTGTAATATATTATAATTATGTGGCAGTCATTTCTAATTTTGAGAAAAATATAAAATAGTCATCTGTAACTCATTAACTGTCCCCTTTGCCTGATATTTTGTTCATTCAAAGTCAAAGGTCAGAACTCTTTGCAAGAGCTCAACAAATTAGCTTGTGTGCAGTATATCTTTCTAATTTCTATCTTGTTCAACATTAACAAGATTAAAAGAGAACCTGTTTTAACTTGAGCAGAAGTTCAGCGGGCACATGTAAAAGTGCCCATGCTGGACATGCTGCTTTTTAAGCTGAAGACTGGATAACAGAAAAAACACTCGTACATAACATGGGGGCATTTGGGGTCAGGGCATGTTTAGTTCTTTTATCTTTCTTTTTTTTGGATCAGAAAAAACACATTTTGCTTTAAGATAGAAGTTATTGCAGTACATCAATTACCATTGCAAAATCTATAAACCTAAAACATTTTAATGAAGGTGGGGGAAAAATACTTGCTGATTTGATTTGATATCTGGATAGTGCTTGTTTAAACCATTAAACCACTGACTGTAAAAAACACAGAACATTGCAAGAGAATAGGCAAGCCATTTTATTACATCTCTACATTTGTTTATAACCAGGGCCATAGTTTCATGTATATGGAAGCTAAACTATCTAAACTATTAAAATTTAAACCATGGCAAGGTATTGCCTTTAATATTGTTACGCACAAAAGCAGCCATAAACACACTCCCTCCCAATGCTAATAGCCAGACTGATGACCATGTGGAGGCCCTTCTGTCTGGCTCTGGGATCTCTCTGGTGTTAAAGGGTTGTTCCACGCGGCCCCACTGTGAGAGGATAGCCTGGCGCGCCCCCGACCATTGTCCTGGACCACTCAGGCGAAACTGGTATGGTGTGCAGGGACCAAAGAAGACCTTCACCCACAGCACAGGGTCTCTTAGAAGTAGGCCCAAGAAGTCAGGTTTTACCCCTACCTGTTCGGGGAAATCAGTCATTGTCATGATTTGAATTACTGTAAGATACACCAGAGTATAACTATACCAATATGTGATACTTAGCAAATTGAGCAGAACTCGATTCACCTTCTTAGCCAAAAAATCCAGATAAGGGATATAGTCCACCTGTTCAGCAGCCTGAAGTGGGCATGGAAACCTGAGACAAGACGAAGCATAAAGGCTGGTGTCAGTAATACAGCACCACATTTTCATATTCTCTGCTATAATGATTGTGAATAAATATTCTCTGTTATAATGAATCTGTCTGTAAACTACTTATATGTAAACAACCTCTACTGATGTGTACTCTTCTTGAATCTATTGTGTCACAACAGAAGAAGGGGACTCAGTACTGTATTCAGCATTAAAGCTGTATGTAAGTATGCTATATTTTATAAAACTTGTGTCTTGTTAACGTTTTTGCAATTATTTTTATACTTATTAGTAAAGTAAAAAAAACATATTTATGGAACTGACATATTTGATATAGTCACCTTTTCATGCTTATCTTTCTTTCTGTTTCAATAACACTTGACATTTTGTCTTTGGAAGGAAGGTGATCCAAACCTAGAGAAAGTGTTACAAAATAGTTTCATATAGTGCCTTTCTTTTATAAATTTTTTAATACAATAATGTTCAAATATTTTTGCTTTACCTTTGAAAACTGCTGTAGCCCAGCGAGCTTGCATCTCCACCACAGGCATGGCGGGCCCTTTCGCTTTGAAAACACCCATAAGCACCAATGTAGGTTTTTGCAACGACGGAGGAAAAACTCTCCTGAATAAAAAACGGGTTGGTTATATTAAGCTGTTACATTTAGTAATGGGTAGTTTTATGCTTACTTGTACAAAGTCAGCTCTCCTTTGGGTCCCTGAGACAGAGACTGGGGCAAGAAGGCAAACGTTGTAATATACCCAGTGCAAAAGATCACAATGTCAATTTCCTCTTCTGTATCATTTTCAAATACAACTCTAGACTTGTTAAATCCTTTAATGTTTGGCTTCATCACCACTTCCCCAAGCAGGATTCGGTAAGGGAGTTCATCATTAATCAATACTCTTCTGTCAAAAACTCTAACAAACATAAATAAATAATTAAAAGTTAAATCCCTCATATCTAGAGGTATATCCATGATTTTAAATATAGTCTTAATGTGCAGTGACATTTTTGTTTGTATCTATCATGCATTATTCAATTACAAATGTTTTGATTACTAAAAATTCTATGCTATATAAGGGGAAGTTGCCTTCTATATGCAGTTAAATGCATGAAAACACAAAGTCATGGGCTCTAGTTTAATTAAACAGGCATCCAAAACATGTATTACAGTAGGTACGGCTTATTAAAGCAGAGGAGCATTTGCTCCAAACTAAATCTACTGTAACTTGACCTGGTGGCATCACCTGCTTATTTCCTTGAAGATCGTTAAGTTTCATGCTTTTCTGTGAGACATTTCTGAAAAAGCAATCCTGTCTCCATGAAGACAAGAAGGGGGCATACACTCTACCAGAAAGTGCACCTTTAAGAAGACCTAAACTGGATCTTGATAATGACTAAACACGATAATCACTTAAAGAGCTCACCTGTGCTCTGGCCACAGCCGGTACAGCCTGTGGTCATATTTATGGTTCAATGCTCTCTCTGTGATCCAGTTGATGAGACGAGAGGGGAGCAGACTTGTTAGAGTGCTGGAAAACCTGTTAATAGCAGTCATGTCTAAAGGAAGGCCACTGTTTGACATCCTCCCAATCACCCAGGCCCCTGTACGTGTGCTGAGAAAAGTCTGGAAAAGCCACTCAAAAGATCAGTTCTACTATTAAATGTTTACACAGTATAACAATTAATCAGGCATAGCATAACCTCTTTTTTGTAACAACAAAAGAAAGATGTATGTTTATTAACTTAACAAATTCACAGCGATAATATTGATATATACATATCTCATGCTACACTTAGACTATTGAGCTTTGGCTCAACATGGTGTGATGAATTGACACTATGTAATACCACCCACCAAAATAATGCATAATATATTTTTAATTTTTTTTTCTAAAAGTAGTATTTTTTCTAAATACCACTTTTTCCTTCAAGCACCACTATTCTTATATGTAGAATCATTATGACTTCAACTCACTCAGAGTTTGAATACATAAATACTGAGGACAAACTGTCCATTTATAGGTGTTTTAACAATAATATTGTAGGGAAAGGCGCCTGTTCAGTGCCTGCTCCCCCACCCTGACAGAATCCACATCCAGGAAGAGAGAGGTTGGTTCTGTCTGACTGTCCTTTGGTATTTACAACCCCAAGAGAATTGATCTTCTGTGCTCTCACATCTCTTTTCCCCCACGCAAAGTGAGACATGAATCAGAATGGGAGATTAACATGGCTCTGCTAAAGTGATAACAACCGTCAAATAATGATTTTCCTCATTCTTGCTTTGAAGAAGCAGGAACCTATCCAGACTCCCCGGCGCAAACTCTTGGGCCGTGTTAAAGCCCGGTAGAAGAGGTTGCCACCTTTGGACTAGTGAAAGACTAGATTAAACACATCTTGGTTAACAACTGCTTAAAAATGTTTTAACTGTGTTTTATATAAGGCTCATGTTAATGCAAAATAAGTATGTCACATTGCTTAATTCATGTGTTCATGGTCTCTTGTGTGTATCTATATCATGTTCCCGCGTTAGTGTTTACGGTAACTTCACTGCGTGTTTTTCAGATATATCTTTGATTTCCCTGCATGAATTGTCACCAAATGTTATGAAGGCATATGAAGTACGTGAATTCGAGAAATAATAATATTTGTACGGGGACCAGTTCAGCTCAGACGCGGGCTTGCCTTAAATTTGCATATAACAACGCCCACCAAGCGCACTGACCAAAACCAAGCCTCACATGCAAAACGGATTGCTTCGCTTTCGCTTTTCTTCGCTTTTCGCCTTGCCTCGCTGGACCTGCCGAAGAGGACCAGGGAAGACCCAGAGGAGCTGGGAGGACCTGGAGTCACACCTGCCGAGAGCTGAGAGGACCAGACCCGAAGGAGGCGTGGACCGGTCTGCCCGAGTACCATCATCACGCCGCTGCCTGCCCGTGCGTGCGACCACCGCCGAACCCCGCCATCGCCGCATCCCAAACGGACCGCGAGATTGACCTCCGTGAGAGAGACTGATCACCTCCTCAACAGAGACCAACATCGCCAAGTAAGGCTGGTTCTGAACAGTGAATGTGAATAAGGGTTGGCATCCCTCTTACAATTGCGTCCAATTATTCGTAAGGCAAGTGCAGTAGAGACTTAGCGAAACGCCAAAACTGAGCTAAACTGAACCCCGTTTTTATAACTACCTCACGTTGTTAAAATCGGTGCTTTATTGTTAATCACGTAATCAGAACTTGAAAGCTGGTGTCTAGTTCTTGTTTGTTAATAAACCACACAAAGGAATTTGCTGGTTTCAGTGATTTTTCTTAAAGTTATCATCAGGTCACTTTTTCGGGAACGTTTCCTTCAGATTGATTAAATGTGATAAGTTGTTTTGTCGCTATGGTTAAGTTTGATTCGGTCAGAATCTGGTGCCCCACATATGTATAATTTCAGTAATTCTTCAAAAGCTAAACCATATGCTCAAGCACGCACATCTTACAACACATTAAGTCGTATTTCTCCTACAATATACAGTATGTGGCAATCTTGTTATCTGTCAGAAGCCATACTGTATGTAAATAGACCCGATTTATGTATTTTTGATCACCTTTTCTGCAAATCTGCTGATCTCTACAGCAATGTCACCGCCTGAATTTCCAATGCCCATCACGAGAACCCTCTTCCCTCTGTACCTCTCGGCATCTTTGTATTCCCAGCTGTGGTAGTGCTCACCAGTGAAGGTCTCAGAGCCTGAACGGATCAAATCATACCACTGACAATCACGTTTTATGATGGAAACAACAACAACAAAAATAAATAAATACATGTGGTTAGACTGTCAGTACACAACCTATTACTTGATTCTGTAAACACAATAAAAAACATATGCACTAATGGTACCACATCTTACAGCTTCCCACTGCAGTACTCTTCAATTGTTTTACCTGTAAACTCAGACATGGGCAGGTATGGGTGATTGTAATTTCCGGTGCACACCATCACAGCATCAAAAACATGGTGATCTTCCTCTCCGTCCTGGTTCACTGTCTTCACATCCCACTGACCGCTGACAGAAAAGTCTGTTCTCTGCGCTACTCGCTTCACCGTGGTCTTAAAAACAATGTAGTTTCCTTTTGTACAAAATGTATGTTTGGAGTTTAATATGAGATTGTTTTAAGAAAATACCACCATCACATAACATTTAAGCAAAACAAAATTACTTCATGCACATATACAAAACTAGACAGTGTTAGTGACAGCAGATATGTACTTACCTGGAAGTGAATGTATTTGAGCAGGTTGAAGTGCTGTGCATACAGTCTGAAGTACTGCACAAGGAGGGAGTGGTGCATGTAGTTGGGATAATGGTCGGGCATGGGGAAGTCACTGAAACACATCATTTCTTTGGATGTGTTAACCACCAGCGAGCGGTAGATACTGGGCTGCTCGGGCTGTGCAGCCTCCTGTGGAACACACAAAAAATTATGTTATACGTCTATAGTATACATGAATATCACATAAAGCATTACCACTGACCCTGAAGTTCCACAGTCCTCCGAGGTCATCACTGCTCTCAAAGCAGACAGGCTCTAGCCCCTCCTCAACACAGGTCTTTATACAGACCAAACCCGAGCTGCCCGCTCCAATCACTGCCACCCGCAGGACCATCATGCACCTCTTTAGCAACTAGAACAAGCACAATGTTTTTTTTTTTTTTTAACTCTCTTTATTACAATTTTGTGATATACAAAATATATATAAAGCATTGTCTCCAATAAGATACTTTGTTTAGCACATTTGAATCATTCAGACAAAAAAAAAGAAATAGATAAAAATGATAAAAAATATGAATAATAATATTTAAAATAAATCTATTATATATGGGTTGTGTTCAGATTCTGAAGAATAAAGTTTAGAATAAAAATGTTTAAATGTATTATTAATTAGTTACACTAGGATCTGTGGTAATCTGTCCTGTATCAGTTCATATTTCTATTATTAGTATCGATGCAGCTTCTTCTTTAATTTGCTGGGTCAACAATTTGCCAGGCTTTTCCTCATATTCATAATGTTTGTGTTTAAGTTCAAGTGTCAATGTAGTTATTGTTGTATAAAGTAAATTCAATTCCATTTGTAAAG
Source organism: Boleophthalmus pectinirostris (assembly GCF_026225935.1). NCBI lineage: Eukaryota > Metazoa > Chordata > Actinopteri > Gobiiformes > Gobiidae > Boleophthalmus > Boleophthalmus pectinirostris. Next base: position 21,867,063 of record NW_026571473.1, on the reverse strand, counting down.
ACAGGTTTTTGTTATGAAGATCAGCTGTAGGAGAGTTGGCATATACCAGGGGTCTCCTACCCCTCCTACCTGTTTCTTCCGGTGAGCTACTTTTACAAAAAAAAAAAAAAAAAAAAAAAAAAGCCAAAGAGCAATTACTTTACATGGTCACAAGAAATTCAGCATAGGAAACCTGTAGATTTGGAACAGTTAGAAGTCTATAAAATATCAACATTTATCCATTTATTAGTGCACAAATTTAGGCATCAAAATGATGCATTTATAATGGTATGTCATCAAATTTGAGTCATTCAGCACAATACGTGTAATTCAGAAGTCCTTTGGCGAGCTACTTAGAATGGGGTGGGGAGCTAGTGGGAGCTCCCGAGCTATAGGTTGGAGACTTTTGGCATATACTCTATCAACCTCCAAACGCTCTTGGGTTATTTTTGACTCTCTCTCCCTTTGCTGGTTGTGTGAGTGGTGGGCTGGGGAAAAGAAAGAATATTTTCTTGTGTTGGGAGACTTAGCCCGAAATGGCTCATATCATTTGTATTTTCTCATAAATGTTTGAATAGCTTTAGCAGATTTAGGCACGAAGGATTCTTTTTGTGATGTGTTTGTGGTCTAAAACTAGATTGAAATCTCCCCCATTTATCAAGTGATGGGAGTCCATGTTAGGTAGCGCTAAAAAAAAGTTTATAAAGTTCTCATCATCATTACTGAGAGCATAAGCATTTCCTAAAGGAAAAAAAAAATATTATACAATTTCTCTGTAACTATAACATATTGTCCACAAGGGTCAGACACTACTTTTGAAGCTATAAAGGGGATATACATATGATCGTTACTTTACACTGTAAAGTTACGCGTAAAGATTTCACACAAGGCATAGTTGTGCTGAGAAGGAGAAAATTTTGTAGCTTCAGTTGTAATTGTAGTTCCTAAAAAACAGTAAGTGCAGGCTATATTATTGTATCTTAGGTGATCATTTGTAAAAGCTCAAGACTTCCCCCGCATAATCTGCAACGTCACTCGTGTTGAGTGTTCAGATTATTGTGCACGCATGTTCCCGTTTTAACAGATATGAAGACTCGTAAGACAAGGCCATGGCCAAGTTTGTTTGTCATTTCATCTTCGCTCCAAGTGGTTTAATTTCCCCGATAGACTCACCTGAACCAGGAAGGACACTCTGCCGAGCTTCGGGTGGGTGGTTTGAAAGGACTTTACCCTGCGTCTGACTCAAAACATCTACGGCCTGGCAAGTGGTCAACATTTACTGTGTACATTTACTTGTACTCTGACGCGCTGTGATGGAGCGATGCAGCTATGCAGAGAAAGTAGCCTGGAAACCTAACCTGTAATAACCAGTAATAATCAGACGGTCTACAGATTCTGATAATCTGTTCAAGAAGCAGGAACGTGTTTGAGAATAGATCATTCACAGTTGCCACCAAATAATAAACTGCATTAGATTTCTGTGTGTTTGATTTTTTTCTGTTATATTTTCTTCTGTGAAGGTTTGCTGCTCGAGGGATACATCTAGTGGTAAAGTGAAGTACACATACAAATAAGTACACATAAAAAGATTATTGAAGTCCAAATTTGCGTATAGGAACATTGTTGAAATATTGAAAAAATATTTATTAATATGAAATAAATGCTTGTGTTATATAATAAGCTGTACGCTTATATGGGCTGTCAGGCAGGCAAGTCTCTGGTTCACAAAATGACACGTAAAACTTTTAATTGTAGAAATTATATTTAGACTTCAGATTTCTCACTCTTACTTTTGGTTTTGGTATTTGAGTAGTCACTGCAAGAGTACTGTACTGTGAACAAAAAACAAACAAACAAACAAACAAAAAACATGTATTTTAAGTAAATGTAGTCAAGAGAAATTGTCAAAAATGAAAGATTTGTCCACTAGAGGGCGATCGGACCAAACAAATTTTACTTTTCAGACACTGCCCATATGCCCAGAATAATCTCTTGTCCTTGCAAACGTCACTCATTTTATCCAGTCGTCAGTATAAAATGTTTTTTCCCGTACTGTAAAAAAATAAATATCGGATATAAATATATATAAACAAAAGTTTGTTATATTAGCTACACGGTTTGAAGAAATTGTATCGTTTTGTGAACTAAAAACTAAGAGGTAGTTATGAGATAGGAACTTTAACAGATGAGCAGATAAATTAGCCAAGTGTACTGAGCCTAAAAAAAACATTAAACGTGCATAGGCCTATTAGTCCCCAAACAACGAGGACTACAATGTTATCGTAATTTTTAAAGCGTTTTGGTTTGGTCTGTGGCGTCCTATGTGACATGTTGTACTGACATTTGAAACAACAACAACAACACAGTTCAATCCAATATTCCATAACTGTTACATATAGCTCCACAGTGTTAACAGGGCCAAAACTTGTCTAAATTGCACGAGTTATAATTAGAGTCCAAAACAGAAACGCCAACACCTTTTCTTTACTAAAATGGAGGTCGAAGGCCTCTTTAGGCGTCTAAATGGTCCCTCAGGAATATTTTTGTTAGCACCATGACTCAATTTCAAGTAGCAGTAGCAGGGTTTAAATAGAAGCCGTGATTCTTTCCTTTTTGTTGAACACAGAGACATGATGGGTTGCGTACACTGGTGAGAATTGACACTTGAGAGCCTCCACTAGCGTGGAGTCGGATCCGCATGGTTTCGGGCTGTCATCAAAGGTCGGACCTGCACATCGTCCTGGGCCTGATCACCCCGAGTGTCCAATACTCTTACTAGGCTTTCAAATACGTCTTTGGCTTCACCTCAATGCCGAGGTCGCAGGTTCGAGTCCCGGGCAGTCCCGAGATACTCTTATTATAGGGATGCCTTCCTTTTGGGACCGATTCACTAAGAGAATAGGCAATGCCTTCGTTGTAAACAGTTGGTTTACAAAGACGATACCCTGGTCAACCCGTTTTTTTGTTTTGTTTTTTTTAATAGGAAAAGTGTTTTGTGCTTAAAGCATATATCCTTGTTATGTCATATGTATTACTTATGTGATGAGAAGTTGTGCTTATACACTTTTGACCAACATAACAGTAACTGTTAGAAAAGCTTAATTGGAAGCCTATCGATGCTATAATTATATCTCAGAATAAAGTTTAAACCTCCTAATGCTTCAAATACATGTGTTGAAATGAAGTTAAATAACGAATCTGGGTTGAATAAATATCTTTTAATCCATTTACTTTGGAAAGAGGAATGTGGAGTCTGAAAATTGATTACGTTAAATTCACCATTATTATTAATCATACATTTTTTCCTAACGAGGTGTGCTTTTTTCTTTCAGATGAAATCAAATAAGATTTTGTGTGCATGTGCATTTCTTTTCTTGGGTACATGAAGGGCAGAGCTGTCATAAAGTAGACTAGAAAGCACTTGAGCTTTGGAGAGTAGGATTCTACCAGAGATGGCCCCGGCGTATACTGAATCTATGAGTTGTTCCGTGGGGCAGTTTTATAGAGCTGTTCCCAGAAGTGGACAGGGTCCCAATAGACTTTAAACAACTTTCAACAGAAAGTGGTGTGCTACTGAGTCCAATGGTTTTTGGAAATTTCAAAATGGAATGAAAGTGTTTTTTGAAATAAGACGGGAATAGTCTAAAATGTCAAGGATATTGTCAGTGATATATCTAGCATTCATAAAGTTGTTTTAGTTGTTTTATTTAGTATTTTGTTTAAGTTGGTTGCCAGGCAGATAGCTAAGATTTTATAATCATTATTAGGTAGGGTGATGAGACGCCAATTAATAAAAACACACTCCACGCGCATGTGTGCCTCTCTCATGCACGCACACTCTTAAGTTTGTGCACACACACGTCAACCTTTTTAGTTTTCTCTGCATCCTTTCGTTTGCCTCTCATTACGTAGCAGACAGGTGTCTAACTCATGCCCTCCCCATTCCACAGCAGACCCGCTGACCGCTGCTCTCCCCCTGGTCACACCTTCCTTTAACTTGTTTTAGCTTGATTTTCCATCCATCCATTTTCATCCGCTTATCCGGGGCCGGGTCGCGGGGCAGCAGCCTAAGCAGGGACTCCCAGACTTCCTTCACCCCAGACACGTCTTCCAGCTCCTCCGGGGGAACCCCGAGGCGTTCCCAGGCCAGCCGAGAGACATAGTCCCTCCTGCATGTCCTGGATCTTCCTCGGGGCCTCCTCCCGGTGGGACATGCCCGGAACACCTCCCGAGGGAGGCGCCCAGGAGGCATCCGGAACAGATGCCCGAGCCACCTCAACTGGCTCCTCTCGACGTGGGGGAGCAGCGGCTCTACTCCGAGCTCCTCCCGTGTGACTGAGCTCCTCACCCTATCTCTAAGGGAGCGCCCAGCCACCCTGCGGAGGAAACTCATTTCGAGTGCTTGTATCCACGATCTTGTCCTTTCGGTCACTACCCAGAGCTCATGACCATAGGTGAGAGCAGGAACGAAGACTGACCGGTAAATAGAGAGCTTCGCCTTTCGGCTCAGCTCCCGCTTCACCACAACGGTACGATACAACAACCGCATCACCCCCTCCTTGAACCGTCACCTTATCGTGGTGGAGGGGTTTGAGTGCCCGAATGATCCCGGGAGCTATGTTGTTGGGGGCTTCATGCCCCTGGTAGGGTCACCCAAGGCAAACAGGTCCGGGGTGACGGGTCAGACGAAGAACGGTTCAGAAGTCCCATATGATGAGTCACACACAGAGGCCAGTTACGTCGCCCGGATTGGCGTCACCGGGGCCTCAACCTGGAGCCAGGCCCGGGGTAGGTGCTCGCCAGCGAGCCGGGCTCAGTCCGAAGGAGCGACGTGGGGTAGTCCTCACGTGGGCCCACCACCCGCAGGAGGAGCCATATGGGGCCGGTGCAAAGAGATCTGGGCGGCAGTCGAAGGCGGGGGCCTCGACGACCGGATCTCCGGACATGGAGACTAGCTCTGGGGCCATGGAATGTCACCTCGCTGGGGGGGAAGGAGCCTGAGCTTGTGCGGGAGGTTGAGCGTTACCGACTAGATATAGTCGGCCTCACCTCCACGCACAGTTTGGGCTCTGGAACCCAAATCCTTGAGAGGAGCTGGACTCTCCATTTCTCTGGCGTTGGCCGCGGGGAGCGGCGGCAGGCTGGTGTGGGCTTCCTCATTGCCCCACAGCTCAGCCACTGTGTGTTGGAGTTCACCCCAGTGAACGCATCCCTGCGCCTTCGGGTCGGGGACAGGTCTCTCACTGTGGTGTCGGCCTACGGGCCGAACAGCAGTGCTGAGTACCCGGCCTTCTTGGAGTCCTTGGGAGGGGTACTAGACAGTGCACCGACCGGGGACTCCGTTGTTCTCCTGGGGGACTTCAACACCCACGTGGGCAACGACAGTGACACTTGGAGAGGGGTGATTGGGAGGAACGGCCTCCCTGAGGTGTTCTGTTATTGGACTTCTGTGCTAGTCACGGTTTGTCCATAACAAACACCATGTTCGAGCACAAGGGTGTCCATAAGTGCACGTGGCACCAGGACACCCTAGGTCGGAGGTCGATGATCGACTTTGTAGTCGTGTCATCTCCGGCCGCGTGTCTTGGACACTCGGGTGAAGAGAGGGGCTGAGCTGTCAACTGATCACCACCTGGTTGTGAGTTGGGTTCGCTGGCGGAGGAGGAAGCCGGAAAGACCTGGCAGGCCCAAGCGTGTAGTTAGGGTCTGTTGGGAAGGTCTGGCGGAGCCCTCTGTCAGAGGGACTTTCAACTCGCACCTCCGGGAGGACTTCTCCCGGATTCCGGGGGAGGCTGGAGATATGGAGTCCGAGTGGGCTTCATTCTCGGCCTCTATTGTCAATGCGGCTGCTCGGAGCTGTGGGCGTAAGGTCTGTGGTGCCTGTCGTGGCGGCAATCCCCGAACCCGGTGGTGGACACCGGAAGTAAGGGATGCCGTCAAGCTGAAGAAGGAGTCCTATCGGGCCTTGCTGGCTTGGGGGACTCCTGAAGCAGCTAACGGGTACTGGCGGGCCAAGCGTGCTGCAGCCCGTGTGGTTGCGGAGGCAAAAACTCGGAGCTGGGAGGAGTTCGGGGAGGCCATGGAGAAGGACTATCGGATGGCCTCAAAGAGATTCTGGCAAACTGTCCGGCGCCTCAGGAGGGGGAAGCAGTTCTTCGCCAACACTGTTTACAGTGCGGGGGAAGAGCTGCTGACCTCAACTGGGGACGTTGTCCGGCGGTGGAAGGAATACTTTGAATACTCTCCTCAATCCCACCGTCACGTCTTCCGAGGAGGAAGCCGAGGCTGGGGACTCGGAGGCGGACTCATCCATCACCCTGGCTGAAGTCACTGAGGTGGTTGGAAAGCTCCTTGGTGGCAAGGCTCCGGGGTTGGATGAGATCCGTCCTGAGTACCTTAAGTCTCTGAATGTTGTGGGGCTGTCTTCGCTGACACGCCTCTTCAACATTGCGTGGCGGTCGGGGACAGTACCTCTGGACTGGCAAACCGGGGTGGTGGTCCCTCTGTATAAGAAGGGGGACCTGAGGGTGTTCCAACTATAGGGGGATCACACTCCTCAGCCTTCCCGGTAAGGTCTATGCCAGGGTACTGGAGCGGAGGATCCGGCCGATAGTCGAACCTCGGATCCAGGAAGAGCAGTGTGGTTTTCGTCCTGGCCGTGGAACACTGGACCAGCTCTACACTCTCCATCGGGTGCTCGAGGGTTCATGGGAGTTTGCACAACCAGTCCACATGTGTTTTGTGGATCTGGAGAAGGCATTCGACCATGTCCCTCGTGGTGTCCTGTGGGGGGTGCTCTGGGAGTATGGGGTCCGGGGCCCTTTGCTAAGGGCTGTCCGGTCCCTGTATGACCGGAGCAGGAGCTGTGTTCGCATTGCCGGCAGTAAGTCAGACCTGTTCCCGGTGCATGTTGGACTCCGCCAGGGCTGCCCTTTGTCACCGGTTCTGTTCATTGTATTTATGAACAGAATTTGTAGGCGCAGTCAGGGGCCGGAGGGGGTCCGGTTTGGGGACCACAGGATCTCATCTCTGCTGTTTGCGGATGATGTTGTCCTGTTGGCTTCATCGAACCAGGACCTGCAATGTGCACTGGGGCGGTTTGCAGCCGAGTGTGAAGCGGCTGGGATGAAGATCAGCTCTTCTAAGTCTGAGGCCATGGTTCTCGACCGGAAAAAGGTGGCTTGCCCTCTCCGGGTGGGTGGGGAGTAGGGATGGGCATTCGATGAAATTTTCTTAATCGATCGTCGGAAGAATTAACGATCGATTATTGATTAATCATTAACGTGTTTATATTAAAATAATCATCATTATTATTACTATCTGCACTACTAATCTCATAAATAAATTCAACTTTACGACATATAAACCGTAACGACTCTAGAGCCACATCAATCCGTTTGAGATTATAATGTGTTTAATGCAGTTTTGCGCAGCTCTCACAAAAACGAAACTTAAAACCGCATCGCTAATTTGCAGAAACTAAGCGAAGATAAAACTACAGCTCTTGTGTCGCTGATGCGGTCAACTTCTGTTGGATTAAAAGACATGATTCAGTGGAATACAGGTTAGTGTGACCATATTTGCGTTTGTCAAAACCAGGACACCGTACGGGGGGGTGGACGTGGGGACTCGTCATCGACATTGCGCGACTCTCACCTGGCAAAACTTTTTCCCACTGGACACCGAAACATATGTGCTGCTTTATACACTGTGCACATGGACTCACACTTGTCCCGAACGCAACGGAAAACGTGGAATTTCTTGTACAAATCATCGTTAAATACGCATTTGCGTTGCAGACTGACCGACTGTTTGTGTTTGCTCGCTCCTTCTGAGTGCAGAGAGACACATGTACGGACCCCTGTTTGGTCACGCTACGCACAGCAACCTACATTCGGTTTGTCGATTAAAATGAACGTAATCGATGAAATTCTTAATGATCAATTATCGATTAATCGATTAATCATGCCCATCCCTAGTGGGGAGTCTTTGCCTCAAGTGGAGGAGTTCAAGTATCTCGGGGTCTTGTTCACGAATGAGGGAAGGACGGAACGTGAGATAGCTTGATTTTATTCCTTATTTCTTTTTATTCTATTTCTTTTTATTTGTTTATTATAATTAATTGGATTGTGTGCATCATTATCTGTTTTTGCTTTTTGTATGCTCTTTTTATGCTTTTTTTTATTGTTCATTGCTGACTCTACAGCACTTTGTAAACCTTGTTTTTAAAAGTGCTTTATAAATAAAGATTTCTTATTACATACAGTAAATGTTTCTGATTTTACAGCTTTGTGGCACAAACATGGATTAAACTATTAACACACAGAGAGGGTGACTGCACGACCTGCATTTGCCCCGCACAAATGACGGATATGCGCCATGAGTGCACAGAGTGGGGTGCACAGTTGTCTGTACATTGCAGTGCTTATGTGCAGTATACGTCTCTTGAGCTGATAAGTAGCCAATGGTGTTGTAAGAAGCCTGTTGCTAAATCAAGAAACACATAAGCAATATAACAAGAACTTACTAAATACACTCAAAAGCCAAACAAATATCTATTACCAACAAAACTTTATTATTTTGTTGTTGAAACATTTTATTACGCAATCAGTGTAAATCATTCCATCCGTTCTGCTGGAATTGCCAAAATATTAAAAAAAATTGCCATCTGCTGGAGCTTAGAAGCAAGACCTCCCCTTAAAAATATGGAGACCATAGTCCTATAGAACACAGTACATGGTTTATTTCTGGATAAATTGCTGACCTTTTGATAGTCTACCCTATTAAAGTATTATAGGTGTAATTAGAATGTTTAAAAGTTGTAGTAGCTGAAAAATGAAATATAGGTAGATGTAACAACAAGTACAAATATTACATAAATGAAACTTTTGGCAAAAGTTGTCATTTGTACAGTAAGTAAAACATGAGTGCAGTTCCTGACAGTATGACAGTGAATTTTAGTTTGGACTTGGGTTTTCTCTCCGGCTTCGGCACCACTCTGGTTTTGAAGGGCTGATACACACGGTCCCATTGAGTGAGGATGGCCTGGCGTGCTCCACTCCACCGCCCTGGCCCGGTCAGGCGGTACTGGTAAGAGGTACAGGGGCCAAAGAGGACCTGCACAGCCAGGCGAGGGTCAGTGAGGAAGAGCCACAGCAAGTTGGGAAATACCCCCACCTGCTTAGCCAAAGAATCCAAGTAAGGAATGTAGAAGAGCTGAAGAGGATTGTGCTCTGAGCAGGAAAACCTACAGACAGAGAACTGCATTAAAACTTTTGGATTTCTTATATACACATTTGTAACACTAACTGTTACCGCAACATTTACCGTAAATTCCGGACTATAGAGCACACCTGACTATAAGCCGCAGCAACCAAATTTTTAAAGAAAGAAAGATTTTTACATGTAAAGTCCTCACTTGACTATAAGCCGCAGGTGTCCACATTGTAACTTGAGATATTTACACAGAAAGATGGTACATTAAAAAAAATAAATTAATTAACATAAATACCGGTACATGCTTTTCTGAACAGTGCCATTGGAAGGTGCTATAGAAATAAAGTTTGATTGATTGATTGATTCCACAGCCACATCAATTGCCTTTAACTTAAAAGCTGCATCGTATGCATTTCTTCCTGTGTTTTCCATGAGGAGGACGTGTGCATGAAATTCAAAATGACTTCAAAACACAATCAAACTAGCCTCTGCCCATTAAAATCTATAGCGGGATAGACAGACTACGTCACTTTGCCATTTACTGCGCACGTCTCCTGCAGAAATTGCCGCTGCTCTAATCCTGTCTGGCTTCATATGGTCAGTGTCCACAGAGACAGTGCACTTTCTGCACTCAGGCTATGAGCAAATTCGCTGCTTTGATTAAATAATAATCCGTATACCGTATATTTTAAGAAATAATCCATACCTAAGATGCATTGTTGTATAAACTGCAGGGTTCAAAGTGTGAGAAAAAAGTAGCGGCTTATTGTCTGGAATTTACAGTAAGTAGGCTACAGACAAATATTACAGACGGAGTTGGAAGAGATCTGTTGAAACAACACTTTATGCAATGTGCAATGTACAGATTTATTTTTTTTTTTTTACTTAATAGGTGCAATATGTAAAATGACTTTTTCTAGTGGTAGGTCCATCACCTGATTGTCTTATGAAACTGTGATAACTACTTTTCAGGGAAAAAAAGAAGGCAATAGGCTCTCTACCTAAAAACAAACCCCTTTAACAAGTAAAATAATTTTGCCTACCACTTGTGCATGATTTCTGTCTCTTTCTCTATTTCTCTGTTCATTGTTTCTTCTGAAGGTAGCTTTATGATGCCTGTAAAAGACACAAAGAGAAATGTCAAAATTAAACAAATGGAGACATTCAGCATTTTTAACACTCTACAGAGCCATATCATTTATATAAAATCTACCTTTGAAGACCCTTGTAGCCCAGCGCCCCTGCATCTCGGACAAGCAATTGACCGCTCCTAGTGCGTTTATGAGGCCGACCACAGCCAGAGTGGGATGGGCCAGTGATGGAGGAATCATTTGTTTGTAGAGACGCAGCCTGTAGCCAGTTTTTTTCTGTAGCTCTTGAGGCAGGAAGGGAAAGTTGTAGTCGTACCCAGTGGCGAAGATCACCACATCCACCTCAAAGTAGACAAGATATACTGTAAAGACTCACACTCACTCCTCAGTCACATGTCAAATGTGACCTGGGCCTGAGTTAAAATAAACATCCTGCCATTCTATGACACATTTTTACACAAAGCAATTCTCACAAGTTATACAAGAATTAATTTAGTCAAATAAATCTATTTAGTTTTAGACACTGCAAGGGCAAAATTAACGCTTTATTGTTAAAAATGGAAAACATTTCTTCTAGTGTCCATGTCAGTATTTTATATTGTTTGTACATGGTCAATGATTTGGTACACCCTTGGCCCACTTACTCACAGAGCTGACTTAAACCTAGAACCTCCTATAGCTAAAATACCTTGTCCATGACGGTGCCATCATCAAAGAAAACACTGGAGCCAGAAAACTCTTTGACATTTGGTTTGATCCGTACTCTTCCTGAAATGATCCGTGCTGGGAGCTCATCATTCGCCACAGGTATCCGTGCAAAAAAACTGCAACATAATATTATTTGCATTTAATGAAGAGATTACATGTATATGGTTGATATACTATATAAAAATGATTTACTTGTGCGCTGGCTGGAGACCATATAAAGTGTGATCAAAATGCTCATTCAGTGCCTTCTCTACATTCTTGTTGGACCAGGATGGAAAATAAGTCCCCCAAAACTGGTCCATGCGGGAAAAGGTAATGTCAAGGGGAAACCCCCCTGGTCCCACTCTACTCACAACCCATGCACCACTCCTGGTACTGAGATACACCTGTACACAGAACAAACTTATTCATTGCATTATACTGTATATTCTGTGGTTAGAATGATGAGAATTATATACTGATGTGGATAGCTTTATTTTATTATATAGCTGTAGATATAGCTCTATCTAGAATTGGGTCTTGGCTTTACAAACTAGTGACATTATGTCATATTTACATATATAATTTTTGTTAAGTAAAGTAAAATACCTTAGGTTTCAATTGGTTACCTTTTCCGCAACTCTACTGATGTCCACAGCAATGTCAGCCCCAGAATTCCCAATCCCGATTACCACCACTCTTTTCCCCTCCATACCTTGTGCATTCCTGTATTCCCAGCTGTGGAAATATCTGCCCTCAAAATTTTCAATACCTAAAATGAACAAAATCTTATTATTACGGATACCATAGCTTTGTTCAAAATTATGACTATATAAATGCTCACACCTGGGAAGTCTTTCAGAGGAAGACGAGGATGTGTGAAGTGTCCAGTGCAAACCATCACTGCATCAAAAACATGGGTGTCCTTCTGTCCATTTTGTTTCTCTGTGTACACCTCCCATTGTCCGGTCAATGCAAAATCTGCAGTCTGTCTCACTTTTTGCACTGTAGTCTGACAATGTGATTGCAGCATTAAAACAACCAGATTAATAAGTAACTAATTAACTTAATTAATTAAGACCAAAACCATCCCATCCCAAACCTTAAACTGTATGTGCGGCAGGAGTTTGAAGTGGTCGGCATAGAGACGGAGGTAACCCAGGACCTCAGAATGGTGCATGTTATTGGGCAGTTCTGCTGGAGGAGGGAAGTCACTGTATGCCATCATCTCTTTGGAGCTGTTAACCACCACAGACTGGTAGATGTTGGCCTTGCCCGGCTCAGGCTGCTCCTGGAATTTGACAAATTTATGGATTAAATGTTATAGAGAGCCATGTAGGATTTAAAACGTTTACACCATGTAAAATGTTTTTGAGACACCAAAGTACACCAAGTACATATCTGACATATTTGTACCATGTGTACCATTTAACAACTCTGAGGGACTAAAAGACCGGCCACCTGCTGGTGCCAAGAGTCAGGACTAAACATAGGGGGTCTGCATTTCAGTGTTATGCAGTTCAAAATCTCGAACAGTCTTTCTGAAGATGAGACAGGCCTCTGCTCTGACAATGTTTAAATCCAGGCTAAAATGGTTCTGGTCAGCTGTGCATAGCTGTGCCTGAAGAATTTTAACTGCACTCATTAGTGATAATGATCTTTTTTCTATAAAAGCACTTACACAAATAAACTTGCCTTGCGTTGCCTTCAATAACAATATTATATAGGATAGGATTTTGATGACCCAACCTAAACAGGTTTCTCTCCAACTCCAAACATGGACAACCAAGTAGGCTCACTAAAATGTACTCTTACTATTGTTACTTCAAACTGAAACATGAATTTTAAAAAAAGACACAGCTCACCTTGTATCTCCAGACCCCTCCAATATCCTGGCTGCTCTCAAAACAGGTGGGCTGCAGTCCCTCCTCCAGACAGGTTTTGATACAGCTCAGCCCAGAGAGGCCAGCGCCGATCACTGCTACACGCTGAACCATGCTGGAATAAGAATATTGTTGTCACTATAGAGGTTTTAATTCCAGACAATCTAATCTTTGTTTTATTATCAGTCATCTTGTTGAGTGAATTTGAAACTTTATCGTAATAAAAGAGAACCGTGTGCTACTGTGTGCCTTTTGAATTTTTCTTCATTCCTTTTTGTCAACCATATCATACAAGGGAACAGTTAAGCTCCTGAGCACCTAACACATAAAGGGAAAGCTGTGACTCACTTATTTTCAGTCAAAGCAATGAACCAACACTGTATAATATCTGTAAATCTCATTTTAGTGATTGATTTGGACTTCAGCTTTAAAAAGGGATTTGTCAAGACCATTGACATGCTCAGTCTACCATCTATCAGACCATCCTTCAAACAGCAGTTTTACCTATTTACCCACAAAAAAATTTAAAATCTGCTTTTCCTCTGCTCACAGTTTATTACCATTTATAACTAGAGCAGATCAAACAGAAGACGAAACTAAAGTCTCAGCTTCTAGTCTAGCCATTTGTTTGTATGGGTTATAGGGGATTATAAAACTGAACAGTGAATATAAACTACAATAGCACACCCACCACTACCAGTCAATGAACTGAATGTATCTCTCCACACTCATCACCCAATTTTATAGAGTCTACTCACTTATATCCCTGTGCCCCTTATCCTAGATCAGATACGCCACAATAGTGAGCAGAGCAGACAAAAGATGTTCACAAACTTGAATGCTCCAAATCAATGAGTGACTTGAGTGAATCTTAAATCCAGGATGTGGGGTTCACTAGGAGCAGGCTGAACTAACTGAGCTGGTTTAATGAATTCCAGGTGTGAGAAAGAGAAGAGCACAGGAGAGGAATGTCCCTGGACCAGAGTTCATTCCAGATCACTCTGGTGTATGCAACTCAGGAAAAATACTGTGGTCAGTAGTAAATCTAATTCCAGATGGTCTAGTCTTTACAGATAATGTTTTAATGTCTGTTTTATCAACAGTCTAATTAAGTGAATATTCATTTTATGTAGTACATTTTTAATAAAAGTTGGTTAAAGGGCTCATATCTGTGTTACAATGTTGTCTCCTCATTAAAAACATACCTGGAATTTTGTTTAATTCCTTTCAGAGTTTAACACACTAACTCTGCATATTTAGGCTGAGTTGTTCTCTCAGATGGAAACGTGGTGGAACAGACCACCTTGTGATGTCATGTGGTTATACGGGAAGTGCTCCATGGTGTTTTTAAAACCCCCACGCTCTCCTTGGGGTCACATTGACTCAAAGAATTATTTTTTTTTCTTCCCGCTCTCTTGGGGTGGGTCAATCAGACCCAAAAAATTATTTTCTCGCCTGGCGAGAATTTATTTCAAAATTAATTTTTTGGGTCTGATTGACCTGCCCCAAGAGAGCGGGAAGGTAATTAAAAAAATATTCGGGTCAATGTGACCCCGAGGAGAGCATGAGGGTGTTAAACTCCATACACCATCATTAGAATAATTTGGATAATTTCAGCCCTACAGTTGCCCATCTCTACTGAACCAAAGGCAAAATGTAGCTGTTAACTAACTAACTAACTAACTAAATGTAACCCAGGTATTTTCTGTGCTGTCCCTCTCTACCTAATAATTTGGCCGCTGTCGTTCGCAACTATCGCGAGACGTTGCGCACATAACGCGAGACTAATTGCGCCAAGATCTTTAAATATGGCCGCGCGCACGCTACCATTCATTCATGTGTTGTGTCGGTCCCGGGTGTGACTGAGCGGCTGCAGGTAGGCGATTATTGCTTTTAAAAACTCACTGTTTCGCTCAAGGTATATTAAAGTAACTTATATGCCATCAACTTCCCCAGATGCCTCTTACCTTCTCGACGAAGTGCTGTCGTGATCGTTTGAGCGTAAACTAAGTGGAACTGGTGAGTTGAGTTTGTTTGTTGCCTTGCGGAGCTAATGCTAAGCTAATGCTAAGCTAATGCTAAGCTAATGCTAATGCTAGCGCTCTGATTCAATACGGACCTGTGAGCTGGTGCTGGCGCTAGTCTCACTTGTTCGCATCCATTTATATGACTACTTTTCAATGAAATTTATTGACTGACTACTGATATTGACAACAAATAACGATTGATATATGACCCTGTTAAATTTAAATAATTTAAAGTGACATATTACTTATTATTAATGGGAAATATTTTACAATGGAGTACTCTAGATATTGATTTATACTGATACATGTACATGGATGGAATAATTATTCAGATTTATCATAACAAATTGTTATAATGTTGAAAAATGATTTATAGTGTCTTAGTTGTACTAAACAAATTGTATTACTCACTGCTGGTCCTGTTTTGCACAGGCCAGGTTCCGAACCTGAACTCTCCGAACCTGAACTCTCTGAAACGGAACTCTCCGCAACTGGATTTTCAAACACTGGATGGCGAGCTAAGGCCTAGAGCCCAAATCAAACTAAGTGCAAGCATCTGCCTGTGCGGTAGGAGGCGTAGCAGCCGCTCAACCCACACACACACACTCACACACCCACTGCCCCCTGCTGTGGGCATTGGGCTCCTCATAAACTTTGCTGGAAATCACCCATTCACCATAACCATCTCCGGAACTATTTTTTTCCTTTCACACGATCTCCGTGTGGAATACATGACATTTTGCTGCTGCTTATTATCAATCGGACTATGGACTATAACTCATTGAACTCTCCATAGCCTCTGAACTGAATCACATAACTGTGCACTCCTGTAAATATTGTATATATTGTCTGTTATACACTGTAAATAATAATATCACAGATAAGCACTACCACCTTGTGTACGTGTCTTATTAAACACCTCACTTCCCTCCGAGCCGAACCCAATCTTCTGATCTAGCCAGTTACCATTACTACTATTACTATACCTCCTCCTGTGGCATCGTATAAGTGCTACATAAATTCTACTGCTTCATGACATCACAAGGTGGAACATAGCATTTTGAGCATGTAGACAGACTATAATAAGGGTTACTCAAACATGTGTGAATGAAAAAAAAAAAACAGAAGTCCGGGTCTGTTTTTGCAGAGGTAATAACAGGTAACAAGCTCACAAGTGTCAGTTTTGTGCAATATAGGACATTTAAATGTAGTGTTTTTTTTTCTTTGGGTTCAAGCTTCTTACATTATATTCTTATAATAGATACTGATTGATGTTTTATGTATTTGTAATATAATTATGTGGCAGTCATGTCTAATTTTGAGAAAAAAATACTCAGTCATCTGTAACTCATTAACTGTCCCCTTTGCCTGATATTTTGTTGATTCAAAGTCAAAGGTCAGAACTCTTTTCAAGAGCTCAACAAATTAGCTTGTGTGCAGTATATCTTTCCTATTTCTATCTTGTTCAACATTAACAAGATTAAAAGACTGTTTTAACTTGAGCAGAAGTTCAGCGGGCACATGTAAAAGTGTCCATGCTGGACATGCTGCTTTTTGAGCTGAAGGTAACACAGAGAAAATATACAATCGTACATAACATGTCAGACTTCAGTTTCCTTACTCTTATTTTTGGTTTTCGTTTATTTGAGTAGTCACTGATAGTGTACTGTGAACAAAAACCAAACCAAAATAAAACAAACCAAAAAAAAAAAAAAAAAGTCAAGAGAAATAGTCAAAAATTAAATATTTGTCCACTAGAGGGCGATCGGACCAAACATATTTTACTTTTCAGACACTGCCCATATGCCCAGAATAATCACTTGTCTTTGCAAACGTCACTCATTTTATCCAGTCATCTGTATACAATGTTTTATCCTGTACCGTAAAAGGTTAAATTAAAAAAAGAAAAGAAAAAAGAAAGGTTTATTGTAATAGCGGTTACACGGTTTGAAGAAATTGTATCTTTTTGTGAACTAAAACTAAGAGGTAGTTATGAGATAGGAACTTTAACAGATGAGCAGATAAATTAGCCAAGTGTACTGAGCCTAAAAAAACATTAAACGTGCATAGGCCTATTAGTCCCCAAACAACGAGGACTACAATGTTATCGTAATTTTTAAAGCGTTTTGGTTTGGTCTGTGGCGTCCTATGTGACATGTTGTACTGACATTTGAAACAACAACAACAACACAGTTCAATCCAATATTCCATAACTGTTACATATAGCTCCACAGTGTTAACAGGGCCAAAACTTGTCTAAATTGCACGAGTTATAATTAGAGTCCAAAACAGAAACGCCAACACCTTTTCTTTACTAAAATGGAGGTCGAAGGCCTCTTTGGCGTCTAAATGGTCCCTCAGGAATATTTTTGTTTGCACCATGACTCAATTACAAGGACAGTTTTTTTTTGTTTTTTTTTTTGGTGAAGAAAATGTAAACAAGGATACATTCACGAACGAACCATGGGGGCAAATTCTAAAGCATGCAATCAAAGGAACAAATTGGCACAAACCCAGCTTCTCTTTTTTTCAGTCAGGTTCAGTGAGTCAACAAAAATTCTTAGGTCATTACTAAAGTACGTTATATTTGGTTTTACCTTAAAACATCGACATTTGTGCATAACATTTTTTCCTAAGATCAATAAATTATTAATTCCAAATTCCTTCCGTTTATATTCTCTTAATACACCAAATTTAATTTATTTTATTGTTGGGGGCAAATTTAATTCCCCTGGACTGAAGCAACGAATGAAAATCAAACCAAAATTGTTGTACCAAACTACATGAAAAGAAAAGATGTTCCAAGTCTTCTTCCCCTGTGTCACAGAACACACATTTACCTGTTTCGAATTTGAATTTTTGTTTTAGGAATTCATTGGTTGGATAAATATTATTCAAAATTTAAAATTGTATCTCCTTTACTGGAACTGGAAAGGAAAGATATTTAGTTCTGATTATTTTAATATCCTTTTAATTTTCCTTTCAAAGTTCCTTTTAAGAATATAATCTCTTTTAATTGGCTTGGGAAAGGAATCGTTTAGTAAGGAACATCTCAAAAATTTGTTATTGCACACTGAATCACAAAATTCAATTACAAGGACAGTAGCAGGGTTTAAATAGAAGCCGTGTTTCTTTCCTTTTCCTTGAACACAGAGACATGATGGGTTGCGTACACGGTGAGAGTTGACACTTGAGAGCCTCCAATGGCGGTGAGCCGGATCCGCATGGTTTCGGACTCTCACCAGAGATCGGACCTGCACATCGTCCTGGGCCTGATCACCCCGAGTGTCCAATACTTTTGGCTTTCAAATACGGTTTTGGCTTCAGCCCTCGCCTCAATGCCGAGGTCGCTGGTTCGAGTCCCGGGCAGCCCCGAGATACTGGTGTATAAGGTTGCCCTCTACGTTTATCATGTTAAATGTGCTCATGTCACGTTATTTGAGTCATGTGTTTGGAATTTGAATGCGCTGAGCCGGAGCGACTTAATTTAAGTTTATGGAAGAGCCTGAAGTTTGGGAAGTTTGCTACCGTGGTGAAGTTAGTTTTACGTTAGACGTTCGATATTCAGTTACGCATCAACAGCGGAGATGTTCATTGCCTGTGCCCCGCTTGCTCGATCACGGTGCGAGGAGCTGTACACCAAAGCTCCGCTGAGTCCGCGGGTTAGGGACCGTCAATAAATTACCAGTACATTGAATGGAGTCTGCTAAAATATATATATAAAGAAATAAAAAAGGGATTTATAAAAAAATAAAAAAGGGTTTTATGAAACATTTGTTATTTTTATGTATTTTGAGAGTTAATTAGTTAATGCATTTTTTCAATATCTTCCAGGTCAATTAATCTAAAAACACCAAACCAAGTTATTATAGTAGTCTTACTCCTCCGGTATCACGCACACATTTTGGTTTTCCAAATTAACCCTTTGTGGAATTTTTAGGAATTTTTAATCTTGAAAATCTGTGATTTTTTTCAATAGCTTCTAAGGCAGATGACCTACCAACTCCAAACCAAGTTATTATAGTAGTCCTACTCCTCAGGTATCACGCACACCATTTAGTTTTCCAATTTAACCCTTTATGGAATTTTTAGGAATTTTTTTCCTTGAAAATCTGATTTTTTTTCAATAGCTTCTAAGGTAGATGACCTACCAACTCCATTAAAAACATAAATTTTTAATTCGGAAAAACCAAAAGGTGTAACTTGGTTTGGAGTTGGTAGGTCATCCGCTTTAGAAGCTACTGCTTTAGATCAGTCGTCATTAGAAAGGTATAAAGCTAAAGTCATCCTCATGGGTTGTGGAATAGATCCCGATCTATAGAGTAAGAAAGCTATCAAAAATATTTGTGCGCACAGAATAGAAATCCGTGCATATTTGGCTGTAGTTGCGCATAAAATAAATATTTGTAAACTCTCAAATGAGTCCAGTCGAACATAAAATAGATTGTGTGTATTTTATCCGAACTGAAAAGTTAGAATGTCAAGAATTACAATTACGAAATGAAATTTTACGATTACACTTTCCTCAGTACGAATACGAATTTACAGATGGGACTTTACTGTCAAAAATACATCATCACTTCACAGACATTATTTATCGAGCCGTAGAAACATCGATCAAGACAAAGACTGCGCATGCTGAAGTTTGTACCAAAGGGTATAAACCTAAATCCATGGTAAACACAGAGTAAGGGCACAACAAGGAGCTACAACAGCAACCAACAAGTGGGTTTATTAAAATTTATTATAAAAATGTCTATGTCCCAGGGCAAATTAGCAAATATCGGCGTTTTTTGCATGTTTAGATTAAAACATTCACGGCTATAGCCACAGCAAGCAGTCAGTCAGTCTTAACCTTCATCTCAGCTGCATTTTTCGCATGAAATGCAACCAAAAGCTCCTCGGGGCGCTGAAATGTCCCAGTTTACACCAAACAGTACCAAACTGTCCTGGTTACAGACGTCACAGCCAATGAAATGTTACACATTACAGTTTAATGCAGCTTCAGCATCAATTAATGTTCGTGTTTACAGGCAACCCCTTGGAATGTATACAGTATTTATTGGTAAGTATAACGTCACCGTGTCATGGCGTAGATGGATTTGCTAGTTCATTATAACTCATATTACTCAAACACCCCCAAAGCATGATGCTACTCATTATTCTTCTTCCTCCAAACACAGTGGAATTATGACCAAAAAGTTCTATTTTGGTCTCATCTGACCACATGACTTTCTCCCCTGACTCCTCTGGATCATCCAAATAGTCACTGGCAAACATAAGACAGGCCTTGACATGTGCTGGTTTAAGCAGGGGAACCTTCCGTGCCATGCGTGATTTCAAACCATTACGTCTTAGTGTATTACCAACAGTAACCTTGGAAACAGTGGTCCCAGCTCTTTTCAGGTCATTGACCAGCTACTCCCGTGTAGTTCTGGGTGATTCCTCACCTTTCTTAGGATCATTGATACCCCACGAGGTGAGATCTTGCATGGAGCCCCAGTCCGAGGGAGATTACCAGTCATGTTTAGCTTCCATTTTCTAATGATTGCTCTAACAGTGGACCTTTTTTCACCAAGCTGCTTGGCAATTTCCCCGAAGCCCTTTCCAGCCTTGTGGAGGTGTACAATTTTGTCTCTGGTGTCTTTGGACAGCTCTTTGGTCTTGGCCATGTTAGTAGTTGGAGTCTGATTGTATGGGGTGGACAGGGGTCTTTATGCAGCTAACGACTACATCTGATTTAGGATAATAAATGGAGTGGAGGTGGACTTTTTA
The DNA here is from genome assembly GCF_026225935.1 of Boleophthalmus pectinirostris. Classification (NCBI taxonomy): domain Eukaryota; kingdom Metazoa; phylum Chordata; class Actinopteri; order Gobiiformes; family Gobiidae; genus Boleophthalmus; species Boleophthalmus pectinirostris. The sequence continues at coordinate 21,846,405 of NW_026571473.1, read as the reverse complement.
AAGGCGGACTAACAGGTCTTGAGGGTCAGAATTGTAGCTGATAGACTGGTGTTCAAATACTTATTTGCAGCTATGTCATAGAAATAAATAGTTAAAAAATCATACATTGTGATTTCTAGATTTTTCTTTTTAGATTATGTCTCTCACAATGGACATACACCTACGATGAAATTTTCAGACCCCTCCATGATTTCTAAGTGGGAGAACTTGCAAAATAGCAGGGTGTTCAAATACTTATTTTCCTCACTTTATATTTATAATATTTAAAAAAAAAAAAAAAAATTATATCACCAGCCACCACTTCTATCGATCCTATAATTACATCTCAGGATCAAGTTTGAACCTCCTAATGCTTCAGATACATGTGTTGAAATGAAGTTCCATAAAGAATTTGGGTTCAATAAATATCTTTTGATCCATTTCATTTTTAAAGAGGAATGTGTAACCACACATTGATTTGATTCAAAATGACTCTCAGCCCAGATCTCACTGGAGATGACCGAGAAATTCATGTCTTATGTAACGGAGTTAAAAATGCATTTATCACTATTTCCTGGTTCTCTCTGGGTGGAAAAGAATATTTTAGAAAAACAATGTACTTTTAGCAACATTACAAGAACACATGTTCATAAGAAAATGTTTTCACATGTAATGGATGTATTGTGGTGCGCTAATTTTAAATTTTCTATATTTTATTTGGATTGTAAAATTTTCAAGTTAGCTTGACATTGTAACATTGAACTGAATGCCACGAAAATGAGCAGCCATCTCAGGGTGCTGTTCTCATTCTTACAGGGAGCGAGTGTGCCTGAAATGTGTGAAGACTTTATATTTGTGAAGTATTTATATGTCTGTCATAAGGATGTTTTATTTCATTTTATTTATGCAAAAGTTGTAAATTGTGCATTTGTCTCTTCAAATAATTACTCCACCAAAAACAAAGTAAATTTTAAATAGTTTATTGTTCATACATGGTTTATATAATTGAGAGCAAAACCCTGTGTAATATGGTAATAAAACATCCATGTAATTGTTCCCCTTCTCATCAGTAACACGTTAGAGACTGTAGAGAGGAGCCAGTGTGCCTAAAATGTGTGAAGAGTATTTATATGTCTGTCACAGGAATAAAGCTGACTGACTCCACACTCTGTCCTGTCTTTTGTATACAGCCTGACAAAGAGTCCCCAGCTGTTACACTTAAATTAAATGCTTTATCTCCAGGTGGCACACTCAACAAACTATTCCTACATGCACTGATTAAACTGGAGTTATAATGTTTTTCATTAGTGTAAATAAATGAAGAGATATATGGTTTATAATTGACATAGCCTATTTCCACAGTATGGGTTCATATGGGGTCAAATGTGCTGACTGCATACTAGGGTTGGGCGGTGATACGATATTACAGTATCCCACGGTATCAAAAAGTAGCAATGGTATCAGTTTCATTACCATCATTAAAAAAATCTGCAGCGCATAAGGACCTAATATTAATACCTCAATTTGTTTGCTAAGCACAAATGAATGTGTGGTTGTAGTTTCAGTTTAATGCTATCATGACTTAAAATGGATAGTAGTCTATAATGTTTCTTTTAACTGCGTGGGGAGATGTCATTTGATTAGTTTTGTTCCATTGTCACGTGACAACTCATAAGTGAGACTGAGACATTTTGGCTTCAGGCCGAATGACGGGAGATGGGTAAATAAACCAATTGACCGTTCCTGTTGCAGTCTCAGGATATGATGTAACCCATAGCCTATGACATAACATATAGTTTCTTTACTGAATTTGCTATTTAATGTTCTTTTATTATTTGTGTTTTTATTATTACAGGTATTTTTTGGATTATAAGACACAATATCAATAATGTTGAAGGTGTTGTCATACAGAAGGCGCAGCGGATTATATGGCACACTAAGTGAAACAAACAGACAAGACTTGAGAATGATCCCTTAGCCCAGGCACCCAAGATTCATTGGCAGATCGTGGTGTAATTCACCCCACGTTGCCTTCCTGTCTTGTTGAATGTGTATTATGAATGTGGGAGGATAATTTAAGTAGTTTTTTTTTTTTTTTATTTCCTACTTTGAGGATTCAAATATACTTTGAGTAATAATGTGTTTAAAGCAGCTTTGCGCACATTTGTTTACATTTTACAGAAATGAAGCTTAAAACCACATGGCTCATTTGCATAAACTATGAAGCCTGATAAAAACAGCTCTTTCCTTGTGCTGATGAGGTCCGCTTCTGTCGGACTAAAAGGCACGACTCAGTGGAATATGAGTGTTCTTTCTGTGACAGTAGATGTGCGGCTGATGGTGAGTCTGTTCTGTGCATGTATCACGTTAGAGATGGTTCATGTGAAACTTTTCAGAGATTATAAATCTGCAGGTCATACATATAGCTGTGCGGGTTTGTAGCTCACCAAAGTCATACATTTTGGTAAAACAGTAATATCCCTGTAAAATGCTGAGAAGGTTTAACGGTATAAAAATTTGGATACTGCCCAACCGTCCTGCACACAATTGTCTTGTCAGATGCCATTTGTGAATAATGGTTAAAAAAGATGATTGCAATACATGAGAAAACATGTCTTAAAATGTTTTTCAAACAGATTAGAGCAAGATACAGTCTAGACTATGTAACATAATATATGGCAGTATAATAAAACAATGATCATGGTTTTACATTCATTGCATAAGGCACTTTCACTAATGATGATTGTTCCATGAAATTATTGGTACAATCTTTGAAATCAGACTGGGAATGGTGTCTGGATTGTGATTATGAAAGTAATAGACAGCAGCTCCGCCAGCCATCACAAACATAATCAGCTTCATCAGTCTCCCAATGTAGGATACATGTGATTCTTCTTCAACCTGAATAAATAAATAATGTAAGATGTCAGAAGTTACATGGTAGTACTGCATAAGTCGATGTATTTAGTTAGTATACTGGACCTGTCTTGTCTTCAGAGCTTGGTACATGCGATCAAACTGGGTGAAGATTGTCCTGCGTGCGCCGTCCCACTTCCCCGGTCCTACAAGGCGGTACTGATAGGCAGTGACAGGACCCCATAGGACCTTCTTAAACAGGGGGTAGTCTGTGAAGAAGAGCCACAGCAGACTTGGCCTCGCTCCAATCTCCCCAGCGAGCTCGTCCATGTAGGTAACGAAATCCACCTGCAGCGGGGTTAGCTTGGACACTATGTAACTGTGGAGAAAATTAAATAAAACATCTAATTAAAGGAGTTGGGTCTGATTTCTCTGTGCAGATGTGTCAGTGGTCTAGTTGTTGCTTCATCCAGTTTAAAAAAACACATCTTACGCTAATTTAAATACAGTGGGCCCTATCTTACCCTCGATCTTAACGTTGAGGAGGCATGTCCAGGTCAGGCTGTACTTTGCTGCTGGGGGCTGCAGTGTGATGGTACAAGTACATAAATGGTGATGGCATCTGAACCAATATGTGACTGTGGTAGCATTTAAACGCACTGCCAGTGTGGGTAATGTCTGCAATGTTTATCTCATTTCCAAGCAGCAAAGAGGGGTGTGAGGAAAAGTTATATATATTTGTAAACCTTGTTTTTAAAAGTGCTTTATAAATAAAGAATTAATATTATTATATACAGTAAATGTTTCTGATATTAACACACAGGGAGGGTGACTGTACGACCTGCATTTGCCCTGCACAAATGACTGATATGTGCCATGAGTGCAGTGACTGAGTAACTTTTGTACAGTTCCAGATCAAACCAAACTATAGAGCAGTGCTAAGCTAATACAAGAAACGGGCGAGGGGATGTGCTCTGATGCGGGAGGGCATCCGTACAGCACACAAATATTATCATCCTAATATATTCCAAATAAAAGAAGACTTCAGCATGTTAAATGTTTTTTTTTTTTTTTTATGATTCTGGTAATTCACCGACACCCTCAGTCTGCTCCACTCCACTCCATGTTCAGGCACAGCACAGCTCATGATTAGAGCTAAGATCGGGGGCAAAAATGGGTCCAGAATCTCTCACATGTTGCGTCCTTTTTCAGGCCATCAGTAAATCTCATTTTGGGCTTTATGTGTCCTGTGAAGCAGCTCTGTCTTATATGACAGACTGGAGTTCAGCATTCCTGCCTCAAAACAAGAAGGTCTGGGGTCAGATTCCTAAAATGTCTGTGGAAACATTGACTATAGGCTACCAGTGACCATTAACCTAGCTCAAGGTCTGGAGAAAGGTCTTCAGTCTCTGCGCACCTACTGTTCAGGTTTTCCCAGGGGCATTTATTCATTTATATTCATTCTCTGTGTGTAGCAATGCAATATCAAGTAAAGCTTACTTATTTTCAATGTCCTTAGTGTCTTTCTCTACAGCCTTTACCATTGCCGGGGTTGGAGGTAGCTTACAATGTCCTGTAAAAGCATAAGACAGTTAGATGATAGAAGATATTTATGTATTTATTAGTTGGAAGCCTACCTTTAAACACCCGTGTGACCCAACGTGCCTGCATTTCCGCCTGGGTCATGATGGCTCCCAGGGCATGGATGAATCCGACCACAGCCAAAGTCGGGTGCTCTAGTGTCGGGGGAAACACATGTTTGTACAGGCCAACGCGATGGCCAGTTCTGTACATTACTTCCTTGGGCAAATATGGGAAGTCATAGTTGTAGCCCGTGGCAAAAACAATTACGTCAACCTGTAAAAAAGTAAAAACATTATTTACTTCTACTTCCAAGTCTTTTATTCAAAGATAGTAAACCACAGACACTTAGGTATATTGTAACTATGAAGTATGATGTTATGGTACTTGTGTTTATTAATACATAGTTTTTTTATATTAATAGTTGATTAATTCTATTTATTTTTCTAATTTATGGTATTTCCATTATTTTGTTTTATATTACAGTTCTGACAGTGTGTACTGTCTATATTTTAGTACTCTGTTATGTGATGGCAAAGGAGAAATTCAATTTGCCAACTGGACAAACGTTTATTTAAGTCAAAAACATTTTTCAGCTCATCAAAGCTGCTTCTTCAGTTCTGGTCGGAATGCTGGTGGATACTTCCTTATATCTGCCTGCAGGGAGGAGCTAACTACACTGAAACTACTCTGAAACTAACACCCTACTTGTTTAGAGTTTTTGTTTGTTAGTTAGGCCTATTCATTTTCTCTGACTCAGATCTGTACCTCACTATCCTCAAAGAAGTGGCCTGTGGATTTCACATGGAGCTGTATGGCACACTGAGGTCCTGTGTGGCTCTCACGTCTGTGTTGGAACAACCTCTTGTGAAGTGGCTGTTTCGTTTCTCCAGTGTAGTGTTCACTGGAGTCTTCACTACACTGAATGGAGTAGACAACATTGCTGCATTTGTGGCTTGGTATTGTGTCCTTTGGGTGGACCAGTTTCTGTCTTAAAGTGTATGTAGGTTTGATAGACTGGGATTTCATGTTGTCTGAAAATCCTCTGTAGTTTTTTCAGAAACACAAGACATGTAAGGAATAGTTACACCCTTTCTCCTGGGTTCTGATTCTCTTTTGCCTTGTTTTCTGGCTCTTGTTGTTCTACTGAAAGCCCATTTTAGATAACCACAAACAGAGAGGGTGTTCTGCACATGTTGTTCTTCTTTCTCCTTTCTCTCTGTGCTTCAAGGAACCACTTAGGCCATGTGTCATTTTGTGATGTTATGTGGTGCTGCAGTTTGTGTCTTTTTGTAAGTACCTTTTCAACAACAGAGCCATCTGAGAATATGACGTCAGAGCCACGGATTTCCTTGACATTTGTTTTAATAATAACTGAGCCGGACAGGATCTTGAGGGGCAGGTCATCATTTATCACAGGAACCTGACTGAACAGCCTAGTGGCAGGAGATATGGGAGCAACAGAAGGTAAAGTAAATAAAAATAGCACGAGATTATATGCACTTTGTGATTATATTTTCTACTAAGGGATCTTAAGTGGATATTTGCATTAAAAATAAAACAGTTAACTAATTATCAGTAATGTATGATAATAGTAACTACTACAAATCATTAATAGCATATTACTTATAGCATATTAAAATCTTCTCAGTCCACTTACCGATGCTTGGGTTTCAGAGCGTACATGGTGTGGTCATACATGGCATTGACTTTGCCTTCTCCAATCCAGTTCAAGACACTCATAGGCAGAAGCTGGAAGAGGATGTGGACAAATCGAGTGTTGTATTTCATGTCGACCGGAACTCCATTGTCTGACACCTGGCGAATGACCCATGCCCCTCTCCGAGTGCTCATATACACCTGAGGAGAGCCAGAGAAAGGGCTGATCATTTCCCCATAAAATGAGTTGTTTTGATTAAGGATACACGACCTAACCTGCTTTGCAAATCTGCTGGACTCTACTGCTATGTCTCCTCCAGAGTTTCCGATGCCAATCACCACCACTCTCTTCCCCTCCATTCCTTCAGGTCCTTTGTAGTCCCAGCTGTGGAAGTACTTTCCCTCAAATGTCTCAATTCCTGTTTGCAAAGAGAAGAGTCTTTTTTTTTTTATTAATTAAAGTAATTCAGTGTTTGCCAACACATTTCTGGACTATGGTGGTATGGAAAAATATATTTAGATTTTTGGTGTAAAAATATCATTTAAAAAAATCATACCTGAAAAAAGGCTTATATTAATTAGTAGAGAGTTATTATGTTTCACTAATACAGATCTATTTATATAATTTAATTGTGAGTCTGTATGCAGCCACTGCAAGCATTACCTGGGAAGTCTTTTAATGGGAGATTGGGATAAGTGTAGTGACCAGAGCAACAAATTACTGCATCAAAAACATGCGTCTCCTCTTGTCCATCTTTGGTCTCTGTGACAACTTCCCATTGTCCAGTTCTGGTGTAGTCAGGTCTCTGTTTTACACTTTTCACAGAGGTCTATAATTTATAAAAAGACATCATTATAAGATGCAACATTATTGGCTTTTTTGTTTATTACTTGTGTCAAATGTCAACCTCACCTGGAATCGAACATATTTGAGTAGTTTAAAATGTTCAGCGTACATCCTGAAATAATTAAGGATCTTTGAGTGGTGCATGTAGTTTGGGTAGTCAGCAGGAATAGGGAAGTCACTATAGCACATCATTTCTTTGGAAATATTAATAGTAAGAGAGCGGTAGATACTGGCCCTGTTCGGCTCTGAAACTTCCTGTAGACAAACATAATAAACAACATCACCCCAGTGCACACTGGAAAGGACCACGTCACAACATTGTTCACTTGCCTTGAATTTCCAGAGTCCACCCATGTCGTCACTGCTCTCGAAGCAGGTGGGCTGCAGACCTTCATCAAGACACTGCTTCACACTGACCAGACCAGAGGGACCGGCCCCAATCACTGCCACGCGCTGCACCATCTTGAACTGTAATAATAATAATGGAATAATAATGATAAAATAGCACTTTTCCAGGAGCTCAAAGTCACATGACAATTTTGTGCATTATTCATTCACTCCAACTCAGTGACGGTAACATATTATTGTTGCCACCACCAACAACACTCGGGCACACACCATTTTCATACAAGGCAATGTGGGTGAGAAGTTGTGTTTAAGGACACAAAGTTTCTGCCAATGGCTCCCCACTGTGGCACCTGGAATTCCTAGCAGTCTCCCATCCAATTACTAACCACTTATCTAACCCTGCTTATCTTCTGAGATCTGATGAGATCAGGTGAAATCCTGGGTCTAACCAAAGCTAATTCAGGTCCAGTGGTGGAAGGTAACAAAGTACAAGTAGTAAAGTACAATACTTAAGGATACATTTTAGGTATCTGTACTTTACTTACTTTACTTAATATTTCAAGTAGATACTTTTTACTTTTCTACATTTGAGAGCAGGTGTCAGTGTTTTCTACTCCAATACATTATTTTAACTGGACTGAAAAGTAAAAGATTTTTGTTTTTTGTTTTTTGCTTTTTTTTTTTTTTTTTTTTTTGTGTGAAGAAGATAGATTTTTTTGTAGTCTGAGCAAACAAAAATATACAAATAAAAAGCATTAGACAAAGGGATGGGGACAGTATGTAAATCAAACTTTGTGGAATTTTATAGAAGACTTCAAATAATACCAAGGTACCTTTTCAAACCATCTGTTGGACGGGCAAGGGGTTGAGATAACAGAAAGGACAACAGGGGATAAGAGATGGGGCTGTTGATCACTGAGGTTTGGCACACCTGGTGTTTTGATAAAACAGCCTCTCGGGTATGGTTTGAAGAGGTGCCTGATAAGAAGGAAGATCAATGATGTTCTCACCATTTGTATTCAGGTTCTCACGCTAGCCTTTAAATCATTTACAGTAACAGTATAATGACAGTAAAAGCAATATGATGTCTTACAGTGGCATAATATAGAGATACAATATAAGAAATTAACTGAAGAAATAACATAAGAAAGAAATAACATTTCTTTATCAGGTGACACACAGTTCAAGTCATTTTAATCTGTATTCATAGAGAGACAAGAACACAGAAGGGGGAGTGCTGTACTGAATAATTTGATTAAAGTTTCTTTTTGACATTCTTAGTATAGTTAATGGAAGAAATTCAGAGAAAGCGTAATGAGTGTGCTTCTGGTGAAGTAAATGAACACAAACAACAGCCCTTTTGTCAGCAGAGAATAACTATTATGAGTATTGCATCGCCAGCCCTTATTTGCACCTTCATTAGTTTTCACTATCACATTATTGCCATACAACGAGCTATCGATATAAAATAACCATCATTCACGCTCAAAGCATCTGGCATCAATATAGAGACACAAAACTGCCAGAACTGTATTGTCGCGTTAAACCTTCTTTATCGTGGCGTATTATTGAAACCAAATGTATCCCGCACATGTTCCCATCAAGACCTGTTCAAACGTTGCTCTTTACTGCAGCGCATAAACGCGCTCAACGACTTGATCTGTTCGCTGCTCCAGACGCTCCTATAACAGGTGCCATATCACTATGTCGTGTAACAAATAAACATGGTCAAACACAAAAATACTGTCCGTGTCTTCACTGTCATGAATGTAGTGTTTTGTGTAGACATGTACAGGCTTATATAATGTGTATAATGATCTAGTTCACACAATTTGCTACCAAAATAGGGACTGACTCATTGGATCATTTTGACACAATCACCCAGAGTGAAATATTACACAACATCTTGCTGTGAACACAACAGGTAGACTACATCTCCTGCTTCCAGATCCAGACGTGTTGGGCGTGTCCACTCAGCTGTAGATGCGTTGGGCGTGCACCTTAACCACTTGATCTGGTTGTCGCTGCGCTGCTGCTGCTGTAGACGCTCCATGTCAACAACTAATATTATGGTTCTTGTGCTGTCTTTCAAGTCGCAAACCTGCCGATAAAAATACTCAAAGATAAACTGTTGCCAGTCCTGTTACTCTCAGGGGTCTGCGTGTGTAGAGATAGGCCTATATTATATGTACATGTATGCAATGTGACATTTCACACAATTTGCTGCCTTAATATGGGTCTAAACTAGGTCTAAACTAGGATCAAACCAGATATAAAACATCTGACTGTAGACTACAGGTAGACTACATCTTTTGCATCCAGATCCAGATGTGGTGGGCGTGTCCACTCGGCTGCAGATGTGGTGGGCGTGCCTTAACAACTTGATCTGGTTGTTGCTGCGCTGCGGCTGCATGCAAGCCTTTTGGACTGGAGGCTTTTTGTAGTCACTGAAGTTTATATGTTCATTGTGTAGTGTAGGTGGTTTATTGTGCCAGTGTCCAAAGTGCAAAAATTCCAAAAACAGTGCAGAATATATACAGTGAGCAAAACAATCCAAAAAGTATTTACAGCGAAGAAACAGGGTCGAGTTCAGCGTTAACTGTCCCCTTTAAGAATCTGTACAGCACACCGACGTTACCTGCTCTGTACCCGGTGGCAGACTGATTAACAGCCAGGAACGGCTCCCCTTTATACTCCCCTGACTCCTCCCACTGAGCAATATATCAAAATCATTCTAAAGACAAACAATTTAACCATAAACCTACCTTGTCTATGCTACGTTGAGCACACAGTAATAATGTACATTAAATGTCAAAAATAATAGCTGAAAAACGTAAACAGAATCGTATTACATAATGCGCGTCACATGGTCAGCACCACGGCGCGAACAGCGCCTATTTCAACTACCAGGAAATAGTGGCTTGGTTTGGCAGAGGCGCCGCGTCGGAGGAGAGAGAGAGAGACAGCGTCATCGGACAGGTACGAGACAAGTATGAAATAAATTACTCTAACGCGCTCAAGTGTGCAGCCTTGGCGAATTAGTAACGGAGGAAAGAGGGGAGAAGGCGATAACAGTGAATACGGCGCGAATGAATGAAACAGCGGGGAAAACGGGGAATGAACTCGTGTGTGCGGGATGACTCAGCGTGTGTGCGCGCGGGCACGCCAGTGCAGACCGCGGTTACGTGTAGGGGGGGAAACGCCACCTAAAATCATAGACGGACTGGCTCCGTCAGTCTGTCTCTGGTCAGGTGAATGTATATTCTGTATCACGAAGCATATAATAGGCAAACGCAGTCACATTTTTTCTTTATTCTAGACCAGCCAATTACACAGTGCATTAGGGATGACAAATACTGAACGTGTAAACGACTTTTGGCCTATATGATAGTTATTTCTTTTGTACCTGACTAAAAGGATTGGGAGCATGGTGCACGCCCACCACATCTACAGCTGAGTGGACACGCCCAACACGTCTGGATCTGGAAGCAGGAGATGTAGTCTACCTGTTGTGTTCACAGCGAGATGTTGTGTAATATTTCACTCTGGGTGATTGTGTCAAAATGATCCAATGAGTCAATCCCTATTTTGGTAGCAAATTGTGTGAACTAGATCATTATACACATTATATAAGTCTGTACATGTCTACACAAACGCAACATTCATGACAGTGAAGACACGGACAGTATTTTGTGTTTGACCATGTTTATTTGTTACACGACATAGTGATATGGCACCTGTTATAGGAGCGTCTGGAGCAGCGAACAGATCAAGTCGTTGAGCGCGTTTATGCGCTGCAGTAAAGAGCAACGTTTGTTATTTCAAACCAGGTCTTGATGGGAACATGTGCGGGATACATTTGGATTATTTTTCAATGGGGAAATAATACGCCACGATAAAGAAGGTTTAACGCGACAATACAGTTCTGGCAGTTTTGTGTCTCTATGGGAGTGAATGGAAGCGAGAGGACACGCCCCCCATGCTTCCAGATGTGGCCCCGCCTTTACCAGTTAAGCTGATCGTCAGACAATCCGGAACACCGGTTCTGTCGGTCCAAAACGCGTTTAATCCATGAAAAGTTGTACTCAATAAGTCCGTAATAATCCACAGAAAAAGAATATCAAGTTGTTTTTTCCATAAAATAATTCCATGTGGGGAAATAATCCAGAAAACCCTCGTCTGTATGAATCGATGGATACAATGATATGAAAAAAAGTTTCTCTTCTCTCCCTTCTTCCACTGCGTTTCTAGCAGGATTGCTAGCACTATTGGGTGCGCTTGTTTTCCTCACATTCTTAGCTTCAAAATGAGACCCTCCCCGCTGTTGTCGGTGCCGGGGTTTAGGTGGGGCAAGCCGCTGAAGAAGCTAACGCACCTTCAGTCATTGGATCTTCCAGAAAGTGATTGACATATTGTTTTAGCCTATCACCAGAGCTTTCAAACGGTGGGTGGGACATTCAGATAGTATTGGAAACGGACCCTGTGTTTATAAGCGTAAGAGCGAGGGAGACAGGGAGCAGTGCGGGCGGTGCTATAGAAGGCAGATCTTCCACTTGGAGGACAATTTTGGCTACTTTTAGTTTTTTTTCTTGAGAAAACATGCCTAAAGCTCAGAAGAATTAGTATTATAATAATAACAATTATTATTATTATTTTATTATTATTATTTTGGCACAAATTTGGCAATCTTGTGCCGAATTGTCATTTTGTATACACAAAGGCTCACAGCATCAAAACCCTTTGTCCTAGAGATCTGAAATTCTACATAGTTGTTGCCAACAACTTGAACAATGAGTGTAGTGAGTCACAAATGCCTAGCATGAAGTATGACCAAGCTAAGGCCTTTATTTTTTTCAAAATTTTTTTCGAAGCAAAAAAATACATTTTTTTTTTCAATTTTAATTGACTGTACTGTAGGTTAGGCAGCACTCACAGTCTTCATGTACATATCTACAGAAACTAGAAGGCCTAAGCTTTAAAATGGTGCCTCACACAAGCATGTGGGTTCTAAGGTTTTCTTTTAAAAAGCTATGGCATTTGGGTATGTAGTGCTATTGTGCACACACCAAAATGAGGTGGGTGGTAACAGGCTAGAAGTAAATAGTCAACATGTTCTTTGACCTTGAGTCTTCACCGGGAGGGCTGGACCTGTACAGGTTTTTATACCCGCAAATTCTAACCAAGACCAAAAGGGGTGTATGAAAGTAACTATACCCTATCTTTGAGCTCCACCCCATGTGACCAGAAACCAGACCAAGTGGATGTAAGTGGAAGTAAGTGGAAGTCTCAAATAGGAGTTTATGTATTCAGGTCAGATGTAGTTGCCTCTGCTTCAGTTTATATGTTACTAATGTTTGTCTAGGGAAGATCTTGGGTTAATTTCCATGAGAAGAAAGTCCATCAATACACAAACAAGCTTATATCTTGGTACGTTTGCATCAGCAAAACATAAAACACCATCTACTCCAAGAAACATTTGGCACAAATTCACTCCAGCCTCACTCAGAGAACAACAACCACAACAGGGGAGATCAAACCCTGTAATTATCAAAATGAGTTGACAGAGCCATGTTAGGTTGAAGTCATTCACCATTTAATGAAAAAACAGCATTTTGGCATAACTCTTATTGAGATGAGTATTTAAGAGTTTCTACCATTGTTGTAATGAATACAACACAGTGCAGCCACAGTGCATTAACACAATACATTTTACATTGACAGCAGGCAATAAAGGTTTGGTGTTAAATAATAATGACAAAATAGGAATGTGCAAATGTGTTCATTTGAAAGACTAGAAAAACATTTTGGTCCAGCAGAGTGTTTTGTTTGTTTGTTTGTTTGCAGCTACTCCCTTTTGTTTTGGTCAGTTCATGGCTCCACCAGTTTCAATGGCAAAAAATTGAAAGGCTGTTACTAGTTGAAGCTGAAGCTACACGCTGAACCATGCTGGAATAAGAATATTGCTGTCACTATAGAGGATTTAATTCCAGACAATCTTCTTTGCAGACAATGTCAGCATGTTTTATTGTCATCTTGTTGAGTGAATTTTAAACTTTATTATAATAAAAGAGAAGGTGGGCACGCCAAGCTTTGTGCATTTAGAATTTTTCTTCATTTATTCCTTTTTGTCAGCCATCTCATAATAGGGAACAGTGAAGCTCTGGGGCATGTAAAACATAAAGGGAAAGCTGTGACCCACTTATTTTCAGTCAAATCCGTAAGTCAACACTTTGTAAGTGTGTAAATCTCATTTTAGTGATTGATTTGGACTTTGAAAAGGAATTTGTCAAGACCACTGAACTGCTCAGTCTACCGTCTATCAAACCATCCTTCAAGCAGCAGCTTTACCTATTTATCCACAAAAAAAAAAAAAGTTCAAATCTGGTTTTCCTCTGTGCACAGTTTGTTACCACTTATAACTAGAGCAGGTCAAACAGAAGCTGAAACTAAAGCCTCATCTTCTAGTCTAGCCATTTGTTTGTATGTGTTAACGGAACAGTGACTATAAACTACACTACCACACCCACTACTACCATCAACACTAAACTGACTTAAAAAAAAATACAATCTAAAAAGATTTCCATTAAACAAATATGAGGAAATTACACTCAGAGAATAGGCTAATATTTGTTGCACATGCACTTTCTATGGTGTCATATATGATGAACTTAACTGAACTTACGCATCTCTCCACACTCATCCCCCAATTTTATTGAGTCTACTCACCTATATCTCTGTGCCCCTTATCCTAGATCAGATACGCCACAATAGTGAGCAGAGCAGACAAAAGATGGTTCACAAACTCAGTGGTTCACACAATCAATGACTGTCTTCAGTGAATCTTAAATACAGAATGTGGGGCTCACTGGGAGGAGGCTGGTTTAATGAATTCCAGGAGTCAGAAAAGGAGAAGAGCTCATGAGAGGAGTGTCCCTGGAGTTCATTCCAGATCACACTGGTTTATGCAACTGATTCTCTGTTGTTTTGTTTTTTGGCTCTTGTTGTTCTGTTGAAAGCCTATTTTGTGTTTTGCACATGTTGTTCTTCTTTCTCCTTTCCCACTGTGCTTGTAGGAACCACTTAGGCCCTGTGTCGTAATGTCCAAATAACTCCAAGTTTGTGCTGCAGTAGGTTGGTGTGAACCAAAAAGCAGGTATTGGTCTGTGTGTGTGGGCTTCCTGAAGACCTCTACCTGGAATCGCCGGTCCTCTCCTATCGTTACTGCACAATCTAAAGAAGCCAATGTGTTATTCTTGGCATCTTCCCGGGTCAATTTGGTGTTCAGATCTACAGAATTAATATGTGCAGTAAAAGGCTCCAAATCTTGAATTTGGGGTGGAGTTAGTCAACCGGGGGAGAAATTCTTTGGAAAGTACTTCTTTTTCCCGGTTGGAAAGATTTTTCACATATTGTTCTCTGTGTACAAACTGGCTCCTTCTTTTTATCACTCTGATCTCTGCGGTTTGCTTGACCTAGATTTTGGAGTTGCATAAACTTCCTTATCTTTGGTTTTGTTGTGTTGTCTTAACTGGCCTCTGGATATCAAGTTGTTGATTCTCTGAAATATTTCTTTTGGGACTAAAAAAGCTAACCTATTTTGTAAGCTTTCTATTTCAAATTTTAAGTTTTCAATGTGGGAATTACAGGTACCACAGTGGGATACCAGTGGCAAAAAACATTGTCATTGTGTCCTTAGGCAAGACACTTCACCCACATTGCCTAGGATGAAAGTGGTGTGTGCGTGAATGGCACAGGGGCTGATGGCACAGATTGGCAGCCTCACTTCTGTCAGTCTGCCCCAGGGCAGCTGTGGCTACAATAGTAGCTTACTACCACTAATCATGATAATCACTTAAAAATCTCACCTGTGCTCTGGCCACAGCCGGTACAGCCTGTGGTCATATTTATGGTTCAATGCTCTCTCTGTGATCCAGTTGATGAGACGAGAGGGGAGCAGACTTGTTAGAGTGTTGGAAAACCTGTTAATAGCAGTCATGTCTAAAGGAAGGCCACTGTTTGACATCCTCCCAATCACCCAGGCCCCTGTACGTGTGCTGAGAAAAGTCTGGAAAAGCCACTCAAAAGATCAGTTCTATAATTACTATTAAATGTTTACACAGTATAACAATTAATCAGGCATAGCATAACCTGTTTTTTGTAACATCAAAAGAAATTGTATGTTTATTAAATTAACAAATATACAAAGATAATATTGATATACATATATACTTCTCATATTTTAACAACGTGCTACACTTACACTATTGACCTTTGGCTCAACGCAGTGTGATTATTTAACACTGTTATTCCACCCACCAAAATGATGCATGATATATTTCTTCTGAATCAGAATTTTACCCCTTTTCAAACAGAATACCACTTTACCACTTTTCTTTAAAGCACCACATTGCTTATCCATGACATATTCCTCTGGATGACTAGGAAAGGATGGAAAGTCAGTCTTGTAAGATCAAAGAATTTGCAAATATTTGAAAAATCTTTAGTATCTACTTAAAATGTTTGCTTTAATTGTCTAAAACAAATAACAAATGTAACAAATGTCTTGTTGATGAACAGATTTGCTATTGAGTGAATCCCGTTGTATGAAGTTCCTATCTGAAAGGAATTTGTGTTTTTTTTTTTATTTTATAATCAAGTGTGTTAACACTGAGCAGTGATTCCACTTAAAATGTTTCCTAATTGGAGACCAATTTTAAGTGATTGAGACACTACCGGGTTCTGACATTTAAATTTAGCAAGATCCGAAGTATAGTATAGTAATGATCTTGAAGAATTTGGGAAGAAAGCCTGATTTTCCTTTCGTTCCCAGTCAGTTTTAAGGCTTCCACCCCAAAAGCACATGCACATAAATTTGAAATGCTGAAACTGTTTGAGATAGCAAAGGTAGAAGAAGCCAACAAATTGGCCAACAAAGAAGAAGGGAGAACGGGGAAGAAGCCAACAAATTTGAGTTTATTTTTTGGAGCCGATAGGAAATAATATACTCTTTCATATATTGTGTATCGTGACACTTTACCAGACAGTATGGTCGTTATCAGTGGCAGCGAGACTGATTGGTCTGAAATATATAGAAGCAGATCGTCCGTATACAGAGACACCTTGTGCTCTATATCCCCTCTCAAAATCCCTCTATAACTTACAGTGAAGCAAAATGATATGGCGAGAGGTTCTATAGCTAACGCGAATAACAGCGGTGATAATGGACAGTCATGTCGTGTTGAACGATAAAAAGAGAAAGAGCTCAAGCTAACATTATCTGATGCTGTTGGCCGGGTATAGAGCAACTTTACCAAAGAGAGTCGAGAAGAGAAAATCCCCTGTCGAAACATGCCCTGTCAAAGGCCTTCTTGGCGTCCATTGAGAGCAGAACGTCTAGGACTTAATTGTTGGAGCTGTGAGTGTAGATAAGATTGAACAATCTTCTAATGTTAAAGAATTGTTGTCAGTCTTTAATGAATCCAGTTTGATCTGGAGACACAACAGTTGGAAGAACCACTTCCAAATGCCTAGCTAAAATTTTTGCCAATATTTTGTTTTATATTTTGTCTACATTTAAGAGGCTGAAGGGTCTGTAAAACTCTGGCTTAGTCAGGATCTTGCCTGCTTTATGAATTAAAGAGATATTTGCATCATAAAGTAGGTGTGAGGAAACCAGTTGATAAGGCCTCATTACAGACATTTAACAGAAGTGGAGTGAGGTGAAAATTTTGTAGAACTCTGCACTATACCATTCAAGGCCAGGGCTTTTTGAGCTTTGCATACTATTAATTGCCTGTTTCATTTCTTCCTTTGAAGTAGGTTCTTCCAATAACTGTTTATTTAAACTTATGGTAGGTATTTGAAAAAAAAAAAAAAAAAAAAAAAAAAAAAAGGTCTATTATATATGGGTTGTGTTCAGATTCTGAAGAATAAAGTTTAGAATAAAAATGTTTAAATGTATTATTAATTAGTTACACTAGGATCTGTGGTAATCTGTCCTGTATCAGTTCATATTTCTATTATTAGTCTCGATGCAGCTTCTTCTTTAATTTGCTGGGTCAACAATTTGCCAGGCTTTTCCTCATATTCATAATGTTTGTGTTTAAGTTCAAGTGTCAATGTAGTTATTGTTGTATAAAGTAAATTCAATTCCATTTGTAAAGACAGGTTTTTGTTATGAAGATCAGCTGTAGGAGAGTTGGCATATACCAGGGGTCTCCTACCCCTCCTACCTGTTTCTTCCGGTGAGCTACTTTTACAAAAAAAAAAAAAAAAGCCAAAGAGCAATTACTTTACGTGGTCACAAGAAATTCAGCATAGGAAACCTGTAGATTTGGAACAGTTAGAAGTCTATAAAATATCAGCTATAGGTTGGAGACTTTTGGCATATACTCTATCAACCTCCAAACGCTCTTGGGTTATTTTTGACTCTCTCTCCCTTTGCTGGTTGTGTGAGTGGTGGGCTGGGGAAAAGAAAGAATATTTTCTTGTGTTGGGAGACTTAGCCCAAAATGGCTCATATCATTTGTATTTTCTCATAAATGTTTGAATAGCTTTAGCAGATTTTGGCACGAAGGATTCTTTTTGTGATGTATTTGTGGTCTAAAACTAGATTGAAATCTCCCCCATTTATCAAGTGATGGGAGTCCATGTTGGGTAGCGCTAAAAAAAAAAAAAAAAACATTTACAAAGTTCATATCATCAGTACTGAGAGCATAAGCATTTGCTAAAGGAACAAAATTATTATACAATTTCCCTGTAACTATAACATATTGTCCACAAGGGTCAGACACTACTTTTGAAGCTATAAAGGGGATAGATTTTCTCATTGGCGGCTCCTCTATTTTAAGCTATGAAGTTAAAGTGAAAAACATGACCTATCCATTTTTCACGTTGTCGTCTATGATCTTCATCTTAAAGGTGAGTTTCTTGTAAGAAAGCAGAATGTCCCAACCTGTGGACGCTCATCTGCCTGGGTGATCCCTTAACTGTCCTGTGATATTGTCTTATACAAGGGGCCAAATGTGGCCCAGAGCAAATTCTGTTTGCCCCAGTTTTCCTGCAGAATTGGCCCATATGATCATTACTTTACACTGTAAAGTAAAGAGAATGAGTGCAGGCTATATCTTCTCTTCTCTATCTTAGGTGATCATCTGTAAAAGCTCAAGACTTCCCACGCATAATCTGCAACGTCACTCGTGTTGAGTGTTCAGATTATTGTGCACGCATGTTCCCGTTTTAACAGATATGAAGACTCGTAAGACAAGGCCATGGCCAAGTTTGTTTGTCATTTCATCTTCGCACCAAGTGGTTTAATTTCCCCGATAGACTCACCTGAACCAGGAAGGACACTCTGCCGAGCTTCGGGTGGGTGGTTTGAAAGGACTTTACCCTGCGTCTGACTCAAAACATCTACGGCCTGGCAAGTGGTCAACATTTACTGTGTACATTTACTTGTACTCTGACGCGCTGTGATGGAGCGATGCAGCTATGCAGAGAAAGTAGCCTGGAAACCTAACCTGTAATAACCAGTAATAATCAGACGGTCTACAGATTCTGATAATCTGTTCAAGAAGCAGGAACGTGTTTGAGAATAGATCATTCACAGTTGCCACCAAATAATAAACTGCATTAGATTTCTGTGTGTTTGATTTTTTCTGTTATATTTTCTTCTGTGAAGGTTTGCTGCTCGAGGGATACATCTAGTGGTAAAGTGAAGTACACATACAAATAAGTACACATAAAAAGATTATAGAAGTCCAAATTTGCGTATAGGAGTGGTGTTATATAATAAAGCTGTACGCTTATGTGGGCAAGTCTCATTCACAAAAAGACATGTAAAAGTCTTAATTGTAGAAGGAATATTTAGACTTCAGTTTCCTCACTCTTATTTTTAGTTTATTTGAGTAATCACTGCAAGAGTACTGTACTTTGTACAAAAACAAACAAACATGTCACTTGTCCTTGCAAACGTCACTCATTTTATCCAGTCATCAGTATAAAATATGTTTTATCCTGTACCTAAAAAAAAGAGGGATGTTTATTGTAATAGCTACACGGTTTCCTAATCCTTCTCCTCTTTGTGAAGAAACTGTATGTTATTGTAAACTAAAGCTAAAAGATAATTATATGAACTTTAATAGATCAGCAGATAAATTAGCCAAGTGTATTGAGCCTATGTGTGTAACCACACATTGATTTGATTCAAAATGACTCTCGGCCCAGATTCCACTGGAGATGACAGAGAAATTCATGTCTTAAATTAAATGCTTTATCTCCAGGAGGCACACTCAATGAACTGTTCCTACATTCATTGAACAAATTGGAGTTTCAATTTTTGTTATTACTGTAAATAAAGAGATATGTGATTTATAATTGACATAGCTTATTTCCACAGTATGGGTTAATATGGGGTCAAATGTGCTGACTGCACACAATTATTTTGTCAGACACCATTTGTCAATAATGGTTAAAATACATGAGAAAACATGTCATCAAATGTTTTTTAGCTCCATTCATGACCAAACAGATTAGAGCAAGATATAGTCTAGAGTACATAATATTAAAATGTATGGCAGTATAATAAAACAATGGTCATGGTTTTACAGTCATTGCATCCAACAAACCAACATCCTATCAATGCAATCAAGACACTTTCACTAATGATGATTGTTCCATAAAGTTATTGGGTGGATCTTTGAAATCAGACTGGGAATGGTGTCTGAATTGTGATTATGAACGTAATAGACAGCAGCTCCGCCAGCCATCACAAACATAGTCAGCTTCATCAGTCTCCCAATGTAGGATACATGTGATTCTTCTTCAACCTGAATAAATAAATAATGTAAGATGTCAGAAGTTACATGGTAGTACTGCATAAGTCGATGTATTTAGTTAGTATACTGGACCTGTCTTGTCTTCAGAGCTTGGTACATGCGATCAAACTGGGTGAAGATTGTCCTGCGTGCGCCGTCCCACTTCCCCGGTCCTACAAGGCGGTACTGATAGGCAGTGACAGGACCCCATAGGACCTTCTTAAACAGGGGGTAGTCTGTGAAGAAGAGCCACAGCAGACTTGGCCTCGCTCCAATCTCCCCAGCGAGCTCGTCCATGTAGGTGACGAAATCCACCTGCAGCGGGGTTAGCTTGGACACTATGTAACTGTGGAGAAAATTAAATAAAACATCTAATTAAAGGAGTTGGGTCTGATTTCTCTGTGCAGATGTGTCAGTGGTCTAGTTGTTGCTTCATCCAGTTTAAAAAAACACATCTTACGCTAATTTAAATACAGTGGGCCCTATCTTACCCTCGATCTTAACGTTGAGGAGGCATGTCCAGGTCAGGCTGTACTTTGCTGCTGGGGGCTGCAGTGTGATGGTACAAGTACATAAATGGTGATGGCATCTGAACCAATATGTGACTGTGGTAGCATTTAAACGCACTGCCAGTGTGGGTAATGTCTGCAATGTTTACCTCATTTCCAAGTAGCAAAGAGGGGTGTGAGGAAAAGTTATATATATTTGTAAACCTTGTTTTTAAAAGTGCTTTATAAATAAAGAATTAATATTATTATATACAGTAAATGTTTCTGATATTAACACACAGGGAGGGTGACTGTACGACCTGCATTTGCCCTGCACAAATGACTGATATGTGCCATGAGTGCAGTGACTGAGTAACTTTTGTACAGTTCCAGATCAAACCAAACTATAGAGCAGTGCTAAGCTAATACAAGAAACGGGCGAGGGGATGTGGGTACAATAAAACAGCTCCGGAGCTCCACAATGCAAGTACGCACCAGTATATAGAATTTTAGATGGGCTGTGACAGAACACACACACGCCAACCTTTTTAGTTTTCTCTGCATCCTTTCGTTTGCCTCCCATTATGCAGCAGACAGGTGTCTATCTCATGCGCTCCCCATTCCACAGCAGGCCCGCTGACCGCTGCTCTCCCCCTGGTCACACCCGCTCTCGCCTGTCCTGGCAGTCTGCTACCTGGACCCACCTGAGGTATGAGTTAACACTGCTGCTACCCGTGACCGCTCATTCTTCTCTCATGGGTGTCCACTGCATTTGGTCCCACACAGGTGGATGTCTCGCGGATTATGGAATACATTTATTATCACTGGGTTTAACAGACATCAACACATTACCCCATTTTAGCTTCCCTTCATTGGCTGCCTGTGTGTTTTTGAATTGATTTTAAGATTTTTAAGATTTCTTTTAAAGCTTGTTTAGGTCTTACACCAAGTTACAGTTCAGAACTTTTAACCTCGCTCGAGCCCTCCCGCAGCCTTAGATCCTCAGGCTTGTCCCTGTGGCTGTTCCAAAGTCCAGGCTCCGGAGCCTTTTGTGATCGAGCCTTTTCAGTTCGGGTGCCTCGGCTTTGGAATGACCTTCCTGAGGCTTGTACCGTCAGTATCGGCTTTTAAATCACTTCTTAATACCCATTTTTATCAATTAGCCTTCCTTTAACTTGTTTTAGCTTGATTTTATTCCTTATTTCTTTTTATTCAATTTCTTTTTATTTATTTATTAAAATTAATTGGATTGTTTGCACCATTGTCTGTTTTTGCTTTCTGTATGCTATTTTTATGCTTTTTGTATCGTTTATTGCTGCTTGTACAGCACTTTGTAAACCTTGTTTTTAAAAGTGCTTTATAAATAAAGGTTTAATATTATTATATACAGTAAATGTTTCTGATATTAACACACAGGGAGGGTGACTGCACGACCTGCATTTGCCCTGCACAAATGACTGATATGTGCCATGAGTGCACAGAGTGGGATTTGCAGTAGATGCACATAGCAGTGCTGATGTTTACTATACATCGCTTGAGACGCTGTACCAAGCTCTACTGACCACTGCTGCCAAAAGGGCAGCAGGTACAAGACTTGCACCTGCTCCGCTGTCAAAGTCCCGAGCTGTCAGTGAATCCCTATCAGAGTCCGGTGTTGACTCCGTGCACAGTTTTCTGTGGTTTTGATGGTAGTCTACCTACTGGAAACTAACTTTATAAAATAACTAAAGCAGCACAATGGGAATAATTTGGTCACAAAATTAAATGGAGCTGATGACAGAAAGGGCACAAGGATGTGAGGAAATCCAATTAGGACCACAGACAGAATAAAAAACACACATTTTAAGACATCGTTGTAAACTACCTCATGTGACTGAGTAACTTTTGTACAGTTCCAGATCAAACCAATCTATTGAGCAGTGCTAAACTGATACAGGAAACGGGCGAGGGGATGTGCTCTGATGCGGGAGGGCATCCGTACAGCGCACAAATATTATCATCCTAATACAAGGGTCTCAGACTCGCGGCCCGGGGGCCAACTGCGGCCCTCGGAAGGATTTTTTGCGGCCCGCCACTTAATTCCAAAGAATAATGTCAGTGCGGCCAGTGGTAGATGTACGCACAATCCCACCCACCTACCGCGGGCCGCACTGACAGATGAAGCTGCAATCGGTGCCCATGCAGATTCAAAACAACAGATTATTAACGCAGTTTACATCCCAAAACTCTATTTACAGCAGTTGTGAAGCAAGGAGTCTAAGTGGATCTGTTAATACCAGTACATGTGCACAGACGGCGTCACCGAAGAACCAAAACAAACCACACATGGTGGTACACGTGTGCGCACTTCACTTCACGCTCCCACAACCACAGCATCAGAGCGCAGAGGAGACGCTGACAGAATCCCCCTGTTCATAAGTATGGGACCATTATTGGAGGGGCTAATAAGAAATAAAAAAAACTTTGACAATCTGTTTACCTGCTAAACACTCGGTGCGTAACTTGCTGGCAACCCGATGACCAAACTCCACCTGTGCGTCGCCGAAATCCACGCGCACTCAGCGGCACAGCTGTCCCATCAATATGCAAGCACCACAAAACTGCAGTGATCTATTCCAGAGGCTTGGCGACATGTTAGCAAAAAATACGAGGCAAAAACAAGCATCTTCCATCCATGTTTGACATATAAGAAGCAGATATACTCCAGTGTGGTCCGCTTTCACACCGGCAAACGAACCAAAACTGGTCCGATTAACGAGCCTCTGTATCCCGGTAGAACAGTGATACCTCCAGTAACCAACACTGATGTTCCCTGTTAATACCGGTCGTCCTCATCTTATCACCATGAACTCATAAAACAGCAACGTAGAACTTTGTACAAACTCACCGCATCAGCCCAGATTTCGGGTAACAGCAGCAGCCAACAGCGCTCCTCCGCGCTCAAGAACCGCGGCTGGTTCCGAGGTGGTGCAAAGCATCCGGACAGAAGCGTGAATCCAGTTTAGCTGGTGTCCGCCCTCCGCGCATTTGGTTCTTCCCGGGGAAAGCGCTTTTTACTCCCCGCTCCGCGTCATCTGAGCCCGGCCTGAACCGGAGCTGCATCTTCGGGACTCTGGTTTGGATCTAGTCCGACTGTATTTCTCACACTAGGCTAAAAGCAGGACATTTTTTAAAGGTGAACCAATTGAATGGGCGATTGCCTATTGCCATAAAATTATTTAGTTAATTAAAGCCTAAAATAACAAATGCTGGTTCCTACATGATCACGGGGAACACCGGGACCTCTGTGCAGGTCCTGAACAGAAGTACACAACCCCAACTTTGACTCACTCTGGAGCCACACGTTCGCACGTACTTGCTCTGATCTTCGTGTATTACATTCTCTGTATTGGCCATTGTTGGTAAAATAATTCGAAAATGAATCGCGGCTGCATCTAGACAACAATCTGTTACTGCGCTGGAGACGTACAGCGTGTCATTTCAGGCAAAGGAGACGCGTTTCCCCCATGATGCATTTCGAATAGTTCGTTTGGACCTGCTGTCTATGGTTTGGACCCGGGTTCGCGTTCACACCAGTGTGAAAGTGTGTTAAAGCACCTTCAAACTACAGGTCAAGGCTCACTGATAAGCATCTTCAATCTATCCTGAGGATCTCATGTGCTTCCTCCTGCAAGCCAAATATCTCTCAGCTGTGCAAGGTGAAGTGTAGCCAGGTTTCAACCAGAAAGAAGTAGGCAAAAGAAGAAGAGTAGACGTATTAGTTTAAACTTAAGTTCTAAATACATTTTCATGTTCTGAACTGTTCTTAAAGATTAAGAAAGTGTGTTGCGCGTTGTTCATTTTCTCTCTTCATTTCCCGCTTTTTATCGAATACTCAATGCGGCCCAGCCTCACTCAGACTTTATCTAATGTGGCCCCCAGGTAATTTGAGTTTGAGACCCCTGTCCTAATATATTCCAAATAAAAGAAGTCTTTAGCATGTTACATGTTGTTGTTGTTGTTTTTTTTTTTTTGGACTAATTTGATATTTATTTTTATGATTCTGGTAATTCACTGACACCCTCAGTCTGCTCCACTCCACTCCATGTTCAGGCACAGCACAGCTCATGATTAGAGCTAAGATCGGGGGCAAAAAAGGGTCCAGAATCTCTCACATGTTGCGTCCTTTTTCAGGCCATCAGTAAATCTCATTTTGGGCTTTATGTGTCCTGTGAAGCAGCTCTGTCTTATATGACAGACTGGAGTTCAGCATTCCTGCCTCAAAACAAGAAGGTCTGGGGTCAGATTCCTAAAATGTCTGTGGAAACATTGACTATAGGCTACCAGTGACCATTAACCTAGCTCAAGGTCTGGAGAAAGGTCTTCAGTCTCTGCGCACCTACTGTTCAGGTTTTCCCAGGGGCATTTATTCATTTATATTCATTCTCTGTGTGTAGCAATGCAATATCAAGTAAAGCTTACTTATTTTCAATGTCCTTAGTGTCTTTCTCTACAGCCTTTACCATTGCCGGGGTTGGAGGTAGCTTACAATGTCCTGTAAAAGCATAAGACAGTTAGATGATAGAAGATATTTATGTATTTATTAGTTGGAAGCCTACCTTTAAACACCCGTGTGACCCAACGTGCCTGCATTTCCGCCTGGGTCATGATGGCTCCCAGGGCATGGATGAATCCGACCACAGCCAAAGTCGGGTGCTCTAGTGTCGGGGGAAACACATGTTTGTACAGGCCAACGCGATGGCCAGTTCTGTACATTACTTCCTTGGGAAGAAATGGGAAGTCATAGTTGTAGCCCGTGGCAAAAACAATTACGTCAACCTGTAAAAAAGTAAAAACATTATTTACTTCTACTTCCAAGTCTTTTATTCAAAGATAGTAAACCACAGACACTTAGGTATATTGTAACTATGAAGTATGATGTTATGGTACTTGTGTTTATTAATACATAGTTTTTTTTATATTAATAGTTGATTAATTCTATTTATTTTTCTAATTTATGGTATTTCCATTATTTTGTTTTATATTACAGTTCTGACAGTGTGTACTGTCTATATTTTAGTACTTTGTTATGTGATGGCAAAGGAGAAATTCAATTTGCCAACTGGACAAACGTTTATTTAAGTCAAAAACATTTTTCAGCTCATCAAAGCTGCTTCTTCAGTTCTGGTCGGAATGCTGGTGGATACTTCCTTATATCTGCCTGCAGGGAGGAGCTAACTACACTGAAACTACTCTGAAACTAACACCCTACTTGTTTAGAGTTTTTGTTTGTTAGTTAGGCCTATTCATTTTCTCTGACTCAGATCTGTACCTCACTATCCTCAAAGAAGTGGCCTGTGGATTTCACATGGAGCTGTATGGCACACTGAGGTCCTGTGTGGCTCTCACGTCTGTGTTGGAACAACCTCTTGTGAAGTGGCTGTTTCGTTTCTCCAGTGTAGTGTTCACTGGAGTCTTCACTACACTGAATGGAGTAGACAACATTGCTGCATTTGTGGCTTGGTATTGTGTCCTTTGGGTGGACCAGTTTCTGTCTTAAAGTGTATGTAGGTTTGATAGACTGGGATTTCATGTTGTCTGAAAATCCTCTGTAGTTTTTCAGAAACACAAGACATGTAAGGAATAGTTACACCCTTTCTCCTGGGTTCTGATTCTCTTTTGCCTTGTTTTCTGGCTCTTGTTGTTCTACTGAAAGCCCATTTTAGATAACCACAAACAGAGAGGGTGTTCTGCACATGTTGTTCTTCTTTCTCCTTTCTCTCTGTGCTTCAAGGAACCACTTAGGCCATGTGTCATTTTGTGATGTTATGTGGTGCTGCAGTTTGTGTCTTTTTGTAAGTACCTTTTCAACAACAGAGCCATCTGAGAATATGACGTCAGAGCCACGGATTTCCTTGACATTTGTTTTAATAATAACTGAGCCGGACAGGATCTTGAGGGGCAGGTCATCATTTATCACAGGAACCTGACTGAACAGCCTAGTGGCAGGAGATATGGGAGCAACAGAAGGTAAAGTAAATAAAAATAGCACAAGATTATATGCACTTTGTGATTATATTTTCTACTAAGGCATCTTAAGTGGATATTTGCATTAAAAATAAAACAGTTAACTAATTATCAGTAATGTATGATAATAGTAACTACTACAAATCATTAATAGCATATTACTTATAGCATATTAAAATCTTCTCATTCAGTCCACTTACCGATGCTTGGGTTTCAGAGCGTACATGGTGTGGTCATACATGGCATTGACTTTGCCTTCTCCAATCCAGTTCAAGACACTCATAGGCAGAAGCTGGAAGAGGATGTGGACAAATCGAGTGTTGTATTTCATGTCGACCGGAACTCCATTGTCTGACACCTGGCGAATGACCCATGCCCCTCTCCGAGTGCTCATATACACCTGAGGAGAGCCAGAGAAAGGGCTGATCATTTCCCCATAAAATGAGTTGTTTTGATTAAGGATACACGACCTAACCTGCTTTGCAAATCTGCTGGACTCTACTGCTATGTCTCCTCCAGAGTTTCCGATGCCAATCACCACCACTCTCTTCCCCTCCATTCCTTCAGGTCCTTTGTAGTCCCAGCTGTGGAAGTACTTTCCCTCAAATGTCTCAATTCCTGTTTGCAAAGAGAAGAGTCTTTTTTTTTTATTAATTAAAGTAATTCAGTGTTTGCCAACACATTTCTGGACTATGGTGGTATGGAAAAATATATTTAGATTTTTGGTGTAAAAATATCATTTAAAAAAATCATACCTGAAAAGGCTTATATTAATTAGTAGAGAGTTATTATGTTTCACTAATACAGATCTATTTATATAATTTAATTGTGAGTCTGTATGCAGCCACTGCAAGCATTACCTGGGAAGTCTTTTAATGGGAGATTGGGATAAGTGTAGTGACCAGAGCAACAAATTACTGCATCAAAAACATGCGTCTCCTCTTGTCCATCTTTGGTCTCTGTGACAACTTCCCATTGTCCAGTTCTGGTGTAGTCAGGTCTCTGTTTTACGCTTTTCACAGAGGTCTATAATTTATAAAAAGACATCATTATAAGATGCAACATTATTGGCTTTTTTGTTTATTACTTGTGTCAAATGTCAACCTCACCTGGAATCGAACATATTTGAGTAGTTTAAAATGTTCAGCGTACATCCTGAAATAATTAAGGATCTTTGAGTGGTGCATGTAGTTTGGGTAGTCAGCAGGAATAGGGAAGTCACTATAGCACATCATTTCTTTGGAAATATTAATAGTAAGAGAGCGGTAGATACTGGCCCTGTTCGGCTCTGAAACTTCCTGTAGACAAACATAATAAACAACATCATCCCAATGCACACTGGAAAGGACCACGTCACAACATTGCTCACTTGCCTTGAATTTCCAGAGTCCACCCATGTCGTCACTGCTCTCGAAGCAGGTGGGCTGCAGACCTTCATCAAGACACTGCTTCACACTGACCAGACCAGAGGGACCGGCCCCAATCACTGCCACGCGCTGCACCATCTTGAACTGTAATAATAATAATGGAATAATAATGATAAAATAGCACTTTTCCAGGAGCTCAAAGTCACATGACAATTTTGTGCATTATTCATTCACTCCAACTCAGTGACGGTAACATATTATTGTTGCCACCACCAACAACACTCGGGCACACACCATTTTCATACAAGGCAATGTGGGTGAGAAGTTGTGTTTAAGGACAAAACAGCGAGAAACTAAAATTCTGTAAAATCTTCAAAATCAAAACTCAGTTCATTTCAAGTCTTAAAAAAACTCCAAATATTCACTACTTTTACTGTTTACTCATTAAGTAACATTTTTACTTTACCTTTATGAAGTTTTTTTTTTACTACTTTACTAAGTCTTTTCTGCTTAGGTATCTGTACTTTTACTTAAATAGGCTAACAAAATTGACTATTTCTTCCACCACTGTTCCGATCTGAGTGGTAAGAGGATAAACTGCTCTTTGTGTGCACTCCCGGTGACTCTGAGAAAGTCAGATCAATGAAGCAACGAAATCAGTAGAAATGTGCTCAAAGTGAGATGTTTTTTATGATCTGACTAAATGAGACAGGAGCCACACAGCACACGGACAATAGTTTGATTTGGGCCATAGAACTTTTCTGTTCATTCTGTACACGCCTTAGTCTCAGATTAACAGATTACAAACAGCTCAAGTCATCTGTATTAATCTGTATTCAGAGAGACAAGAACACAGAAGGGGAGTGCTGTGCTGAAAATTTTAATTAAAGTTTCTTTTTTACATTCATTGACATTTACATGTCAGCAGAGAATAACTATTATGAGTATTGCAACCTCTAGAAGTAAATAGTCAACATGTGTCTTACCTTGTTCTTTGACCTTGAGTCTTCACCGGGAGGGCTGGAGCTGTACAGGTTTTTATACCTGCAACTTCTAACCTAGACCAAAAGGGGTGTATGAAAGTAACCCCATCTATGAGCTCCACCCCATGTGACTAGAAGCCAGACCAAGTGGATGTATGAGGAAGTCTCCAACAGGAGTTTATGTATTCAGGTCAGGTGTAGTTGCCTCTGCTTCAGTTTATATGTTACTATTGTTTATCCAGGGAAGATCTTGGGTTAATTTCCACGAGAAGAAAGTCCATCAGTACACAAACAAGCTCATATCTTGAAGCATTTGCGTCAGCAAAACATAAAACACCATCTACCCCAAGAAACATTTGGCAAAAATTCACTGCAGCGTCACTCAGAGAACAACAACCACAACAGGGGAGATCAAACCCTGTAATTATCAAAATGAGTTGACAGAGCCATGTTAGGTTGAAGTCATTCACCATTTAATGAAAAAACAGCATTTCGGCATAACTCTTATTGAGATGAGTATTTAAGAGTTTCTACCACTGTTGTAATGAATACAACACAGTGCAGCCACAGTGCATTAACACAATACATTTTACATTGACAGCAGGCAATAAAGGTTTGGTGTTAAATAATAATGACAAAATAGGAATGTGCAAATGTGTTCATTTGAAAGACTAGAAAAACATTTTGGTCCAGCATGTTGTTGTTTTTTTTTTTTGTTTTTTTTGCAGCTACTCCCTTTTGTTCTGCTCAGGTCATGGCTCCACTAGGTTCAATAGCCAAAAATTGGCCTGGACACCAGGCTGTTACTAGTTAAAGCTGGTTAATTTGTAGACAAATGGTGCAAACTATACCAATATTATAACAAAAGCCAAATTGATGCAGCTCTAAAACGTTAGATCTGTGAAATCTGAAACCTCGCAACAATCTGGTTGTTGGGGTTGTTGTTTAAAGTAATATGGGGAACGCAATTCAACGGCAGTATGGCAGTGATAAACTATTGATGTGTCATGGCAATTAAAAATAGACGATCAATCCAAGTCAAAAAGTTTCTTAAGCTCCAACTTTACTTTCACCTTTACCCAGATTTCTTGGACGTCACATTGGTTTGGCATTGCGTTTGATGTTTAATCTGTATTGCTTACTCTCTTATGTCCTGGTGCAAGAGACAGTTAAGCCAATCACTATTCAACTGAAACACTTACTCTGGACAGTGACAAAGCCACAATAATAAGGACAAAGTGAACTGAGAATCAAGTGGCCAAATTCAGACCTGACCCAAACAAATGTGAATTCATCTGAAGAAATGAAAGTCTAAGTAATATCCTTCTTATCTTTAAATGCCTCATTTTCATTTGCATCAGCTTTTGTTTCCTGTTAGGCACTAGATTTTGCACTACACTTTGCACCAGGGATTTACTGATCCAATACTGGGACTGGATATTGGCACAGATACTAGAAAATTTGCTGCACTGGGTAGCAGCATCTAAATATCCAGTATCCTGGTTGAACATATGAATTGACTGAATTTACTGGTTTTACACAGAGTTAATCAGTAGTTGGTTTACACATGCACAAATTCAACAACTCAGCAGAAGAAAAAAGTTTTGGGCTTAATTGTAACTTGCTTACAGTTCATCTATTAACTTGGAATTATCTGAAAAAATTTAACCACACTGACCAGTCCCGTGGTGCTGTCTGCTTTGCTGTTTTGTATTTAAAAACAAAATAAAATTCATCCATTAAGAATGTAAAAAAAATCCATAAACATATGCACCAAGAGAAGTATCGATGTAACAGTATGTGGACAACATACAGTATTTTATACAAGGCACCCCCTTCTCTTACCACATATAAAGCAAAACAGCACCTATGATTGACACCAAACTGTTAACTTCCACTGTAGCCGTTTCAAATATCCACTGAACAATGAGGCTGATCCACCCACAGTTAAATCGTGCTTTACCTCTACATAACATACTTTGCAAATGAAATCCATATCAAATATGTATCACAACTAAATTTAGCATTCTTACTTGGCAATTATTTAAGGAGTTATTGCAGAATGTACAGAGAAAATAAATCTACTTAGTGAACTTAATAAACATAATTTACTTAAGAGAAAGAGCTTGTCATAAAAAAAACAAACAGCGTATCCAAATTGTACCGTTAAATTTTCCAGCGGTGTAATGTGTGACCTACTTTATTTGCTTTATATTTGCCATTCTAATGTTCAGGTAATAAGCCTATGCCATCACCTGAGCTGCTTCCATCATTTAAAGCAGATGAGATATAACGAAATGACTGGCACTCAAATCATGTTAGGAGCAGCTGAAGCCGGGAACACCTCTCACAACTGGAATAATTGATCCACAACAAAGGCTGATAGAAGACTAAAATAACTGTTGTATAGATTAGACAACATAATGTGTGTTGCCATCTACCAGGGTTTTGATGACATTTACTCTACTACAAACATGTTCTGAAATACATGGGATTTGTGTATTGTTTGTATCACATTTCAGTCTTCTCTAAAATGGGTATGGTCCTGTGCTTGCATTGCACTGTGAACCGAATCTTGATTTTTAAAGCACAGATCACGAATGGTCTAATTGTAATCCACGTCTGTCGCACTCACAGTCACTATTTATTTTCCTCTAACTGTTCAACATCAAGATTGGATACTTGGAGCTTCATCTAGTGATCTTGCTAATAACAACATGTGACCGATGATGGATGATTTAATGTCTGTTCATTAAAATTTGATATAATGAAAAATAGCATCAGAATGTAAGAGAATCATAGCAGTTATTGTTAAACATACCAGTTGTAAAAATTCACAGTTTGTACTTATAGTTATACAAATATTAAAATTATAGGAATGTTACTGCTGTGTACTATGGTCATTTAAAAAGTATAAAAGTATGTGGATTGTAAAAAATATAAGATGTTGAATCCTTGAAGCCCTCCATTTCTAACATTTCGCACTGTTTAGGTTTGGACCAATCCTGGAGCATACTCTCCAAAGGGTTAAGTGCAGTATGTAGGATACTGTAGGATATAAAAAATATTATTTTGTAGCATGCATCAATGTTCACGCTGCACTAGGGGTGGCCGATATGGCAAAGCAATTTTCTAAAAGCCTGGGTCACAATTAGAATCATGATTCTCATCCACTCAGCATCTTAATTTTGTCTTAAGAGGTCATTAATGCTGATAGCTTCTCCCTAGAGCTTTCGCCTCACTGTGAAATCTACCACAGGGTCAAATCACAATTAAATTTTATAATGGTCATATCGCTCACCCCCAAGTCACCATGCTCTTCTGTTTATCTTACGTCTTTACTGTTACAATCAATATTTAACCAATTTAATATTTCTGAATGATTATGCTTTCCCTCAGTGCTAAATAATGTCAAACTACATAACCCAGCAGCCCTTGCAGTGTCTGTGGTGAGATCCACAACATCTCTATCAGGTTGTATTGGCAGTATCCCATCCAGAACCCAAACATCACATCAGTCACATTATGCCTCCCTAGCATCACCCTGCTTAGACCCACTGTCCCAACCCAGAGCTGAACCAAGACCCTCAGAGGGGCGGCCAAAACCAGGTGGGCCAACACGAACCGGCCACACATCGCAGCTCGAGTGGCATGGCCCGAAGGAAACGAATATCGATCCACGGAAAATGTAGCAAACATGTCCATTCGGTTATGAGAGGGACGACGCCGACGCACAAGGGCCTTAACAATACCCACCAAAATCAAGTCCAACAGTAAGCCTACAGAAAAACAAGAGTGGAAAGAAGAAAAACAGGTCACAATTGCAGTTCCAACACAATAAACTCAATCAATCAATAAAAAGGCAGTTTTGTTTGTGCTTTTGAAAACTAGGTCAAACGAGGAACACAACCTGGTGATGGTTTTAATAATAATAATTTATGTCAATTGAAATAGTTATAAAATAGGATTCCTCTTAAATCTATGGTTTGGAAAGTGGGTCAAATGATTGAGGCAACCAGTTGTCACATTAAAGGGACAGAGAAAAGCTCATGTGAGGCCAGAAATGTGTGTCTGCAGTGTACTGATTATTTTTGTAGCACTGTGAATCTTGAATAAGACTTCTAGGCAGGTAAATTTTTACTCATAAGAAAATTATCAAATTCAGTAAGATTGTTCTGAAGTGAGGCATGTGTGAGCTTAAATACCATCGGGGTACTTTTGCATATTGTCTTTAACCCTCTCAGGCTCAAATTAATTTTTAGTATCAGGAAAAATCTGATATTTGGGGAAAATTATAATATTGGGTAGTAATATACAATCCTGACTTTTTTATCCTTTGTAAAAAAAAAAAAGTATTTTGCACTTCTGGCAGGCCGTTTGCGTGTAGCCATTCTTGCACAGTCTGCATCGCCCACGTTTATCAGCACGGATGGGAGAAAAGGCTCCTGAGTTAAAAAAGCTCATAAAATATGGATGCGGAGTAAGTAGGTAATTGGCATTTAGCTGTTGCAAATCTGCAACGCCTGCCTGGAGAGGGTTAAGTGCACTGCTGATACCAATCAGCTACAACAAGGGCCTTCTAATACACCATTGGGTTTTTATGTGACTGAAGAGCGCCCTCTACAGGCATAGATTTGAAATAATCTACTTATCAATAAAGATATGGGGTTGGGTGGGTATAAGGCTAACCTTAATTATAAACATGTGCATGGGAGAAACAAATCAAGTCTGGCAGTAGGCACAAATTCCCCACCTATAAAGAGGTTGAGCATCACTTCTTGTCCCGCAGCACTGTCGCTCTTGTACATGCAGTACGCGGTACCAGCCAGCCACGGGATGCCATGTCCGGATATCTCTATCAGTTTCATCAAGGGACGGACGCTGCCCCAGGACGAGTCCTCACAGGCGCACACCCCGAGCCGCTTGGACATCCACAGGTCGATGGCCAAAAGCGAGCTGAGCGCTACCCGGATGAATGACGGGTTAAGCCGTATACCGTCCTCCTCAGGCCCCTGGCCGCTGGCGGAGCCGGTAGAGGAGCTTGAGCCTCGGCGCCGTGTGGGGCTCTCCGAGGCCCGCAGCCGGGCAGTGGTTGGGTCCGAACCCTGCCGCTGAAGCAGAGACTTGTTCAGAGATGCGAACTCAAAGCGATCATTCGAGCTGCCGACAACCGGGCTGCCTCCACTGCGACCTGGGTTTTTAGTTTTGGGAGACGGCATGATAAAAGTTACAATGACACTAAAGTCTCTTACTTGAAATTACAATGGCTTTCTGATGGCCCTCTCTATGATGTTATGCGGACCGCTGTTTCTGTATTTATCTCTTGAACGTTTGACAATTCGCTTCACGTCTAGATGTGCCGTAGTGAAACGCCATCTTTGTTTTTTTTAGTCGCAAAGGAGCACGGGACATTGAGTTTTTTTCAACATAGACAAAATAATGAAGTGTTGTATTTTATTGTTAGTAGGTATGCATTCTTAATGGTGTTGTTTAGCGATATAACATGGCATTTAGTAATAATTTTTAAAAATCGACACAAACTATTTTTTTTTCTGAGTGGTCGTTAGAGCGCAACACCCCTGGCTTAGTCCCGCCTCTTTCCGGGGTCCATGTGGTGGTTCCTCTGTCAAGCTTTTCTTGGGAATCTGTGTGTTGCTGGGTCTACAAGCATCGAACTAGTGGATCAAACATGCCTGGAATTTTGCTCGGAGATGTGTTTCCTAACTTTGAAGCCGAGACCACCATCGGCAATATCAAGTTCCACGACTTTCTCGGTGACTCGTAAGTACAATATTTCACTGAAATATTGCCCTACTGTCTAATTGTTTTAGATTTGGTAAAATGTACAAACTTTCATATTTGCATTCATCATTGACACATACTGTAGGCTGCTATATTGTACGCAAGTTGCGTGATTTGTTCTAGATTCTCATTGCATTTGACTTCCACCTGCTGTTTTCATGCAATTAGGTTACACAAGCATGACTGGGAACTTATTTAACTGTCATAGGAGGCTAGTAAAACGCCCATATCAAATATTGCCTCTAAATCCGTTAAAGATTAATTAAACTATTGCATAACAAGGCCTACTTTTAAAAACCCTTCACGCAGTACTCGATGCTGTTGCACATTTAACATTGCATTGCCGATCAGAATAATATTCTCCGTTAAAATTTTCAGCAGTTATTTAAAAGAGGAACTTATTCATGTAACGTTATAAGCCAATAAATTACATCACTCTCCCATATGTTAGCCTATTTCAGTGGTCATTGGTCATCCCTGAATGGATTCTCGCCAGCTATTGCATAATTTCCTTCTTCTGTTGAGAATAAAAGGTTAATTGTTTTCTGCAGAATGGATCACAGTTTTTGGTAGGCATTTGCATGCAATACAAATTTGATGCAAACTATGTGAAAATTAACTGAATAGTAACCTTTTAAACATTCCTCAAACTTCCACATTTGTTATGCCCCAAAACTTTGCTGTAGCCGTTCTGTTCTACACCTCAAGAGAGTCAGGCCTTAGTCAGATGACTACTTTGGCACAACGATTAGAGGCTTTTCTATTCACACTGAACACTATTTATTCACATAGACCAGCAACACTTAATATTGGTACACAACAGCACTTCGTCCCCAAAAGAACACAGCTGGGTTTGGAATCTTAGCTTTGCCAAGTAGACAGCTGTTATTTTACTACAAGACAGGATTCATTTTTCTTCCAGTAAGTTTAACAAAGAAAAGAAGTTGCAATTAGTGTACTTAAGCAGCTTTTTCCTGAAAGGTTTATAATAACATGTCAATAATAATATTAATTGTTTAGGTGGGGCATCCTATTCTCCCACCCGAGGGACTTCACTCCTGTGTGCACCACAGAGCTGGCCTGTGCTGCCAAAGTCTCTGATGAGTTTAAGAAACGTGGGGTCAAGATGATCGCCCTTTCTCTGGACTCTGTGGAAGACCATCACAACTGGAGCAAGGTTTGGAGAGAAAATACTTTAATTTACATTAATGTACATTATCACTACACAAATACTTAACATTGGTGTGAACTCTAGATCACAATGAATGTAATCTGAGAAGTGAAAGGAAAGAGATAGGCCAGGTCAAGTATTCACAGGAGAATCTCTACAAAATTCACTACATGTTCTTTACTGCTCTATGCTAGTCCACTACTTTATGGATAGAACTTTTTGTCCTAAACACAAATGATTGGCCAGGCTGCTCTTACACTCCCACGGTCAAAGATGACATTGGGCTTCAGCAGCTGCACTCCCTGTAACCTCCCTGTTAGATAATATAGAGAAACCACTGTTTTCAAAAATCTCGGAATACTTGGCAAAATTCAGTATAAAAGTGAATCCTTGAAACATTGGTACTCCAGGGTCAATTCAGGTCTTACTGACAAGCATTTTTTATTTGTTTTTATTGTTCTGGATTAGGTTTATCTTTGGTTGTGCTTTGTACCAATTTAAGTCAGCCGTGATTTTGTTGTATTGTCAATACAATTTTTCAATTTATACCGGTTTCATCACAGTTTTGGCTTGGTTCTTCAAAGCCTACATTTTCTTTTCTGTTACTTACTATAGTTATATGTTATGTTAGGGTAGTGACCCCTAAAGTTAAAAGGTGAAAAGGAAAGAAAAACAAATGTGACGGTGTATTCACTGTTCTTGTTCTTCTTCAAAGGATGTGATGGCCTTTGGCAATGCAGCAGGTAGCCCTCTGCCTTTCCCAATCATCGCTGACAAGAAGAGAGAGCTGTCTGTGCAGCTGGGAATGTTGGATCCAGATGAGATGGACAAGGATGGCATGCCGCTGACCGCTCGCTGTGTAGGCTAATGATATTTTACTACCAAGCCTTTGAAAATGCACTCCCTACAAGCACAAGATTAGAGCCCAACCGATATATCGGTTGGCCGATATAATCGGCTGATATGGGCACATATTCAGCCGATATGTGTGCTGATATGGGCAGATATTTCACGTAGGCATGTTATACCTATTATAAATTTTAGACTCTCTACATTATGTTCATATAATCCTATTTACAGACAGATAAATGTCCTAATATGTGGTTCCACATCAGTATTTATCTGCTGAGTCATTTGTCTGTGTGTGTGGCCGTACTGTCCCTGAACACACGTCACTCACGTCAGGTCACTCGCGTCAGGTCACTCGCGTCAGGTCACTCGCGTCAGGTCACTCGCGTCAGGTCACTCGCGTCAGGTCACTCACGTCAGGTCACTCACGTCAGGTCACTCACGTCAGGTCACTCACCCCCGCAGATATAGATCCACGTGCAACACTTAGATTATATTCTTTTTACGGACAATCGGTTTGAGTCAGGATTAAAAGGACATTTATTAGTGCAGACTTGTGACGTGAGGAGGAGCCTGTGTGAGCGGTGAGTGTTGGAAATATGTTGACTTTGAAGCTAGTTTTGGTTAGCGATTAGCTGCTGTAGCTCCCACACATAAACAGGCTGTTTTCTATTGGCCTATTGTAAAGTGACTATATTGGCCGTATATTTGTTACTGGACCTGCATTGATATGTAAATGAGCTGTGAATAGAGGTGTGAATGATGACATTTGCACATATAATTAATTACCGCGGCGCGCACATATTTATGGCTAAAGGCTAATAGCGGTAGTTTCTTGACTAGCTAGTAGTGATGTGTCGGTCGCGAACGAAGCGGCTCTTAGAGCCAGCTCTTTGAAGTGAACGACGGGAGCCTGCTCCTTATTGGGAGTCGTGTTTTCTCTTTCTCTCACTTTTTTTTCTCTTCACGTTGCATGTAGACTCGTGGTAGTTTGACTGCGGCAGCAGCTCAAAACAAAACTTTCAGAAATATGTGTGTGCATAGGATAGAAAAATGTGCATGTTTGGCTGTAGTACAACATAAAATGAATAAACCAGGACTAATCTTGGGCTCGAGAGAGATAGAGACCAAGTCCCGACACTCAGTCCTGGTTCAGTTCTGGTTTAGTCTTGCTTTAGACTTGGTTCAGTTCTGGTTTAGTCCTGCTTTAGTCCTGCTTTAGTCCTGCTTTAGTCCTGCTTTAGTCCTGCTTTAGTCCTGCTTTAGTCCTGCTTTAGACCTGCTTTAGACTTGCTTTAGTCCTGATTTAGTCTTGCTTGCAACAAAACAATCTGAAGAGCTGCTTGGGAGCCGAAAAAGCCAGCTGCTTTTAGTGAGCCGAGCCAAAAGAGCCGGTTCTCTAAAAAGAACTGGAATACCCATAACTAGTAGCTAGAATGTGATGCAAAAATGCCATTAGTCCAACCTACTGTCTGTAAATATGATGTAAAGAGGCAGAATAACAATAAATGTTGCCTAAATAAACCCAATTTAAAATCAACTAGAGCCAAACCTAAGTTAGTTTTTTTTTTTAATTCAAGATTTACAGTGAATTTTTACATTACTAAATATATCGGTGATTATATCGGCTATCGGCAGCTCCAACTCCCATTTTATCGATTTCATATCGGCCACAACAAAACCCATATCGGTCGGGCCCTACACAAGATCTGAAAAGTTTGCCTTTACTATGATCAAATCTTTATGAAAATGGTAAATTTAATAGTTATTTTCTTGATGGCGAAACAGCCCAAATAGTAAACTGGATTAAAGATGTATAAATACAGCTTTAACACAGTCCATTCCTTCCAGGTTTTTATCATTGGTCCTGATAAGAAACTGAAGCTGTCCATCCTGTACCCGGCCACCACAGGGAGGAACTTTAATGAGATTCTGCGAGTGATCGACTCCCTGCAACTCACAGCACAGAAGAAGGTTGCCACACCTGTTGACTGGAAGGTATAGTTAAACATTAAGGAAACACTTCAGATAATATAGACAAGTTAATTGTTTTATTGTTAATGACAGCAGTCTTTTATAAACTCAAAAATATGACACACAGTAATTTCAGTAATTCAGTCATTTTGATATTTTTGGCAGACTAAATTAACTTCTTTCAAATATTGTAGAAAGTATTGAGGGGGTGAAATAACAGTATTTAGTGTTTCATAAAATCAAATGTTTCAAATGTTTTAAATCACTTAAAAACACAACTCAGTTGACCAAAGTACAGTACACAACAATAATTATAAAAGGCAATAAAATAGACACAAATAAAATAATGAAACAAGTCATAGCATGATTACAGACATCCCATCAAATCCAGCTATATACTCCACGTGAGACACATAAAAGTCCTGCTGGCATATTGTATGATTGTTGTAAACCATAAACTAACATAGGCCTTTACATTTCAGCCTGGTGATAAAGTTATGGTCATTCCCACTCTCTCTGATGCTGAGGCTGAAGCCCTCTTCCCCAAAGGTGTGGCTACAAAGGTGTTACCTTCTGGGAAGAATTATCTGCGATACACACAAATCTGAAAGAAAGGAAAAACTCTTTCAAGAACCATGACATTCACTGTTTTAATGTGAAGAAATAATTTACACTAAATTAATCTTAAAGGGATTTCTGCAAAGATTGTCATCATTATCAGTGCCTTTGTCTTCCCAAATAAAGACAGTATCACTTGAGTTTTAATTTTGAAAGTTTTTTTTTTTATCTTATAGACTGAAACAGTCCAGTTTGAAAGTTTGTAACTATTTAAATTCACCACTAGATGGCTTTGTAATGCTGTTTATGCAGACAATTATTTCGCTACTGGTTACGTAAGACCACTTTTTGCCACTAGAGAGCGCAACATTCACACAGTATACATATCTTTGGTTTAGTGACTTGACTGATGTCTAGGTTGGCAGGAAGAACACGCATGCCTCTTTTGTTCTTAGTCTATGACAGTGGTAGAAACATGGTAGAACTTGTAGAAATTGTCAATGACATAAAACTTAGCAAATATGTAAAATTATCACATTCTTAAATTCATTAAAATTAGCAAATATGACCTTAAACTCCCAACAATATTGTTCTAAACGTATGAATAATACATCATAACCTACTTACTAACCAGAACTTTGATAATTTGTCATAGATGTCATGTTTAGGTTAAAAGATTTGTATATATACATATATTGGGTGAAACATGGTTGTTAAAATACATTATTTGGTCTCGCCTCACCTGTCGACAGTGCAGAGGTGTTACATTGCTGTTGGAGTTATTCAATCCTCAGAGCTGCATATCTGAGCACAGTATTGGTTACACTGAGCACTGATCTCTCACTGTGGCCTTGTATTCACACAGGAATGCTGAGGTCAAACACAAGAGATGGGAATCCCTTTGAGTGTGTGAAGAAGTATGGAGATGCATGAACTCAGTCATAACTTTTATGCATTTATACTTTTCAGTGCAATGTAATTTTAGACAGAAGGAAGAATCATCAAAAGTAAAAGTAACGCACAAGATGAGTCAGTTACTATTAATGTTGGTACTACTGCTGTTCTACCAGACTGTTTATTGTAGCTAAAATATTATAATTATTATGAATACAAATACATTGGTCTATAAAATATACAACCCAATGGGGCTTCAGAGATACATTTGAACACATTTAGAGATTTGGTATGTTGGATGTGAAACACACAAAACTTTTGTAAAAGTATGTCACAATATGAACTGCTTGAACCTGTCACCCCCTTTCTGAAAAGCTCATAGTGCTACTACTTCATGTTTATATATTTTACTTCTTTATTAGATTTGTCCATGTAAAGTGCAATCCTTGTTCTTGGAGACAGTACCTTCTTTCTTGATCCAAACAAGCTGAAATCTGGCTTCTCTTCAAATATGGGATGAAAGTGATATATTCAGTGAGTTGCTCTTTGCCTCCCTCCCTGCCTCTCTCTCTGTCCCTCTATTTCTCTCTTTCTTGCTCTCTCTGCATCTTTTTCTTCCTCTGTCTCTCTTGCTCTCTCTGTCTGTGTCAGTCTCTCTCTCTCTGTTTGTGCCATTCTCTTTCTTTCTTTGTCTCTCGCTCTCTGTGTGTCTCTCTCCCTCTCTCTGCCTCCCTCCCCCTCTCTTTCTTTCTGCCTCTGTCAATTTCTTCTCTCTCTGTCCCTCTCTCTCATTTGTTGCTCTCTTTCTCTCTGTGTCACTCTTTCTCCGTCCCTCTCTCGTCTGTTGCTCTCTCTCTTTGTCTCTCTCTCTCCCTCTCTCTGTCTTTATCTTTCTTTCTCAGAATACACTTTTTCTCAACCCATTTTTCACTCTCTCTCATTTTCTCTCACCCTTCTCTTGTGCCTTTTTTGTCCTCAGGAGTTGTCCAAAATAATAAGACGTAGACAGAGAATCCTGATCAAATGCATTTCTCAGATTCCACACCACAATGGGCCGTGCCACAGCTAGCATGAGACGCGCTTTGGGTGTCAGGCTCTGGCTTAATTGTGCTTTACCAACCATCCCCTCCCGCTCATCTGTCACCCATGGGTGCGTGGTTATCTGGCCCGTCCTGTCACCCTTGCCTCGCCAACTCTTCAGCGGTAATACAACCCGGGGCCAGCCCAGGTCTCACAGGGAACAACACACAGCATTATAACAGCAGCTGGTTATGACAAACACAAACACACTGCAAACGGCCTATGCAACTGATAAATTGATATATATTTTAAAATCAAAGCACTAATTTAAGTTATGTATTACATTTATTACATTTGATTTGAGTAGAAAGCACTTTAAAATCACTGTATCATGTTTATCAATCCCACTGTTTCCAAGTGTAGAGATAGTTTTAATGTATTAATATGAATGCCTAGCAGAGGTGGGACCAAGTTGTTGTTTTGCAAGTTTCAAGTAGGTTTCAAGTCTTTGACCTCAAGTCTGAGTCAAGTCCCAAGTCAAAAACAGGCAAGTCCAAGTCTCTGGCCCATAAGTACAAGTCAAGTCCAAGTTGTCTGCTTTGAGCTTCAAGTCAATTCAAGTCTATAAATAAAGAACCAAATATAGCTTAGATTTTTGCAATTTATATGAATTTTAAGATAAATTGTACTTAAAAAGTCATAGTATATTTATATATGAATATTTATATAAGAGTTGTAGAAATGCAAATTTTACCTTTTTAAATGTCTGAGTGTGAATCATTACGGTCAGAACAGAAAGAATTCAGATTTAAAAGTGCTAATTAACAGTTATTTTGTCATGAATGATCATGACAAAATAACTGTTAATTCTATGTAGTTTCCTCTGTTTTACTTTACTGTACTGTATATTACTGTATAATATTGAATATTACTGTAGTACATTTGAGGGTACCATCTCACAGTACTTCAGTTACATCCAATGTAACAAACAGAAGTGGGAGGGACATGTTCTAATTTGTTTCTGTAAAATTAAGCACTGAATTTATCAACTGTGAAGAGAAAAGTATTTTCTAAAAACATTTTTTTTTAGGAGAAACATCAAATCTCCTCAAGTCACAGGCCTCAAGTCCGAGTCAAGTCCCAAGTCTTAGTCAATTTTATCAAGTCAAGGCTCAAGTCCTTAGAAAAATGACTCAAGTCTGACTCGAGTCCACGTCTTGACTTGCAAGTCCCCACCTTAGATGCCTAGTACTATAATTTTTTTTTTTTTTTCATAGGATAGATGAAGCCATCAGTCAATGTTTTGAAGCCATTGACTTTGCAAAACAGTATACAATTCCAGTACTTTCTGGTACTGTCTTATCAGAGAAAGTACGCCTCACCACATCCTCTGCAAATAAAATCAACAAAACTACCTTTATACCAGCTATCTCTGCTCACAGGACATCCCAGGACAAGGGCAACTGTTTGTTCCATTGAAGATTATGTAATAAGATACTTTTACCCCAAGTGCCTTAGATTAGTTTTTACATTTGAGTACATTTTAGAAAACCAAATGTTACTTTAAACTGTGTAGATATGACAGAAGAAGATTAGTGAAGTAGTGTGTTATTTCTCCTCAAGCAGTTTACTATTACTACTACTATTACTATATTTACTATTACTT
Source organism: Boleophthalmus pectinirostris (assembly GCF_026225935.1). Lineage (NCBI taxonomy): Eukaryota > Metazoa > Chordata > Actinopteri > Gobiiformes > Gobiidae > Boleophthalmus > Boleophthalmus pectinirostris. Next base: position 21,803,542 of record NW_026571473.1, on the reverse strand, counting down.
ATTTGACAGTTTGCCTGGTTATTCCTTACTTGTATGTGTTCTCAGTGGACATGATTCCCATAGTGTGTGCCAGGCATTGACTTCATCACCTGCAGCTGCCCATGACCCCCACAGGTTAACAAGCCAAAGACCTGCGCAACCATAGCTCACATCCACATGCACACACAGTCCCACAAGGAGCAGGCAGTTTGATGCTTTCCAGACATCTCCCTCCTCTCTCCCCCTTCATTTCTCCTCTCTCTCTCTCCCCCCCTACACTGCCTGGCACTCTCCCCACACATCCAACACAACTGCACCTCCCCCAGCTCCAGTCCAATCCTTATCAACGTTTCAGATTCTTGTTCCCATGCAAAGAGAGGCAGAACAGTGCATTATTTGTTTAAACTTGACTGATGTTTACCGCAAGATAAAATATGCAAGTTACAGGGTAAGGTTTGATTCGTGATGGTGGAAAAAGGCATTTAATTGTAGCTTTAGTTTGACTTCTTATTGTGTCTATATGGTTCCAAATGAATTGCAGAGCTTTTGTTTTCTGTTCCTTCCAGTATTTATTTATAAAAGAGTTACATGGGCTTTGTGAGATGCTTTGTCTCTCTGAATTGATGTGTTATTTGATATTATATCTGTTTGAGAGTCAGTTTTCCAAATGTATTTCCATCTGCTTCGTGGTTTATCCATTATGTTGTAAAGATAAACTATAATCAGAGTTTCTCCACATGCTAATAAAAGTGGACACAGAGTTTAGCAATGTGATCAAGCGATATCTGTATACCTCTGCAAATACAGGGCAGTGCAATTAATCACATTTTAATTATTCTCTTCAGTTAATTACAAGAACCAAACAATACAATTCAATAGATAAAGTAAAATTATATTCTGAAGCATATGGGTGCTGGTTCTGCCTCCAGTGCATGGCCTTTTTAAACATGAATTACAAAACATTAAAACATTACACACATTAAAAGAAATATCAAGATGTTCCCCTGACAGACTAACACTGTTATGATTTCCTATCCCATGTAACTACTTAAGGATTTTTAGAATAATTCCAACAGAGTGCCTTGGACTGTTTTCACCAATTTCTTACTCTATCACAGTAAGTTTTTATACTACAAGCCAGAGGTGGGGACTTGCAAGTCGTGACTTGGACTCCGGTCAGACTTGAGTCACTATTTTTAGGATTTGAGACTTCACTTAATAAAACAGACAAAGACTTGAGACTTGAATTGGACTTGAAGATCAGTGACTTGGGACTTGACTCAGACTTGAGGCCTGTGACTTGAAAAGACTTGATGCTTCTCCTAAAAAATATCCTTGCATTTCAGTGCAGACGACATGACAAAATAATAATATTAAGCTCTTTTAAATCTTAATTCTTTCTATTCTGACTGCAATGATTTACACTAAGATCTTGTCAAAGCATTTAAAATCTACAACTCTTATATAAATACTCATATAAATATACCATGACATTAGGTACAATTTAGCTTAAAATTCATATAAATTGCAAAAATCTAAGCTATATTTGGTATTTTTGTTTAAAGACTTGAACTGCCTTAAAGGTCAAGGCAGATGACTTGGACTTGACTTGGACTTATGGGCCAGTGACTCGACTTGGACTTTCCTGACTTTGACTTGGGACTTGAGGTCAAAGACTTGAGACTTGCAAAAGAACGACTTGGTCCCACCTCTGCTACAAGCATGGTCATCTTCACTGTTTATTATTATGATTTCTGTTATGACCCAAATAATGATGATTTTATGACTGAGCTGCCCATTACAAACTCACCAAACATGTCAAAGTTACATTTTTAATCCTAAAAATGGTGTGAAGATTTAAATCCAACAGACATTTGAATCGCTTTGTGTGGCTACAGCCCATAGTCACATAAGTCAACGGTCCTTTGAGCTCCTCTAACATAACCCACATTCACCTGCATTCAGGCGAAGGACATAATGATACCAGTGATGATCCCGGTGCAGAGATAAATGCCATTGTTTTGATGGCACCTCATAAATACAGCATGCAGACAGGCTATTATGGCAAAGCGCGTCCTATGCAGTTATTGCGCTAAGAACAGGATGATGAATGAGAAGGTAAAAGTGCTATTACTCTTTGGGCTTATCTGTATCCTTCACTATGAAACTGGCCACCACCACCCTGGCTTTTTACCCCTCCCTCCTCTCTCGCTTTCTCTATTAGCGACGCATTGATCACCCACATGCTGGCATATCACCTGAGTAATGGCTAAGGGTGTCTGGGCTTTTAAAACAACCCTGAGCTTCATCAAGGCGGCAGGGAAAATGGCTGCCAACGTTATAAAGTATCCAGAATGTGTGTGTGCGTGTGTGTGTGCTTTTAAGAGGAGATGTTTAAAGGGCCCATATTATGCTATTTTTAGATCTGTTATAATGCTGTTTCCTCATCAAAAACATACCTTGTGGAGTTGTGTTTTGTTTCATTCACACATGTTTAACACACAAATCCTGGATATTTAGTCTGAGTTCTCTCAAACAAAAAACACTTTTGATGTCATGTGGTAATACAGGAAGTGCACCACTGTGTCTTTAAACTCCAAACACCTTCGCTAGAATCATTTGGATGATTTCAGCCCTGGAATTGCCAACCTCTACAGAACTAAAGCTAAAAGGTAGCTGTTAACTTAAAAACTACTGCTTCATAACATCACAGAGTGCTTTGGAGATACAGACTAATAATAAATGGTTACTCAAACGTGTAAATGAAACAAAACACAACTCCAGAGATGTTTTTGAGGAGGTAACAATATTATAACATGACTAAAAGCTCACAAGTCAATTTTGTGTGATATGGGACCTTTAACACTGGTACCGCTGTGATTAGATTAATGCTTTTGTGAATGTTTTGCATTACTGCAATTCACAATTTATCTTTACAAGGCTGAGTAATCCATGCATCATTCATTCATTCATTTTTAAATATAAAACCAAAAATAAGAACTATTTTACAACTATTTTATTCATTATTAGTCTCCAAAACCAACAGATAACAATTAATTTTTTCAGTTTTCGATTTTGTGTTTAAATGAATAATGGAAAAAACAGATAACGGACGTTTCCCGTTTACGTGATTGCGATGCCGGACTTTTGCATAACATATAGACTGAACCAGGACTAAAACAGGACTAAACTGTTTTCAGTCCTAGTCTCAGTCCTGGTCTGGTCCCGGTCTCAGTCCTGGTCTAAGTCCCGGTCTCGGTCCCGGTCTCAGTCCCGGTCTCGGTCCCGGTCTGGTTCCGGTTTTGTCGCGGACCTGTTTTATTCCTGTCTTAGTCCTGTTTTAGTCCTGGTTCATTCCTGATTCAGTCCGGCATTGCAGTTTAATTCACGGAAACGGGAAACGGCCGTTATCAGTTTTTTCCATTATTCATTTAAACACAAAATTGAAAACTGAAAAAAAACAAATTGTTATCCGTTTTTTTCATTTTGGTTTTGGAGACAAATAATGAAGAAAACTGTTGGTTTTTTTCATTTTCTTATTTTTGGTTTTATATTGAAAATCAAATGAACGAATGATACATGGATTCTGAGTTCACAGTACTTCAAAATTTATGTTAGGACAATACTCTCTTGATATGCTTACTACTGCATGATAGTTCTTGTTCTTGTTTGTAAAATATAAGCAATCTCTGGACCTTTCAATATGACAAGCATGTTTTCAGGCATAAGTATCAATTTAAACCTGCAATACTAGCTATCTGTCGTCAGTATGGGGTGTGGATGTACTCAAAGAAGAAAAACAACTAAACAATATGATGAAGAGAGGAAAGCAGAGAATATCCTGCTCTGTTGTTGTGTTTTACGTTGTGTGTGCAATTCCACAGTTTATTTGTGTTTGGTCAGAGGGCAGCTGGTGTGAGGGGGCAGCACTGAGGCGGTCAAACTCTGCCACACACAGAGGAGAGAAGTAATGAAGTAGCTTGGACTGCCGCATTGTAAAATCAACAAACTGGATAACCAAAAGTATTGTGTTCTTATTATCAGTCAATTGTTTATTGTTATTCAAAATGTAATATTGATGAGTGAACATACTGTATAAGACCTCTTCAAGTTATAGATGACTTTTTGAGCACTTTTCACCATTTAAAAGATGTAATATTTAGTTTTAAACCCATGGCAATGGTCCTAATTTTCCATCATTCTCAAAACCAAAGATATTTAGAATAATGAATTCAAATGGAAGTAAAACAATGGACTTACTACTTTAGTTATATTCAGTTTTACAGTGACTGGAACTTCAACAACACAACAACCGTGTGTGGCAATATAGGAGGAGGAGGAGGGCTGAAAGGGTGTAGGCTGCGGAGGTGAAGAGTGACTGGAGAAGGGAGGCCTGTTGAAAAAATCAAAACAGAGACAAAGATGACATGGCGTTGTTATAGCAACTGTTTAGGGTTTGGGCCGATTTTCCCCAAAAACATAATGGACTACTTTGGACCTTAATGAGTCCAGTCTGGCTTTTCCTGGCTCTCACCGCGAGGGTCGTGTGCAGATGGAGAAACGCAGAGTGGAGAGAGCAACATGTGTTTTGGTTTAAGACTTGTTTATGTTCATCTAACAGTGGGAGAGCAGAGCCATGGTTAACTAGCAATTAAAGTCATGATCATAAAACCAGCCCCATTGTAAATAAACACTGCACTGCTAGGAGCGAGGAGGCAAAACGTCCATTCATATAAAAGAGGGAACTCAAATATGAATTAAATTAGCATTAAATAAAAAAAAAAAAAAAGTTGCCAACCAGAGCTTAAAGAAGGAAGAATTTTAAATTTAGACTCATATTCCTGTCAAGGACGGTGTAATACAGTTGTGCTCAAGTCAAGCCGGATTAGTGTCGATGGCTTTGTCAAAAAGGAGGGGCATCTGACATAAATCATATAACTGGTCATTTCAGCACAGGGACACACAGGGACGCACAGGTGGCAGCTCAGTAAAGAAATAAATGCTTTCTGAAATGCAGTCACATTAAGTATATTTTTAAGAATTATAAAACATTGTATGGTTTCTGTTACTCTAAACAAACACAACAGTCCACAAAGTTTGATACCTTGGAAAGCACACCATATTCCTTTGTCTTGTTTGCACGTAGCTCGCGGGGCGGCTCACACCGGGATACAGTGAATTTTCTGGCCCTTAAAACAAGCTCTTATGAAAGTTATTATGTTAATGGAGCTTTAAGCTGTGTGTGCTAGTGTAATAAGTCTCTGTGTGAGTGTTAAAGACTAGAGGTGTGTACAGTGAGTGAGTGTGCATGCTTTTTAATGTCTCAATATAATGAGCTCCTATGGGACACTCTCACCTTGCACCCCTGCCATGCTTTCTCCCCCCTCACTCCTCTGTTCCCTAAACTTGGCCTTATTAACCTCAAACTTCCCCCATGTGTTTATTTAGGTACAAAGAGGAAAGGTAAGCTGGTATGCGGTGTTTATTTATACAGCCGTGTCAAGGTAAAGACAATAATGAAACTAGAATTTCCTCCAACTTTTTTCAGATTTTGTCCATTGGGGCAGAGGCATTGGGTCAGTGGCTTTGCACCTTGCTTTGACCCTGTGGGCATTGCACCACAGAGGACAGTATTCTCAACTTGTTTAACATCAGGAAGCTCAGCACCTCCAGCCCACCACAAACCTTTATGGAGTCAAAGTTCACGCTCTGCCCTTTACTGTGGTCTGTGGAGGTGTGTGTGGCAGCCCACCTGAGGGAGAAGAGAAACAAGGAGTCATCTGTCAATCAAAAAGGCCATGCACACATTTGCTCTACAACAAAATCTTTAATCTTTTACCTTTGGTTTTTATGTTCATACTTTTATATGATCTCTGCATTTTTTCCAACTCATCGCCAGTCCTGTATCAGTATATTGTCATGACTATTTTTTTGGTATATTTTACTAATTTTGTAAATTTTGTAAAATATACACAACAATTTTGCTTTTTACAGAAAGGAAACTTGTTTATGCACTATATTTATATTTCAGTTTGTACAGGTATGGTTTAATAAAATTATTTGGTTCATAATATTAGCCAGGCTGGCGCCACCTAGTGCCTCCACTCAATTTCATTTCTTTCCAGCGACTAGGTTAGGAATCTGAATACACTAGATGGTTCACAAAAACCCCTGAAGTGTAAGTTTGGGCTCCAGCCAGTCAGTGAAGAGCCATACATTCTGTGTTGGCAACAATTTCTGAGTTCAAGGATTTAAAGCTGGAATAAAGAGCATGTTTGGTGAATTTGATCAAGGGGAAAGACGTTATTGCCCTTCGTCATATGGGATTTGGGAAAAGCTTTATATACCAGTTAGCCCTGTTAGCAGCGCATTACATACGTCACGACCAAATAGCAGCGATTGGTTAAATAAAAAAGTACCCGCCTACCGTCGAGCAAATGAATCCTAATGCTGCGAGGTTAGACGGTTTCCACGGTTTCCACGGTTTCCATGGTTTCCATGGTTTCCACGAAGAGAAACCGGCTATCATAATATGGCTTATTTAGCAAAATTATGAAATTATTGAGTTATATGTGTATCACATTGAATTGTGAGGGACTCTGATTTCCAGCTCTAGAATTGGACAACCAGCTTCATCTTCTAAACCACAAAGGTAATTCAACCTGGAGGGACTCAGACAAACACAGAGAGAAAGTATTAGTAGATTTAATGAATGAGCTATCTTTGTGCTCAAACCAAATCACATTCCACCCTCTCCCATCTGAAGAAGACATAGCGATGAAGGTTGTGGCCAATTAGATAACATTTAAGACAAGTCTTACCACTGCGGACTGGACTCTGGAGGTGGTAGAAAAGAGGCTGAGGAGAGCAAAGGGGACAATGAGATGATGAAGAGAGAGAAGGGGATGATGAGATGCCAAAGCGGTGCTGGGGAGGAGGTGGGGCGAGGCACAAACCGAAGCGTCCACGTACCTGCAATGGGGGTTTAAATTTGGCAGACTGGGCGCTGATTGGACAGGAGGAGGTGCAATGAGCAGTGGGAAGGTGATGAAGGCTGAGGAAAAAGTAAACTCTGGAGCAGTTTAGGTCTTCCAGGCTGAATTATACTCTAGCTCCAGTTGAAATTTTTTCCATTCAACAATTATAAGTTATGTTTTGATGGACCATTGCATCACTGTGTTGCTGCCTAGAGGGGTCAATGTCACTCCACCCCCTCCAATCTGAACCTATTTGTGGCTCTTGACGAACTGAAAGTCAAATATTTTCTGTTTGTCCGCGGATCAGAGCTAAGCCTACCTGCTTTAAGCTCAACTGGTTCAAAAAATGGCCCTAAAACGTGACTTGTTTGTGTAACGGTGGATAATTATAGGTCTGTGCGTCTGTTTTGTTCCAGTGTTTGCATACGTCTTTGCGACAGTAAGGTTGCGGTCTCTAGAATGGATATGCAGAGATTAAAGTGTAGCCCAGTAGAAAACATTCTTGGCCATGCGTTTTAATATTGATTTACTAAACTGAAATAGTATACACCCCACTGTCCCAAATGCCACCATTATCTCACACTGCATAAAGCGGTTTAGCAGAAAACAAATCTAACAAAGGCCTCTACAGTTTCGGTGCTAGAGTCTTTTCTGGATAAGTGGACTAAGTTGCATGTATCAGAATAGGAATTTGACCCCACAGGGATTTCCCCACTGCTGTGTTTACTCCCTATATCCCTCTGTTATCGCCAAGGACTAATGCTTTATTTCTATACTCTCTGTCTATTTAGTGAATGCCTTTTGGACCTCTAATAAAAGGGTTACAATGAGGCTTTACCTGATCTGGGCCCAGCTGTTCAGAACCATGATGTCTCACACTTAGCAACAATAAAATCAGCCCGGCACTATTTGCTTAAGCTCTTGAATAAATAATGCTGCCTGTGGATTAGCGGGCAAAAGGCCACTCTATTTTGGAGGCGTCAATCCTCACGAAGAGTCTACTCTGTTGTGCATTGGCAGCCATGAGGAATACTGGCACTAAAGGTTGTGCGGACAGACAAACAAATATATTTAGAGGTTCTATATTACATTATCTTCTGATCTATGTTATAATGTTTCCTCACCGCAGGCATACGTGGTGTGGTGTTTTGTTTCATTCACACGTTTATCACACTAACTCTGAGTTCTTCTCTCAAATTGAAAACATTTGTGATCTGATGTGGCAATACAGTAAGTGCTCCACTGTGTTTTTAAACTCCATACACCTTCAGCATTTACACTATTTGGATGATTTCAGGCCTGGATTTGCCAGCCTCTACTGAACTAAAGGTAAAAGGGTATGTTTTTGAAGAGTTAACCTTATAACAGGCTTATTTTTTGCATCATATGAGACCTTTAAATTATATTGTGTTAAACTTAACTTGTAATTTATGATACTGTAAAGTGCGACAAATGAGTACTTTCGTGAAGAATGCATTTTCTTTCATTTTCTGCCAATTGCTTTGTATTTATGAATTCAAAATTAATACAAAAGATCAAACAATGGAAATCTTGCAAACTGAATACATTTTTAACCTAGCATACCTATACATTTGCTTATTTAATATTTAACCTGAACACATACTTTCCTTTAAATTATTGAACACAGTACCATATTTGTGTGTTCTCTAATGGCCAATAAATAACATACTTTTATATAATAAACATGTCTTCATTTACTGTGGGAATGGCTGGTCTGTGTGTGATTGACAGGTGTACAGAAAGAGGCAGACCAAATAAGACCAAAGCTAAGACGGGTGGACGCCAGCAGAAACAGAGAGGTGGATGGAGGTGAAGGGCAAACAGCTCTTTAAACTGGTGCCCAGCTCTCAGAGGAGGTGCCAGGGCGACGCTCGTGGTGCCACCCAAACACTGAGCCTTTGTGTGGGTGTTCTGCTACAGCTGGACTGCTCCCAGGCAGGTTTTCTCATAGCACTGATGATCAAAAGCAACGGCACATAGGGACAGTGAGGCTGGCATATTCTGTATCTTATTTTATCTAATCTTTAATAATATACTTTTCAAGTTATATATCCTATGTAAAGTATAGCCTAACAATAATGAGCTTGAATAAACTGTATCTAAAGCAGACAAATCAGTCAAAGTTGGCCTAACTGTGTGATGAAGTTTGTAACTTTTGGTTGGTTCTGGTATTTACATTTACTTAATGTGTAGTCTGTTGTCCCTTTAATAATTACAGTGGCAAACTTTGCACCAAAATGTAAATGACTTAAAGTAATGTAAATCCTACATCTCTGCCTTTTTAATAACAAACTGGGAAATGTCTGCTGGTCCGGAGTTCGCAGTAAGCACATGGATTTAAACAGAAGTCTTTGTTTTATTGCATTCACTGTTACAGCTCTTCTGGGGCTGTTAAACACAACAGAAACAATACTTTACTGTACCATGCAGAAAAGCCTGCCCCTGGATTGAAAACCTCCTCATTGGTTGGCTGCTCAAGTACTGAACATAAGGGCATTGATTCTGAAAATGAAAAAGAAAAAAAAAACCCTTTTTGTTCAACATTGTACAACTACTGGTACTACTAATATGTTGCATCTTAAGTAAAATAAACCTATATTTATTGCCATAGGATGGTGGCAAATCATACTATTAGTAAAAGAAATAATTATAATGACATTTCAGATTTTCTGGCTAAGACACACTTTTAGTATAAATGTGTGTACAGGGTCATGTCTAGACATTTTCACTGGGGTCCTCCAATGGTGGTGCCAGGACTGTTTCAAAGGTGACTTTGAGAACACTTTATTTTCATAATTTTGAGGATAAATAATTATAATATTATATATAAATAATAAATATGTATGTCTATTTAATCTTTTTTATGTCATTTTGTGCAACCAATATACTGCTCTAATATCTGCGTGTGTGGCATCATTTGTTCCCAGTTTAAACTCAAATTCAAAGATCATATAACCAGTAACCACGGCAACTTATCATTAAAGTTACTTCTGTAACAGAGTCCAGTAGGACATGAAGGAAATTAAAGTAGACACATTTAAATCTTAATTACAATTTATGCCTATTTTGTACAGTTTTCATCAATCCACATTGCCTTCCATTGTCATGAAGTTATATTAGTTGGGCATAAATCACAGTTTGAAGGCATCAGAGTTTTGACCCGCCCCTACCCTCCTCCGCTCTTCCCCTCCTGTAGATGCAGTGATAAGACCAGACAATGCTCTTCTTTGAACCCAAACAGAGCCCAGCGCTTTGACAGATAGAGACGCAGTAGCACTTTGAGACACGGGCCCTGACAGCAGCCTGTTATCAACGCTTTATGACAGGAAGTTAAGCCATGCGCACGTCTCCGCTCTGGCCTCAAACTCAACCTTTTACTGTCCAAACATGTTATCACAGGTAAACATAGACAGAGGAGGGGGAACACAGTGAAACATTTCTGGCAAAACATCTACATGCAGGCAAGCAAGTAGCAGATCCTCCACCAAAATCTATGGAAACTCTCCATAACTTTTTCCCCAGTACTATTTGCTATATTACTTTAAGGGTCAGGATCTTGAATATACTGATAGTTGGAAGCTGATATTTGATCCAGAAAATGTTTTAGTATCCACGTCGATATCTGATAACCAGTATCATCTCAGTGCATCCCAAAGCGAGACATTCCCTGGACCCTAGACTTTCTTCCAAAATAAATCTAGGTTCGATTCCAGTATCGCGCTATTTAAAGTTGCAAGTACGTTTTTAAACCTGAACAAACCAGGCAGAGTTGATGTACTTTCTACTTGCATTTTCACTTGAGGTAAGAGTTAAGTATAGATTTCTCCCCCCCTTGTTCACTTATAAACTTGCTCACACAAATGCAGTAAAAGCTGAAATCCTCGGAGGGAGATGTTTGATGGAGGAGCTGAAAGGGCACTTTGCCATTTGGCACAGAGCCACTTTCCACTGAACGCTTTGCATTCTCCTTTATTTCACCCTGCATGCATCAACTTGGTTTAGTATCTGACTTAGCGTGTTTTAGATAAGACAAGACATCATATCTACACTGATTCTATAGAGGTACCCTGATGTTTGTGTGTGGCCTGTTTTTTTAAGCTTTACTTGATGACTTGGATTTGAAATGGGGACAGATGTGGAGGAGAGCAGTGGGAAAGACCAACAGCTGCAAAGAGTACGGCTACGATTACAAAAGTTTGGCACAAGTTCAGATTTCAACTACCACCCGCTATAACTATCAAGGGTTTGTTCCTTTTTGTGGGAGATTATTATGTTAGTTCTCTTGTGAATACTTTTGCAGTCTCATTTGCTATTTTCCGTTATCACCAGATTGTCATTAACATATTCCTGAACCTTAATACTTGCAGTGAGTCCATAGTTATTAGTTATTGAAGGTCAAGTTGGATGTGAGAGCGAGAAGGGACACTGGGTGAGGAGGGGTGGTTTATCTTCACAACACCAGAAAAATACAAAATACAAAGCCTTATGATGGTGAGTCTCATGAGCTTATGTCACATGTGTGTGATGAACAAATTAAATGAAATGTTTCAACCCTTACGTAGTCTGTAAACCTTACTCATGGGTCACACAGGAGCCATTTTGACTACTTTTAACCATTCAAGTGATATAATAATAAGTTTTGAATTGTTAGGCCATGGTAACAGTGCCTGGCCCTAGAGCAGGGATGGCCATATGTGGCCCTTAAAAGTCATTTTAATAAATAGTAAATACCGTAGGACTTGAAAGATAGATATTTTGTTGTGATGCTTTGTAATGATTTTCAATTATGGTGTATTTCAAAAACATGGGATTTTCTACATATCCCATGTTATTTTTTTCTCTCATGAGGTGGATTAGCAAAAAACTCCATTCATCTGCTCCTGGTCCGGCCCCTCAGTCAAATTTTAGAACCCTTTGTGGCCCACGAGTCAAAAGGTTTGCCCACCCTGGCCCTAGAGTATGCAAGGATTACCTGCTTATAGGTTTCAGCGTACTGTTTACTGTCAATGACTGTTGAACAAATAAAAAGACATTTAATTGCCATGGCAACAGTTAAATATTTCCATCACTCTGAAACCCATTGATTGTTATGGGTTGTTATGGGGGTTATTGGCATAATGGTTACCCAAACACCGAGCTCCCCGTGGCTTCTTCGTGTTTTGTTCTCATGAAAAAGCAGAACAGATATGTACAGATATGCAGACGGGAAAACAACATTTGTGTGAAGGATCCATGTAGATTTCAAATAAACAAATGTGACCTCTCAATTTCTCTTGAGTATGTCTGTCCATGATAGGCTCGCACACAGAAGCCCAAAACACCATTAAGTCCCATCTACCCCCCACCCACCCCTTCCTCTCCCTCTCTTTCTCTCTTTCTCTTTCTCTTTCGCTCCTCTTTTAGCTATCCCCTTGGTAGAAACATGATCCTGTTCTTAGCCCCAGTTCAAAAGCAAAGAGAAATGTCTGAGAAACGCAATTTGCTCCTGAGGCTTGGCAACTCAAACAATACAGCCAAGCACAACCTAATGAAGTTGGTGGGAATTGGGATGAAAAGAAATTAGTAGTTTGGCGGATATGAAATATGTATGTGAGTGTGAGCAGAGGCAGGTTCCCATAGAAAGAGTCGACTATACAATGAACCGTGTCTCTGTAGTGCTACTTAGAATGGGATTGCACTGGGGTCTTAAATAAGCAGGGATATGTTTGCGTGGCTTATCTGGAAAAGTGGCCATTTGTTATAGGGAATACTGACTTATAAAGCATTTATCATTGATTGTAAAGGCTATAAGCAAAGCAGGCAACAGTAAGAGAAAAGAAGAAGAGAGGAAGTGCCAAAAGTGAACACAATAGGAAATTCCTCATTCTCACTCCGGTTTGCTGTTTCAATTGGTGATAAAAAGGTCCATTCCCTCAAAGTATTTCCTCTGAAAGTTTTTTTTTTTCCTCCACATTTGCTCTGATATATTTCTAAAATATTTAACAATACATGAAAATATCTATCATGTTTACCGTTTACTTTTGACCAAAACATGTTCTAAACTTTTGATTCATGAAAGTAGCCATCTATAATAGAATAGAAATTAAATATTCTTTGGAAAGTTCTTCCCTAGTCTGTTGCAGAAGTTCCCATAAATGTGTGGTACCTTTAGGTTGCTTGGCTTTTGCTCTTCTGTCCTGTTCATCCCAAAACCAGCTCAAGGGGGTTTAAGTCTGGAGACGGTACTAGACACTCCATGTTTTCAAGCTCACCATCTTGTTCTTTTTTCCTGAGGGAGTTTCGGCAGAGCCTGGACTTTAGTTTTGTTATCTTTTATCTATTTTTAACCTCTTGCTGTTCACTACTTACCTTTTTACCATTTCAAGCTATTCATTGGACTTGCACGACTTGAAGTGCAATAAATAACTGGAAAAATTAGGATGTTCTAAAACTTTTAACTAGTAGTATAAGTCTTGTGACACAATCTGGTCCCATTGCCCAAAGATGTACACGTGTCTAAATGACTGCTAATTAATGCATACGTTTGTGTGTATCGGCTCTGTGACAAACCACACTACCGGGTGGTGTTTGGCTCTAGTACTTGCAATGTCTAACCGAAAAGACAAATAGAGACCTATTGTGGTATTTGATACAGTTATATAAAAACACTCTTGTTTATTGTGTTTTGTGTTAAATGTTAAAGATGTAAACATACTATTTTGGGTGTCCAGAAAAAAACAAACAAAAAAGTCTGCAGTGGGCATTGGATGTTCGTGGATCAAGGGCGACAGTAGCTCAGTTGATACTGGAGTTGGTTGGAGTGTTTATAGTCCAATGAGGTTCATTTGGTGTTCCGATATTTTATGTTATTAGGTTATTTTTTCAGATCAAGAGTTTGTTTTCATACCTGACACTTTCGACTGCCTTGTCTTCCTCAGAGTGGTCACGTGATGTTACTGTGACGTGTCTGGTCAGCTGATCTATACATGTTTTGGCGCCGTCCTCCTACCGGTGGAGACAGGATGACAGCGCCACCTACAGTCCGACCCCCCAGGACAGCATCCCAGGTGTACGAGAGCAAAAAAGCCTCCCCCATCCCGGCCCACAGACCTGTATAGATCAGCTGACCGGACACGTCACAACATCACGTGACCACTCTGAGGAAGTCGAAACTCTCAAGTATGAAAACAAACTCTTGGTCTGAAAAAAACCCCTCATAACATGGTATGTCCACTGATCTGAACATTAGAGGTTTGAATTAATTCCAATCTCAGCATAAACATAATTGGTTGAGCCCACAGGTTAGTGCAATTCCAGCTCCTACAGACTAATATTGTCGTTGTGCTGCTGGGCAAGACTTTTAACCCACATCAAACATGTGTGTGAATGCGTGAGTGGTTCCTTGATAAAAAGCGCTTGAAGGTGGAAAAGCGCTATATAAAAATGTGACCCTTTCCATTTACCAGTGAGGCCAATCAAATGACGGCATACTCCTGAGCTCTGCTGGGTATCAGTATCACACTATTGTATCACTGAAGAAAAACAGGAGCTGTGCATCTCATTTTGTGGTGATATGTACGGCCAGTTTTTTGTAAATACAGAGCCCTAAATTGGTGCAACCCAAATAGAGCCTAAAGTTGAGGACGTTGTTCCCATTTACCCCTTGATCCTGTGGGAGGCTGTGCACTGGCAGGTAGGCACTCTCTCATTGAGTCGAAGCGCTTGCCAAGCCATAAAAGTGGCTGTAAAACTAGGGCCAGAACCGCCTCAGATGCTGTCCATATGGCTGTGAGTTTAACAAGGACACACTGCTCTGCTCACAGCTGCGTCCTCTCTGGGGCTCAATCAAGTCTATCCATATTTTTATATACACATCCAATTTTTACTCCCGACGTTTGTAACAGCAACAGTTTGGGCTCAGCAGATGTTTCTGAGCTGGCCATGAGCTGAATCAAATGTACACAGGACAGGCTATTCTCCGAGGAGATGTTTCATTTGTAAAGGTATTGGCCAATCCTCCCTTACTGCTATAAAACTATTTGTTCATTTGTAACTTTTGAGCGGTGGAGTTTGAGGAGTTGTCCATAAGAAGTCTAAAAAAAAAAGTGAGAATATTGCAACTTGACTTTACATTTGCGAGTGATTTCAAAAGCAAAAAAAATGAATCTGCATCTTCTTTTTTCATTCCACTTTAAAAAATCAAATCCTAATTGACGGAGACCAGCCTACTCATCGACCATAATAGAATAAGACAGAGGATATGTGCACAGCTAATGTCCAACAGAAATGCCTTTTGAAGTCTCTCTCCGCAGCACTGATTAGTCATTAGTCGACAGCTCGAGTGTACTCTTTGTTGTAGCTCGTGCCGCCCGCCCTTCATGGCCCCCCTGGCCCCCTCTGGCCCCCCGTGCTCCCAGGCTGGTCCCAGGTCTGCCACCCTGTCATTATCCTGGAGCTCTCATTAACTGCACACCTGTCACCAGCCAACAGGGTCAGAGCGGGGCCACTGGGGAATTCCCTCTAAACACAAGAGCTTTTGGGATCAGGAGGACCCAAGTTCAGCTCAAAATACTGTAAAAAACTTTTCATGATAACAATGATATGTGTTATGGTCGCTATTGTATTTGCTTGATTTGCATGTAAGAAACAATAACATTAACATTAAAAGGTATAATACGATTTTTTTCTTCATCATCATATTTTAGCCAAGGTTATTATTTTTTTCCATCAGCTGATGTTCATAAATTGTGTTATATACTAATAACTGAATAGCCACTGACTAGCACACCAAGGACTGCTTAGTAAAACCATGAATACGTTACCAAATATTGTTCTTCAATAGAAATATTTAGATAACTAAAAATGTTCCGGCAACACTTTAATTTTGTTTATTTGTATTTATTTGTCCAGCTCTTTAAATAAACTTAACCCTGCACCTGTGATGTTGGATAAAGGACCTAAATAAGTCACAGCGGTGGGCGGCGTGAGGTCAGCTGTGTTGGCTCTTGGTATGTTTGTGTACATGAGCAGGTACAGGGTTATGGAGTGTTTTGGGTGGATCAATGTGAACTAACAGGGGATTTGTGGTGGTACGTACGGCCATTTTTAAAACATCTGCAGCTAAAAAGTGACCGCCAAGACACACACACATAAACAAATGGAGAAGGATCAAAACAGCTGACAAAATAAATATATTTTGATTGAGTTTTTAAAAAAATGTTGTTGGTTTTAGTGTACCTTTCTAATAGTAATGTTTTTAATAATAATAATAATAGTCTTTCTTTCTTTTTCTTTCTTTTGTCATTAACATTGTCTAATAAAAGTTAAAAACTCTCTTTAGACTGACTAAAATCTATCTGTTGTTTGCAGCACTCTGTCTTATATTGTGACCCAAACAATCACAATTATTGATTACCAAATCATCTTGACATCCCTGAACCAGATTATATTTCACACAATCAATCATCAGGAATCATTATATTCTGAAACTAGTCAGTATTCATTATTTATCACATGAGACAAGAGTGAAGCTCACTGTGTACATATGGAACAGTCAAAAACATGTTTTTCTAATTTGCTGATGTTGTATCTATTTGCATTTGCACTCAGGTTTATAATGAGATGTGTGCTGGCTAAACACAGGGAACAAAGTCTGCTGGTTGTCTGCCATGATTATAAAGGCGGGTTAAAAGCCGGAGTGACAGCCCTATTAGGCACTAATGGAGGCAGAGACAGCTGGGACCCACACACACACACACACACACACACACACGCACACGTACACGCACACGTACACGCACGCACACGCACACACGCGCACACACATGCACACACACATGCACACACACACAGGCAGCATGCACGCACACACACACATGTACACACATGCACACATATGCACACACATTAAAAGTACCACACCCCTGAAGTGAGCCTGTCCCCTGAGCTTTACCTCCACTGTCCCTGTAGTTAAAGATCTTTACGGGGGAGAGGGGGTGTAGTGGGGCAGGGGTGATTGAATGGGTTCCTGCTATCTGTCGTCCCGAGAGCTATAAGCAAAGGTCAAGGACTGCCATTCTTCATCCCAGACAATCAACCCACCCATTCTGAGCAGGTCGTTTGGAATATTATTTTTAATCTTCATGTAAGGAAATAGGATCCCATTTTTAATGAGCAACATGGACAGTTATTGTGTCTAGATTCCCTCAGTTGTCCAGGTACAGTCCAAAGGAGAAAAACAATTTGTCAACTGGACACATGTGTATTGGGTTGAAAACATTTCGCAGCTCATCCAAGCTGCTTCATCAGTTCTGGTGGCTGTAGCAGCTTGTCAAAGCCTGATCCCATCAGAAGCTAAGCAAGGCCGGGTTAGGCCTGGTTAGTGCTTGAATGGGAGACCACTGGGAAAATCAGGTGCCACAGTGGGGCACCTGTGGCAAAAACTGTTGATGTGTCCTACGGCAAGGCACTTCACCCACATTGCCTAGTATGAAAGTGGAGTGTCCATGAGTGTTAGTGGTGGTCGGAGGGGCCAGTGGTGCAAATTGGCAACCACGCTTCCAACAGTCTGCCCCAGGGCAGCTGTGGCTACAATAGAATTTTACCATGAATGGGTATAGAGCGAATGAAAAATTCTCTGTAAAGTGTCTTTGTGACATATGTGAAAAGCGTTATATAAATAAACTTACTTCTGGGCAGAATGACATAGGTGTGAATGATTATGCTGCTATGTCCCTTCACTCAAGACAGATGAATAGGCCTCACTAACAAATAGAAACTGTAAACAAGTAGGGTGTTAGTTTCAGAGTAGTTTCAGTGTAGTTAGCTTCTCCTTTTAGGCAGATATAAGTCTGACCAGAACTGAAGAAGCAGACTCTCAATTAACCACATCTCAGAGAATCATAATAACGCACTCCACCCCTCCATCATTTTGTCCTTTCAGTTGCAGGTTCCAAACGGCATCCCTCCACTACCTCATCTCCACTGCAGCAGCAGAACCATCAGCCTCCTCAACCAGTCCATTCCCTCCTCTTCTCCACCATCTGATCTTATACTTTCTATGCATTTATCTAGTGTATAGATAGATGTACTTATTACATTTTGTTACTTAAGTAAAAATACAGATATCAGAGCAAAAAAAAAAGTAAAAGTATCACATGAAAAAATTTACTTAAGTAAAAATATTAAAGTACCTCTTTAAATATATTCTTAAAGATTAAAAAGTAAAAGTATTTATGCAGATTTTGAGATCTAATAAAACTTCAAATGTCGAGATGTTGACAAAGATTTTTGTGCTGAATTTTGTTCATTAAAAACAAATGAATTGATCTTTTTTTTTCTAGCTATTTTTTATTTGTATGTTTTAGTTTGCTCAGATTATGAACAAAATAAATCCCTCAGGCTTTTCATCAGGTTTCAAACAACAATACTTTTACTTTTCAGTCCAATTAAAAAATGTAGTGGAGTAGAAAGTACAGATACAAGCTCTCAATTGTAGTGAAGTAAAAGAAAAAGTATCCACTTTAAAATGTATGTAAATGTATGTAAAGAACATAAACCTGTTTTCTTTCTTAAGTACAGTACTTTACTACTTTACTTATCACACCTCTCTTGTATCTGCTTAAATCTCTCAAGGTTTAAATCTTTGATGAGATACAGCATTCAAGAAAATAACCACCATGCAAGATAACCACCAATTACTAGTATAATTTTCAGCCTAAAGAGCTTTATAAAAATCACCATGTGCCTACAAAAGACTGATAATACAAATACAATTCATCCCAAGAATTCCACCCACTATAAAATTAACATTCCTCTTTCTCCAGCCATTTCCCAAATAGTTCCTTTTATTTTCTTGTCTGCTATGGTTTGCTGCCAGTCTGAGATTTGGCAGTTCAGTGGTGCAGGCCAGTGTAAAGTCCCTCAAGGGTTAGATATCTGAATACTGTCTGACCTTGTGGTGGTTTCTGGTATGTTAAATATGTAGCGGGACACAAGCTAAATGCCTACTAGAAGAGGGGGGACTGTTAGCACCCCGGGCCAGGATATGAGTGGGACACTGGACAGGACTGTATGTATGTCTATGTGTGCAAGTCTATGAAGCGCTAAAACGGAGGGGTAGCGGTAGAAGCGTGGGTGATTTTGGCGATTAGTTCTAAGAGGGGCTACAATTAACCCTTAGCTTTGCAGTGACCCTCTCATTCCCATACTTAACCCCTCCAGAGGTCAAAGGTCAACAGCATCTAAGTGGCCTGTGGGTCCAACGAGGCAATTTGCAAATGATTCTGTTACAGTGAGAGGAAAACCAAGGCACGCACTGAATAGAACTGGATACATAAAGTCCTCCTGGAAATTTCAACAGAATAAAACCAGCTGAAATTTGCTTTAAATGTCCTATATCAGTGTTTTCCAAACTTTTTTCTGGGGACCCATATTTTAAAAGTTACAAACCTTCACGACCCATGTCAATAGACATTATTCATAAATCACACAATAAAGGTGGATTTGACAATTATTGACTGAGTGATCATGTCTCTCGGGAACAATTAGTATTACTCAACTTTTAAACAATGAAAAACAGAAATTGAACCAGCAATAAAAGGTCCATAAGTCGCCCATTTGAACATTAAATGTAGCCCATTTCATTTTCTTTTCAACATTCAACTGAAACAGCAATATTGGAACAAAATAGGCAATAAAATTATTACAAAAAGGTTAGAAATTATACAAAACATTTCAATATTTCTAATGAGATAGATGGGCCTGTCTGCATTTTGGTGGCGTGTTCCACTCCGGGGTGCAGGAGGAGAGTGTAAAACGCACATTAGGCGCATATCAGGCGACCCCAAAAAAATCTCTTGAGGGTCGCGACCCAGTCTTTGGGAAACAATGTCCTATATTATGCAAAATTGACTCCTGTGAAGTTTTAGCCATGTTATAATGTTGTTGCCTCCTCAAAGTAAAGCAGGAGTTGTGTCTGAGTAACCCTTTATTATTAGTCTGTTATTAGTCTATTATTAGTGGGTGGGACCTTTTAATTTTTAGTACAAACATGGTATTGGCAAATAGTAATTAATATAGAAATCAATTGACAGAATACAAGTTTCTATAAAAATCCTCTTTGTGTTAGAGGTATGCCAGTCTTTGGACCGGTACCAAACCAGGATGGATAGTCAAACAATCTTTACACATGATAATTATGAAAAATGGAAAACAAATGTATGATGACTGAAAAGAACTACACTATTGTTTCCTTGCCAGTAAACCGACCTTATCTTCATGGGAGAGAGAGGTCTTTCCTAATAGGACGCTATAGTTTCCACGTATTTTTGCCAGCACCATAGCTTTATTATGAATCATTTGGAATAATTTAGCGTGTGTGACCTGGGATGACCCTTCTACTCCTCTGCCATTCCTCTGAGTTTAGTGTACCTGCCCCAAGGGAAGATCCAGGACTGGTACTTTCCTCTGTGGAGACCCAGCTGGGGGAAGCAGGAGCCAGAGTGACTGGAGCGGCCCCCTGGAGAGAGAGAGACACTGGGGGTGAGTACAGACCTCCTGGATGAAAGCAGTGATGTGGCGGAAAACCTTACTTTGCCTGCAATGTTCCACAGTATGGCATTAAACATATCTATCTTGCGTGGATTCAATTGCAGATTTTTTTGGACTTAGACTTAGACAAATATTATTGATCCACAAGGGAAATTATTTGGACACAGTAGCTCAAACATCACAATATATTATAATAACAAGGAACAAAAATATAAATGGTGAAAATTAAGGATGTAATGACATCCAAATCTCTCAGTACTATATTATCACGATACTCATTTCACGGTACGATATTTATTGTGATATTTTGGAGAGGCTGATATAATTGTAGATAGGAATTTTTTTTTGCTTTTAAAATACCCTGACAAGATTTTAATGTGAATTATTTCTGTCATAATCCCAAGAATTCAAGTAAAAAACATATAACTTTATGTTGTCTGTGCTGAAATGAATCATGGGGCATATATTTCCCAATGTTTATTAGCTATTGCTATTATAAAAAATGCATTTAAGCAAAGGATTTTGTAATTCAATATATTGTGATAGCCCACAGTATTATTGTGAGACTTTTGATGATACGATATCACAATATTTTGGTTACTGTTACATCCCTAGTAATAATACATTCAAAATAGCAAGAGACTTGTATCATGTAAGGCATAATTATATAAATGTATATCCTCCTGAGACCTGGCCCATTCATTTGTGTCCTTTGTAGTGGACATTGAGTTAACCAGTTTATCTTTTAAATGTTCCTCTGCCTAAATAGGGCTGGGGGATTATAGGGTACTATCATGTCCAAGATAAAAAATGAACTCAATAGGATTTAGTTTGTGACTACACTATGGGGGAAAAAAAAGAAAAAAAGGAAAAAAAAAAGAAATTAAAAGGAAGTTTAAAAACTTTTTGAGGTGACTGTTGAAGCTTGTCAGAGATGTTAGTCATCAAAAAATTAGTTTTTGTTAGGTTGTTAACTTCACATGGATTGAGGCTACGTTTATATGATGACAGTCTGAAGAGAAGATGCAAAAGTGGCATTGCGTCTTCACTTTTTATTCCATGTTTATAAACAAGTATTTTTGGGAGGTAATCTGCGTGCATACGGTGACACCAAAGTGTGTGGAATTCAATTGGGCATGCATGCCATCTGACATGTTTCTTTCTGTGTACTGTATGTATGTGACATAAACACGTACGCGACGTGAGCAGATCTGACCAGAGTTTTGCATCTTGGGCAGTGTACACAGAAACGCTACAGCAGAGCGTATTCAACTTTTCCACTATGGAGGGTGGTTTCAGATTTTTGTGTTTTTAAGCCCCAAAAAACGCACCTTCAAAAACGAAAGGCACTTCTGATAAAATATTTTGTCTTTTTTTTTTTTTTTACCCACAAGTGTTCTCGTCTAAACAGGCCCTTAACACCAAAATTTCTCCAGCGTCCATACTAATAAAATTAACAAGATCTGAAGGGTAAAGTGTTCATTTATCTCTAAATAGAAAATAGAAAATAGAAAATAGAAAAAAAATATGTCAGCTATATACAAGAGATTGTAAGGAAAACAGTGCAAAGATGATATGATTGACAGGACATAGGGTTATCTGTTACATGAGGGTGAGTTGTTGTACAGTTGTATGGAGTATGGTATGAATTTAGTTCCCATTTGAATGTAGTTTGAGTGGAGCTTTACTGATAAACAAAACATGTATCCTTATTGTGAGCGTGTTTGCCTCACCACAGATCTGACCTGTCACCTGCTTGTCTCTGATCAACCCACTGACAGACATCCACAGAGCCCACATTGCATTGCTTTATTTTTATTGCTGTATTTTGTTAAATTGGTCACAAGCCAATGTTTACACGTCAGACTTTCAACCCTGTAATCATTTGAGTACAGAGCACAGACCAGAGTTGGTATTGCATTGTCTGCTAAAAGGCTTTGGCTGGCCACCTCAAAGTGAAACAATGCTCAAAGAGTCCCACTAAAGACAAGGGACCAAAATGTTTGAAAGTATCTGTCAGCGCCTATTCTGAAATAAAAAGAAAGACTGCAATACAAGGTTAAAACAACCAAAACACAGCTGGGGAGTGGGATGAGAGCAAAGACATCCGCTGTGAAAACACACTTTAGATCACAACTGAGGGATGAGCAGCTCTGCCAAGGCACTACAGTAAAATCATGCAATGTGCCCACTCTCCAGACTTCTTAATTCTCTAAAATGTTCTGGATCAGAGAGAGATAAAACACACATTAACCCAGATATCTTAGAATGATGAACTTAAACTGATTATATTTCTAACTGTGAGAATGTTACTGCATGCACTTTATTTTAAAATCATGGAAAGAGGGAGCATTGTAGTTTTTAAATTGTAAGCCAGGTTCTAACACTGCTCTGAGTGCTTTATTTTTACTCCAAACTCTATGAGGAAAAAACAAAATTCACTCTTTTACGAAAAACATTGGATAACCAGCAATACTGTCTTGCTAAAAATGCTAAAAAAAACATAAATAGAATACAAAAATAGCTGGTAATACTGATCCAAAGCATCTTCCAGAGTAATGCTGAGTATGCGTGTGTCTTCACGTGTATGTGCTTGTAATGAGCCTCCTCTAGAGCTGCACGTGCACTAAATGAGAGGCCTGATGGTTAAACACTGCTCTTATGGGTGTGTAATTCAAACAGTAATCAGCTGTGGACTCGCTGATGTAGCCAAAAACAGGGATCATCTCTGTAATCACAACCTGCACAGCAATAATTCAGGACAATACAGGACCTGAAGCAAGAGGTGGTTAAGGAGTGGCCACCAGCATCAAAAGAGATCATCAAGTGCATGAAATAGAAAGCTACAATGTGACCTGGCTTAGTTTCACTGACTCCAGTATAAAAAATAACACTATTACAGCAGCTAATTCCTCAAATAATCTTTAAGTGTTTTATTATTTTTGTTAATGTTTTTGAAGGTTTAGATGCCCAGTTACACTTTCCCCACCAAATCACTGTATTGTGGAGCATAGACTTACAAATGCAACATATATCTACACATGCCATCCATCACAAGTACGACTTTGGTACCCACTGCAGTAAATTCAAATCCAGGATCAAATTGTTCAAATTACAGTCCAGGAAACACTCGACCTGACCACAGAGCCTGTTATGATTTGAACTGGCACTGAAACCTGTGGAAAACATTTTGTAGTAAGATATAAAAGTGTTATGCAGGCAGGGACTGTAGATTGAAAAGTGGAAAAAACAAAGCAAAGGTCAGTGGTAGAGAGATGTGAGGTGAAGCCAAAGCTCCAAGAAATCCTCTGTAAGTCCAGTTAAGATCTGTGAAAGCGCAACTGTCTCTGAACCAAGTGGGTTCCAGTCAAGTCTTACCATCTGCTCTGTATAGTCCAATGTGTGTGGTCCTCTCTCCAACCAAACAGCCACATTATACTTGGCCACTATAGTCATTTTACTAACCAAGCCTTTTCCACTCCTACTAAACCATATCATAAGACTCTGGTGAATCCAGACTCTGGTGACTTCAGCATTCCCAGTGAGGAGCACTGGGAATGCTGAAGAATGGGTCAAAGATGTATAAGTGACTTAGGTTTAAAAGGAGGGTTTTTAGATGGAGGGTCCAAAACCTTCTATTCTTTATGGAAATGCAATTTTACCTGGAATTTTCCACAGAATGACATAAGAGATGTGAATCTCCATGGAGACAATATGTTGACTCCACTAAATAAAGTATTTTTGCCAATAAAAATAGTATAAGAAAGCTCTATCGTGCTGCAAAACTTTTTTTTCTTTTTTTTTCTAATCAGAAAACTTAATAATAAAAGAACATTTACCCCTAACGTAATATATATTTCAATGATTTTATCAGTACTGTGTCTTTGCCAGTGGTATCTTGTTCTTAGTGTTTTTATCTCAGTTTTCTCATTCATTTAATTTTGTTTGAGGAGTTAGTACCGGAAATTTTGGTATGATGTAAATTGAAACACATTTCTTCAAAAATGAAGTGAAAAAGGCAATATACACTGTCTAAACTAGTCTTCCAGCAGTGTCTCTTTTATCCTGCCCTGAGAGCTGCCTGGCCCCTCTCCAGTTTCATAGGTCTAAATTAAATCAAGAAAATCAACGCACTCCTCACCCTCATCTTTAACGAAGGGATTTCCAGAGTGCTTTCTCTGCCCTGTTTTCTTTAGAACACTCTCGCTGTTCTGGGAAGGAAGCCTGGAGAAGTGGATTAAGCAAAAGCCCATAGGAAGGAAGAAACAGATATGTATTGGAAGAGGGTAGATTGGACACACACACACATACAGGCTGGATATGGAGGTGTTATAAGAGCTCTAAGGAGGGTGAAAATCACAGAGGAGAGGATTTAAATCTAAAGCACATTTTCACCCTTGGCCTGACATGTGGAACCTGTCCCGAGCCTGTTTTCTTTTCATCTGACTCAAAATGGAGCTCAGGGATTTTGACCCACATCCCAGGAGGTCCCAGCCACGATCCAATTATCAACAATCTCAAAAGAATCAACATGAATTTTTAGAGCATAACTAAACCATATCTCCTTATCCCTCCATGTTTCAGGTATTTTCATTGGTAAATAGTTACAATCTACACACTCTAAGATAATTATTTAGATTATTTAATTATAACAAGTCTATGCCATAGTACTCACCCAAATTTTTTTATAAATACATGAACCGAAGAATAAGTACAGAGCAGTGACTGTGTATAAGGGGCAGGTCAAAGTGGGAATTGTCAACAACAACCCCTCAAATGAAAAAACATTATGACTCAAACATGCATGAATCACTCAGAACACCTTTGCGGGTTAATGATGAGAGAAAACCATCGGAGCATGGTTAAAAGCTCTTAAAAGTGTTTTTGCACAATTTGTCCCCATTTAAAATCATGTTGGATTGACATGGGTTAGCAGATTTTCAGAGTGCTGTACTCATCACGGACTTCATACTGTAGAAGAGAGATACTAGAGATGCATCATGTTTGAAGGATTACACAAATGGTAATAAACAGAAAAGTAATCACAGAAAGTTGTGTTTTATTGTGACAAATTAAAAGTACAGATATGTGTCATAAAGCAAAGATTCTTTTACTACTTCCCCTCACCTCCCCCGGTGTAGTCACTCACGGAGTGTTTGGCTTCAGTCCCACTTCCCTGACCCTCTCTGTGCTCTGCTCTGTGGTGAACATGGCGCCAGTATTATAAAAGGGGCTTAAGGATAATACAGAGTTTTCTATAAACTTGAAAAATATGAAGGTTTGTTATAGGAAAGTGCTGAACAAAAAAAAGCGCATTACCATTGCAAAACTTGAATCAAGTCCAGAAAGAGTTCTACATTTAATTTGATGTGTCTAGTTTCAAGTGATTGGAGGCAGTGTTTTGTTGCATAGTAGCTTTTATTTAATTTTTAAAGGTGCACTGCAAGACTTTTCTTGTCAAGGGTGTGCCACCTGCTTGTGTCTGTGGAGATGTTGTTGCCTAGAATTTACAATAGTAGTATCTTTTCCATGTAGGAGCAGGCAGGTCAGAGGCAACCACTGATCAATAAAAACACCAGTAATTCTGAACATTCTTGATACAGATGCCATAATGGGAAGCATTTCAGGTAAAGACGCGAGAGTCGACAAATTTAAAATAATAGAAAATAAAACCTGTACATTTTCTCTCAGACTGTATTTAACAGAGTGAGGAAATTGTTATTTATCAGAAATCAAGAATGATTTCTGATAAATAACTATTTACTAAGAAGAATGTCCATCACAGAAGTACTTGTGGCTTCCAAAAAATGATTTGCATTAATACGCAGAGAACATGTAGGCGTGAGGGTATCCCAGACTGTCTGTGCAATGCAAAGGGCTAACCACAGATGCCAAAAAATGCATACAATTTGTGCGATGAACCCTCTCTTCCCCAGTAATTTCAGGCCCTCAGTGTGGTAAAGGTGACAAACCAACATTCATGCTCACGAGATGTGCAGGGGGAGGTGTGTTATGGTCTCCGATGTCATCCCCTTACTCACAGCACATACTAGTATAGTTAAATGAGGATACATTTTAACTGCAACCATCGACTCTATTGGTCCAAAGTGAACAAAAAATGGGGGTATGTTTATTGGCAGAATGCTTTCATTACACTGCAGTTTACCTAGGAGTGTAACAAAGCGGAAAATTGTCATAACTCCTATGATTAGACCAAGGTGATGTCTTCAGGCAAGAGGCACATACCTAGATCTGAAAGATCTGAAACTGAACTGAACTGAAACTGCTCTCTTCGGCTGCCTGGGCCTTTCTCTGGGCACTCCACTTTCTCCCATCAACACAACACATGCACCATAGGTAAAAAAACTCAAGCTAAGTTAGTCCTGACCAAGCCTAGCTCAAGATCAGATGATGGGTCCCCAGGTACAGCTCTGTAGTGCCCAATACTCCTAACAGGTTGCCCCAGTAGAACTGAGAGATGGATCAAATGAAGAGGACCCATTCCCTAAGGCAGGGGTATCAAACTCATTTTGGTCCAGGGGCCGTATCCAAACTACTTTGAGCCCAAAGGGGCTGGATCAGAAAACTCATGACATATAAACCCCAAAAATAACAATAAGTTCAAATATTTGTGCAGAGAAACACAAATCTATTACAGAAATCTTTTTTAATTGATGAACTCTTTCTTTTACAAAATATTATAATATTATGAACAACCTGAAACTTGAAGAAAAATGCAATTTCAACACAATGTTTTAACATGAACTTGTATAGGAATAAGTCAATTTTTTCTTGAAAAATCCTGCACTCAGCTCCACTTTCCTCATGTTGGACATTTTGTTGATGAGGGTGTCACGGTCAACAGTCAAAATGATCGTCCTTTAAAAGCGTTTGGAAAGAGACAAGTCTTCATTCGTGCTTCTCTGGTGGGAGGGGCCACGCACAGAGACGCTGGAGACGCTGCTGTGATAAACACACAGAAAATTTACAATATTTTTATAGAAAATATCATTAAAATATTTTAGTAGAAAATCAGCCGAGGGCCAGATTAAAAGTCTTGGAAGGCCGGATCTGGCCCCCGGGCCGTATGTTTGACACCTGTGCCCTAAGGGGACAAAAAAATGTGCCTTAATCTATACCTTAAGATGAGCCCCTGTCCTGGGCTGGGCTTAAACTGAAGGCACATTGTGGTATTGTCTGGTGCATCATTTGAATCAACTCTCGTTTCATTTATTGGATTAACTGAATATATAGTTACCATCAGCCCAGACTAGAAACCTTTTTTTCTCTTTTCAAAACCACATGTGAACTTCCTGCTATTGAGCGACATTATAGATGCACAACCATTTAACCTGCAAAATGTCAAATGCAAAAAGCAAACAGCTCTTTTGCCTTGGTTTCACTTCTGCATATCTGACAAAGGTGTGTGTGCGTGTGTGTATGTACGTTACAATGGCCCATTTGTGGTGAGGATTGGAGCATTACAGGGGGCTCCTTTCTCATGGGGGATATAACCACAACTTTTTGAACCATAGTACGATAAAGTGACTCATTGTACTGACAGGTTTACCAGTGTGTAGGCTGAGAGCACCACATGCCGACTGTGAGGGTGCTGGGAATCCCTTACAATGGGCTGATCAGAAGAGGTGAAGAGTAGAGACCCTGGAGGCAGCGAAGAGGGTGAGATTTGAACACAGCTGCGGCAGAGGCAGGAGAGAAAGAGCACAGGAAAAGGTCAAAGGTAACGGCAAAGGTTTACACATACTCTTGTAAACTACAGAAAAAATCCCAACATTGTTAGCATGCATTATGAAGAAAAATACTTCTGGTAAACAGACAAGTTAACGATAACTGACACTGGGAGTTTTATTGGTAACAGCAGATGTTTTCACCACAATAACACTTTAACCTCCTTTTGTGATATTATTGAAATGTAGCAACATTAAGGTTAAGAAGATTACTAAATTTACTGGGTACATTTACATTACCAGTAAAAATCCAAAACATGTGTCAGTTCATTTGTGGAATTTTAGAGTATTTGGAAATGCAAAGTACGTTGAATTTTTTACATTTTCTCTTTCATTTTTGTCTTTACTACATAGGTTTTCCCATAATCTCCCTTGTCATCACCTGCACAGTAGTAAACAAGCAGAAAGACACCAGATTTCTCACATCAGACGTAATTGTTTCCATGACATTACAATAATCTCATAATTATCAGATTATGATCAGATTTCTGGGGTGCACGTAAACACAGCTAGTGAGAACCAAAGTCATACAAAATCATTGATCGAAACCTGCAGCTCTTTCAGTTTGAGGATAATAACCGTTAATTTTGTGGAATCTGTTTAACCCACTTGACAACTGCAGTAACCTGTGTGCTATATTCCGCGTTGTACTGTACTACTTGGGAAACTACAGTGCCACCTTGAAGTATGTGTGGGCATCAATATGGTGATGTTTTTAGAAATGGCCTTGTTTCTGATAATACACACAGAAGTTTTGACATACACGTCATGAAGCTATTTTTAAATATTTTAGCCCGTGCCTGTTCACAAGTGTAGTCTGTAGACTTAACAGTGCAGGGTGACAGGCAGGTTACTGGTGTTGAATGTCCTGATGTTTTGACCTGTGGTTAGTCTAAAATGAGGTGAAATGAGTTCGCAGCATTGTGGGGCAGACCTCATACTGCGGAGGTGAGAGGGGTTAGCCTTTAGCGGGGCTTCGAGTGCTAATGTGTTTAGGCAGAAACACACAGACTGCTAGTTATCTGAAACCTGCTTTCTCCAAACAGAGCTCCCAGTCGACATGTGAAACCAGTTTGGGTGAGTTAATCAGTCCATAGCGGCAAGAATTAAGAAAAGAGATTAGTTTGAATCTCTGAAAAGGGTGTTCCTGGCACTACAGTCACTCTTCCTTAGACTATAAAATCATACAAAGTCAGACAAAGTGTCTTCTCCAAGGACAGAACAAGATGTAACAAGATTTTCCAAATAATAGACAAGCAAAATTACATTATCATTCTGTATAATAATAATATATACATGTGTGTGTTTTGTATGTTTTTTTTTTTCAGAAGATCAACCAAATCAAGGTAAATCCATAAATCTATGGTGAGTTTGGCCCATTGACTCAACTCGGCAGCCGTGTTTAAACCCTGGACCTTGCTGAATTCCCATTTAGTGACAACTGGCCCAAATAGGACATAATCTTGTAAATGCACAATTTGAAATGTAATATGTTTATTGATCACAAACTTGACGATTTTATAGCACACATTTCCACTCTGCTGAAGTAGTTTGTTACACAGCGTTTGCTATTGGATCACCCCCTTCCCGATAAAGCTTGCTCAGACGTCTGGGTTGAATGTTCCGATGGAAAACTCCTGAAAACTGCGTTACAACCACATCTTTTCTTACTGAATCGGGTCTAGTTTTCCTCCCTGACGCACTCCACCTGACGACTTTTCCTAATCCCTCCTCCCCAGACCAAAGCACAAACACGGGCCGTTAAAACCTGGCAGGTGTAAAGAGGCGAGGAAAAAGTGCTAGAGAGGTTTGGTGTAGAAAATATAGCTGCTGCTGTTGTGGCTTGGAGGGAAAATGGAGAGAGGGGGACCCAGACACAAACATAAACACTCCTCAGGACTTCAATAGGTCCTCTCTGTGCCTCTCCCATTACCCCGGTCCCAAACCCCCCGTCCCAGAGACGCCCCCCTCATAGCCCATGCACAAACAAATACAGCGTGGAAAACATCAAGCAACCGTATATGTCTTAGGCAAATGAAGGGAAAGCATGAGGAGGTATGGCCAGGGGCAAACGGGATTAACCCAAGTGTATCTTCTAAATGTAATTTTTCTAATGTTTCCATAAATGTAATGTAAATATACAATAGTTAATGTTGTATAGTGCTAAACTCATGGAAAATGTGTGCTGTTAGAGCCATGTGGGGAAAGTATTTATTTATTTTGTACAATACTCCACGTCTGGTATCTGCCTGCACAAAATTCAGCTATGTTCATGTTTTTATTTACATTCACTTTATAATAACTCTAATTAGCCTTAGTAAATCATAAACAATGACCTAATGGACAAATAATAATTCAGCCTTAGCAACTACATAAACTGTATACTCTAACCCTAACTTGTAACCTTTGTTTGTTATAACTTAAGGATAATTAAAGTGATAATGAAAATGCCTATAATAGTGATAATAATGATTTATTTTTTCTGATAATATATTTAAGATTTTCAAAGTATAGGCAGGTACAGGCATATTTTAAAAAATGAAGACCAGAACTAAGAAAAAATAAATAAATAAAAAATAAATAAATATATAAATAAATACAGTATTTCTGTTAGAGAGGTTGGTATGGAACAATCTGAATAATGAATTTAAAAAGTCCGGTACTGTAGAAGTTTTAAAAAATTAGTATAAAGCATTATTCTAGCTATAAAGCTCTGGGATGATCCATGCATTCAATTGTGTTTGTTTTTTTATTTTACATTTTAATTTTAAGTCCTAGGTGAAACTAAAAATGTAGACTTGCTGTTCTTTCTTTCTTGGAATTCTGTCATTGTTTAACAGAGTTAGGCATAGAAAAGTACTTTTTACTTCAGCCTAAAGCAGGTGTGGGTAAACTTTTTGACTCGTGGGCCACAAAGAGTTCTAAAATTTGATGGAAAGGCCAGACCAGCAGCAGATGGATGGAGTTTTTTTGGTAATCCACCTCATAAGAGAAAAAAATTACAAAGCATTACAACAAAATAGTAGTAGTTTGCCCACCCCTGACCTAAACCCTTTGGTCATGTCATGATCCAAATGAGTTTGTAGTCTGTGTCCTTGTAGTGCTGCAAATGACCAAATAAAGTATAAAAACTAACTATACTACTAATAGTGTGATGCTTTAACATTACATATTTGGCACTGGCTGAAGTCAGCAGAACCAGCCAAACATCTTCTCCTTCTTCTTTCGCTCATCTTTTAAGTTACCAGTCTCCCCCGTGCATGTCTTTTGATGGATAACCCAAATAAACCCCACTGGCGCGCCAAGGAAGTCATGCAGACTGCAGCCACAAAGGCCAGTGACTTTCTCTGAGCTTGTGCTGGATCAAAACATGAGTCTGCGTTTGCCCGTGCTCCAGTGTCCAGACACATTCACATCATATCAGTCGTAAAAGTGAAGCGGCCACTCAGAAATGTCACCCAGCCGACGTCTGCCTCCTCTGACCCCCTGCTCCTCTCCCCTCTCTCGGTCTCTGTGTGTTTAACTTTAAAGTCATAGTCCTGAAATAGAAAGAGCTGAGCACTCTCATCTTTCACCCCCAAACCAAAATAGACTCATAAATGTCCACAGAGACCCAGCTATAAAAGATAGAAAAATAGAATATATTTCTTGCATATTTTTATGACTATTTTATCACTTTGAATTTAGGCCAAATGTATGCCAATTCTTATTTCATTTTATTATAGAACAATGACACACCAAAGACAAACTGAAATGTTCAGGAAAAGCTGCTTTATTTGCATAATCTATTAAACTACAATGCTACAAACCATCTATTTAATCTACACAACTTTTACATTTTAAAGATTCTATATTACACAAATTTGACACTTGTGAGGTGTAAGCTATGTTATAATGTTGATTATGGTTATTATTGTCTGTTTATACCTCCTAAGATCAAAATGCTCTGTTCCACCTTGTGATGTCATGAAGCTGTAGTTTTCAAGTCAAGAGCTACATTTTACCTTTGGTTCAGTAAACTAAACCCTTTAATTACTTTGGTTACTACTATTTAACATAAATACTTCAACTCAATTTGCTTCATGTAATAAATTAAAATCTGTTTTGCCCCATTATATTATTGTAAAAGCAGCTCTCAGGGTCATAATGAGACCGGTGTGTCCTGTCTACATCAAATTATTAAGCACTATTAATTGTCTGCGAACCAACAAGTGTGCTGTTAGTATGCTAGTTGTTTGCATTACCATGATATTTATAAATTCATTGAGGCCAAACACAGAATACCGCTAAAAACGGTTTAAAATGAGCTAGTTCTGTTTTTCACATTTTTAAGTAAATTCAGGTGAAATCCCTTTAACATTTCTATTACTACTTTTCAGTTTGAGACTCAACAGATCCTGTAGCAAGTGCCTGAATCATCTTTTGACGACAAGTGGAAATTGTAAGTATATAAGAAAAATGGTTGCAGTAGCGTACAGCGTGACAGGACACAGGCTCTTCAGAGTGATGTTTTAGCCCACACAGTTCTCCTTGTAAGACACGAGGGGAGCGGAGACTGTGGTTCGTGGTCCGACTGTGATGACATCATGCCTGGGTCGGGTCCAGAGAGTGCAGCCTCACCATTACACACACACGTGCACGCACACACACATGCACACACGCAGGCAAACACACACAAATGTCGGATTAATGAGAGTTGTGGGGACATTACGTACATTTGCATTCTCTAATCTAACATTAACATTAACCAGACTTATTTCTCTTTAGCCAAACAACAGACCAAAACACCAAACTTGTTTACTTTTGCCCCATCCTTACCCTGGCTGAACCCATCCAACCTCGAAAACATATGGTGGATGTGGAAACCCACATAAACGTAAACGGCTTCATGTCCCCACATGACATGAATAGAAAATGTATGTTTTATAAACACATTGTGAGATTTGTAGAAACTAGTCAATTCCTCATTTGTTCAGAAGTGGTCCATGGTAGAAAAGCTTTCAGAGAGTCATCAAAAACCATTAGATGACTACC
This sequence comes from Boleophthalmus pectinirostris, assembly GCF_026225935.1. Taxonomy (NCBI): domain Eukaryota; kingdom Metazoa; phylum Chordata; class Actinopteri; order Gobiiformes; family Gobiidae; genus Boleophthalmus; species Boleophthalmus pectinirostris. Next base: position 21,770,253 of record NW_026571473.1, on the reverse strand, counting down.
ATTTAAATCACTTCTCCCATGTGAATGATTCTGCTGAGCTATTGTCTGACACATACCCAGCAAGCAAGAAGATTTATTTTTTATTTTTATATTAATCCTTGCTTTACTTAAAGCAGTGGTGTCCAAACTATGGCCTGAGAGTGACCCTTGGACCGATTTTTATTGTCCCTCAAGTCCTCTGCTGTAATGGCCCAATGCATGTGTTCATTTTAACAACAAATAAGTATTTCTACAATGATAACTTCAACAGCTTCACATTCCATTGTGATACAGACATAAAATTTATGTTTCAAGACCTTATTAAATGGTAAATACAGCACATTCCACCCTTCAAGGAACTCAAAGAGCTTTACATCAAGGGAACACTTACCGATTCACACACACATTCAGACACACTCATACGCACCAGTGTATGCAGACACTGGGGTTGAGGTGGGTTAAGGACACAATGACAGCATTAATCTGTGTGAGCTGGAATCACACCGCCAACCTGTGGGTCAGTGGATCTTTATGTTGAGAGTGGGATTCAAACTGCCAACATTTGGATAAGTGGACAAACACTGTACCTACTGAGCCACTGTCGCCCCAAAACATGGCAGCTTTGTCAAAACTATGTAAAATGCACCCATCTGAATGATCCACTGTGTTACCTCCAGTCTGTGGCCCTCAACTTCTAATGTGTTTCAATATGTGGTCCTTGGTGAAAAAGGTTTGGACACCCCTGACTTAAAGCTATAACACAGATGCAACAACAATGGCCATTTACCAACAATTTACTCTACCATTCATCCACTGGAACATGCAAAAGTTAACATCTATGAAAATAATTGAAACTAGGTCTGTCAACCTTCTTGCTAAGGTATTTTATCAACCTACAATTCATATTTGTTAATATGACACTTCATGGGAATACTATTGTGATGTTAATATTTCACCCAAAGCTTTATGTAAAACCAGAATCTGCTCGTGTTATCAGTGGAGTGTTTTTTACAGTCCCATAACCGCAGCATAAGTTTTTAAAAATCCTTAAATAGTAAAAAATGAATTATCAGAGAATAGTGTTGTTTTGGGCCGTTGTCAGCACAAACTTTCTGTGGTAACCATAGACATTCACATGTTTCTGTTTTGCTGTCAGGGTGTTGGTTTACGTACGGGGCCAGAGTCCTCAAACGCACCATGGTTTCTGATGCCAAGTCAGTCCAGGGGGTTATGATGTGAATGTGAGCTGTCTCCAAAAACCTGCCGTCTGTGCCAGTTTTAACTGCTGCCCCACAGTAACGTGCCCACTATAATGAGCTGTAATCCTGGAGACATGCAACAAAACCAGCGCTGAAAATATATTGGCCAGAACAGAAGAGCTGCTGAGTAATCGGGGGGTAGTGGTGTGCTCATGCTAACAAGCTCTGTACCTGTTCTTTGTCAGCTCCTGCACCACTTTTAAAGCCTCTTTGTCTTAGTTATAAGTATGTAGATGTTCAGTTTGGAAACAAACACGTTCATGTTTTATATTACAGCCGTTGCTTTGTCCAAATGCTGATTTCTTTGTAAAAAATAAAATAAAATACAGGATATTGTTCTGCTTAAATTTTACTTTTTCACAAAAACCTGCAAGAGGCCAAAACAATACTAACAAAAAAGCTAGCATTTTTGTACATTCACACAGCAGATTTGAAAGAATAAAAGTTGTCAGTGAGATTTTCCTGATCATGAATGGTCCAGTGTCTAGAGTCTAGACAGTAGACATTGGCTGATTCTGTGTTGTTTTAAAAGTGTGTTTAAATGTGCAATCAAATCAATGTGCATGCTTCAGTGCCATCAGTCACCAACACTAACGCAGGTCACTGTGACACTAGACACAAAGTCCTTTCTTCTCACACTTTTTTACCCATAGTCCTTTACTCTCATCACCTGTTCAGATCTGAATGTGTAGTTACTTTTGTGGTGGCTGTAGGCACACTATGGCTGCCACATTTCCATTGGTCTGTCTCAAGGCTGAAGACGCAGTAACAGTGAGCGTAACAGTGGGAGCTGTATAGTACACGATATAAGCCCGTTTATATTAAAGAAGTGCAGTTGTAAAATGCTGTGCACCTGTAAATGTTTCTTGTTTTCCTTTGACATAAAATCCTGCGTGTTGTTCTTGTGCATGCCTCAGTGCAGCAGTCACCACATTAATGCAGGTTACTGTGACTTTGGACAAGAAGGCCTTTCATTGCTGTAAAATCTCACAGCTAACAGCTGGAGCATTTCTGTTCTTGGCAATAAAAAGTTCACTGGCATAGACATGACACATGTTTGTGTATGTACTCTGTAGCATTACGAGGGCACACTGCATGTGTGCATGTGGTTGGGTACAGCTGCCAGTCCAACCAGACCAGTGGGGTCGCTTCGGGCCACTGCTGTGGGACAGACAAGAGGATAAACAAGACCTAACCTTTATAGTCCAGCTAAAGGTCAATTTGATCTGAAGTTATAGTGAAACGTATTCTATTTACAGAAGTCAACATGACCCAGTCTGCGCTATTGTATTTTAGATCAGTGACATCAAATATTTATAATACAATCCATGTAACTGAAAAAAATATAAGTTTTTGTACAGAGCAGAGCATCAAAGGTTTAAGTAAGGTCCTCAGGGAAACACTGAAACCACAACCACACTGAGTTTTAGTACACATGAGTCATTTTACATTTCCCTGTATATTTCTTGTGTATTAAAATGAGAATTTACTGTGGGGAATAATGAGGCTAAAACTTTTGTCAACACTAGAATAACGGCTGCCGATAATAGAATAAACAGTGACTACACAGTATGGGCCAGTAACAACATTTGACATGCAATTAACTAATTACCATCAATAACAGATACTTCAACATTTTTATTAACAATTTAAATGTAATTGTGTTATACAGACAAAATGACAACCTTGGGGAAACTGAACACGCCAAACCAGATCAGTCGATGTATAGCTCCTTGATCCAGTGAGTTCTATTTTTACATGTGCGGTTGTTCCAGCTCCCAAAGCCCTTAAAGCCCTCACAGGGAGAGTGCCACTGTCCCACCACACGCTGTTTGTTTAATATGGCATTTCACCCTGAGTACAGTATATCCCCTTCCCAGCTTTATAAGGGCAATCCAATGAGACTACACCCCCGCCCTCCTCCCCATTCATTTCACTTACACTTATACAGTACACACACTTGGACGGTGCCAGCTGCCTTTGGCCCACAACATTCATCTGTTTCATCTCTTCGTGTCTCTCTGCCTGTCTCACTTACTCCCCCCCCCATTTTACCTTTCACTGTCTCCCATTCACTCTCTTTTTGAAACTATCTCTACCTTCCTCTCTCTCTTTCCATCCTACTCTTGCTCTTTCTCCCTGTCTCTTTCTATTTTACCGTTCACTTTCTCTCATTGACCCTGTTTTTCACACTCTCTCTCCCTTTCTCCCTCTCTCCCCCTCTCTCTCCTCCTTTGAGTCTGGTCCAAAATGTGGGCGCACAAATGCTTGTAGACAGGACTGGCACCAGGATGGGAATCCGGTCTGTCTGTGATGGGGAGACCACAGAGTCGAGCTGAAAGGGCACACTGGCTGTTTTGTGTTTTTGGCACAAGTGGGGTGGAACGTTAAATAATAACATTCCAACTATATAAATTAAACCTGCATCTGGGAGAATATAAACTTCTACTTTACATAATAATCAGATTTTGGCAGTGTTTTATTAATTCACAACAGTATCATTTAGTTAACAATAATGTATGTTCTGTTACTTTCTATTCCTGTGCTGTATTTTAATCACTTTTAATGGCTGTACTGCTACTCAAGTCTCAGAACAAATTTGACTTCTCACGATAATGAGCAAAATACTCCACCTTAAATGTTTTCCTATGGAGAAAAATATACCCAAATGTTACTGAAAGTTCTAAATATTTGAAGTAAAAGTAAAATCCTCCAGCTGTCATTTATCACCTACTTAATCCCGCGAAGCCAGTTTGTCGCTGCTTAAGTCCACAGATCATTTTTCACAGACACTTCGAAGCTACTTTTAAACATTTACTTCATAAATAAAGGCTGATATTCATATTACTATATTAAACTTGAATCTGGCAGCAGAAGTTATAGTAGTTATTTCTGGATGTGACAGGTTTGTCTAACTTTGACAAACACGTCGTTAAAAGTAACTCAATCTGAAGTATGTTTCTCTTTAGGAGCAGTGATGGGGCTAAACAGACACTTTGACTGAGTCTGCAGATGCCTCGAGTGGTTTCACTATTTAGGCGCGTTTGATGATGAGAGGTACTTTAGTTTTTTATGTTCTGCATTAAACTTGCTTGTATCTGTATTTATTTAAAGCTGCGCTGCGTAACTTTTCTGGTGGAGGGTCTGCTGCTGAGTTAGGAAGATGTTATTACTTTGGCTGGAATGTTCCACGGTGTGACATTAAATATTTCCATGTAATATTTATTCATTACGGCTTTTTCTCTTGCTTAAAAATCCAATGATTTCTTCAGTGAATAGGGGTGACTCTCCACAGATCTGAACTGTAATGTAGTGTAGGGTAGTAACCTGCTACTGTCCCTCATGATATCTATACCTTGGCACATTATATAGACTAAGCAATAACATTTCCATGGAGATAAGCAGGTGATGGTAGCCTGACTCATCAGCCGGTTTCACTTCATTAGAATTCGTTCAGTCGACTGTAGGCAGGTACTTTTTTTGTATATTACCAATTGCTGCTATTTGGTTGTGACGTATGTAATGCACCACTAACAGGGCTACCTGGTATATTAAGCTTTTCCCAAATCCCGTAGGAAGAAGGACAATAATGTCTTTCCCATTGATAAAATTCACCAAACATTCTCTTTGTTTCGGCTTCAAATCCTCGATCTCTGGAATTGTTGCCAACATAGAATGTACGCCTCTTCACTGATTGGCTGGTGCCCGAACTCGCACTCCCAGGGTTTTTGCAAACCATTTAATGTATTCTGATTCATGAGAGAGAGAGAGAAATGAAACTGAACGGAGGCACTAAGTGGCGCCAGTCTGGTTAAGGTGATAGACCCTCCACTAGAAATGTTACGCAGTGCAACTTTAACTAATTAGTTACAAATGTTTAATTATGTTTTCTTTACTGCATGAGAATTCATTCAGGTTTCCAAATGAACCAAAGCCATGAAAAGTGTTATATCTTACTAGTGGGTACAATGTCATAGAAATGGGGTTTTAAACTACAAAACTTCTTGCACAGATAACCAAGCTACTCTTGCCTCAATGAGACTTTTGAAAGCTGTGTTTTGACATAAAACAGAAGTTACAAAGAAGGGAAAGCGAATGAGGGACTAGACAGAGACTGAATATCCAGTGAACCATGGAGAAAGTAACTTTTGCTTCTGCATAGCCCATTTAGTGAGAAAAGGGCCTATGGGAATGCACCCACAACCTTACAAGTAATGGGACTCTTGTTAGGTTCATTAGAGGGTATATTTAGACCGAGCAGACAGACACAGTAGGAGATAACTGCTGTTTAATGACACTGAATTCATTTCTTAGATTACCTCTTTACCCCAGGGGAACTGCAAACACTTTTTGAAATCACAGCACACTGCAGAGAATTGGGATAATCTACAATTGTATAAAAAGAATAATTGTAGCACAACATCTGAATCCGTGTGAAACGGCAACTAGAAAAGGGCATCCTGGCAATTTGGGGATTATCATAAACAATGTGCTTGGTGCGAACCAATGCTTCAGGATATGGGGCAGATAAATAGAGCTAAAACAGAGCACTTTTCTCACATATCTTAAGTAAATTTCATGCAAATTCCTGCTGGCAGCGTGTTTACATGACTATTTTTACCAGTGCTGATCTTTGTTTTCGTCACAGTAAATAATCCCCCCGCTCTCCTCCAGGGAACTTTCTTGTGGTTAAACCTCTTTTGGTCTCAAATGGTAAGTCTCCCATTCAAACAACTGGAACAGATCTTTCAAACAGCCACATCAAAATGGGACTATTTACTTCACATGATTCTCATTTAAAAGCAAATCAGGGAGGTTGCAAATGTTGCCAACAATAAATTTATTTGGAAAAAGAACAAAATAATTAAACAAAATTTGATCTAAATATAAATTATAGTCAGTCTATATTTGGCCAAAAGTTACATATTGTGATCTTAAAACTGGGTCACATGAGAAAAGATACAATGCAAATCAAAGTTGAAATCCTTCTATTTTAGCACAACAACATGGTTGAAAATTAGGATACAAGTTAATTTACGCCGGATTTACACTGACTGCAAGTGCGATGCAGTACAGGTTCGGTGCAGTTTTACTGCAACTTGTATACCCCACTGACTGTGGTCAGGCTGTGCAGTTGCGGCGAGCTGTGGGCAGAGTATAGAAACTGCACACCCGGGACAACGTGTTCATGGTGATGCACGCTCTGGTCATCTGTCAATTCTGCGTGTCTTTGATTTCGTGTTTGCTCATGTGATTTTGTCAGCTTGACGTCAGAGACTGCTGCCGTGTCCGGCTAAGATAGACTTCTTGCAGATTCTTTCCGCAGGCCCGCACCCCATCCACACCCACTGAGTGTGCACTGCACCGAGGTCAGTGTGGCAGGGTGCAACTGATTTTAATGACTTTCTAAGTCTTGCAGGACCCACATGTGTCCCAAACTGGACTGCACTTGCAGTCAGTCTACACAGGGCGTTAGGTTTAATTAGGTTAAGATTTGGCAATTATGGTTAGAATGAGTCTCCAGAAAATGAGAATCAGTATAATGTCCCTAAAAAGTTTACCTAGCCAGAATCACACGCTTCACACGCTTTGAAAATCTGGATCTGGAGCTGTATTCCTGATTTCAGAGGGCGTGCTTGACAGGCAGATTAATCAATCTCATAAAAATGAGAAACAATGCGGAATTAACAATTTTTACAGAATTAACAATTGAAGCACAAACTATTACTTAGGAAGTAAACAGTAATAGGTATTAGAAGTTATATTTATTTCATTCTGAAAGTTAAATTTTTTTTTTGAGAAGTGATGTCTTCCACATTTAAGGGACATGTGCTACAATTTAGCAGCTGTGGTTGGTCTAAAAGTTGGTGATTTTTCATACTTATGGTCCTTTCTGGATTTGAACAGAATGTAGAAGGGACTGGTTGCTCAGACAACCCAAAAGCCCTAGAAGCCCCACTCTGTATTTTTACAGTGCACAGTGTACAGTATATAATGCACTGACAAACACAGACATATATTTAACATAGATTAACTGTTGCATTTGCAGTATGTGATAATCCTATGATCCATTTCAGCTCAGTGCAGCCACTATTATTGGTCACCCTAAGTCTTTTCTCTATACCAGTGAACGTGCACTATTCTAGACTCTCGGCCCTTATGTTTGTATAATCTCTATGTGATGAATTCAGTCTACAGCCAGAGTGTGGATTTCTGTCTTTGGGGCAAAATGCAGTAATGTGTTTAGTTTTAATAAAGGCGTGTTATTCTTGGGTCACTTTGTCAAGGAGCAAATTGCTTTCTGACCACATCACACATGGAAAGTCCAGCTGTATCTACCACAGAGGACCAGGTTTTCAACATGCGGTCCCCGGTCCCGCTCCCTGCCCCATAGGAGAGCATTAACACAACTATGTTTTCACTGCAAAGCAAAACATGTCACTTCATTTGGCCCAGTTCAGTCCTAATCACAGTGAAGGCTGAAGACGTGGGCTCTACACCACCAATCAGCTGGTGCAAATCCAACACTCACATATTACAACTGTGCAATGTAAAGAAAGTGTGTAATGTGAAATGCAGGGATTACCTTATGCCTATAGTCACCAAGGCCTGTTCTAGAGAATAGACTGAAAGTAGTGAGCTAACATGAAAAAGTTTGAAAAAGCATTACTATCCAGCTCTGATTGGTCATAGTACAAGGTTACCCAAATATAAAGTTGATTACATTCCCATTTTTTAAAACAATGCTCTAAAACCACCTGAGGAAAAGTGTGGATGGTGAGGGGGCCTGTGTGCCTATTCAAGTGTGGCTTCAGGCCCAGAACAGCAGCGCTTTTCCATAACAGGAAAGGTCAATGTTGTGGATAATTTAAAAGTCTTTGGAGACTCCAACATGAGCCCATCTGAGCTGTGGGCTGTTATACCTGCTAATGGATCTATATACAGTATGTGCTTAGTGGTGGATGGTGTTACCAGTGTATATCAAAGCTATAGTGTATACAGCACTGCACTGGGGGTTTCTCTTTTCAAAACTATTATGTCCAATGTTATTTAAAGGGTTGTGATGACTGAGCTGGCAGAGCGTAGATTAGTTCTGAATTTAAAATAAACTTCTTTGGTGTAATGTCAAGTCAAAAATAAATAAAGCTGAGTTTAGGAAGTGGAATGGTTTGAATGATAGTGAAAATACTTAAAGGTGCAATTTCTCTCTAAAAATGTTCATTGTTAATAGATAGTGTCAACAGCTATACTAGTAAATTGTATGGATTCAGTATTTGGGCTTACACCTAACATTTAATTTGAATACACCTTATTTAAATCTACATGTGTTTTGACTTACAAATTCCTTGTCTAAACAGATTGGAAGTTTTTCTTAGGCTCTGCAGTGCACCTGTGCAGCCTGTAGCTGGTGCAGTATTTTCCCATGGGGCCTCTGCACTCCCAGCTCCAATATAAGAAAAATATTGACACTAGAGCCTCAGAAAGACACAACACGGTTAATAGTTATAATTATCTGCTATAATGATCTGCAGTATAATAACAGCGATAATTCCCCTCTGTTTGTGTCCCGTCTGAGGATCCTCCCTGGAAAGACGGGCCGGGCCAGACCTCACCTTCAGTGGGCGTGGGAGTCAGGTTGCACCCTTAGCTCTGAGGTGAACCAAAAAAAGTCTGGAAAATATAATCCTTTTCTACACAATAAACCTTCACAGCAAAACCAAACATGAAATAGCAACCGTACGGAGTGTGCATAAGCAATTCCACAAAATATGTTACGCATTAATTTAAGCTACAGTTATGACAGTGCTGAGTGATTTCTCTGTCTGGTGCAACAGACTAGAGTCCATTTAGTTAATTAAAAAACAAAGCAGCGCTGTGTCCTGCTCTGGGACTGTTTACTGCAGGACGCTGAGGGCACAGAGCCGCCCAAATAGAAATAGAGCAAAGGGAGACAGCAGAGGACGAGGACAGAGGAGAATGAGTAAAAAGAAGCTTGAAGACTGTAAGGATTAAAATTCTGTCAGCCAATGCTGGTTTACAGTATCACAGTGTTATGTAATCATGCCAGGAAATGGTTTTATTGCATCAAGAACAATAGTAACAATAGGCTTTCACCTCCAATGAACCATATAGTCTAGTCAAAGAGAACTATTTTGAGGCTAAAACAAATATGAGTAGTTCATTTTGGAACTGCTGGCACAGAGCTAGCAGAGTAAAGACACAGAAATTTCAGCGTTTAAAATGACCTGTATTAGAAACCAGGAAAACAACAATGTAACAATGTAATATTTCTTTGTTGAAGCCAATAAAATATTAGCATTTTTTGTTCTGGTGATTCAGTCTGTTTCTCGGGTTGCACAAAATGTGGTTAATAAGACCAAGTAAGACTGATTCTGAAAATGCTTATCTCTCTTTGTCTTTTCTCATTTCACGGGCACACGAGGCTGCTGCGGTTCCCCTGATCAAATGTTTTTCGAAGAATCATGAGACATCTTACAGAACTTGTATAACCTGTGTATGTGATCTGGCTCAGTTTGAAAGACCAATTATGAAAAGCAATATCAGTACAGATCACAAACCACTACATCAGGACCAACACATCAGATGGGGCTATAGGAAGATAGATACTTTATTAATATAGAAGGATAGAAGGGTGATGTGAGCATGTTCCAGTAACTCAGTCAGAATGAGTCACCTGCAGTAGTATGAGATCACCATTATGGGCTTAAACATCCCACTTACTCTGCACTAAGACTCTACATAATGCAGTCTCATCACGTCTTAAAGCTGTAAGATCAATCATTAAGTACATCAGCAGTCAAACAAACATTTACCATTTACAGTTAAAAATTCAAGTCAAATTATATCACACATGAACCACTCTCTGATGACATGAAAACATCACACAAAGCTGCATATCTCACATCAGATTCACAGTAACAAAGTTTCACAACATAAATAAATAAATAAATACACAAAAAATACATAACTAATTATTTCTTCAGGATTATTAAATAAATGAAGGCAAGATGTTGGCTTACATTGAGCTCTAGATAAAACTAAACTGAAAACTGAAAACTAAACATAGTAAATTTGTTATATTAAGCTTTGCCCAAATCCCGTAGGAAGAAGGGTAATAACGTCTTTCCCCTTGATAAAATTCACCAAACATTCTCTTTGTTCCAGCTTTAAATCCTCGATCTCGTGAATCGTTGCCAACACTGAATGTATGGCTCTTCTCTGATTGGCTGGTGCCCGAACTCGCACTTCCAGGGTTTTTACAAACTGTCTAGTGTATTCTGATTCCTGACCTAGTTGCTGGAGAGAAATGAAATGGAGTTGAGGCACTAGGTGGCTAACAGAGTAGTAGTGTAGCCCATGATACTGTAACATCAAATTTAGCATCATGATATATCAATATTTTGATATTTTTGCACGCCCTTAATATGCGGAGCTCTTTTTGTCCTTGCTCTTTTTAAATCAGTCCAAAGAAGACCAAATAAATCTCTTTAGTCATTTTTCGTGAACCACTATAACATGTTTAGCTATTTGACCATTAACTAACAGATTACAAGTCAATACATTTCTCTTTTCACACACTCTCTGAAATGTTGTCCGCCCCAAGTTTATGAAAACATATTAATTTGGATCAACCTTTACCATTTTATGTTTTATCATGTTTTTCCTGGATTATGTTCAGTGATTGATGCACTCACCATGCACTTTAAAGCAGGCTGTGTTTGCATTGCTGCTGCTCTGAAACGGGAGTGGGTGGTCTGAAGCCGCTATGGACACATGTAAAGTCGTAAACAGATCAGTGTCGTCTTTGGACTCAGAGGTTATATGAATGACATGGGCAATAAAAGATGTTGACTAATGGGACTGTGGTCATAGTGAAGACCACACAAACCAAAAGCTATTGACACAGAGCGAGGCACAGAGGTTACTTATTTAAAGGCCCCGTACCCTTATTTTAACCATGAGTGAAGAACATGTTTCAGAATTAACTTTTAGCCTGCCCACTTCAACTCTTCTCTCGCTCTGATGTTGAACCATGACAAAGGGATAGTGACTGGAATTTATATGGTGCGATACCTTCTGTGTTTTAGTAGCAGTTGGTACAAAAAACATTTTGATTAAGTAAACTTATGAGAGGCTAAATTAGAAAGTGAAATAGAATGTAAATATGGCAGTAACTATAAGAGCATAAGACCAGCATAATTTTAAGCCATATGATCCCTAACAAACATGAGCAATTCAGTATTTATGTGAAAATTGTTTTGAATTCAAAGGCCTGCAGGTAGGTAGAGAGGGCTATATCAAAATACATGTCAAATTAATGTTCACTTTACAGCATAAAAGAAGACGATTTGGTGTGGGGACCTAGGAAATCCAGTATGATTGACATGAGACTCCAGTGCTTTTCTTTATTGCATTTGAACTGTTAGCCCAATCCTAGTGCTACTGACCCACAAATCCCAGCATGCAACTCACCCAGAACCAAAGCAAATATACAGAGGCCAGCTAACCTCACACACGCTCATCCTCAAGGGAAACACAAACCTGCGATGAAGCACGGAAAGTATGTCACGTCTTTTCACGCCTGCTGCATTTTTCATCTTAAAGCCCCAAGCATATAGGCAGGCCATAAACTCCATCAGCAGAACTGTGCACTTGTATCTGTTTCGTCACATTTCCACAATGCACTGTGGTCAGGCTGATGTGGCAGCGAGCCGTAGCATGAACTGAAACTCACAGACAACTCACAGGGCTTACTTCAGTTTAGATTTTTTTTTTTTTTTTTTTTACTTTGTAGATTTTTCTGAGGTTACTTTACTAACTGAATTAGGCCTTTATTACTATATTACTCTCTCTCTAATTTACTTAATAAATGTATATATATATATCAGAATAACTTCTAAATCCCAGTGTGTATTGTATTACATAATGCAGCCCTTGGCCTACATACCAACAGTGTTTACCTTCAACAGTCAGAGCAGGTACAGATTTGCAGTTACGGCTGTAGGTGATGATAATAAAGGAAGAAAAGATTAAAAGCATCTGAGTGGGAGACACGTGTCAAAAGTCCAGCAAAGGGAAAGTACCTGTTTCGCCATAAAACATGGTATGGTCTTTGAGTATGAGACTGTAAGCTTGACTAATAGAGAAATTGTTTTGTTTTGTTACAGCTAACTTTGCAGTGATGGTTTTCGGTACATATTATTATTAATAGTAACATCAGATGAAGAAATGCTAAAATAAAGAATGTAATATTATTTTGTGATTATGTTAATTCACAATGTATACAATAAATCATACTCAGTAGTGTATACACATTGACATTCGTAATGATCTGTTGATATTTCAGAAATTATAGTTAAAGGCTTACTGTAAATTGTCCAGTGTTCATTCCAATACCTGATTCCTCTTTGAAACAGATGGGAAGCAGAATTACACCCCCATCACATTATAGCACCATAAGCACTTCCCGCTCCTGCTGCTGGATCATTGGTTTTAGGAAGTGGAGAGAGAAGCCACGGCAACAGCAACGTCATTTCTGGGAAGTGTTGTCAGGGGCGACAGGCTGCGCTTCCAGTCAGTCAGCTGACCAGCTCAGGGATCTCCCGATGGTCATGTGATGCTGCACAAGCTCCATCTCTCCTCCTTCTTTCTCTTTCTCTTTTGACAGAAACACTAAACCTGATTTAACACCCCTGCCCACCGCTTTCAAGAAACCCCCACATTTAGGGTAAATCCCTGTTCCCACTTATCCTTCAATACAAGACTTACATCGCAGCCAAAAGCAATAGAGGTATTCACTGAATAGCACAGCAGATTACAGTAAAAAAAAAAAAAAAAAAAAAGATAAGCAGGTTTTGAGCAAGGCCAATTTGTGAAAATGAAATGACTGAGCCGTTACAAAATTACAAATCTTGTGCAGTGTTTCTGATGTCCAAATAAAGCTATAGTCTGCAGATTGGTGCTGTACCTAATAACATCAAGACAGTTATAGGAGCTAGAATCTAAAAGCAATCTTAATATAATAATCTAATGTACACTGTCCTTAAAAAAAATACTGAAAATATAAAATACACAGAATTAATCCATGATCACCACTGATTAGAGGAAGTGTGGTTCTAATGTTATAATTGAAAGTAAAGAGTAGAGAGAATGATAGTCGCAGATGTCGCCCTGGGGAGCTTCCCAAGAAAACCCCGCACTCCTCTTTCTCATATCTCACAGTGTTCCTCTAAGTCTGGACGCTCTGGTCACATAACCAGGCCATAACCAGTGACCAAAGCAGGTCGACTGGAAATAGACGGGATTCTCCATGGTGGGACAGACCCCATGCAGAGAGGGGGGATCAGATGTCTCAGAGCTGCAGCGTGACAAGGCAAATCTTCCCCCACTTAAACCTCAGTGTGACCTGGGCTTTACAAAGCACACCACAAATCAATACATTTACTGTAAATTCAAGATTTAACGAAAAAGAAAAGAGGGAAATGTAGTCTGTGTTTGAGGTCTATAGAAACATAATGGAAAACCCAAACACTGACTGACCAGGCTATGAGTGTGTACTCGCTTACCCATATGTGATCACAATGTGAACAATCAGTTTGACTGATCAGCTATAGCTGAGTAATCCTATTTGAGAATTTGTGCTTTTTTCATCACATTAGAATTGGTCATTGACTGAATGTGGAAGAATGAACTTTTAGACACTTGCATTTAAGATAATACAATTATTTTCTTAGCACTATAACCTACTTAGACAACAGCATGTTCAATATATGACATTTATAATGCAACCTACATCAACATCCAACATCAAAATCAAGCTACAAATCTTTTTATCTAATACTTAATAAATAATTTAATGTTATTTTAAATAAGATTTGAAAATGCAGTTGTTTGTTTGAACAATTATTATATTTATATATTTGATAATATACAGTCTGTCAGATTCAAGATCTAAGTCCATATTTTGTACATCTGACCTGTGCCTCATTATGTTAAATGTTTGACTGACACATATGGACTTATATGATGGGGAAACCCTGAAGGTATGCACAAGGTGTACAGTGATTGTGAATGACAGAAAACCCCTGCTTTATAAAGTAGTCTCTATGAGGGCCTCATCAGCATCAGGGGAAACAGTGTCAGGAACTGGCTTTGAGGAAGTCCTGGCCTTTGCTCTCTGAGTCTCTTCTGTCAAATGTCACTAAAAAGTCCTCCAAAGACACAAGACAAAGAATAAAGACAAAAGTGAAAGGAAGTGAGGAACAGAGAACAACAATGCACTTTCAGTTGTACTTTGCTTGGGTGTTAATTCACAGTGTTTTCAGAGAGACATTACTTTAAAAATGTATTTAACATTTCAGGTTATTTATTTATTTTGGCATATTCCAAACGTGGTAGTAGCATTATACATGAAATATTAGGATTCAGTTTCTTTGCAATGGACTACTACTTAGTTACCTTTACACATAAACTTATATTAGAAGTGTGAAAAAGATGATACAGTGATGTGGGGTTATTTATGTCTCATGTGTGAATGTGGTTTAATGGTCTTTCTCACTCTGCAGTATAAGTGTAGTAGGCCTATAAGTGTAACGTAACCAGAGTCAGCCAGTCTGTCTGAGGCTGTGGGGGATTCATGTTTAGTCCCTCTGTGTGCAGCCTGGTATCTATCACAGTATGGGGACTGCACACACACTCACATCAAGAGGACCTGGCTCTCTTATGGGAACAAAAAGCAGGTCTCTATGACGTAAATACTTTATTAGATTAACAACATGGTTTAAAGCTCAGATATGGGTTCAGATATGTGAAGTTTAGGGTTTAGGTTAAGGTTAGATAAGTAATGACTTCAGTTAAGGTTAGGACTGGTCTTCAGGAAATGAACCTAAGTCAATGTAATGTCTCCAAGAAGCACTGAAACCCAACATAAGTGTGTGTGTGTGTGTGTGTGCAGGGGGAGGGAGGATCAGCTGTACATGTCAGGGATATGTGGTGTTTATAGCACTATCACAGACCAGTTTTGACTTCTTAGCATTCCTGTAGACGCCTGATAGTTTCGAACTTGTTATTCTCTATGGATAACAAAAATGAAATGAACGTTCAATGGGCGTGGTAGTCTTTTCTGGATTGCACAATGCTGAAGCACAAAGCAGTGGGCTGTTTGAGACACAAATATGATAATTACCTTTAGACATCCAGTTTTTGTCTTGGGTTCAATTAAACACAGTCACTGGTATGGCGAGTTTAAGACATGCATGTTGGGTAACATTTAGTACATGGTAATTGTATTTCTCTATAACTTCTACTCGTAACTTCTAACTAGTCCACTTTTGCAGTTGTCGTATCATATAGAGAGGTTAGCTGGGTATAAATGAAAATGTATGTATAATGGTGAATGGTCACATTTATATAGAGAGCTTTTCCACCTTCAATGCACTCAAAGCTAGCCTGATTCATCAGCCAGTTTGACTCCATGGAAACTGTTTGACCTCGCAGCATTAGGATTCGTTTGGTCAACGGTAGGCAGGTACTTTTTAATTTAACCAATCGCTCCTATTTGGTCTTGATGTATGTAATGCTCCTGAACACAGTGGTGTCCAAGTAATTGTTGGCATAACAGCAAACAAAGCAGAGAGTGAAGATGTCTGTCAACGATCATTGTTGTTTCTGCAAGGTGAACTTGCAAATTAAAGGTGCAATACAAAATGTGAAGTTTGTATTTGTCAAAGGAAGTCCAAAGGAGGATAGTGTTTGCAGTCTGCTATTGCAACTCGGGTTGGTTCAGTTTGGCTCTTCACTGATTGGCTGGTGTGTGGTCTTCAATTTCCAGGGTTCTTGCAAACCATCTAGTGTATTCTGATTCCTGACCTAGTCGCTGGAGAGAAATGAAATTGAGGGGGAGGCACTAGGTGGCGCCAGCCTGGCTAACTCAAAGCACTGTACAACAGTCCATTCACACCCACATTCATACACCAGTATACGCAAGCACCGGGGGCTGTAATCACACCAGAGCAAGATTTGAACCAACCTTCGGATCAGTGGAGGAACGCTCTACCAATTGAGCTACTTTCACCCAATAATGTATACATGTATGTGTTAAGAATTTTTTTACCCATAAGACCATGCCTTTTTGTCTCTCCACACTCAGGAATGGTCACATTATTCGATCTGTTGAAAATGTTTTTTATTTAAAAAATAAAGATGTGTAACTTGCACCATCATATCTATGAATCTAGCCTCAATCACACCCATCACCACTTCTGCTGTAGCTCATTTACATTCTTTCTATAAACAAACTTCAATCTGCTTCCTATCTCTTTCTACGGTCAATTTAACCTCAACAAACCAGCTCTGTACCCACTGTTGTACCATTTGGTCTGAATGCAAAAACCTCAGAAACACATGGAGGCCTATATGGGACCTCTGGGGACCAGCTGGGAGTTCAAAGGTGAAAGGTCAGCGTGCTACCTCTGCTCTTCACAACCTAACACTTTGGCAACATGACAGGCCCGAGGAGGATGTGTACATATGCTGCTATTTGATACTTAAACAAATAATCCACCACATGCTCTGGTCTGGATGTATTTATTTATTCACCATGACGTGAAATACATGAGAAAATAGTGCACCTTCTCATGATTTTGGGTAGAGGAAGTTAAAGGTGTGAAAAGATAGTTGATGGTAGTAGACAGTAGATAGACTGAAGTCAATTAGCTATGAGTATTATCTTTTAGTGTTTTTTTTTTCTCTCTTTTTTTTTTTTTTTAGACAAAGAAGCTGTGCACAATCAGGCCATAGTTGCGCTTGTCACTGGTTTGGCTGGAGTCTTGATGCAGAGGGCTGCAGGGGGAGCATGGTGTCACACGCTATGGACACAAGACAGTCCTTCACTCTCAAAGCGCCCCATATATGTTACAGGGCCATTGTGAGGAGCTGTTCTACAATAGGCTCCATGTATACGACAACATATGTACTCCAGTAATCCACCAATCGCTAATGCTTGTTTTCATCATAGAATTTGAATATGTATTGCACTCTGGAAAGCTTAAAAGTTCACGGAGCAACTTTTCTGATTCGGGGTCCGCTGTTCCATCATATGACATTAAACATAAACATCTAGAATTTATTCAACACTGGTGTTTCTATTGCTCAAAAATACAATAATTCCTTCTGTGAATAGGGGCGACTCTCCACAAATCGTGCTGTAACCCGCTCGTCTCCCTTGTAGAAAATAAGTTTAACATATACTGTGGAACATTCTAGACAAAGCAATAATATTTCCATGGAGACGAGCAGCACTCTAAGGCCATATCTCATTTCTCTTTCCTTGCTTCCTTCTCCTTGATTCCCCTCCTTGATTCAGCAGGAAATGGGTGAGGAAGTCCCGCCCACAGAGGAGACACAGCGAGGAGAGAGGATATAAACTCCTCACTGAGACTAATAAAGTTTGATTATTTTATCTGATGTCTGCTTCCTGAAGCCTCTCTCATGTTTACTCCTTCCTTCCGTGGTTTTCTTTAGGACATGATTTAATATTGATCAACAGCTGAAAAATGGAGGATCTAGGAGAGGGATCAAGGATAATGAAGCGAGGAAAGTGAAATGAGATGCAGCCAAAACACAAAACAAAACACCTGAGCAATTGTGAGCCACACCCACTGTTTTAGAGTAAATAGCCTGAGAGTTGAGAGAAGAGGCATAACACTGGAGTTCTAATGGAGAAGAAGTTCATTTAACATCAGTGCAGGAAGAGTCCAGTCTAGAGTAGTCCAGGCTGGCTATGCGTCTGTTGTTTGGAGTATTATAAGTTTGATGATGTAGGCCAAGATAACAAGGACTAAGCTGGCAGTGAGTGCGATGTTTCTAACGCTTATAACTGGGTGAGGGATGGGTGAATAGCAGATGGGGATCATAAGAGGAAGTGTCACTGTTTCACTGCTTGGGGCATCAAAATGCACTAACTTGAGACTGTAGCACCTTTACAGAATTCTCCAATCATGAATAAACATGTTTTGAATTCTGTGTCTGCAAAAATGACTCATTTTGCAGGACTATACACATTACATAATATGCACCACAGTGTACACACAATGAGCATCTGTCCTATTAGGCGGATAGCTTTGGAAACTCACTGTGTTTTGTAAAAGGGAAACTACAGTGGTCAGGCTGGCAGTGACCTTCCAGGCCAGTCTTCGTTTGGCACTAAGACCATAATGAGGCGTTTCCTCTGCACTCCTCCCATCACACCACAGGAAATGGAACTTTCTGAAAGGATCAAAACAAGTCCAGAGTTGTAAATGGTTTGAGTTTCCGACAAAGACAATGTGCCAGATTCCAGCGCCTTGAGGGACACCGACCAATCACAATGGTCGTACTGTCTGCGAGTGCTACTACATGTGCACCCGCCCACAGCACACGGCTCCTGCAGGCCCCCACAGAGCCACACAAGCAGCTCAGTGTGTATTAATAGAGCTGGGAGATCCTGGGAAAGTGTGGAAGTGCTGGAGTGCTTTTCCAGTGGAATCCAACCCATACCTGGCTGTCAGGGCTTAACATGGAGCATGCCTCTGCACATCCAGCCCAAGGAGACGCTCAGGTACACCGCAGGATACACACTAAATAGCTCTGCTACACTGTAAAACATTGACAGCTTATTCAGCTCAAATCAACTGGAAAAACTGCATCAAGACACTCAATTGCACTTAACATATAAATAACATATCACATACACCGCATACTTTGTTCAACATATAATGTTTAATTAAACATGCATTGTGTAACTTTTTTGGTGGACGGCTCGTTAAATGCCTTTCTTCATGGGGATGTTATTGCTTTGTCTGGAATGTTTCACAGTATGGTATTGAACCTTTCTATCTTCATGGAGACCAAACCAGACCAAGTTACAGAATCAGAATGAGTAAACAGATCAGAATGACTGTTTTTGTAGGTATTTTTGAGTTATTAAACCATTTGTAATTGAATAAGTACTCACAGTCAGAATGCCTATTATTCTAGGTATTTTTGAGCTATAAAACCACCACCAATTAATACTGTAATTGAATAAATGTAAGGTAGAGCTGTTGAATGTCGGGCAGAGCAATGGCATATCCATAGAAACAAGTGAGTGACAGACCCCCATCCAAAAAGTTACAGTTTTTTTCCATTTTAAAATGTACTTTTAATAATAGTTTAATAAAAGAAATAATCAAGTCATCATAACTTTGGAACAAGTGAGTAACTATGGCCAAACTCTTAAAACTATTTCCAACAATTTTGCAGTGTATAAAGCGGGTTGAGGAGGGTAAAGTAGGACTCTGGGTTTGTTTGGCAGAGTGCATGGGGGTGAGGAGCACATTAGTGGGACATGTCCTGGTCTAATTGGTCCTTCCAGCGGCAGGTCTGACAGCTTTGTAATCTACAGCTCTCAGCCTGGTGGGTCTATGTGCTCGCGGCTCTGATCATATCTCCAAAAACACAAGCGGATACAAGGAAAGCCCCTGCTCTATCCTGTGTGAGAATACCAACTGATTTGTGATAAACTGTGACAAGAAAAAGTTACTACTTTATGAATATTTTGCTCTAGATCTGTTACAAAACTGGTTTAAAGGTCGCATCAGGATAACTTGACAAAAGCAAGACAAGTTCAAAGACATAAAATATAGTGTATTAATCATTTCACATTACAATTTACTTTACTTATATGGGAATTGAATTGGCTCAGACGGGGATTACGAGTCAGTGTACAGTTTGTGCCAATGCCCACAGAGGAGGTTACATCAAAAGACACATACACACCAGTCAAAAGTTTGGACTTCCCCTCTGATTCAATGTTACTCTCTAAAAGTTTATTACTTTCTACATTTGATATACATACAGAAGACATCAAATATATGAAGTAAGATGTATGGGATCATGTAGCAAAGAGAAAAACAAAGTTTAAAGTCTACATATTTTTCTTTTTTAAAATATTTTATAATCAGATCCTCAAATTGGCCACACTTTGCTTTAAGAGAAACAAATCAAAGTTGAAAGTAAAAGCATTAAGTCAAATACCTGCAATTTCCCTTAGACAAAAATATTTATTTGTTATTTAATTAATTTATCATTTGTTATTTCAGAGGAGAGAATTAAACTTTTCGAAGTCTGCCTTGGCTGTGTGCATGCGATGGTTTCTGTGGTAAAGAGTGTGAACTACATGACCAGGTACTGATCAACCATTACACTTCCAGTCAAACATACTTGTCATTTCTCTGTAATCATCAAGAGCCAGAGCTAGAAAATCCAAAAGATAAGCAAATATTTTCAAAATGTACAAGAGATATTAATTAGACTTAGCTCCAACAGGGTTTGAGTGGTCAAGAGTGACATTGGTAGGCTCCACAAGATTATCTGAAATAACAAAATGCTTGTTTCCTTGGAAATGTTATTGTTTTATCTAGAATATTTCACAATATAGATTCATTATATATATCATGAGGGAGAGAGCAGGTTAGAGCACTACATTACATCACAGTTCAGATCTGTGGAGAGTTAGCCAGGCTGGCACCACCTAGTGCCTCCGCTCAGTTTCATTTCTCTCCAGCAACTAGGTCAGGAATCAAAATACACTAGACAGTTTTCAAGAAACCCGGAAATGTGAGTTTGGGCACCAGCCAATCAGCAAAGAACCATACGTTCTGTGTTGGCAACGACTCCCGAGATCGAAGATTAAAACCCGGAACAAAGAGAATGTTTGTTGAATTTTATCAAGGGGAAAGACGTTAGTATCCTTCTTCGTACGGGATTTGGGAAAATCTTAATATACCAGTTAGCCCTGTTAGTGGCGCATTACATACGTCACGATCAAATAGCAGCGATTGGTTAAATGAAAAAAAGAACCTGCCTACCGTTGAGCAAACAAATTCTAATACTGCAAGGTCAGACAGTTTCTACAAAGTGAAACCGGCTGATGAATCAGGCTAGTGGAGAGTCACACCTATTCACAGAAGGAATTATTGTATTTTTGAGTTTTGATAGAAACAGTCGTAATGAATAAACGCTAGATGGAAATGTTTAAAGTCATATCATGTAATATTCCAGGCAAAGCAATAACGTCACCTTAAAAGAAATATACCAGTTTTATATAGAAATCTCAAATGTTCACTGTAGTTGGGAATTTATACTTGCAATTTTACTAGTTTTTAGTTTTTACTGCTACATTGATGTTGATGGAAACCAAGCCCATTTCTCTTTGACCTCCAAGCAAACATGGAAAACATGATGATGTCCAGATGTACAACTTCTACCTGTCACCAAGAAGGCCTCAAAATATTCAGCTCGTACACCTATGTACACAGGTTTTCATCAAGCGCAGAGGTTTATGTATTTAATCTGCAGAATCGACCTGTCTGCAGTGGTCATACAAGTGTTAATTTGTGTGTGGAGAGAGTGGGGTGAGTTTGACAAACACACTGAGAGCAACACAAGTGTCTCTGTCACCACGGGAACAGGAATTCAGGACTGGTTTCACAGCTCCGCACTTCACTTCACCTCACTGTGGGACATTTTGGGCCAGGATCTGCTGTCACCATGTCAAAGCATTTTATCAATGTCACTCAACTGGTCCTTTTTAGATCCAACCTTCAACTTTTTCACTTGGTTTAACAAAGACTTTTAGCAACACAGCCGTGATTTAGCCTTTATTTTTTATGTAACTGTATTGAATCGATTTGAAATATATCGTATCAGTTTGAAAGTGCACTGTATCGAGATATGTACTGTATCGTGGTCTATGTATCGAGGTGTGTATCGTATCGACAACTTGTTAACGATACCCAGCCCTACAGACTAATAATAAAGGGTTACTCAAATATGTGTAAATGAAACAAAACATAACTCCGGGTCTGTTTTTGAAGAGGAAACAACATTATAACACATCTTAAAGCTCACAACAATGCATTTTGTGTAATATAAGACCTTTAAAACAGAGCTGCTTCATAATTGTGTCAAATAATATTGCTAGATGATCTACAGTGGTCAAGCAGCAAAGTGAAGTCTTTAGTCACTGCTTGCTAACACATAGTACTTTAGTTTAAACTAGTTTTCAAATCCACTTTAGGAATGCTTTCATGTGTCTCCCAGGCTGTGCAGATTGGCCTTATCTTGAGTCCTGGCTCAGTTATCTGGAGTGAACCACAGCGGCGTCTGCACTCAGAGCCCAAATGGATGGTCTCTGTTAAACATTAGTCCCAGGAATCCCCCTTGGCTTTGAGCTGTGTGTGTTAATGTTTACAGCCATCCAGAGATCTCCAAAAAGATAGCACCTGTTCTGGACAAATGGGAAAATGGGAAACGCACATTCCTGAAGACCTTGAGCCTGGGAAGAATGAAGATGCACTATACTCAAAGGAATACGGTAAAGTATGGGTTTTACAAGCAGTGAGGGGCCCAAGAACAGATACTCAAAATAGGCCTCATGGTAAATAAGCACAAATAATGTTACTATTTTATCTTTTTACTTTAAAGGGCCCATATTACGCCATTTCTAATGTTATAATGTTGTTTCCTCATCACAAACATGCCTGGAGTTGTGTTGTTTCATTCATACATGTTTAACACACAAACCCTGCATATTTAGGCTGACTTCTTCTCTCAGACAGAAAACACTTTGTTACACCTTGTGATGTCATGTGCTGCACAGTGTTTTAATCTGCACACAACTGGCGGGTTTCACTCACGTGATGTACAAATTTCAGATATGGGGGCAGGAAGTGTTTTTCTCCGCTTCAAAACACAGCACAAATGGTGACAGCGAGTATGCTAAAAGTTTGAACAGGCTGGCACAGACCCGCTATTGAGCAAAAATAAGTCTAAATATAGATTATGACCCATCCAATATGGAGAAGTCAGACTTTTCATATAATTTGGATGATTTTCCCGGCGTTGAGGCAATGGATATAATACATGATCTGGTGCAGACCTTGTATTACATTGAGCCAAATGAAAGCCTTTATAAGCCTTGAGGAGTACAACTATTTGGAATTAAAATCACCCGCTGCACTAGGATAATCTAAAATAATTATTAAAAAGGGTATAAAACACCAAATTAAAACAGTAAGCTAATACAATTAACACCACATAAAGCTTTTGCGTAACAAGTTAGGACTCATAATGAAAGAGTTTACCAGTCATTTACAATGTTTCTCTTTCTAAATGATTGTCCAAAAAAAAAAAGTGAAAATATGAATGAATAAATTACACAATCCTTACCTGTTACAAAGTGGTCGCTGCAAACTTGAGTATTGTCTGTTTCTGCGTCCTCCTGTTTTTAGCCGGAGATTGTCGATACACTTTCTTCTGTAAGTATTTTTAAAACTAACTCCCTTGTGACACACCACTTTCAGTACACACACACACACACACACACACACACAAATAGAATAGAGCGGTTGCAGAACTTTTGAGAAAGATGAGACCTACTGTATAAGGTGCACAATGCAACTTTTCTTGTGGAGAATGTCTGCCACCTACTTTGACTTAAATGTTCTGTAATATGCCATAAACATCTCTCTAGCATATATCTATTGTTAAAAAAAATACTTTCTTACTATGAGCGATTCACCTCTCCATAGATCTGACCCCCCACCTCCTCAGTATCTCCCATTCACAGAGCAAATCTTTTAGTTCATGTTTTGTTGTAGTCATGTCTGTACAACTTATAATGTTATCATTCTAGTCAAGGTTTGCTGTTCAAAAAAATAAAATAAAAACTTGACAGATAAAAAATGTGATGTGATAAATGTGATGATGTTACTGGCAGCAGCCACACACGACATCCCAACTCCCACACAAACATGGTGATTTGAAGGTGGAGAAAATGTTCATTGCAAAACTCTGTAATTACTGATAAATATAAACTCAGTCATTGGGGAAGCTTCTTGGTAACTTTCAATAATGTTTCATCTTCTTGTCCCAACTAGATTCTCTGTTGCATCACCCCTGTTTAAATCTATGAGAAATCCTGTCTCCCACACACACTGTATATGAACCATGCACACACACACACACACACACACACACACATACACATAAACACACACACACTGTACATGAATGACAAATAAATTGACAAAGTACAAATGAAGCTGGACAGACAGGTTGTCAGAGGTGACTCTAAGCTCCTGTCACACACATGTACTTCTCAGACTTCAGCTCCAGTGGTGAAAGATTCAGAGGAAAACAGTCCAATCAATAGAAGACTTCCTCTGCACACTGCACCTGCATGTAACAACAGGCCTGAACTCCTGACCCTCACAGTAGTGTTTGCATACAGCATGTAAATACTGGCAATATGAATGTTTGGAAACCACAACAACAGAATGAATAATGTATCCAGAGAGTGCACAAAAGCAAACATACAGCATGAGTGCCTGTCAAGAGTAGGACAGGAGGCATGTGCTAGGATTTATTTGAGTTCTGTTTACTCAATGCAGGTAATTACTTGATCTAATACTTTTCTAATATTTTTTATATATAGTATATTTTAATATATAAAAAGAGAAAGAAGAACAAAGAACAAAGAGAAACATGAGGAAAAAATATAAACGGTTATAATAAATTCTAAATAAGTAGCAAAAATAGCAAGAGACTGGCGTCAAATTGAAAGGTCTAGAACAGAGTTTCTCAAACCTTTTATATCAAGTAACAACAACAACAAAAGATTTGGCTTTCCGAGTTCCACAAGATGTAAACCAAGTCTATAACAGAACTTTTGTTGGTCTAAATTAGGTCTAAACCAGGAGGCCAAAAATGTAAATAGAATTAGGCAAACATAGAGGCAGACGATCCTGCATGTGGGAACTCACGTACAACCAGTGGAACACGCACCACAGTTTGAAAACCACTAGTCTAACTTGTAATAATAAAGCCAGGGATAACTTAACCACACAGACGTGAATGTACAAAGAAGCTCATTATATAACATCAAGACAAACCGTAAACATGAAGAAAATGATTTAAAGGTGCACTGTGTAATTTTTTGGTTGGGGATCTGTCACGTGCTTGGATGTCTGCTATGAATATGTCATTGCTCTGCCTGGAATGTTCCACAGTATGGCATTAAACAGCGATACTTTACATGTATTAAATTAGTGGTTTCATAGCTCAAAAATACAGGCATTCTGACTGTGAGCGGCGTTGCCTCTCCGCAGATCTGACCTGTAATTTGGTCTGATTTAGTCTCCATGAACTTCCAGATGAAGCAATAACATCTCCATGGAGAAAAGTGTTTGAAGGACCATCCACCAGAAAAGTTACACAATCCATCTTTAAGATATTGTCTACTTCAAAAATAATCAAAATGGTTGTAATCTTTGTTGCTTTGCTCTCACTGAACTTGACTGAGGGGAGATCAGACAGAGCAGTGTTTACAAAAGTTCAAACTGTCGACTTTCCCATGGCGCTCTCAAAATATTGTTTTCCAATCTCCGACAGTTAGAGTTTGTGTGTGAGACAAACCGCCTGTTTCAGCTCGAGACTCAATGCGCAGCTCCGAGTGTTTTATTTTGACGGTGTCCTAGCAACCAAGCTGTTTCTGCTTACCTCGCCCTCCCCCCGCCCTCGGCCCCAAGCGCTCCGGGCTGCTCCTCCACGTGTGTCTGTATTTGTGTGTGTGTAAAACTCACATCTGCTTTGCATTGGGGAGGCTCTCTCTAAGCCGCTGGTACTGTTACACCAAAGAATATGGAGAATTGGAGGAAGAAAAAAAAATTGGCTAAAAAGGATGGTGTTAATTTAAAAAACATCTGGATGATAATAATGTATAGCGCTCATGGATGATAAAAACAGTCAGATGTAGAACACAGTGGAACAGTAAATGAACAAAGACAACAGTGAAAATAATATTATCATTTTAAAAGAAATGAACTTGGAAATTGGACGTATTTATTGTTCTTTTCTTTTAATATTCAGAGGACTACTACTAAAAATAATGTGCTCTTTTTATAAGTTAAGACCTGTTTCTTATATAAAACTATTCCAAATGTCTGGATCTAAACAGGTCCGCACCAAAATGAATAATTTTGTCCTTGGCTCATCTCTGGTATCCTCCAGCAAAACTATATTACCGTATTTCTCAACTCCGTCAGTTTAAAGCATTTTCATCTTTCACAAAAACCTTTACGAAGCACTTTATACTTTTAATCCCGGTAAATAATGTGGGTATAAATATTTTGTCATTTTGAGTTTACATTGGTTACTCTTCGGGGTGGGGCTGGCACTCACCACTGTTGGACCGCACCAACAATTTGTGCAGTAGGTGAGGCTCCGAAAAGGACACAGTGTGAATGGAAGACAGTATTGAGATGTCTCCGTCGTGCCAGAGAGAGGTCAGCGAGTTTATTTGGCTAACAATTCCCTCCTAGTCCATCATATTTTACTCAACTCTTCTCGATAGGCCATTCTCGCACCTATGCCAGCTAATTACCAGGTTTCACTTTTTGGTTATTTATTGCACACGAGGGGGGAGTTTGATGTGGGTGAGAAATAAAAATGAAAGAACTTATATATGAGAAATGGCTTGCTGTCAGATCCCCATCGCTGTGAAACATTTGGCAATACAAACTGAAAGGCTTTGGAGAGGAGGGAGTTAGCTTGGCGTGGCCCCAGCATATCAAGTAGAAGAGATGCTTGAACTTTTGAGAGGCGAGAGTCAGTGCCAGAAAACCATTGTGTGCTCATAAAAAATATTATACAACAGCTGTAGTGCATTCGTATGTTTTTTCATGTGTGCGTTTGGGTTTGGGGATGTTTGTAAGCTGAGAGAGTTTTCAATCAAAGTAAAGGGGGAAAATGGGAGCGTGCGCCAAGACAGCACTTTAAACTTCAGATGTGGATGATGAGGATAGAGCTGTAATTAGCAGTGAATGCCCTTGGTCCATGAAGCTTCAAATCAAAACAAAGAGCAGCCATGTTTTTGTCTTTCTCTCTGCTGCTGAGTCATATCTGCCCACACTACAGATGTGAGGAAACGTGTCAATCAGTAAGACACTGTCAAAAGATGGCTTATCAAACACTGTGTGTTTGATGTGCATAACAACGCACTGTACATGGGAAAATGGAAAATGTCACTTACATAAACCGTTTTCTTCAAACTTCCAACGCTTATGGAAAAAAAAAGTTGATATTCAATATGGTTCAGTTTATAAAATACAAAATTACTGTCTTAAATGAAAAATTAATATGTAATTTTGGGATGTGACAATAAGTTACTTCAGAGGTGTTAATTTAATTTTTTAAGTATAAAACTATAACATTTTCATACCATTAACAGAATCAGTTATTTATTCCATTTTCAAAACACTCTCATTCATTACTACATGGACTCTTTTTCCTAAAATCTACTATCAGGTATATGTGGTAGAAAAGAAAGTAATGGACCAATAGACAAAACACAATAAACCCACACAAAAGATAATTTCCTTTTTAAAAAAAAAAAAAACTTAAATGATACAAAACAATGTAAAGTTGATTTCAATACTAAGAAATGTGGTAGTCTAGCTTGATTCATCAGCTGGTTTCACTTCATAGAAACCTTCTGACCTTGCAGTGTTAGAATGTGTTCACTCGACGGTAGGTGGGTACTTTTTTTGTATTTAACCAATCGCTGCTATTTGGACGTGACATATGTAATGCGCCGCTAACAAGGCTAACTGGTATATTAAGCTTTTCCCAAATCCCGTAGGAAGAAGGGCAATAACATCTTTCCCCTTGATAAAATTCACCAAACATTCTCTTTGTTCCGGCTTTAAATCCTCGATCTCAGGAATCGTTGCCAACACACAATGTATGGCTCTGATTGGCTGGCACATCCAGAGTTTCTGCGAACTGCCCAATGTATTCCAATTCCTGACCTAGTCGCTGGAGAGAAATGAAATTGCGCGGAGGCACTAGGTGGTGCCAGCCTGGCTAGTGGTAGTCTACAGGAATTTCAACTATGATAATATTGATATAAACTTATAGAAATATATTCTCTTTTTTTTCAGTATCAGATAGTTGACAGTTGTTGAAAGAGGCTGTATTTTTACATAATTTATGACAACACTAAGTGAAGTTTAAATCAAGGGACAATAAGAACATTATAAATATGAAATAACTGTACAATTTATTCAATGCCACACCATGGTCTGAAAGTGTTCCTTAGACAAAGAGATTCCTGGGATTCCTCTGTGCTCTTGTCTCCTTTACTCTACAGACTGGGTTTATGGCACAGCACTTGGGTCATCCACAACATTTCTGGAAAGTCTGTCTGCATTTCCCATCTGTGCAGCCATCAAACTGTCTTCTCCTATATGTTCTGGTCCACCCATAACTCTTCATAATAGATATAACATCCCCCAGCCTTATGATAATACACTCTAATATGGCAAGCTAATAAATGCATGTACCTGACAGATTTGGGGGACTTTTACAGCCCTATGAAGACACACAGGGGTTGGGGGTTAAATTCCAGGTGGGCCACGTGTTGATAAGGTCTAGTTCAAGGCAAGAATCTGGTTGGTGTCCCTTCTTGACCCTTCTATGCACACACAATGGACGAGGCCTGTGGGCAGTAATATCAGAGACAGTTGGTGTTTTTGTAGCACTTAGTTGAAGTCATATTTTGTTACCCCGACAACATCCAATCACCTGTGCCAGATCGTGACCTTTCACCCCCGCTGATAGAAAAGAAAGATGTGAGTACATACCAGCGTTGGGTCGGGTGGTCCAAAACCACATGGGATTTAAAGGCTTTAAGGTTAGCTTGCCCTGAGGAGTGGCAGTCATACGCTTTCTTCTTTAGCAAGATTTTCTAATAGACTATAGCAGTAATTTAATTTACAGTGTTTGAGCATTATCATTTTGAAGAAACAATATTATTAAATTCAAATGTTGACTTCTTTGACTATACCATATTGTCAGTTTAAGGTTAGAAATATATTTGTATTTTATTTACTTTTCCATACTGTACTGTAATATTTTATGTTTGCCAGAATGTAAAATATTTAACTTTTCTTCTTGTCTCTATGGAGATGTTATTACTTTCTCTGGTTATTAACATTTTCCACAGTATGGCATAAACGTAGACAGTATAGAAAAGTGGATTAAGGGAGTGTGACGTCGGCTCCAGTCAAATGAAGTTCACTGAGGCTTGAGGTTACAGGGGCAAATTTGGAGCTGAATTCTATATTAGGAATAGGAATTGACAAAATAAAAACACCAGGATGACATAGAGCGTGATTATACGAACATTTTAAGACCAAAATGACGACGCTCACAGCAGTAGTTACAGTGAGACGAGTGACAATTTTTCAATACAAAGTGAAGTGGAGCCAGAGTCAGTGGAGTAGTAAGCGCCCCCATGCTCACTTCCTATTTGGAGCATCTAGCAGGTTAGCTATGTCTATTTATATAAGCCCCCAGGTTCCAAAATGGCCGTCCATTCATATGGGCTGATCATGGCGCATGATCCCAGCTTATAGCATGGCTATACTTCCGGTGGCCGTGGCCGATGCCAGTAGTGCTCTTACGGGCACACGCGAATGCCACATACGCAAATCGTGTATCACGTATCGCTTTGACAATCAGAGCGAGAGAACTAGAGCAGCAGTGCGTAGCCGAAGCTAACGATTATAAAGCGTTTTTTTAAGACAACTCAAGGATTTTGAAAAAAAGTTTATGATCAAAAATAGGTAAAAATCAACAAATCCGATAATTTTGAAAGCTGTAACCTGTCAACGAACACGAGCAGTTTGTGATTATATTGCATGAAAAAATCTTGTCTCGACACTTTTTCTGCTGAAAGTGAGTGAACTACGTCAACTGGAGGCAGCTAAAGCTAGCAATAAATAGATCATGATTTATATATACATTCTATGGGCATGAACTACAATTTTTATCCATAAACCACCAGAAAGGCTACATAGTGCACCTTTAAACACATTAAAACAAAAAGAACACTCAAAGAGAACTGAAATATGAATGTGACAAAACTAATACAAATAAATCACATTGAAATTTCAAATAATATTAACATCTGAATACTCATTTTATGCAGTGCAACTGTACATTTAAACAGTAAAAAATTGGTCTAAATGGGAGCTGTGTGCTGGGAACCAAAGCCATGATTGAATTAAAAGCACTCCTGTGACTCAGCACTAGCCTATATACCCCTTCACTCTCCCACTAAGTGCTGTGAATAATGGCTGTGCTCATATTGTCATTTGAGTACATGGGTAACACAGTGCAGTTTACAAGCACCACTGCAGTCTGTGTAAATTTCTTCCAATAAGTAGTTAAAGGTTTTGCCTTTTCCGGTTATATATGGGCCAGAGTGTGTGCTGCCAGCTCCATTGTAAATTCAAAAGGAAGGGAAGTGTTTCTAGCCACTCAGTGAAACTAGACTGGAGTAGGCCTATGGGGTTATTAGGTCTATTACTATTTATCAGAGATTAGCCCCTCCCATGTTTTGACTTTTGATACTAGAGGAGAATCCATGTGGTGTTCTGAGTCAGTCTAAACCCACAGCTGTCTCTGGTTCCACGTCCGAGCTAACACAGGCTAAAACTGACCTAACAAGGATCTAATATAAGGTTAACATGTGGTGCATAAAACTGGATCCGGGATCTTGACTTTGAGCAGTGTGTACGTGACCCCCGGTGGGTACAGTGGCTAAACATGTATAAGTAAGAATATACTCACTGAATGTTAACCTGATCCTGAATAACCTGAAAAATGTTTTTGTGCCACACAAAATAATCTACAAGCTATTTAAGAGTAAAAAAATATACTTCTAAATATTCTACAAGCTTTGTATTAATAAAAAATATTGCTTTTATTAGAAGAAATTTGACAAAAATACACTGAGAATTTTATTTTACACTGAGAAAGGTTATTTTAAGCTGCACTGCATATCTTTCACTACTTGCTTGATGAGGTGTAGCACCAAATGTGGCCCCTAGGCACAAATCATCTTGGTGGACCACTACATGTTGTCTAATGAAAAATGCACATTACACACTTTGTGAGAGACCCTTTCTTACACTGGGAACTGGGTAAACAGGTCTTCATGAAAATTATATTGCTTTGCCCATGTTTTGTAACTTGGCCTGGTGGCATAACCTGTCACCATGGTGATAGATAAATTTAAGGAAAGTAACAACATCTCTGCAAAGACATGCAGGTGGCAGACCTTCCACTAGAAAGTTAGACAGAGCACCTTTATGTAGCCTATTCAAATGGAGCATCTATGAAACTCATGGTTACCTTTTTTCTTAACTTATTTCTGGCCTGGATAGACGGGGTGAGAGTTAGTCCAATCCCAAGAGCTGTCAATGCAACACATATCTGAAATGCCCCATCACTCAGTGGGATATTAAACAAAAGTGGTGTGGCATGTTGATCGTCATTCTCAAACGAGACACCAGGAGACAGCTGAGGGCACAGGCAGGGCAGGAGGGGGGTAGGGCGGGGGTAGGAGGGGGGCAGGAGAGGGGCCGGAATCCCCTCATTGGCAGAGGGGCGTGAACTCATCCCGCTGACACTCACAGCTCCGTGCTACAGTCTGGACCCCCGGTCACCTCCACCACCCTCCACTTCATTTGTCAGTCCGCAGCCGGGCCTGTTTACTGTGCCATATAAGATAAACATGTTTACATAATAATGAACATGACCAACAGTTTCCAGTTTTCACTTTTGCCATTGGGGCAGAGCGATTAAATGGCTTTGAATCGAGAACGACATGCACTGATTTCTAAGAGTCAATGATATCTATTTAATCTCGAGGTCCATTTCTAATGTTTTGTAAAGCATGTGGCCTGGAGAAGAGTTCAGGCTTTGGAGGGAAAAGAACATTTTTAGAGCAAAATAAAATGTAAGAGAAAGAAATATGATTCATATTGCCCATCCATACTTACCAGTGTTTCATTATTGGGCGTGGTTTATGAATTGCTGCACTGGACTCACTCAAGACACACTTTTGCCACTTTCTTCTGCAGTAGATTATTATAGGCCTACATTAAATTAAATTGTCCTGACCTTAGTTACACATCTTGATGAACAGCTGTTGCTATAAATTTGCCACCATTTGATACTTCCACTGGATAATACTGTGACCTATACTTTAATAGTACAGCAAAGTGTGTACTCTTGGTTTAATGACAGCCCAGGGCACATCTTACACTTTTGTTCTCATAGATTTTCATTATCTGAGGATACCGAACATAATGGTCCAACTAAATCAGATAATCTATCTTTCTGAACGTTCAAGAAAAGACACTATGAAAATAAATAGAACTTGAGTGTACTTGATAGCGTGAGATACTGTCTACATGTCCTAATACATCATGTCACTAATGTTTCGTAATAAATTGGTATTGTAAAAGTGTGGGCACATCTGATGTTGATAATTGTTTGTAGAAAGATACATAATGTGAGCTCCCTGGGGCACTCATGTTTAAAGCTGGTATGCACTCTTGTCTTTTTTTGCAGCCTGTACCGAAGTCAAGCCAAGCCACAACAGGCAGGTGAACTGTATAAAGGATTATTTATGTTACTGCGATTATAGTGATGGGTTGCTCAACAATAACAGCAGAGCACAGAACACACTGTGAGGAGAATTATGTTTCCAATCGGCACAAAACAGGACTCGGTGTGACTGACTTGTGTTTACGATAGTGCTGATGGGGAACAAAATGCAGGGAATAAGGAGCTACAAATAACAAGTATGCATGCTATGAGAGATTTCAAAAGTGACACGCAAAAAAATCTGAAGCACTTCCCATTAAGAGGCACACGACCATTTGTGTGCCATTGCTAAACAGGAAACAGAAAAATGTGCACGTACTGAAACTATGAAGTGAATGCATCTTTCTACATTGGGTTATGTGGTTTACTTCTTGTGCTATAGGCAACAGGGAGAGCGCCATTATGAGAAAGACACACGGGATCAAATATAGTGGTGGAAACATTACTGAAAATGTGTAATCATGTGCAGTTACAAGACTAGAATTATTAGAATTAGAATTTGAATCCACAATTTGAGCATTCCCTCGAGCTCTGGCCAATCAGTGCAGACTATAGGCTTTGTACATACTTGTAGGTTTCATTAGTACATGTCAATCACCCATTTAACACACAAACAGTGCATATTTTTAGGCTGTCTCCTTCTCTTAAACTGAAAACATGTGATGTCATGTGGTAATACACGATGTTTTTTAAGTCCATACACCATCACTTGAGCCACTGGGATAATTTCAGCCCTCGAAATGCCAATCTCTGCTGAACTAAAGGTAAAAGGTAGCTGATTCATGACATCACAAGGTGGAACAAAGCATTTTGAGCTGTTGAGATGTAGACAGACTAATAAACCAGGATTACTCAAATGTGTGTGAATGATGTTTTTGATGAGGTAACATTATAACATGGCTAAAAGTTTAAAAGAATCAATTTAACATAATGTATTTTCCGGACTATTGAGCGCACCTGAATATAAGCCACATGAACAAAATTTTAACAAAATTTTTTAATTGTACATATAGAGGCCACACCTGAATAGGAGCCGCAGGTGTCCACGCCTTCAAGAACGTTATCAATTTTGGGCCGTCTGCTTTTATCGCCTCTGAAAACTTTTGTCGTCTTTTGCAATGAGTCAGTTCGTCACAATGCCGTTGCCAAAATCTAACCATCGACTCATTGATGTCGAGTTCACGTGCAGCAGCTCTATTTCCTTCTTCCACAGCCACATCAATCGCTGTTAACTTAAAAGCTGCATCATCTGCATTTCTTCACGTGTTTTCCATGAGGAGGGCGTGTGCATGAAGAGCAAAACAACTGTTCAAAAGACAATCAAACTAGAATTTTCCTTGGTGCATCACCCCCATCTCTCCCCTACAGCACATGACCTCTGCAAGAGGTCTTGTATTCATGTCAGTGTCTTGTAGGATTTCAGCAGATTTCAGCCTCTCCCGCGAGGTTAGGCTAGTTCTATGAATCACGTATGAGTGGATGTCCAGCTACTGAAGTTTTCTTCTTATCATTTACACATACGGGTAAGACTTATCCCCCTTACCAATGTTAATTTAGCATCATAACTTATTTTATCATACAGCGATAAAATATTTGAGTGAACGGACAACATTGCTAGCTAGTGTAGCAACTTCATGTTAACTCTAGATCCATGTGTTAAGCGCACAAACAGCTACACTTTCTGCACTCAGTCTGCGCGTATCCTCTGTGTTGCCAAACCGTATCTATGAATGGACAATGTGCCAAACAAAGAATCCGTCCATATATTAGCCACATTGTTTTATTAGCCACAGGGTTCAAAGTGTAAGAAAAAAGCAGCGGCTTATAGTCCAGAATTTACAGTAATATAGGACCTTAAAATAGCTAGAATTATAGTTAGTTACAACCACAGCAAATGTATGCATCTAAATTGTTATGTAATTTTGTCCGAATTTACTTTACTTTGGTTTAATCACAGTTAGGTCCCTTTTAATTCATGGATAAACATCTCTAAGGTGGTGCTCAGGTTTAAAAGTTTGGGAACCACCAATGAGCTAGTATAATGTTGTGATTTCCAAATGTTTGTAAATGTGATAGAGCTTGCAACATAAAACATCTGGACCTGGCCCTAACATCTGGCTCCGTTGGGGAGAGCCGGCCAGCCCCAAAGAGGAAAGAAGAAAAGTTGGATAAATAGATAAGAGCAAGGTTTGGAGAAGAGCACTGATTTACAGCTAATCCTCCTAAAATGAGATTAATGCTATTTTAAGTCAACACTAAAAGGCTGCAGAAATCATCGCTCTTCACGTCTGATCCTCCGGGTTTTTCAGGTTCAATAATAGAGTTCAACTGCACATTTAAAGACCACGCAATGGAGCAAAACAAAATCAACAAGGAGCAGATGTTCATACAGACAGGAGGGATAATTACCCTTCATCATGGTTAATACATGTAAAATGGCAACTCAAAAACATGAATTACTATAGAGTTACTGGTGTAGGAGTGAAGATTGCATCAGGGCCTGTAAGGGTTTGGCTCCAATAAATCCAGACAGAGTTCTCCA
This sequence comes from Boleophthalmus pectinirostris, assembly GCF_026225935.1. Classification (NCBI taxonomy): domain Eukaryota; kingdom Metazoa; phylum Chordata; class Actinopteri; order Gobiiformes; family Gobiidae; genus Boleophthalmus; species Boleophthalmus pectinirostris. The sequence continues at coordinate 21,734,913 of NW_026571473.1, read as the reverse complement.
AAACACAAAAGGAACTAGCAGTTCTCCTACTTTTAAAGGGCCCATATTACTCATACCCATATTTTCTAATCTGTTATAATGTTGGTTCCTCATCAAAATGTACCTGCAATTGTGTTTTGTTTCATTCACACCTGTTTAACACACAAACCCTGCATATTAAAGCCAAGTTTCCTTCAAACTGGAAAGACTCTGTTCCATTTTGTAATGTCATGGTAAAACAAGAAGGAAGCACTCCACTGTGTTTTTTAAATTCCATACACCTTCACTAAAATAATTTGGAAAATTTCAGCTGTGGAATTGCCCATCCCGAACTGGTGGAAGGTGGAAAAGAGCATTTTGACCTTTGGAGATGTGGACAGACTAATAAAAATACAGCATTACTCAAGTATGTGTGAATGAAACAAAACACAACTCCAGGTATGTTTTGGAGAAGGTGAGAGTATTATAACATGACTTAAAGCTCACAAGAGTCAGTTTCACATAATATGACCTTTAATGTTAGACTTACAGCACATAATATAAGCATTTGATATGAGAAGTCAGGCTATCTAAAATACTTTTTTCAGTCAGATAAATACTTATACACCATTTAGTATGAGGTCAAACACTGAACAGATTTACTGCAAACTGCATGAGCATAAAGTAAGTGATGAATGTAGATTCATCCATTCACTGAATGTAGATTTGTGCTTTATCTGGAAAGCCTTGTGAAAGCCTAGGAAAAAGGTGTGGTACAACAAAGGGTGTAGTTCTCACAAAATAATAAAAAGTATAAAAATAAATCAACTGTAACTTCATAATGGTGTGATTTGTGGTAGCTGTTTTCTTTCAGTGGTTTACAGTGTACTTCCTGAAATCCCAGGATATGTGTTTCAGATCAGATCCAGGAGCAACCGAGGAAACAGCTGCATTTGCTTTTTTCATGTGCAGTTGTGTTACTGTGTAAAAGTGTGTGAATGTGTGTAGGCGTGCATATGTGAGTGTGTGTGTGTGTGTGTGTGGATGTGTGTGTGTGTGTATAAGCCTGTGTGACCTTAGAGCTGTGGCGGTTGCAGATAACCCCTGACTTCTCCAACAGGAAACTGGGACAGAGCCTCGGGAAGTGGCTCTCGGGACGGCCCAAACGAAACCCAGCCAGCGTTTGGTGGCAGTGAAAATAAATACAGCTTTCAGGTGCACTACACAATGACTGGAGTGTACTCGATATCAGCCTTTCCTCTCAGCACATGGAGACCACTCAACAAGCCTGAGCAGAGACCCTCTTAGTGTTTGCATACAGAATGGATTTGGATTAGGGCGGGGTAATATGACAAAAAATATATCATGATTTTCTTTTCTAGAAAAGAATAACAATGGAAAAACATGCAAAAACATATAACAATGTAAAAAAAAAAAAAAAAAAGTCTGAATTCTGCTTCAAACCACATGCTTTTTCAATATAAATTTGAATAAGTACTACTTCAAGTAATTGCATTTGCCAACAAAAACAGATAATTATGAGTTAATTCAATCAACACATACAAATCAACTATTATATAAACTATATTTACACATATTAAAACAGCTCTCGAGTCTGTACCATATAATATGCATTACAGTGTTGTTAATCCATAAAAATAAATTGAAGACTACTTATCCAAATGTATCTAAAATTGTCTAATTGCACAGTTAGATAAACATAAACCCCTAACCAAGATCTTGGCTTAAGATCTCGAGAAGTGTTCACCGAGTTCACTCACCACTCCTGACTGGTCACTCGAGTGTCAAAAACAATCTTCTCTGTTTGGACAACAAAGTATATGTTAACATTAACAGTCACTCGTAGTTGGAAATATGACCAAAACAAGCCACAAAATAAGCTGTTGCATTTTAATACATACTAATATAACACCTGAACACCTTTTGCAACCGGCTGACAAACCCGCTCATCCATCAGTCAGTCAACAGGCCATCAAACCATTGGCGCTGCATGTTCCCAAAGCAGCCTTCTATAAAACCCACACCTGGGGCGAGAGGAGGAGAGCTGGCACTGAGCCGCCCTTTCACACGCTCTCTCAGGAAATTCGCTGAGTACTTTCATTGTACGCTTTTCCTGCCGCTGCTCTTAAAAGCTACAAAACCATGCATTACTGTGGCCTGTATGAAGGAATTACACGCTTTGCTGTAGTGTATATGAGGGTATATGGGCACAGTAGGATTACAATGTGGAGTGGGGTTGCGAGATGCCATGGCTTCGTAGTATTGTCCAAACAGGTGAGCCTCCTGGCAGCAGTGCATTCCTGGCGTGGTTTATGTGCTCGATGTGAAATAACTGAATGCCATTGGAAACATATAAACAACAATCAATCATGTTTTATGGCATTAAAGATCTGGAGCGAATCAGTGGAAAATAAATTAAAAACACAATAAAACTTTATGCCAAGCCATCGTTTAATATTTGATGGTTTTGTCCTAGAGCATCCATCCAAACAAGTGATCATAGCTGCAGTAAACTAATAAATGATATTTGTTTAAAGCACATTTCAACATCTCTGTTATTCCCATGGAGATCAGTGTAGAGTAGGATCTGTTTTTCTAGATAGACACTGAACATATACGACTAGAGTCACTGAACTAGGTGTCTTATTCCCCTGAAATAACAAGAGGAAGTTTCTGGGGAGGGGGAAATCTGGAAATTGCTTCCAAGACACCTGCTTCCGCAGCACATTTGTGGATAAGCAGAAGATGCAGTGGAAGCTTGTAAGTCAATACTAGTGCACAATGGATTCAAGTAACACTAGGAATAAAGGGGTACAAAGTATTTAGAACTTAGGATAAATATCTTCAAGTTAATCTTTGAAATGTATGAACTCTGTGTATGTTAAAGTCCTGAAATATGATATTAAAATTAAGTGTTGCTTTAACAAATTAAAGGTGCACTATAGGGGTATAGCAATATCCAAGTCTCACGATACAATATCCTCACGGTATGAACCTCATGGTACGATATTTATTGCGATATCGTGGGAAAGCTCACGATATGGTGGGGAGGCTCACACTTATGTAACAATATCCAATCATACAACAATAACAATAATAATAGCCTTGACAAGACTTAATCCAAAGAACTAAGACTTAAAAGTGCTTAGAACTGTTATTTCTTCATGTAGTCTATACTGAAATGGAGCAAAGGATCATGGTCTGTGTAGTTCCCTCTGTCTATTTTTAGCTATTGCTGCACCAGAACTCTTAATTTAAGCAAAGAGACTTGTAATTCGATATATTGTGATGGTCCACGATATTATTGTGAGAACTCTGATGATACAATATCACAATATTTCAGTTATTGTTACATCTCTAGTGCACTATGTGACTTTTCTTGTGGACTAGCTTGATTCCAATGAAATGTTGTTCCTTTGATAGATATGTTCCACAGTATCACAGTAGGACATATCTATCTCCGTGAAGTAAAACAGGTGAAGCCACCAGGTGGAGTTTTTGGTCAGCTATGTTTTCAGTGTATTTTATAGCAATTGAAACAAGCATAACTTGCAAGATACATCAGTTAAATGCCATATTTAGATATTCCAAGCAAACATGAACATTTGCTTCGTGGTGAACTACTTGCCAAAAGGTTACATAGTGCACCTTTAAATGACATGTACTTCTTTAAATGTGAACTGTTAACGTGTACTTTGGTTCAAAGAATGAGGGCTGGTTCCATGTTTGAGGCGGCTTTAGTTTCACTTCTCTTCTCTGAAAACCACAGAGCTCATCTTCTCTCTTCGCCTCAGACCTACACAAACTCACCAAAGCACGTCAAAAGCAGCCAGTGGAATCCTCCTCCTCTGTTCTACGTCACCACCTCTGCCCACTCTAAACTCTGACATAACAAAGACAAAGGCCCAGTCTGAAATATGCTACTGAGAGTCTGACGTCTACACCTCCACGAGTCTCCGTCTCCACAGCCCACTGTGCTGCTCAGAAAAACCCATGGAGACTGCAAGAAAAAAAATGATATAGTAGATTGCTTCTATTTTATTTTAACTACTCTACAATAGGGATGGATGATCTATTAGTTCTAATATTGAATGTTTTGCATTTTTTCTGAGCTATGTGGCCCCGTTTCAGTTAATCAGAATTTGGTTTTGAGCAAACTAATGTAAATAATGTAAGAGAAACTAGGCTAATGGATATGTTTACACATATCATGTAAAAAAAAAAAACTACTTCATATCCCAGATAAATACATCTTGTTATTATTAGTTTTCTTTTCCTTTTTTTTTTAACTTTAATATAATTTAACCAATAATTTATATTATTAGCCAAAACAGCAAGGAAATATCAAATATTATAAATCCATATCAGACCAATCTTTCTTTACCTCAACTTAATCACAAGCTCTACTATGGTCACACAAATTGTGTGCTCTAATAGTGGCTGGTTTACAGGCATTGTGCCTGTATTCTTTTGCTAGATTTATCGCTTACAAAACCTTTCTATTTTTCAAGGCTTAATAGCAGAATAGCAGAAACAGCATACTTATGAAACACAGCTATTCTGCCATCTACAAGTAGAACAACTATTACTATTCCTGCTATGAAAAGAGTTTAAGTTGAATAAAAATATCTAGTTATTTTATAGAGATCTGTGGGGATCCTGGACAGCTGTGCTAGCGTTAGTAGCTGTCTGCGGTCTTGCATAGGCCCACACTGTGACATATAGATATGCACAATGGGTCATTATTGCCATTTACCCACATATTTGAGACTATTACGCCAAAATTACTTCCTCTGCTGTCTGTCTGAATGCAGTTAATAGTCCACAAGTGTCACTTTGATTTCTGTGTTTGACATCTATTTATTTGGTTAGTGTGGTAATTTACCCAGGACATGATGGTTCAATGGGGCTAAAATAGTTTCAAGATACAACTGAGTTCAAGGAGATTCTGAAATAAATGTATAAATAAAACAAAACAACGTTGTAACCCAAACCCACGTGTGTATTTAAAAGTTTGACAGCACTATCTGACATTAGAATATGCACTAATCAAGAATAACATTGCAGCCACAGTAAAAACAGATCTTGTCAAAAAGTGCTTTATTGTGAGTTAATCAGGTACACTAAGTATGGTGTTAGCATTCTAGATGTTAGCTTTTTACCGTGATGGTTCTGCTCTAACCTCTGAAAGCTGTGGAAAGCTCCCATAAACTCATTGCGCTTAAAGGGACAGTCTGGAATTTTGGAAATTTTTCTCATTTCCTAGTGAGCCAGAGTGTTGGAGACGTGTGGAGACACTTTTTTAAATATTAACATCCTTGTATGTGCAGTGGTCGCTGGTGCTAGGCTAGCCCATGTCAACAGCTATAGTTAGTTTGCCACTAAAAACAGTCTTACCCACTCCACAAAGCACCCGAAGCAAAACAATTATAACGCCAAACTATCGATGTAAATGTCTGTGTCAGAATAATTTTACAAGTAAAAGCAATCTTGCATTTGAAGGATTTAGATCCACGGTTGTACTTCCTGATAGAAAGCTTGGCAGCTCTATGGATCTATTAAAATAACTGGATTGGGTTTTGTTAGCTTGTAAGTGCCTCCCCTTGACGTAGTGACACTCACTGGAACTTCAGCGGAAAAAATCTGCATGGACTGAGAGAGGATTTTTGTCATAGAGCGCAATGTAATAACAAACTGCTCGCGTTCGGCTGACATGACACGTACAACTTTCAAAAATATCGGATTTGTTGGCGATTTTTACCTATTTTTAGATCATAAACTTTTTCTCAACTCAAAACCCTTCAGTTGTCTTAAAAAACATTTTATAATCGATAGCTCCGGCTCCGCTTTGCTCCGCCGCTCTAGCTCCACTTGCTCTGAGTGGAAGAAAAGAGCACTACTGCACATGCTCGATCGGCCCACAGCCACTGGAAGTACCTGGCCAGACGAGGCGAATCTGGAATCATGCTCCATTGAGCTCGGCCCATTGACTTGAATGGGTGGCCCGGAGCTTGGCAGCTGACTGATATCCCGTAGCACCTATCTTACCAACAAAGTAAAATTCCGCTGCTGCTGAGATAATTGTCTCTCAACGTGCGACGATTCATGCAATGCAAGATTAGTTTTATTTCAAACATTATTCTATCAACACAGACATTTACATCAACAGTCTGGCGTTATAATAGATTTGCTTCAGGTGTTTTGTCGAGTGAGTAAGACTGTTTTTAGTGGCAGGCTAACTATGGCCACTAACATGCACTAGCCTAGCACCAGCGACCTCTGCAAATACAAGAAATGGATGGGATATTAAAAAGTGTCTCCACACGTCTCCAACACTCTGGCTAACTAGGAAATGAGGCCCGATGTCCAAAATTCTAGACTGTCTCTTTAATATTTAGGACACTTGGAGTGCATTAGGAAAAGAGGAATATCTTTTGAATATAGCAAACAGTTTTAAAATAAACGCATTCTGTTTTTGCATGTTTTTAAGACAACAAGAATTGGTACAGCTCTTAAGGTGGAAATCATGAGTGAAAATTGTGTTTGTGGGGTTCAGCCTGTGACTTTTCAGCACCATTAGTTACGACTGTGTGCAGAAAACAGCAAGTTAATCCACAGAGGCTTGAGTTACCCTGGACTTCTGCTGACCTGGATTCAAAGAAATAGAAACACAAAGAAAGAAACGGAGCTGAGCGCATTTATTATTCAAATGTACTGCTGCAGAGACTAAGATACGCTTAAGAAAAACACAGGAGTGAACCAGGCTTAAGGGTGACCTCAAATAACCCAGGGCCTTGCTCCGACATGCCCTCCACTTATTCAAGCACATTCACCACATGTTTACGGGATTAAAGTTTAATCTGTCTATAAAAGCTAACATTATTACAATAGCTAGTAATTGTAAATGAGTAAATGAGAAAGTGGTACTAATAGTGTAATTACTCATGTGGTTGCTGATGCTAGTGTGTGCACTTTCCTAAAATGCTAAAATACATGAATGTGATGGTCTGTTTACTTCATTTATGAGAAAACTAAAGGGCTGCCAGTACGAAACTTGGTAACAGGACTCATATCAGGAAAACTAGAAGGTTCTCTGTGGCTGTGTGTTCAAACCCACATAAATATGCCTGAAGTTATCTGACCCAGTGAAAGAAATTATTGCGTCTACATTAAAAGAGTCATTGAATATTCCCATGAAAAGTTTGTAGTGCTGATGTTTCACAGTTATTAAAAAAAAAAAAAAAAAAAAAGAAAGAAACCAGAAAATTAAATGTTGAAATGTTTCTGTGTTTTATTATAATTAAAATAATACATACAATTTTACACCACATTTACGTAAATTTATGCTTGAAGATGTTAAAGATTGAGAACAGCTGAATTCTCCATTGTACGATAATATTACATACAGTATATGACAGAAAGTGATCTCAGAGGAAATTTAACTTACCCAGTAAAACCAAACTGTTTAATTTATTTATTTTTTATTAAGACAATCATCAAACCTGTGTAAAGTGTAACAGAAAAATATGTATCCCATAGAGGGCAGGCCACCTAACTTTCACCAGCACAGAAATAAGATGAAGGACAGATCCAAAACACACACTTTGACCCTCCCATGGGCCGCTCTGCATTTTATCATTGACACAGCCACACAAACACTCAAGAACACCCAGTATCTATAAAACTACATGCCATAACTCTCTGCGATAGACAGCACATTAAGATTACACTGTACAACTTACAAGGGACAGCCAAGCCTACCTTCATATGTGCTGGAGTCAGTTTCGGACAAACCAGTCTGACTACACACATTTATACACACACAGAGCAAGCTGGAGGAAAGAGGTGATTTCAAAAGACTTCTCACGGCCGCTGTGCCCCGATCTGCCCTGAGTAAATACTGATTAATGATTGACCAGAGGACGGAAGTACATTCCACCCAGCAGCCCACTGATCACAGTCCCCAAAACAGGACTTCTCAAATGTCTTAAACTGGGAAACCACATTTCTCATGCCAGAATAAGCACGACTTTCACCAGAAACTCTCAAAGACTTGTGAATGGGTCAAACTGTTCAATGGCTCTTGCTTGTTGCCTGGTTATGTTGTTGAACTAGTAAATAGTCTACCGTAGCAATGAAGCAATCAGAAGTATTCAAGTTAGTTTGTGCTGGTCCCAAGTCTGTATAAGGGTCACATTACACTGAGCATCTGCATAAAAAGCTGTAAGGGTGTAAAAGACTTACTATGAGATTACTATTATTACTGAAAATAAAGAGTAGGGTTGTCAAAAGTAGGGATGGGCATTCGATGAAATTTTCTTAATCGATCGTCGGAAGAATAAACGATCGATTATCGATTAATCATTAACGTTTTTATATTAAAATGATCATCATTATTATTACTATCTGTACTACTAATCTGCATAAATAAATTCAACTTTATGACATATAAACCGTAACGACTCTAGAGCCACATCAATCCGTTTGACATTATAATGTGTTTAATTCAGTTTTGCGCAGCTCTCACAGAAACTAAACTTAAAATCGCATCGCTAATTTGCATAAACTCAGCGAAGATAAAACTACAGCTCTTGTGTCGCTGATGCGGTCAATTTCTGTCGGATTAAAAGACATGATTCAGTGGAATACAGGTTAGTGTGACCATATTTGCGTTTGTCAAAACCAGGACACCGTACGGGGGGAGGGAAGTGGGGACTCGTCATCGACATTGCGCGACTCTCACCTGGTAAAGCTTTTTCCCACTGGACACCGAAGCATATGTTCCTGCTTTGTTCACTGTGCACATGGACTCACACTTGTCCCGAACCTAACAGAAAGCGTGGAATTTCTTGTACAAATCATTGTTAAATACACATTTGTGCTTCGGTACGCTGCAGACTGACCGAATGTTTGTGTTTGCTCGCTCCTTCTGAGTGCAGAGAGACACATGTACGGACCCCTGTTTGGTCACGCTACGCACAGCAACCTACATTCGGTTTGTCGATTAAAATTAATGTAATCGATGAAATTCTTAATGATCAATTATCGATTAATCATGCCCAACCCTAGTCAAAAGTATCGAAACTATACTAAAAGTAGTATTGAAACATGATACTCATTTGAGTAGGTATTAAAAAAATCACATTCATAGGACAGAAATTATAATTATATTATAATTTCCTGAATAGCTTTAGAATGATCTTGAGCTGTACCAAAATAGTATAACAAGTTTAAAACCACATACAGTCCCTGACAAAAGTCTTGTCGCTTATCCATTTTGTAGAAACAAAAGCTTATAACTTGACTTTAAATTAATCGATTGGTTTTAGAAATGTCTCATATGAAAGCTAAAACCCTACCAAATTATGCTCAATATACAAAAAAAATAATTGCTTCCCTGAAGAAAGATTGATCATTTAATGAACACAGAAAGGTCAGATTTTGGTAAGACAAAAGTTTTGTCGCCTTGTCATATGATGCACCCAATCCTAGATTACAGCCTCACCTGTGATCAGTTACTGATCAGTCAATTAGTGGGTGTGTATAAAAAGAACCCCAGCACACCAGACCTTCACATCAACTGCAACTTGACCTCTGACAACATGCCTAAGATCCACCCTGACACCAAAGCGTTAATTATCAAGAGGCTGAAGACCAGATCCACTGCTGAGGTGGCTGACACCTTCAATGTGTCTCAGCGTCAAGTACAAAGAATAAGAAAAAGATCTGAAATGACTGGAGATGTTTTTGACAAGCCCAGGTCTGGCAGACCCCGCAAGACAACTGCTCGAGAGGACCGTTTGTCGATTCGAAAATCCAAGGCCAGCCCCTTTTCCACTGCAGCAGAGCTCCACCAGGCCTGGTCACCTCAAGTCCCTGTGTCAACCACAACAGTTTGTAGAATTCTGTCTCGAAATGGCCTCCATGGTCGAATCAGTGCACAGAAACCAGCACTAAACAAAAGGCAATTAAAAAACCGTGTGGCATTTGCCAAGGCCCACAGCCTGCTAAAAGGATGGACACTGGAAAAGTGGCAGAAGGTGGATTTCTCAGATGAATCCTCAGTTGAATTACATCACAGCTGCCACAAATATTGCAGGAGACCTACTGGAGCCCGCATGGATCCAAGATTCACCCAGAAAACAGTTAAGTTTGGTGGCGGAAAAATCATGGCCTGGGGTTACATCCAGTATGGGGGTGTGTGAGACATTTGCAGGGTGGAAGGCAATATCAATAGCCTAAAATATCAAGAACTATTAGCTACCTCTTACATTCCCAACCATAAAAGGGGTCAAATTTTGCAGCAGGATGGTGCTCCATCGCATAATTCTATCTCAACATCAAAGTTTCTCAAGGCGAAGAAGATCAAGGTGCTCCAGGACTGGCCAGCCCAGTCACCAGACATGAACATCATGGAGCATGTCTGGGGTAAAATGAAAGAGGAAGCATGGAAGGCAAAACCAAAGAATCTTGATGAACTCTGGGAGGCATGTAAGACTGCTTTCTGATGACTTCATCAACAAATTGTATGAATCATTGTCGAACCGCATGGATGTAGTCCTTGAAGCTCATGGAAGTCATGCAAGATATTAAATATGGATCTCACAGCACCACTACTTAATTCACTGACGTTATGCAACATATTTTTGTATTTGAAGTAAATTATTTGTTCAATTTTCTGTAGGCGACAAAACTTTTGTCTTGCCAAAATCTGACCTTTCTGTGTTCATTAAATGATCAATCTTTTTTCACTGAAGCAAATTTATTTTAGTTTATTGAGCATAATTTGGGAGGGTTTTAGCTTTCATATGAGACATTTCTAAAACCAATCGATTAATTTAAAGTCAAGTTATAAGCTTTTGTTTCTACAAAATGGATAAGCGACAAGACTTTTGTCAGGGACTGTATATCCATGAACCACTGTGGAACCTAACTGGATGACTGAGGGATTACATAAATATAAGGCCACATCATGATATAAAAGAAATGAAATCACATTCAATTGTCTTAAGAACATATTTTTTATTAACATCATGGCATTTGAATATTGAGATATTAAATATCAGAGAAACAAGTCTATTCCTTAGTGAAATTTTTGTTTCGTGGCAACACTAATAGAGAGTTAGACTTGTTCTTCAAACCCTTAGCCCCAAATTGGCCAGATATGTCAAGTTAATTATGCCACTTTT